>NC_056447.1:5231846-5921846 GCF_018296145.1 Oncorhynchus tshawytscha | reverse complement strand
CACAGACACACACACACACACAGACTGACGCACACACACACACAGACTGACGCACACACACACACACACACAGACTGACGCGCACACACACACACACACACACACACACACACACACACACAGACTGACGGACACACACACACACACACACACACACTGACGCACACACACACACACACACACACACACACACACTGACGCACACACACACACACACAGACTGACGCACACACACAGACTGACGCACACACACACACACACACAAGACGCACACACACACACACAGACTGACGCACACACACACACACAGACTGACGCACACACACACACACAGACTGACGCACACACACACACACACACACAGACTGACGCACACACACACACAGACTGACACACACACACACAGACTGACACACACACACACACAGACTGATACACACACAGACTGACGCACACACACACACAGACTGACGCACACACACACACAGACTGACGTACACACACGCGCACACACACACAGACTGACGCACACACACACACACACACAGACTGACGCACACACACACAGACTGACGCACACACACACACACACAGACTGACGCACACACACACACACACAGACTGACGCACACACACACACACACTGACGCACACACACACACAGACTGACACACACACACAGACTGACGCACACACACGCGCACACACACAGACTGACGCACACACACACACAGACTGACGCACACACACACAGACTGACGCACACACACACACACAGACTGATGCGCACACACACACACACACACTGACTGACACACACACACACACACACACACACTGACGCACACACACACACAGACTGACGCACACACACACAGACTGACGCACACACACACACACACACACAGACTGATGCGCGCACACACACACACACAGACTGATGCGCACACACACACACACACACACACACACACACAGACTGACACGCACAAACACACACACACACAGACTGACGCGCGCACACACACACACACACACACACAGACTGACGCACACACACACACAGACTGACGCACACACACACAGACTGACGCACACACACACACACACACAGACTGACACACACACACACACACACACACACACACAGACTGACGCACACACACACACACACACACACACACACACACAGACTGACACACACACACACAGACTGACACACACACACACACAGACTGATGCGCACACACACACACACACACAGACTGATGCGCACACACACACACACACACACACACACACAGACTGATGCACAGACACACAGACTGACGCGCACACACACACACACACACTGACGCACACACACACACACACAGACTGACGCACACACACACACACACACAGACTGACGGACACACACACACACACACAGACTGACGGACACACACACACACACAGACTGACGCACACACACACAGACTGACGACACACACACACACACACACACAGACTGACGCACACACACAGACACACACACACACACACACACACACACACAGACTGACGCACACACACACACAGACTGACGCACACACACACACACACACACACAGACTGACGCACACACACACACACACACACACGCACACACACACAGACACACACAGACACACACACACACACACAGACTGACACACACACACACAGACTGACACACACACGCGCAAACACACACTGATACACACACAGACTGACGCACACACACACAGACACACACACACACACAGACTGACGCACACACACACACACACTGACGCACACACACACACACACACACAGACTGACGCACACACACACACACACACACACAGACTGACGCACACACACACACACACAGACTGACGCACACACACACACAGACTGACGCACACACACACACACAGACTGACGCACACACACACACAGACTGACGCACACACACACAGACTGACACACGCGCACACACACAGACTGACACACACACACACACACAGACAGACTGACGCACACACACACAGACTGACGCACACACACACACAGACTGACGCACACACACAGACTGACACACAGACTGACACACACACACAGACTGACACACACACACACACAGACTGACGCACACACACACACAGACTGACACACACACACACACAGACTGACACACACACACACACAGACTGACACACACACGCGCAAACACACAGACTGATACACACACAGACTGACGCACACACACACACACACACACAGACTGACGCACACACACACAGACTGACGCACACACGCGCGCACACACACACAGACTGACGCGCACACACACACACACACACAGACTGACGCACACACACACACACACAGACTGACGCACACACACACAGACTGACGCACACACACACACAGACTGATGCGCGCAAACACACAGACTGACACACACACACAGACTGACGCGCACACACACACACAGACTGACGCACACACACAGACTGACGCAGACACACACACACACAGACTGACGCACACACATACACAGACTGACACACACACACAGACTGACTGACACACACACACACAGACTGATACACACGCGCAAACACACAGACTGACACACACACAGACTGACGCGCACACACACACAGACTGACGCACACACACACACAGACTGACGCAGACACACACACACACAGACTGATGCGCACACACACACACACACACAGACTGATGCGCACACACACACACACACAGACTGACGCGCACAAACACACATACACAGACTGATGTGCACACACAAACACACACACAGACTGATGCGCACACACACACACACACACAGACTGACGCACACACACACACACAGATTGACGCAGACACACACACACAGACTGATGCGCACACACACACACACACACAGACTGATGCGCACACACACACACACACACAGACTGACGCGCACAAACACACACACACACACACACACACAGACTGACGCGCACAAACACACACAGACTGACACACACACACACACACACAGACTGACGCACACACACACACACACACACAGACTGACACACACACACACACAGACTGATGCGCGCACACACACACACACACACACACACAGACTGATGCGCACACACACACACACACAGACTGACGCGCACACACACAGACACACAGACTGATGCGCACACATACACACAGCATGACGCACACAGAATGACGCACACACACACGCATGCACACACACACACACAGACTGACGCACACACACACACACACACAGACTGACGCACACACACACACACACACACACACACACACACAGACTGACGCACACACACACACAGACTGACGCACACACACACACACAGACTGACGCACACACACACACAGACTGACGCACACACACACACACAGACTGACGCACACACACACACACACACAGACTGACGCGCACACACACACACAGACTGACGCACACACACACACACACACACACACACACAGACTGACGCACACACACACACAGACTGACGCACACACACACACACAGACTGACGCACACACACACACAGACTGACGCACACACACACACACACAGACTGACGCACACACACACACACACACAGACTGACGCGCACACACACACACAGACTGACGCACACACACACACACACACACACACACACACACACACAGACTGATGCACACACACACACACAGACTGATGCACACACACACACACAGACTGACGCACACACACACACACAGACTGACGCACACACAGACTGACGCACACACACACACAGACACGCACACACACACACAGACTGACGCACACACGCACACACACACACAGACAGACTGATGCACACACACACACACAGACTGACGCACGCACACACACACACACACACACACGGACTGACGCATGCACGCACACACACACACAGACTGACACACAGACTGACACAGACTTGATGGAAATACAAATATATTAGACGAGAGATAGATAAGCCTAGATAAACAGATCAGGAGAAAGAAGGATACGGTACAGTAGTTTTGTTTCGTCGTGCTGCAGTTATAGCCTTTGAGGGTTTGCCCTTGCATGTCTGATTAACCTTGTGCAGTATTAAATCTCTGTAAAACCACATGCTGTGCAGGAAGATTAGCAAGCACTTTAAGAAGGGAGAAACATCTGGGACAATAACATACGTAAATAATATGTTACAGATGCTCACACACACACACACACCTCTATTTCTGTCTAGTGGATTAATTTGGTGTGTTGTGAAGAGTACGGCAGATTATTTTATGGAGATGTTTTCCATTGTTGCTTGTACCTAATCTACATTGTGTAAGGATTTGAACGACATTGTGTTTTTATATCGTCCTATACAGCTTTTTATATAGTCTGTACAGCTCAAGATCAAGAGGGGAGAGTATTGTGTGTGTGTGTGTTTGTGAAGGGGAGGGGCAGGGGGGGGGGGTTGACAGGAGGATAAGCCCATGGTCCAGATGGAATGCATATACTTTATAAATTTGATTGATTGATATAGCGCTGTGATTGGAGCAGACGGTAAAATGTGTTCTTGTGTCATGATTGTCTCTGTGTGAATGTAGGCTGGCACCGTGCGGGACTCCATGGCCAAATCCCTGTATAGCGCCCTGTTTGACTGGATCGTCTTCAGGACCAACCATGCCCTGCTCAACAACAAAGACCTGGAGGACAGTGCCAAGGTAGGATTTAGACCTACACTACCGGTCAAAAGTTTTAGAACACCTACTCATTCAAGTGTTTTTCTTTATTTTTTTACTATTTTCTACATTGTAGAATAATAGTGAAGACATCAACACTATGAAATATCACATATGGAACCAAAATTGTGTTAAACAAATCAAAATATATTTTATATTTGAGATTCTTCAAATAGTCACCCTTTGCCTTGATGACAGTTTTGCACACTCTTGGCATTCTCTCAAATAGCTTCACCTGGAATTATTTTCCAACTCTTGAAGGAGTTCCCACATATGCTGAGCACTTGTTGGATGCTTTTCCTTCACACTGTGGTCCAACTCATCCCAAACCATCTCAATTTGGTTGAGGTCAGGGGATTGTGGAGGCCAGGTCATTTGATGCAGCACTCATCACTCTCCTTCTTGGTAAAATAGCCCTTACACAGCCTGGAGGTGTGTTGGGATCATTGTCCTGTTGAAAAACAAATGATAGTCCCACTAAAACCAAACCATATGGGATGGTGTATCACTGCAGAATGCTGTGGTAGCCATGCTGGTTAAGTGTGCCTTGAATTCGAAATAAATCACAGACAGTGTCACCAGCAAAGCAGCACCACACCAGAACACCTCCTCCTCCATGCTTTACGGTGGAAACTACACATGCAGAGAACATACGTTCACCCACACCGTGTCTCACAAAGACACGGTGATTGGAACCAAAAATCTCCAATTTGGACTCCAGACAAAAGGAATAATTTCCACCAGTCTAATGTCCATTGATCGTGTTTCTTGGCCCAAGCAAGTCTCTTCTTCTTATTGGTGTCCTTTTATGGTGGTTTCTTTGCAGCAATTCAACCATGAAGGCCTGATTCACGCAGTCTCCTCTGAACAGTTGATGTTGAGATGTGTCTGTTACTTGAACTCTGAAGAATTTATTTTGGCTGCAACTTCTGAGGCCGGTAACTCTAATGAACGTATCCTTTGCAGCAGAGGTAACTCTGGGTCTTCCATTCCTGTGGTGGTCCTCATGAGAGCCAGTTTCATCATAGTGCTTGATGGTTTTTGCAACTGCGCTTTCAGAGTTCTTGAAATTTTCCAGATTGACTGACCTTCATGTCTGAAAGTAATGATGGACTGTCGTTTCTCTTTGCTTATTTGAGCTGTTCTTACCATAATATGGCTTTTACCAAATATGGATTCAGTATACCCCCCTACCTTGTCACAACACAACTGATTGGCTCAAACGCATTAAGAAAATAAATAAATAACACAAATTAACTTTAACAAGGCACACCTGTTAGTTGAAATGCATTCCAGGTGACTACCTCGTGAAGCTGGTTGAGAGAATTCCACGAAGTCAAAGGCAAAGGGTAGCTATTTGAAGAATCTCAAATAAAAACTATTTTGATTTATATTTGTTTAACACTTTTTAGTTTTTTACATGATTCCATAAGTGTTATTTCATATTTTGGATGTCTTCACTATTATTCTACAATGTAGATATTTAATTTTAATTAAAATAGCAAAAATAAAGAAAAACCCTTAAATGAGTAGGTCTGTCCAAACTTTTGACTGGTAGTGTACACACGCACGCATTAAGTTGTTCATGACACTGACACACGCACACGTTCCCTCACACACATTCTTCACACTCATGCAAGCTCTGACACACACACATACATAATATACAGTTGAAGTCGGAAGTTTACGTACACCTTAGCCAAATATATTTAAACTCAGTTTTTCACAATTCCTGCAATTTAATCCTAGTAAAAATTCCCGGTCTTAGGTCAGTTAGGGTCACCTCTTTATTTTAACTTCTTGATACTACCCATCCCGCATGCGGGAGCGTAACGTAGCCTCAAACTAATTAGCATAACGCAGCAGACATAAATCTTCCTAGAAAATCTTCCTATTCATGAAAATCACAAATGAAATATATTGAGACACAGCTTAGCCTTTTGTTAATCACACTGTCATCTCAGATTTTTAAAATATGCTTTACAGCCAACGCTAGACAAGCATTCGTGTTTATCATGGCATAATGCTATGCTAGGCTCTGCTAGCAGCAGGCAACATTTTCAAATAAGAAAAGCAATCAAATTAAATAATTTACCTTTGAAGAACTTTGGAATTTTTCACTCATGAGACTCCCAGTTAGATAGCAAATGTTCCTTTTTTCCAAAAATATTATTTTTGTAGGCGAAATAGCTCCCGTTTGTTCTTCACATTTGGCTGAAAAATCGACCGGAAAATGCAGTCACTACAACGCCAAACTTTTTTCCAAATTAGCTCCATAATATCGACAGAAACATGGCAAACGTTGTTTAGAATCAATCCTCAAGGTGTTTTTCACATATCTATTCGATAATATATCCGTCGGGACAAATGGTTTCTCATTAGAAGCGATTGGAATAATGTGTCCCTCAGTACTTTACGCAAGATTTTCTGCGGGAGCCATCATGTAACCACTTGCTCAATGTGGTCCCTTACGGCTATTCTTCAACAGAAATGTGTAAAAAGACGTCACAATGCTGTAGACACCTTGGGGAATACGTAGAAAGCGTAAGCTCATTCATAGCCCATTCACAGCCATATAAGGAGTCATTGGCATGAGGCGGTTTCACAAAATGCGGCACTTCCTGGTTGGATTTTTATCTGGGTTTCGCCTGTAACATCAGTTCTGTTGCACTCACAGACAATATCTTTGCAGTTTTGGAAACGTCAGAGTGTTTTCTATCCAAAGCTGTCAATTATATGCATAGTCGAGCATCTTGTCGTGACAAAATATCCCGTTTAAAACGGGAACGTTTTTTATCCAAAAATGAAAATACTGCCCCCTAGTTATAAAAGGTTTATTTTAAGAATCTGAAATGTCAGAATAATAGTAGACAAAATTATTTATTTCAGCTTTTATTTCTTTCATCACATTCCCCGTGGGTCAGAAGTTTAAAAACACTCAATTAGTATTTGGTAGCATTGCCTTTAAGATTTTTTTAAATTTGGTCAAACGTTTTGGATAGTCTTCCACAAGCTTCCCAAAATAAGTTGGGTGAATTTTGGCCCATTCCTCCTGACAGAGCTCGTGTAACTGAGTTAGGTTTGTAGGCCTCCTTGCTCGCACATGCTTTTTCAGTTCTGCCCACACATTTTCTATAGGATTGAGGTCAGGGCTTTGTGATGGCCACTCCAATACCTTGACTTTGTTGCCCTTAAACCAATTTGCCACAACTTTGTAAGTATGCTTGGGGTCATTGTCCATTTGGAAGACCAATTTGCGACCAAGCTTTAACTTCCTGACTGATTTCTTGAGATGTTGCTTTAATATATCCACATAATTTTCCAGCCTCATGATGCCATCTAGTTTGTGAAGTGCACCAGTCCCTCCTGCAGCAAAGCACCCCCACAATATGATGCTGCCACCCCTGTGCTTCACGGTTGGGATGGGTTCTTCGGCTTACAAGCCTCCCCCTTTTTCCTCCAAACTTAACAATGGACATTATGGTCAAACAGTTCTATCAGAACAGAGGACATTTCAGAGGACCTACGATCTTTGTCCCCATGTGCAGTGCAAACAGTAGTCTTGCTTTTTTTTATGGCGGTTTTGGAGCAGTGGCTTCTACCTTGCTGAGCAGCCTTTCAGGTTATGTCCATATAGGACTCATTTTACTGTGGATATAGATACTTTTGTACCCGTTTCCTCCAGCATCTTCACAAGATCCTTTATTGTTGTTCTGGGATTGATTTGCACCAAAGTACGTTCATCTCTAGGAGACAGAACACGTCTCCTTCGTGAGCAGTATAACCGCTGCGTGGTCCCATGGTGTTTATACTTGCGTACTATTGTTTGTACAGATGAATGTTGTACCTTCAAGAATTTGGACATTTATCCCAATGATGAACCAGACTTGTGGAGGTCTACAATTTTTTTCTGATGTCTTGGGTGATTTCTTCTGATTTTCCCATGATGTCAAGCAAAGAGGCACTGAGTTTGACGGTCGGCCTTGAAATACATACACAGGCACACCTCCAATTGGCTCAAATGATGTCAATTAGCTTATCAGAAGATTCTAAAGCCATGACATAATCTTCTGGAATTTTCCAACCTATTTAAAGGCACAGTCAACTTAGTGTATGTAGTTTATTTAAAGTGAAATCATCTCTGTAAACAATTGTTGAAAAAATTACTTGTGTCGTGCACAAAGTAGATGTCCTAACCGACTTGCCAAAACTGTAGTTTGTTAACAAGACATTTGTGGAGTGGTTGAAAAACAAGTTTTAATGACTCCAATCTAAGTGTATGTTAACTTTCGACTTCAACTGTACATACAAACAAACGCACACACACACAAACATTACACATGGTCTGACGCTAGGTAAAGCCCCGCCTTATCTCGGCTCACTGGTCACCATAGCAGCACCCACTCGTAGCACACATCCCCAGCAGGTTTTCTGCTGCCAATGACTGGAACGAACTGCAAAAATCTCTGAAGCTGGAGACTCATATCTCCCTCACTAGCTTTAAGCACCAGCTGTCAGAGCAGCTCACAGATCACTGCACCTGTTCATAGCCCATCTGTAAACAGACCATCTATCTACCTACCTCATCCCCATACTATATTTATTTATTTATCTTGCTCCTTTGCACCCCAGTATCTCTACTTGCACATTCATATTCTGCACATCCTACCATTCCAGTGTTTAATTGCTATATTGTAATTACTTCGCCACCATGGCCTATTTATTGCCTTAACTCCCTTATCTTACCTCATTTGCACTCACTGTATGTAGACTTTTTATTTTATTTTGTTCTACTGTATTATTGACTATGTTTTGTTCATTCCATGTGTAACTCTGTGTTGTTGTATGTGTCGAATTGCTACGCTTTATCTTGGCCAGGATGCAGTTGCAAATGAGAACTTCTTCTCAACTAGACTACCTGGTTAAATAAAGGTGTTCTCAACGAGCCTACCTGGTTAAATAAAGGTGTTCTCAACTAGCCTACCTGGTTAAATAAAGGTGTTCTCAACGAGCCACTGGCTCACTCACACACACATCATTTCATCACAGGCCAGTAGAATTCGTCACGTTTTTGCACTGTGGTGAAGTTTGCGTAGGCTGTGTGTTCCAGCAGGGCTCGGAGTGTAGAAAAACCAGAGGAGATTGTTAGCTGGCATGCTAACAGACGTTACGCTAACAGACCTTTTCTTTTCTAAACCTAACCTCATGTCTAGCTCTGTTGAACTCTTTCTTTTGGTCTGTGGCTCTATTTAAAGGTCTCTCTCTCTCTCTCTGTTTCTCTCTGTTTCTTTGTTTCTGTTATCTGTACTGAATATGTTTCTCTCTGTCTCAGTTTGGTGTGTACTGGAGTTGCATCATTTTTGCTGCGTGTGGGTGGGGGAGGGGTCACCGTGGCAGCTGACTGGCTTTGCCCAGTGGGCTTGGAAAGGATTAGATCACATTTGCATCTCTCCTCCCAAATGCGTGCGTGTGTTTGTGTACACATGTGTGACTAGAAAATTGAGGCAGATGGCACGATGGCCTCTTCTGCTTGTTTTGGTGGTGCTCAACAGACGTGTGTGTGTGTGTGTGAGTGTGTGCGCGCGCGCGCGCGTATGGGAGAGCAGATGAGGGTAGATTTAGACAGCTGTGGTTTGGGGCAATGTTAGAGGCACTGTTGTGTCCCTTAGCCCTCTTCTGTCCCACAGTGCTGTCTGATGTGCTCAGCCAGACCGCTAGACTCTTGAGACGTAAGATATTGGAGCAGAGTTGAACATCCATCTGTCACTCACAATTTGTCATTCCCCTGTCTTTATTGGGCCTTACAAATTGTACACTTTTCACGAGGCCTGCATAGAGAGAGCAGGATGGCATAGACAGTGATATATGATGCCCCGTTATTCCATTATGTTAGGGCTATGTAGGTTTTGATGGAAGGTTCATCAAGAGCTCATTGTCATTTTTTCTAGATAGAGTATTATGTATTAAAATGTTTAATATTTGATCGATGCCAAATTAAAGTGAACTCTCTTTCACTGCAGATTCTTTCAATTGGAGTGCTGGACATCTTTGGCTTTGAAGACTACGAGAACAACAGCTTTGAGCAGTTCTGCATCAACTTTGCCAACGAGAGGCTCCAACACTACTTTAACCAGCACATCTTTAAGCTAGAACAAGTAAGGTCTGTGTGTGTGTGTGTGTGTGTGTCAGTGCTTATGGACCACACTTCAGGTCAACAACAGAATAAAGCACATTCAGTCATACAAGTTATAACTGTTGTTTGGACTACAGTGTTTTGTGGACAATAAAGTCTCCTATTCAATCCAATGCTGTGACTGTAGAAATAGAAGCTGCGAGTCTACCCATCATGGAATGTTGACTTGAATGCGAGTGTCCATTCTAGTAATTATGTATTTCTATAGTTGTGGCTTATGGCTCTTTAGCTGAGATGTGTGAACACTTAACATGAAAGCAGTGACTGGTCTGCCTGTTTACAAGTTCCACAATGGCTATAGTGAGGTGTGTTGTCATTTTCTTTCTATAGTACCCTCACCTTGGTCTTATTCGCTGGGCACACAATCGCTCACACCCGGCCGTTGTGTGTGTTAGCGTCATACTGTGTGTGTGTGCATATATGTATGTCTGAGCTTCAGAGTGGGTGTGTGTTCGTCTCACTGCATTGAATCTACTCCACATTCCACTACATTATGTTTATAGATGACTTCTCCAAAAATGATAGGGCTTTTTATCGCTTCAGATTGAAACCGTAGATGAAAACCACGTAGAATGAATAGTGTTGTGAAAAAGGGCTATTTCTTCATCGTCGGAAGGAATGCAGTGAAAGCATGGTTTACGAGGTCTGGAATTTACACACTCGAGGTTTCCAGGCGGGGTGTTTTGATTTGGTTTTGATGAGGATGTTTTGGCCCTCTTGGCTACCGACTCGAGTAACGCTGCCTGTCTCCCCTCTGTCTGTGTTTACCACTTATAATGACCTGGAGATAGGCTTGTTCTATTCATGTTTTGTCTGCATGGTGTTTATTGTTTTGGTTTATGTCCCATTTAGCCTATTTTAGGCCAGCGCCCCAGTGCCTGGCTTATGAGGACTTTTGAGTTTGTTCATTTGCTTATGGCATACTAGGAAAACTTTTGAGTGTAGTACGTTTCTTATGGCATAGTAGGATAACTTTTGAGTGTCGTACGTTTCTTATGGCATACTAGGAGAACTTTTGAGTGTCGTATGTTTCTTATGGCATACTAGGAGAACTTTTGAGTGTCGTACGTTTCTTATGGCATACTAGGAGAACTTTTGAGTGTAGTACGTTTCTTATGGCATACTAGGAGAACTTTTGAGTGTAGTACGTTTCTTATGGCATACTAGGAGAACTTTTGAGTGTAGTATGTTTCTTATGGCATACTAGGAGAACTTTTGAGTGTAGTACGTTTCTTATGGCATACTAGGAGAACTTTTGAGCGTAGTATATTTCTTATGGCATACTAGGAGAACTTTTGAGTGTAGTACGTTTCTTATGGCATACTAGGAGAACTTTTGAGTGTAGTATGTTTCTTATGGCATACTAGGAGAACTTTTGAGTGTAGTACGTTTCTTATGGCATACTAGGAGAACTTTTGAGCGTAGTACGTTTCTTATGGCATACTAGGAGAACTTTTGAGTGTAGTACGTTTCTTATGGCATACTAGGAGAACTTTTGAGCGTAGTACGTTTCTTATGGCATACTAGGAGAACTTTTGAGTGTCGTACGTTTCTTATGGCATACTAGGAGAACTTTTGAGTGTCGTACGTTTCTTATGGCATACTAGGAGAAATTTTGAGTGTCGTACGTTTCTTATGGCATACTAGGAGAACTTTTGAGTGTAGTACATTTCTTATGGCATACTAGGAGAACTTTTGAGTGTAGTACGTTTCTTATGGCATACTAGGAGAACTTTTGAGTACGTTTCTTATGGCATACTAGGAGAACTTTTGAGTGTAGTACGTTTCTTATGGCATACTAGGAGAACTTATGAGTGTAGTACGTTTCTTATGGCATACTAGGAGAACTTTTGAGTACGTTTCTTATGGCATACTAGGAGAACTTTTGAGTAGTACGTTTCTTATGGCATACTAGGATAACTTTTGAGTGTAGTATGGCATACTAGGAGAACTTTTGAGTGTTGTACTTTCTTATGGCATACTAGGAGAACTTTTGAGTGTAGTACGTTTCTTATGGCATACTAGGAGAACTTTTGAGTGTAGTACGTTTCTTCTGGCATACTAGTTTTTGAGTGTAGTACTAGGAGAACTTTTGAGTGTAGTACTAGGAGAACTTTTGAGTGTAGTACGTTTCTTATGGCATACTAGGAGAACTTTTGAGTGTAGTACGTTTCTTATGGCATACTAGGAGAACTTTTGAGTGTAGTACGTTTCTTATGGCATACTAGGAGAACTTTTGAGTGTAGTACGTTTCTTATGGCATACTAGGAGAACTTTTGAGTGTCGTACGTTTCTTATGGCATACTAGGAGAACTTTTGAGTGTAGTACGTTTCTTATGGCATACTAGGAGAACTTTTGAGTGTCGTATGTTTCTTATGGCATACTAGGAGAACTTTTGAGTGTAGTACGTTTCTTATGGCATACTAGGAGAACTTTTGAGTGTCGTACGTTTCTTATGGCATACTAGGAGAACTTTTGAGTGTAGTACGTTTCTTATGGCATACTAGGAGAACTTTTGAGTGTTGTACGTTTCTTATGGCATACTAGGAGAACTTTTGAGTGTCGTACGTTTCTTATGGCATACTAGGAGAACTTTTGAGTGTAGTACGTTTCTTATGGCATACTAGGAGAACTTTTGAGTGTAGTACGTTTCTTATGGCATACTAGGAGAACTTTTGAGTGTAGTACGTTTCTTATGGCATACTAGGAGAACTTTTGAGTGTCGTACGTTTCTTATGGCATACTAGGAGAACTTTTGAGTGTAGTACGTTTCTTATGGCATACTAGGAGAACTTTTGAGTGTCGTATGTTTCTTATGGCATACTAGGAGAACTTTTGAGTGTAGTACGTTTCTTATGGCATACTAGGATGCCTATGTCTGTGACGCGCGTGTATGTCTACCCTTTGTGCAGCCGTTAGCGATGGTGCTAACGATAACCTTCTTGTTGAGATGATCCCAAAAAACCTTCGACATGAAATGTTATTTTACGAGGTAAACTATGCCTACCTGGCAGGATTATATCATGATCTGTGATCACATGTGCGCTACAGAAACCCCGCTGACCAAAGAATGGTCTCTTGCTGGTGCGCACTGGAATTAAAAGGTAACTACACTCAACCTTTTTTCCTGATGTGGTTTAAGCATTATTGTGGACTTAGAGCATCCAATTCATTTTTTGTATTATTTTTTATCTGTACCAGGAAGTATAGTTCATCCAGCCTAGCATTAATTCTATGGTGCTGATCTAGGATCTTTCCATATAATAATATTATTTATTATGATCTAAAAGTCAAAACTGATCATAGATCAGCACTCCTACTCTGAGACGCTTTGTGGATACAGGCCCTGGTCCCATTGAGATAGAAATCTCTCTTTCAAGGTAGCCCTGAGTCCTTTAGCTGCTGCTTGTCATTGCTGTGACTGGTCATTTGCGTCAGAACCTGTGTCAGTACTGTTACCACTCCATGACTCACCACTTGCACTAGTGCACGTATCTACTAAGACACTGCCATTACAGTGAAATAGCAGGGCAGAAAGGACACACACACACACACACACACACACAGCTGCTAAGTGGTTGTGCTAAAGCAGGACCTTTTAGATCCACTCTTCTGTCAATTGATCAATTGATTTTGTCTGTAATTGTCTTTGAGTGTCGTTTTCATATCTAATCAGGTAATCATTATTTTACCTTAGGTCTTTCCCTCTTTGTCTAAGTGTAGAATAATGTATGTGTGGTTGAATCTCTCTCTTCTGTTTCAACCATCGCTACACTGCATGTAGGACTGTTGCGGTGACCGTATTACCCCCACATTGGCGTCATGAAGGCAGTCAAATTCCACTTGACTGTTTAGTCACAGTAATTGGGCATCTCCAAGCTCTAATGCTGCTGATGGTCATTAGTAGGCTACCAAACTTGTTAACTGCCTGGTGCTCAGCACTCTATTGTCCCTCTAATCACTCTGACATCAAAGAAAATGTAATAAAAAATATAATCAAACACTTCATGTTGCCCAACATTTCTATAAAATCAGAGTGATGGCCTCTATTAAAAAGAGGAGGATCCCATCAGCTTTCTATAGGCTTACCATATTTATTTCTCAACACTCCTAATATTAAGCACATTGCTTATCACTTGTGAATGATATATTATCACTTGTGAAGGATGCCCAGCGTAAGGCAAGAAACAATGCCTTTTTTTGTTGTTGACTTTTTCGAATCATAGTCGCACACCTCATGTGGCCTAGCCCATAGGCCTATATATGTTTTGATACGGTTTGTATCACAGCTGAAGTGGCCAGATAACTTAAAATGTAGCACATGAATCCACTTTACAGGGGGTGGAGAGCCAAACTGGCATACATGAGCAGTGTGTGAGTTTCAAGAATGGGGAAGATAATTTTCACCATAAAAATGCACCTTTTATAATAAAAGCATTACCTGCATAATTGCATTTACAGACCCTTTTTAATAATGGTGTTTTCCCGGTAATGGAACATTCGTGCTTATAGCCAACTGCCGTGTGCGCATTGCTGCGCTTATAATGTGAAGAAATCAGTCACATTATATCAGTCAGCCTCATTACACAAAAAGTGTTTTTTATGGACATCACATTTTAAGCTAAACTTTGTCAGCCTCATTGCGTTATTTAAAAAAAAAAAAAAAAAGTATGCTAGTGGTTGTATTAATTTGGGTTTTATCGCATCCCACAACTGTCCCAGACTATGTTTGGAATATTTATTTTTCGCACAGAATGGAATAGGTCGACTTTTGTACTGTGGGGGATAGTAGATTGACATAGGCCAGTGCTTTTGCTGTTCGTTAGCCCTACTCATCTTGTTGGCTGACAAAAAGTAAATGTGGACAGTTTTTCCAAAATCTTCAATATGCACCTCGGAATTGGATAAGGATACGTGCAGTTGCATCCCCAAAGTGTCTGTCTTCACTTGTAGCCTGTGAGAAAGACCCGATCATGTGATGGAGAGCAATGTGAGTGAGAGGTGCTTCCGAGCTCGCAGCAGTCATGGAGAAGGGCACAACGGCTACTGGCCGCAAAAGGCATGGATATTTTTAGGGCCACAGAAAGGGGATGCCGCCGGGAAATTCGAGGCATTATCAAGTGCTTGTCAATGAGTGTGTCCAGCCTGCACAAAAAAAACAAAAAAAACAGAGCTCATGCTTTTCAAGTGACTTTTTTCAAATCATAATTTACTCGCATCATGCAGTGTATTAAAAAATCGAAACATATTGCCCAACGTTTGTAGAACAACTAAAGTTACATGAATAACTCTAAATTAAACATACAGGAGTACCCATTTCACCATTAACCGCTCGACACAGAATAGCCGCATGTGCGCAAATCGTTTGGCGAAAATATCCTTTCTATTTTATTCCACTTTGTTCAATTGTATTCTTCATACTATAAAATAATGTGACGGAATTCTAACCAAAATAACCCACAGCCATATGGCACAGTCAGATCAGGGCGTAACATCAGGACAACTCTGAGTATACTATTCTGTTCTTCTGAAATAGACTACATTTTCTTTAGACCTGCCTAAAATAAATACTGGATTTATTGTGAAGGTGTAGGCTGTATTACATGGATTTATTCAACTTTTTAAAATGAAGACGTTCCAAAGGTCTGCATCGGTGACTTGTAGGCTGTGTGTGGAAGCCAGGAGATGCTAAATGTGTTTATGTTCATTCACGGTCGATTACCTCGAGACCGACCGTTATTTACTTGACAATCACCCGGCTGACGAAATTCCGTGACTGCCGCAGCCCCAACTGCACGTCCACAGTGTACTTTGATTAGCATTTAGCATGTCACCCGTGAGTAAGTTAGGTCTGGAGGACCTAGGCTGTGTGATGAGCTGTCATGATGAGGCTGAGACACTTGAGTTTTCATTAACACAGTAATTCTCTGTCTGTCTCTCTCTGTCTATCATGATGAGAAACTGATGAGCAACACTTCAGTTGTCCTTAACACAATGACATACCCTGCGCCCTCGTTCTGCAGTCAACACATCTCTGATACACATGCAATACCACTGTGTGTTAGGTCGTCTACTCTGTCGACCACCGTAGTTCTCTCATTCTCATGGTGACCTCCTAAAACTGCTGCTGGATAGATGTACGCTGTGATCAGACAGACGGACCGACACGGTGTCACGATGGCTGTCACCGCTCGTCTCCCCCTCTCCGGTCCCCGATTGGCTGTGGCAGGTTGGAGGGCGGGCCCATCGCTGCCAGCTGGAGGAGAAGGAGGGGAAAAAAGAGCAGTGTTTTTTTTTTTAAACGTGTGGGCTAATGTCCCTTCACTCACAATGATGCTCACAATGCCAGCTGGTGGTTATATGTCATCTGTTTCTGTCACCTCTACTCTGTGGGCTGGGAACACACGTGCGCACACACACACACACACGCGCACGCACACACCAACGGAGTATTTTTAGCCCAGTTTAGGGCCTTCACAGCAACTTTTGAAATGCACTAATTGCTCTTTTATCATAAAATGGAACATTTGATATGAAGTGAAATAATACAAAAATGATTTTCTGAACAAATGCAGCTTGTACAGTGTTGATTAATATGAGTTCGGGTGTGAAACAAAATGTGTCATTTGTCATGGAAAACATTGTTGTGTAAGGCCCTGTCAAACATAACAGTAGCTAAAACCAACCAAGCCTTTAGTAATTCTTATGAAGTGAGTGTTTTTCTGTTAGGCCTATTCTGTAGATTTTGGTTCTTAAACCAAAATTTTGGTTCTTAAACCTCTTTGATGTTAGGGGACTTTGAGCAGTTCTGGACCGGTTCCGACTGGTGTACAAAACGCTCTGTGAACGTCGCAGGGTCCAGTACTGGAAATCCCCATCTGCCTGCTTCCCGCTACCACCCTGTCAGCAAAGCAAAGACATCGCATTTTCTGGCCTACCTGGACAAAGAATCGACAGAGCCCAGCCCGGGAGACAGCATATCAACTCAAAGATTATTGGTGGCGTGCACAGATTTGCAGAGGTTGTCACAGCTGCACCGAAGTGCACCTGTGATAACAGAAACAACACACACACATAATCCACATGAAAGG
The DNA here is from genome assembly GCF_018296145.1 of Oncorhynchus tshawytscha. NCBI lineage: Eukaryota > Metazoa > Chordata > Actinopteri > Salmoniformes > Salmonidae > Oncorhynchus > Oncorhynchus tshawytscha. The sequence continues at coordinate 5,903,767 of NC_056447.1, read as the reverse complement.
GGACAGTTCAGCAATGTGATCAATCGTGGTTTTGTCTCGCTGTGATTATTTTCAGCCAGATTTGGCGCTCTCATTGTGAATAATTAGAAAATCAATTTAGTAGAAATTGAAACACGGCCACTTTCTCTTGGTCACAGAGGGACGGAGTCACTTTTGTGTGTAAAGCGGAAGTTGTAACGACTCTGCAAGCATTCTAATGGTGTGTCTGCGTCGCTCAGAGGAGGCTTGGCAGAAAATGCTCTGTTGTCAGTTCTATGAAATGTGGCCAAATTTGTACTGTCACTTTAAATGTGATCATGTTTGTTTTACAGTTTCTAAGAAAGGTGAAATCTTATAATAAGTTATTTGTAATTTGATTGTTGCTATATTTAGAAATCATTTCAGGTACTTCAAGCCCTATTACCCCCACTTGTGTTTAATAGAAAAAAAGTTGTTTATAGTTTCATAATATTTGTATTATTTCCTTGCGCTTTTGTCCTCAAAAGTGAGTACACCTCAGCAGTATAACTATCTTTATCAGAAAAGGTGAGTTCCAGACCTTTCTAGAACAATGCCGCGCTACTCGTTATTGTTTATGGCTATCTCATGAAAATAATAACTTTTGGGTATGTCTATTTAGGCGGAAATCTAAATTTCGCCATAACATTCTGACACATGATCGGGACCTGGTCCTTGTGATGGCCAACTAGTAAGTAGGAAACTGCCACTTAAGCATTTACCCCAAAAACATCACCCCTAATGTTGCTTTAAGGGGGTTCAAGTTTATTATAAGGTCACCCACAAGTTTGGCCCATGTTTTTTTCATATGTGAGTTCATTTTACGAGAGGAACTGTGGAGGTTAAATTGAGTACCAGGCCTTGTGTAAGGGGTTGCCAGATTCTGAATGATTTGTGTTTGTGAATAGTGGTGTGGTCATGTCCCCTCCCTCCCTCTGACGTTTGAATTACGAAAAATACAACACACTTCTAATCCCCTTCCCTTGCTCTGGGTCCCTTGCTCCAAATCCTAATCTGATAAGATCCTGATGAAATGCAAAAAATGATCTCAGATTAGCGTGTAGGGTCAATTTATTCTACTCCCCCTTGCTTGCGCTCAATCTAGGATCAGCTATCCAGTTTATCCTCCCCAAATCCTAACTTGAATTGTTAGGGTGATGACATGCAAAAATGAGTCATAGTCCTCTTCCCCCACACTGGGCCCTCTCTCACCTCTCCAACCAATCAGTTACTCTTATCAGCAGCGAGTATTTGAGGGTTTACATTTGAACAGTGGCCAAAGCAAATAGGACCCCACCAAATAGTATTACCCACAAGGGCCCGACTCCAATGTTTACACCGCCATGCCAATTGCTCCTTAATTTACGCTCCGTATGAAAATGATTTACAGACGTATCCGAGCTCAAAAGCACTTGACCACAGCCTCTATGCAAACAGTGTATCACATGTACGCACTCTCCTGAGATATAGAGACTTCTCGCCAACTTCAAGAAAACATCTGTGCTCTGGTATCTGTGTTTGAAATCAGAGGGCGATTAGATCCTGCCTTTTCTATGAATAATTGTGTGAATGGAATGTCAGTGCATTCATAATGCATCACCCGCCCACTTAAGTCTGTAAACTCAATGAAATGTAAAATGGCCATAATTTTGATAGGATTTGATTAGCTTTACCGGTACCGCCTTATTCCAACCCCGTAGCTACTATTTCCGGTCAGCGAGTTCAGCTCACGCCTTGAGTACGTCATCACCATGAGTCATGTGGACCTGTCTTAAGTCCCAATCCTCTGACTCCTTCAGACCTCTCTGCTCTACAGCATGAGTACAGAGAAAGTAAACTACCCTCACTAACAGCGATAGCCTGATCCCAGATCTATTCATCCAACTCCCATTGGCAAGACAGCGCTAACAAATCTGGGATCAGGCTATACAGAGATGCTCCATGATTCACAATGCTGTATCTATACTGTAGCTGCTTCTAAAGGTTTAAGAATCCCCATAACTTCCAACTCACTCTACAGACCCAGTGTTCCTCCCTACACTTCAATAAACCACCCTTTCATTTTATAGTAACGAGAGAGCGCCTGCTTCTGTCCCCTACGGCCTTGGGCCGTTAACACTGGGGCAGCCTGCCAAGTACAATACAGCATAGGATGCAGAGAGAGAGAGAGAGCAGTGAAAAAGAGGAGAGAGTGAGAGAGAGCAAGTGACCGAGAGGGGGAGAGAGACGGAGCACAGGAAGAGAGCACAAACTGCAGTAATAGATGATACGGCCATAACCCCTGAAAAGCTCTGTTGCACATAGAACTTATGTTCCCCTCTGTAATACAGGAAGGTTTAGGCCTTGATTGCTTTGCCCTGTGTTTAGTTCAGATTTGTCATGTCCCAGGTTGGAATTTCTTTGAAAATTCGAAAAAATTAAATTGTATTTTGAACTTTTTGTCTTTTGTGATAGATTAACACCGGAGCACTGTCATAATGAGACGGTATCGTAATGCTTCATGATGTGAGTAAGTTGTATGTACAATTTCACGGGTATAGTTTGCCTCTAGCTGCCACTTGGGCTGAGGAATAGAAAGGCTTATTTCTTCTAAAACGCACACTAATGACTCATTTGTCATTTCTGGTTCCTTTTTCCTTTTCCACAACCTCTTTTCTCTAACTACTGCATGTTAAGAAGGCTTTTCTTTGTGTGCTTGCCACATAGGGTTTAGACCGCAGAGAGAGAAAGGAAGGGTAGGCATGTCAAGTCGCACACATGAAAGCATGTCCCTGCTTCAGCTGGCCACACTAGCCAGCTAGCCCTGCTAGCCGCGGAGATGGTTGTCCCGGCTAGTTCCACTTCCTGGTCCTCTGTTTTTGTGATGGTGTCTGACCCAAAGACGCACACGATGACTCCCACAGGGCTTCTGGGTCATACTACAGTAGTCGGAGAGCTCGAGGGGCTTAGAACACCCAGCTAACAAACGTGACCTGCACCCCTAAACCTGTTTATATCCCCCCCAACTCCACTGGGTTCCAGGTGTCATGAACTGGTGGTTTTCCAGACTTTCTTCGTGACGTTACACTGTAAAAAATCTCGCCCTCATCTTTTTTTGGGGGGGGGAGGGGGGAGACTGTTCACACGTGGACACACTGGAGACCTTCGTTGTATAGTTAACGTCTGGTCTGTTTCAATGTGGCTAATGCTTTCTGTGCTTTCTTATGCTTTCTGCGTCTATTGACGCACCCATGCATCAATCTAAGTAACATAATACAAAAATCGGCTATCAAAATCCATCAGTTTAAGCTAGAGATATCAGGTTTGGGCAATCCACCGCATCAGTCTATGCCAGCCTGCCGCATCTGCGGTGGAAGGTGGCCGGGCTGCAACAGTGTTTGTCGGACCATGAGATGAAAATCTGTCTTCTCCCGAAAATGTCTGTATCATCCAATCGGCACTCATCTGAAGGTAACCCATACAAACAAAGGGTTGGAGGTAGTTTTGTGCCAACAAAATGTGTCCAAAAAAACCAAAATATTTCCTTAGACAGATACTTCAAAAGCTTAGTCAAAAAATGAATCATAAGGAATATATATTTTTTTGCCATTTATTATGAACCACAAATGTGTTGTTCAATGCGTTTTTATGGGCTAGTAGGTAAAGACCAAACTCTATTTTATCGAATAATCGTTTTATTAAAAAAATGTATACCTAAATGTATACCTGGTCCTAAAATAAAAAATCTAATAGCTAAATGATCCATGGTATGACATCTTAAAACAATTCCATATGTTAGCCTAGCATACGCCTTCCAGTCGTTGTGCTAACGCTTGTTAGCAATTGCGCTAGCGCTGGTTAGCAACTTCCTTCCAACTGCACGCAGAGACTAAAAAATTGTATTCACAAGTTTATCTGACTCTGGGGAAGTAGATAAAGGGCCTCATTGTCAAAATCCCAAAGTATCCCTTTAAAGTTATCAGAATTTACCATTTCAAACATGTTGTTTCTCTGCTGCATTCCCCAGACTTTTGACTTAACACTCACATGAATTGAATAAAATGTATTGAGTCCCAAAGGTGAAATGTTACGTATTGGATGATTTGTGAACAACTTTTACCGTGAGCACTATTTCTGACACCACATCACTGTTGTCTCCCCCCTCCCCTCCCCTCAGGAGGAGTACAGGGCAGAGGGCATCAGCTGGCACAACATCGACTACATCGACAACACCGGCTGCATCAACCTCATCAGTAAGAAGCCCACTGCGTTGCTCCACCTGCTGGACGAAGAGTGCAAGTACGTGAGCTGTCACGTCAAAGCCGCTCTCTTTTCACCATCCTTTTTTTTATACACCTCTGTCCTAGTTAAAGCAATACCTCAGGGCAGTTTCCTGCAATGTCACATTAAGATGTGTACTTTCTTTCCAAAACCTGTGAAAAGGGTTTGTTCTTGAGTGTCCTCAAGCTCCTAAGAACATAGTAGTTGGGAAGGATTAGGCAGGGCCCAGAAGATGGTGCTGGTTTTATACAGATTGTGCTGGTTTTATATATTTTGTTTGCTCTTATGGACTTCCCTTTTTCAATTCCAACTACGGGTTCCAATGGGGTTCCTTGTCCAGAGACTGAGATGGCCTCTGCAGAATGATGATTTTGTGGTCAATTAACCATTTCTTTGTGGATTTTTGATGTGTGCTTGGTGTTATTGTCTTGCTGGAAGATCCACTAGTGGCCCAGTGTCAGTCTCCTGGCAGAGGCAACCAGGTTGTTGGCTAAAATGTCCTGGCACTTGGTAAAGTTCATAATGCTGTTGACCTTAGCAAGGGCCCCCCAGGACCAGTGAAAGCAAAATATCCCCGTAACATCCGTTTTTGGATGACACCTGCAGTTTGAATTGAAGAGGGCACTCCATAGGCGCAGACAAATGATATCAAGGATCTGGAAAGATTCTGTATGGAGGGATGGCTTAAGATACCTCCCAAAGTCTTCTACAATCTCATAAAATGTTTGAGAAAATAGGCTGTGTCATTATCCCCGCAAGGGGAGGGTGCTGGAGTATTGAAATCAAATCCAATTTTATTTGTCACATGTACCGAATACAGCAGGTTGTAGACTTTACTGTGCTTGCTGAGCCCTTCCCAATTATGCAGTTAAGAAAAAAATAAGACAAATAAAAATAGTGCGAAAATGAATAATTTTTACCCCTACATTTTTTTTGTATTACTTATCTATTTTCCTGAGCAAATGTATTACAGTAGTATAAAATAATATAATTTAAAAAAAAGAAATTGCATACAGTATAGCTCAGTGTTTGTATTATTTATTTTATACAGTCTTTTATTGCCAATAATTTTTGACCTGACTGTATGTCAAACGTCTTTAGAACAAAGCCAATATAAAACCAAGTTGTTTACATTGATGGACCTACACATTTATAGTGACCTTAGTCTCCCTACTTAGTCGTCCTGCAGATTACAGACAAGATGAGTAATACAACAGGCTCTCTTCCTTACTAGCGAAATGCTTGATTGATTACAGCCAGGCTAACTTAAACACATAAAAATGATACGCCTTTTTGGGACACGTACGCTTTCGCTCGCCCTTTTTAAAAGCCTCTCACACAGGCCACTTCACAATACCATCTCAATCCCACATCAATTAAAGTCAGCCATGCACACAAAAACACACAGGACCACCATGACTGTATTAGCCATGCTAAGCTAGCTAAGCTAGCTATTAGCGCTTCTAACCACTTAGCTCTGAACACTCATCTGGATGTAATAACAAGTGGATGAATGAGTGTGGGGACTGCTTTCCCAGAGCCACAAGGTCAAAGAGGGATCTTTTTCCCCCTCTTAAAGGCCTCCCTCCCGGGCCCCTCACGTGATTTATTTCATCATACGGAGGAACGCGATGGTAATCATTATGAAGCAGCCCAGAACCCACTTAAGATTTCAGAATTTATAGTTAAGAGACCGCAAGCTAGCTGAAGCAATCAGACTCTCTCAAGGATAGCATTTGCTTCCAGGGGCCCTACTACAGGTTAGTCCATTTATAACGGGCCAGTGACGTGTTCTCTGACCCCAAGGGGAGACAGGATGTGTCATAGCCTCCGAGGCATGTTTTAGTGTATGGTGTGTAGTTTACTTTAATAAGGAAGCGCGCTACTTTGTACAGAGCAGAGGAGTCCCATAGCATGCTTTAGCTAAAGGGCGAAAGTTTGCGACAATGTGTATGATAGAAAAAGCTGACACCAATTTACCCCGATATACACTGCTCAAAAAAAATAAAGGGAACAATAAAATAACACATCCTAGATCTGAATGAATGAAATATTCTTATTAAATACTTTTTTCTTTACATAGTTGAATGTGCTGACAACAAAATCACACAAAAATGATCAATGGAAATCAAATTTATCAACCCATGGAGTCACAGTCAAAATTAAAGTGGAAAACCACACTACAGGCTGATCCAACTTTGATGTAATGTCCTTACAACAAGTCAAAATTAGGCTCAGTAGTGTGTATGACCTCCCTACAACACCTGGGCATGCTCCTGATGAGGTGGCGGATGGTCTCCTGAGGGATCTCCTCCCAGACCTGGACTAAAGCATCCGCCAACTCCTGGACAGTCTGTGGTGCAACGTGCCGTTGGTGGATGGAGCAAGACATGATGTCCCAGATGTGCTCAATTGGATTCAGGTCTGGGGAACGGGCGGGCCAGTCCATGACATCAATTCCTTCCTCTTGCAGGAACTGCTGACACACTCCAGCCACATGAGGTCTAGCATTGTCTTGCATTAGGAGGAACCCAGGGCCAACCGCACCAGCATATGGTCTCACAAGGGGTCTGAGGATCTCATCTCGGTACCTAATGGCAGTTAGGCTACCTCTGGCGAGCACATGGAGGGCTGTGCGGCCTCCCAAAGAAATGCCACCCCACACCATGACTGACCCACCGCCAAACCGGTCATGCTGGAGGATGTTGCAGGCAGCAGAACGTTCTCCACGGCGTCTCTAGACTGTCACGTCTGTCACATGTGCTCAGTGTGAACCTGCTTTCATCTGTGAAGAGCACAGGGCGCCAGTGGCCAATCTTGGTGTTCTCTGGCAAATGCAAAACGTCCTGCACGGTGTTGGGCTGTAAGCACAACACCCACCTGTGGACGTCGGGCCCTCATACCACCCTCATGGAGTCTGTTTCTGACCGTTTGAGCAGGCACATGCACATTTGTGGCCTGCTGGAGGTCATTTTGCAGGGCTCTGGCAGTGCTCATCCTTGCACAAAGGCGGAGGTAGTGGTCCTGCTGCTGGGTTGTTGCCCTCCTACGGCCTCCTCCACGTCTCCTGATGTACTGGCCTGTCTCCTGGTAGTGCCTCCATGCTCTGGACACTACGCTGACAGACACAGCATACCTTCTTGCCACAGCTCGCAATGATGTGCCATCCTGGATGAGCTGCACTACCTGAGCCACTTGTGTGGGTTGTAGACTCCGTCTCATGCTACCACTAGAGTGAAAGCACCGCCAGCATTCAAAAGTGACCAAAACATCAGCCAGCAGGAAGCATAGGAACTGAGAAGTGAGAAACATTTTGTTCTTATTTATAATAAAAGTGACTCGAAAATGACACTACTTTTTTTTTACCATTCATTTTTTGGGGGGCACAACATAATCTGAAACACAAAACAAACTGCAAATGCATTCAACAAGTTGGTAGAGTCACAAGCTTGATGTAGTCATTACATGCTAGGAATATGGCAGCAAATACTACACTTTTGACTACTTTAATACACATACAGTGCATTTCAAAAGTATTCAGACCCTTTCACTTTTTCCACATGTTACCTTACAGCCTTATTCTAAAATGTATTAAATAAAATTTCCCTCATCAATCTACACACAATATCCCATAAGGGCAAAGTGAAAACAGGTTTTAGATTTTTTTTTGCTAATTTATTTAAAAAATAAAAAACAGAAATACCGTATTTAGATAAGTGTTCAGACCCATCGCTATGTGACTCGAAATTGAGCTCAGGGGCATCCTGTTTCCATTGATCATCCTTGAGATGTTTCTACAACTTGATTGGAGTCCATCTGTGGTAAATTTGATTGATTGGACATTATTTGGAAAGGCACACACCTGTCTATATAAGATCCCACAGTTGACAGTGCTTGTCAGGAGGTCAAAGGAATTGTCCTTAGAGCTCCGAGACATGATTGTGTCGAGGCACAGATCTGGGGAAGGGTACCAAAACATTTCTGCAGCATTGGCCTCCATCATTCTTAAATGGAAGAAGTTTGGAACCACCAAGACTCTTCCTAGAGCTGGTCGCCCGGGCAAACTGAGCAATCGAGGGAGAAGGGCCTTGGTCTGGGAGTTGACCAAGAACCCGATGGTCACCCTGACAGAGCTCCAGAGTTCCTCTGTGAAGATGTGAGAACCTTCCAGAAGGACAACCATCTCTACAACACTCTACCAATCAGGCCTTTATGGTAGAGTGGCCAGACAAAGCCACTCCTCAGTAAAAGGCACACGACCGCCCTAAAGGACTCTCAGGCCATGAGAAACAAGATTCGCTGGTCTGAGGAAACCAAAATGTAACTCTTTGGCCTGAACGCCAAGCAGCACGTCTGGAGGAAACCTGGCACTATCCCTACGTGAAGCATTGTGATGGCAGCATTATGCTGTGGGGATATTTTTTAGCGGCAGGTACTGGTAGACTAGTCAGGATCGAGGGAAAGATGAACAGAGCAAAAGATAGAGTTCCTTAATGAAAATCTGCTCCAGAGCGTTTAGGACCTCAGGCGGAAGTGGCTTCGGGACAAGTCTCTGAATGTCCTTGAGTTGCCCAGCTAGAGGCTGGACTTGAACTTGATCGAACATCTCTGGGAAGACCTGAAAATAGCTGTGTAGCGACGCTCCCCATCCAACCTGACAGAGCTTGAGAGGATCTGCAGAGAAGAACGGGAGAATCTCCCCCAAATACAGGTCTGCCAAGCTTATAATGTCATACCCAAGAAGACTCAAGGCTGTAATCGCTGCCAAAGGTGCTCCAACAAATTTGAATACATTTTAGAATAAGGCTGTAACATAACAAAAAGTCAATGGGTCTGAATACTTTCCGAATGCACTGTATAAGTGTATTTGTCCAAATACTTACAACACCTTCAAATGGGTGAATTTAATTTGAGCTGGAACAGGTCTGGCACCTCTCCGTTTTTGGACTGTTGCTCCGGAGCCTTTATGGCCGGATCCGATACCTCTTGTGGCATCTAAAACAATTTTCACTTTTTGTAACGTGTAAACATTTGAATAAAAGCGATCAACGTTCATTTGAGTGGCCTTCTCTGTTAATTCTCCTGCACACCCCAAAAAAACAATGAAAAGGTTGGTTTTCAGTCTGGGCCTGTTACTCTAAGAGTTGATTTTGGTTGGGCCGGTCCGGGCTTATGGTTTGCGCAACATTGTAACCTATGTTTTAGACCAACTCGTGGTCGTGGCTGTGCGAGAAGCACGCCTGTATCTCTAACAGAACTTGAATGGCGTGATAGACATGAGCCTGCAACTCTCATCTCTCCAACGTTGCACTCTCCAACGTTGTAAAATGATGTAGAATTGCATGAAATGCGTTTATAGAAGGCCATATTTTTATTAGACCCTAGGCTACCGAAACATTTCCCCATGTGGGTAACTCCTGCAAGCGCCTCTACTGTCCTGCTCTATGCCACTATGCAAATGCATTGCTTTCATTTGTAAATGTTAAAACATATGTATGGAAATACCCTCGAATAAAAGGTCACATTCTGTTACTGTCACCTCATTTGAAACATTTGATTTCAAATCCAAAATGCTGGAGCATAGAGCTGAATTAAATGTTTTAGCTTCACTGTCCAAAGGAGGGTCGTCCACATAAATATGTAGGGGAGTGTAGCTAGAGATTTGTGTCCGGTTTCATAGGACTTTGTCATGCATTTGTTTCTTGTGAATTCTGAGAGGAAGACCGAGACATCTAAAGATGATATGTTGCCTGTCAGTAAATACCCTGGTCCCAACTCTGTGTTGTCATGCATGACCACAGGAGTTAGAAAGGCAGCACAAACTGATCTAGAACCAGGCTAGTCAGATCTCTATCCCTTGGTATCCCATCCTACAGTCCTTAAATTAATGAATTAACCCTTTTAAATTACCCCCTCCCCTCGTTTGTTCCTTTAGTTTTCCCCAGGCCTCTAACCAGACCCTGCTGGACAAGTTCAAGCGGCAGCACGAGGGGAACAGCTACATCGAGTTCCCCGCAGTCATGGAGCCGGCCTTCATCATCCACCACTACGCCGGCAAGGTCAAATACGGGGTCAAGGTAAGGACTGCTGACGTGATTTCATGATGGCAACATGTGTCCTTAGATCAGTGTACTCACCTGTCGACAACACAACATTCTCAACAACAGGTCATGCCACATGTTAGCCTGGCTTTTTTTAACTGATGATTGCCCTTGACACAAGAGTAAATGTGCTCCTGGACCTCTAATAAAACCAATGAAATATTATGTGCCAGAAAAAGTGTAACTAGGTGTGTAGCTAGGTACTGCCCTTGAGAGAAAATCAATCCCAAATTCCCTGCAAAAAAATGCATTCAGTGATCAGTTATGACACTATGGTATTTGCCCTGGCCTTGCACCATTCTTCCATTCTTTGAGTCATTTGTCAGACTTCTCAAACATACACTTAGTGTACAAAACATTAGGAACACCTACTCTTTCCATGACATAATGACGTAGACATAGGGTAAATCCCGGTGAAAGATATGATCCGTTAATGATGGCACTTGTTAAATCCACCTCAGTTTAGATGAAGGGCAGAAGATAGGTTACGAAGGATTTCCAAGCCTTTAGACAATTGAGTGAATGGGCAAGACAAACGATTTCAGTGCCTTTTGAACGGGGTATGGTAGTAGGTGCCAGGCGCACCAGTTTGAGTGTATCAAGAATTGCAACGCTGCTGGGTTTTTCCTGCTCGACAGTTTTTCTGCTCGACAGTGTGTGTATCAAGAATGGTCCACCACCCAAAGGACATCTAGCGAACTTGACACAACTGTTGTACGCATTGGAATCAACATGGGCCAGCATCTCCGTGGAACGCTATCTACAACTTGTGGAGTCCATGCTCTGGCGAATTGAGTCCGTTTCGAGGGAACTCTATATTAGGAGGGTGTTCTTAATGTTTTGTGCGCTCAGTGTAGACCGTAGGTATAGTTACAGAAAGGAAACCAGTCCTCTTGTTGTTCCATTGAACTGTTTTGCAATTTGAATCAGATTCACCGCCCAGTTCCCTGCTGTTATTTGATAAAAAAGCTTTATATATGCTGGAGGGGTGATATTTGTTATCATATTGTATATAGGCCCACCCATAACTCTCACATATCAGTTGACAGCTACCCAGCATGTATATATTAAATGTGTTAGTAATATGGTTGATAATGAACACAGCTGGTACATGGGAAGCCATGAGTGTAAAAAAAACACCAGTGGAGGGAGAGAGTACATGGAATTGTGCATGTGTGTGCGACGTCAGTGCTATTAAACAAATATTTTCCCGCCACAGTGTTGTTTTGCATTCTTAAGTAAAGGGCATAGTATTCTCTTGCACGATGAAATGAAATATGAAACAAATCGTATTTACGTTATCGATGTTCTCTCCTTAAAGGCCCAGTGCAGGCAAACACTTGATTTTCTTATGTTTTATATATTTCTACACAATGAGGTTGGAATAATACTGTGAAAATGATGATAATGCCCTTTTCGTGTTCAGAGCCGTTTGAACAAGGACACATTTGCACTCGGTTTTGGTTTCGAGCTCATACGTGAGCCATGATATAGTCATTACCACATTAGTGTCATAGGTCTTACACAAAGTGTAGCTAATTATGTTGCCAAATCCTTGCCAGTTCAATCCACCTTAGAGCCATCCCCTCCATTTGATATTAGTCGGTTCATAGATTTACTGTAGTAGCTCATAGATTTACAATTAGTAGAATGAACACCCAAGTGTTCAATTAATAGACGCTTATCATTAACAGTTTTTCTTAAAATTCTTTGTATGTTTGTACTGGCAATTCTGCTGCTAAAGTATGGAGTAGCTTATGTCAATTATCTGTATATCTATAGTTGATCTAGTTGATAGATCTGTATACTATCTTCCGCCCCCCCCCGTCCCCCCATGCAGGACTTCAGGGAGAAGAACACGGACCACATGCGTCCGGACATCGTGGCCCTGTTGAAGAGCAGTAAGAACGCCTTCATTTGTGGCCTGATGGGCATCGACCCCGTGGCCACCTTCCGCTGGGCCGTGCTCAGAGCCTACTTCAGAGCCATGGTGGCCTTCAGGGAGGCTGGGAAGAGACACACCGACAAAAAGACTGGTGAGACTAGCGCTGTTACAGTGACCGTATTACTGCCACACCTGGGGGGTCACGAGTCGTGACGGCAGTCAAATTCCACGTGACCGTTTAGTAATTAGGCTTCTCCAAGCTCTGATGCTGCTGATGGTCATTAGTAGCCTACCAAACTTGCTAACGGCCTGGTGCTCAGCACTCTATTGTTCCTCTAATCACACTGGCATCACTGCAAATGTGATCAAATATCTAATCGAAACACTTCATGAGTGCCCATGAGCTCAGTGAGAAAAGAGTTTTGATGGCCTCTTAAAAATCAGCTTTCTATAGGCTAGGCCTACTATATTTATTTATCAACTTTCCTAATATTACGCACCAGTGTTGATTTTATCATGTAAATCTTGGTGGGGCAAACAACAACAAAACATTGGGATGCATGGCAGCAAAGCCACTACACAACACTAAACAATACATTAATTGCACTATAACTGTGACAAATGGTGCCCACAAACTTTTAGGGCCTAAATAAAGCTGTCCCAACTGCAGAGCTTTCTTTTCAGCACCGTGGAGTGAATCCTTACCTCTGCTACACCTGGCTATCAGCAGAGCCTTGTCTGGCAGTGAAACAGTTCATTCAGCCTCGTTTACTGCCTTTTAAAAAGATAGCTGATATGGCCCACTTGCTTAAACAAATGTGGTTTCTACTGACAGTTGAGATGTACAAACTATGGAATAAGGGGAGCGGGTAAGAGGCTATCCGTAATTTTGATTCATGAGCGAGCTAGCGACAGAATTCAGAACATGGGCCGTTCTTACAGTATTCTCCCTGTACACCAAGTCAGAATCGTAGGATAAATAAAGGGGGACATATACGTAGGAAATGAAAGCTCTTACAATATTCGATGATTACGTTTCTCTAAAAAAGGCTATAGGCTACATGTGCATCACCAAGTCAGAACAGTAGGCTAAATTATGAGGGGGGAAAAGGGAAATTATTAGGGTGAGCTACTATGGGCTACTAACAGCTTACTACACAACATACACTTAGTATTACTTTCTTAGCTACAGTATACATGTCTCCCTGGCATATTACATCATTTATGCAGAAGCAGACAATACTTTTTTGGACTCACCTCACAGGAAGGTGGTGCGGCGGTCCTTGTGGTCAAATTTTGTCGTCAAAGTCTGGCATTCTCGGGATTTATGGTGCTTTCAAGACAACTGGAAACTCAGAAAAATAAAAGGTTGAATCATGACATCAGTGATCTTCAGTTCGGAGCTCTAGAAAGACAATTGAGTTCCCGACTTGGAATTACGAGTTGGATGACTGTTCAAAAGTATTTTCCCAGTCGGTGCTCATTTTTTTCTGAGATTTCACAATTCCAAGTTTCCAGTTGATATTGAACAAGACAGAAGTCATGCAGGATTGACAGCATGGCCAATGTATTCAATATTTTCTGGCCCATGGTGTTGCATGTGAATGTTTATCCTTTTAAGCTTGGAAAAGAGACCCTTAAACCCAGACTTGGAACATACACCCTCTCCACTGAATAGCAGGCTAGTGATTGCCTTGCAACACTTGCAGTTAGCTGCTGATTCCTTCCAAACCACTCATTGTTGAATTTGCGATTTCCAACTTGTTGTGTAATGTCTATTTCCAAATGCCAATGAGCACAGATACGTTTTATCTGTATTTTCTCTTTATATGACAAGGATCGAAAAGAATTTGTCAGTAGATTGTCGACTTGATTCATGATGATGATTGCTTGTCTAGCTTGCTAGCTAATATTTTGAAAGTATGATGTTGACATGATCAGTCCAATCAAAGCTACGGTAGATATAACGTGAGTTGACATAATTTTATCTGTGGCCAATGACCTTGAGCCTTCTTGGATGGGTACTTCTAATGTAACTCTATGGCACCACCCAAGGGGCTTAAATTTTCAAATTCTCCCCATAGGTTTTGCAGTGATGTAGTGTCCCCATGAGTGACAGAACACTGAGCATATCACCGCGTAACTAGAGAACATTGCCAACCCCTATGCTCAGTATTTTCTGCTGGCTGCCTCACCACCACAGAAAGCACTGAGCTAGGCTGAAACACCTGCATTTTGGAGCTGCCTTACTCAAGACCATGTTTGTATGTGGCTTCATTAACTCAATTATTGTTTTTTAAATACATTATTTGCAAACTGATATGTGACACGTATTAATGCCAAAATAACACGCAAAACAGGCACACGCACACAAAAAAAAGAACAAAAATATTTTTGGACACCTACTAATTTTTATTTATTTGTACTATTTTCTTCATTGTAGAATAATAGTGAAGACACCAAAACTATGAAATAAAACATGAAATCATGTAGTAACAAACAAACAAAAAAAGTAGCCTGCCTTTGAGGACAACTTTGCACACTCTTGGCATTCTCTCAACCAGCTTCATGAGGTAGTCACCTGGAATGATTTTCAATTAGCAGGTGTGCCTTGTTCAAAGTTCATTTCTGGAATTTATTTCCTTCTTAATGTGGTTGAGGCAATCATTTGCGTTGTGACAAGGTAGGGGTGGTATACAGAAAAAAGCCCTATTTGGTAAAAGACCAAGTCCACATTATGGCAAGAACAGCTCAAATAAGCAAATAAGCCTTCATGTTCGAATTGCTGCAAGGAAACCACTACTAAAGGACACCAATAAGAAGAAGAGACTTGCTTAAGCCAAGAAACACGAGCAATGGATACTATACCAGTGGAAATCTGTTCTTTACTCGATGAGTCCAAATGTGAGATTTTTTTTGTTCCAACATCCATGTCTTTGTGAGATGCAGAGTAGGTGAATGGATGATCTCCGCGTGTGTTGTTCCCACTGTGAAGCATGGAGGAGGTGTGATGGTGTGGGGATGCTTTGCTGGGGACACTGACTGATTTATTTAGTTTTCAAGGCACACTTAACCAGCATGGCTACCACAGCATTCTGCAGCGATACGCCATCCCATCTGGTTTGGGCTTAGTGGGACTATCATTTGTTTTTCAACAGGACAATGACCCAACACACCTCCAGGCTGTGTAATGGCTATTTGACCAAGGAGGAGAGCGATTGAGTGCTGCATCAGATGACCTGGCCTCCACAATCCCCCGACCTCAACCCAAATTGAGATGGTTTGGGATGAGTTGGACCACAGAGTGAAGGAAAAGCAGCCAAGTGCTCAGCATATGTGGGTGCTCCTTCAAGACTGTTGGTAAAGCATTCCAGGTGAAGCTGGTTGAGAGAATGCCAAGCGTGTGCAAAACTGTCATCAAGGCAAAGGGTGGCTATTTGAAGAATCTTAAATGTAAAATATATTTAGATATGTTTAACACTTTTTTGGTTACTACATGATTCCATATGTGTTATTTCATAGTTTTGATGTCTTCACTACTATTCTACAATGTAGATTAGAGTAAAAATAAAGAAAAACCCTTCGTGTTCTGAAACCTTTGATCGGTGGTGTATTTTATCAAATGTCTTTAGTGGAACCTGAATCTCTGGAAGACCAGTTAAAGGGTCAGGCATATATAATAGCACGTCATCCACATAGAGTGAAACTTTATGCTGTAAGCCCCCTCTTCAAGTATGTTTGGTGTTATTACGTATTGCTATGGCTAAAGGCTCAACTGCGATGGCAAACAACTGAGGGCATAGAGGACAACCCTGTCTTGTCCCACGTTAAAGTTGGAAATAGAATGAAAGGTTATTATTTGTAGCTACACTGTAGCTATAGTGGAGGAGTAAAGGACTTTTATCCAGCCCATAAAACTGGGACCGTATCCAAATTGTTTGAGAGTATAAAATAGATATCAAACCACCCAATCAAATGCCTTTTCATCATCAAGTGATAACAATATCTCTGGAGTGTCAGATGAAAATGAATTGTTAAGTATATTATAAAGACATCAAATGTTGAAAATAATTATACTTTTTTATTAAACCAGTTTGATCTGTAGATATAAGGGAGTGAAGGACTGACTCAAAACGGCATGAAATCATCTTAGAAAGTATCTTCACATCGCAATTCAGTAAGAAATTGGCCTATATGAACCAAACTCAATGTCTCATTGCTGAGGGTAAAGAGTTTGAGGGGAATGATTCCTCAAATATGGAAAGCAAGAGAGGAGAGAGTAGATCTGAGAACTTTATTTGTAAATGCACTTCCTTAATCTTGCGCTATACAAAATAATTTGGTCCCTTGGGCGACAGTACACAATTCATTACGGGGCGGCAGGGTAGCTAGGTGGTTAGAGCGTTGGACTAGTAACCGAAAGGTTGCAAGTTCAAATCCCCGAGCTGACAAGGTACAAAATCTGTCGTTCTGCCCCTGAACAGGCAGTTAACCCACTGTTCCTAGGCCATCATTGAAAATAAGAATTTGTTCTTAACTGACTTGCCTAGTAAAATAAAGGTAAAATAAAAAATAAAATTACATCACCACCTAGTATTAGGTGTTGTGTGTCCATATTTGAGGCTTGATTCAGTTGTAGCAACATTTGAAATTGTGTTTTTTTTACATTGGATAAAAGTAAAGACTCAGAGCTCGAAAATGGTATATCATACACTACAGTTGAGGAACAATGGGAAAGTAATTCTGTATTGAAAGTTGATCAACTTGTAACTCCACTTTTTGAGAAAATGGCCTTTGAATGTTTTGGTACACCCACTGGAGAGCTCTTTTTTGTCTACACTCATTCGGCATCGTTCACACCCTCTTAAGCTATAGCCCCGCCCATAAACTCAGAGCGTTGTCAGATTGTCCGTTCGGAAATTCAGAGAGTTTTGCTCTAGGGGAGTTCAGAGCACACACTGGACGCTCTGGCCGAGAAATAGAGTTCACCAGAGCGTTCTGTCCTAACAGCAGCAGATAAGCACCCAAGCTAAATGGCCAACTTTGAATAGCTTGCTAGCTATTTCCAGACACAAATGAGAGAACAGCTCAGACTATTATTGTTGTTTTTATGTTATCCATGAAGATGTAATCCGGAGACAGGTGTTTTCTCCATTTCATTAGCAATCACTCCATAATTCCAATGATTTCAAAACTCGATCTCTCACATGTCCAGCCCACTCATTATCTCAGCCAATCATGGCTAGTAGGAAGGTTACTGCCTTTTTCTGTGGCTAAACCAACTAGGCCCATATTTGAATCCTTTTCTTAGTATTTACAGATGGCAGACAAGTTTGTTATTAAGGCACATGAATGTTCACATGTTTCCGAAGGCATTTCCGCCCCAAAACACATTTAGATTTTTTTTAACGTTTACGTTCAAATGGCTAGTGGTGATGCACGACATACGCCTAGATTCCTGACACGAGTCACATTTGGAAATCAAGAAAATGTCATTTGTGAACAATGAACTGTTATCCCAATTTATTGCATGAATGTAAGCCAAGATAACAGGTGTATTATACAGGCTTCCTGCAACATTAATGAAGTGGCCTGCCGAGTCTGCCTCTACACTTGACATTACGAACAGTATGTTTTTCCTAATTAAAATGGCTGCTCCTCTAGTTTTAAAATGAAAATTGGAATGATATGATTGACTTATCCACCCTCCTTTTAAACGAAAGTGGTCGAAAGTGCGGAGATGTGTCTCCTAAAGAAAGGCGATATCTACTTTAAAGTGATTTAAATGAGAAAGAACCCTTTTACGTTTCACTGGGTGATTTAAAGATGTAACATTCCAGCTAGCAAAAGTGACCGAGCAACCAGCTCTCCCTCTCATGATATTAGGTCTAGCCATGTAAAGTCAGGTGAGAAAAGGATAGATCAAATTTATTTATATAGCCCTTCGTACATCAGCTGATATCTCAAAGTGCTAAGGGTTTTTCTTTATTTTTACTATAATCTACATTGTAGAATAATAGTGAAGACATCAAAACTATGAAATAACACATATGGAATCATGTAGTAACCAAAAAAGTGTTAAACATATCTAAATATATTTTACATTTAAGATTCTTCAAATAGCCACCCTTTGCCTTGATGACAGTTTTGCACACGCTTGGCATTCTCTCAACCAGCTTCACCTGGAATGCTTTACCAACAGTCTTGAAGGAGCATCCACATATGCTGAGCACTTGGCTGCTTTTCCTTCACTCTGTGGTCCAACTCATCCCAAACCATCTCAATTTGGGTTGAGGTCGGGGGATTGTGGAGGCCAGGTCATCTGATGCAGCACTCAATTGCTCTCCTCCTTGGTCAACTAAGGCACTAACGTTACCTAATAATAACAATATGAACTGATACCACTGGCAACGCTATACAGTCTCTGCAAAAGAGAGACTGAGTCTGCAGTGGTAGACACATTCGTCCATTACCTTAATCGTCAAATAGGTGAACATTGTCATTTTCTTCGTTAAACCTCGGTAGAACGTTCGCCTTTATGAAGGCCATCGCCTTATGGTGGTCTTGGAACTCTTTCTCAGTGCCGTTGTATATTATACGGAGTCAGGCAGAAAAAGCCACGCCATACCTTAATGCCGGTCCGTCCAGGGAGCACACTCTTGATATCGTTTAAAGCGGCACGGTCACAAGCAACGCTGGGGGCATAGTCTGGGGAGATGGAGATGGGTGCTCCGTTGTATCAAAGTGGGCCAAATTCTCTGGCACGCCGAAGAATATCAACACAATCCTGATAGTAGTGTAGTTTAGCCACAATGACGCAAGGCTTTCCGCCAGGCTTTCTTGCTTGAGAGCCCTGATGTGAGTCTACAAGGACGTCTTCATCCAATGTGAGGGCTTCCTTCAATAACTTTGAGACCGATGAAGTAGAACTTGAGCCCAGGTTCTCAGCTACCCCCATGATCCTGATATTGGATCTTTGCATTGTTCTTTAAGGCTAGCCACATCCGTTTCAAGCTTCTTAACCATGGTTTGTAGTGTAATTGTGTCATCTGAGCATGTTGACAAGCCTTGTTCCATGTCGGAGACAGTTTTCTTAACTGTATCCAGTTCAATACGAACCATTGCTGTATGCTTTGCGAGTTCATTCTTGACTGCTTGTAACTCCGTCTTAATAAAATGTAAGTCCTCACTGAGTGCCTCCTTGAGTTCCGACTTGAGTGTAGATGAAATGTCCGCTCTGGGGGCAGCATCTAATTTTTTTCGCAGAGGGGAGGAACCGCTGCTCCCACTTGTTGAAGAACTCGAGCTCCTCGTCTTGTGCCTAGTGTTTTCTCTCTTGCCAGTGACTCCGCTGAACTTTTGTAGGTTATGCGCAATTTAAGCATTAAAGCATATATACAAGTTGAACAAAGTAAAGCGCGTCATTCAAAGGCTGTGTTTCCTAGTCCTTTTTGGGTCAAAGCGTAGAGAAAGTAACAAATGAATGCAATTTCAGCAGGAGCTCGGACAAACGTGACCTACTCCATGGCTTGCTCCCCCCACCCCCAAGTGCTTGTCAAATTGTGAATAAGAGACTGTTCTTCTGAAATAGACTACATTTTCTTCATATCATGTTTCTTTAGACCGGTCTAAAATAAATAATGGATTTATTGTGAAGGTGTAGGCTCTATAAAATGGATTTATTAGACTTTTTAAAATGTAGATGTTCCAAAGGTCTGCATCAGTGGCTCGTAGCTAATTAGCGGTCAATTACCGAGACCGGCAGTTATTTGCTTGATAATCACTAGCTGACAAAATGTCATGACCGCCACAGCCCTAGGTGAGACCATAGACTGCTCGAGTACATAAACATTAACACATACATGAATGTGTATACACTCAGTCAAACACACACACACACACACACACACACACACTTGGACGTACACTCTCCCAGACACACACACACACGCACACACTCACCCCTCTTCCACAGTGATAGAGTGCACATACTGAGGCTTTTTGTGATACGAGTTATCTCCCTTCCGAGCCACCACAGTACAGTATGTTTCCCTCAGTGGGCTGTCAGAAATAGCAACTGATCAAATGTTACTTTTCTCCAGGGCTTTTCTCTCAATGTGTTTCTCCTGATCGTTCTCCGCCATTAGACTAGCTTGATTTCACAACCCCTGAACGAAAGTCTATTCCATTATTCATCGCCATGGAGACCGCCCCCTGGTTTCGGGGATGTTCAAGTATGCATTTTTATACCCATGTATAAACACTGGCAAGGCAACATCCTGGAGGTTGATAGTTTTAGGGGGACAAACCTGACCAGTGATGATGCATGGGCTGCTACTTTCCCCCCCGATTATAACTGAACGTCCACATTAGGCTTCATCTCCAGCCATTTACGTGCTACTTTCCCCCCCGATTATAACTGAACTTCCACATTAGGCTTCATCTCCAGCCATTTATGTGACATTCAGTCAAACATTTTGCAAACTTAAAACATACTATTTCTTCCTCTTATTTCTCCCTGTCTGTTCCTCTCTTTCCTCCCTCCCTCTTTCGCTCTCTCTCCCTCTTTTTGTTTCTCACCTCTCTGTCTCCTCTCTCTCTCTTTTTCTCTCTCTTTTTCTTTCTTTCTTTCTTTTTCTTTCTTTCTTTCTTTCTTTTGCAGGGAATGATGCTGCTGTACCATGTGTCGTCAAGAGCGTGGACAGCTTCAGCTTCCTCCACCACCCTGTGCACCAGAGGAGCCTGGAGATCCTGCAGAGATGCAAAGATGAGAAATACAGTAAGAAACTCCAAGTCCCACAATCCTCTCTGCTGCCCAACTCCCCTTTCCTGGGCTTACAAATAAAGAAGGGGACAATTAGCTTGTTTTGAATTAACTTGTTCTCCCTCAATTAAAGACCCACTCTGATATTTAGTGTTTTTTATCATTTAACTTGTAACTAATGTGTTTGTATTTGGGGCGGCAGCGTAGCCTTGTAACCGGAAGGTTGCAAGATCGAATCCCTGAGCTGACAAGGTACATAAATCTGTCGTTCTGCCCCTGAACAAGGCTGTTAACCCACAACACAAATGTGAAATCCATTAATGGAATTCATTGCCGTTGACAATCAACTGTTCTCTGTTGTGGGTGATGTTGGCTTTCGCCGACTGGTCGAGCACCGGTACACACTACCAAGTGCGCTATTTTTCAGATGTTGCCCTACCGGAGTTACACAGTAAGAGCATTACTGCTATTAGCTTCACGACATACATACTATGGAACGCCGTTTGGGTCTTTGCATGTCAAAGATGATACAGTAGCACTGTCAAAGCTGTACAAAAAACAAGCAAACACCAGCCACAAACGATGCGTTTACAATACCGCGTTGGTAATAAAGCATAATTTGTTCAACCGCAACTTCTGGGGTAGCTAGCACCAATACAACCAGCCTGAAAACAATGACCAGTTGGAACTGTAGTCATTTTCATTATTCTTAGCAATGATTTAGGAATCATTGTGAGTAAGTATTAGCTAGGTTGCCGGTTGCTGTTCTCCTATTGAAATTGAACTTCAGTTCATGAAAATAAATCGCTAGCCAGCTACTTAACCCTGTTGCCCAAAGCTAACGTTATAAGCAGCCAGCTAGCTTCATCTGGCTAGTGAGGCTAGACCGGCACTAGCCACAATAAGGATTAGGCACAATAGTGGGATTTGCGGTTTGCCTTCAAAATAAAAGTATGTCATTGACAGTGATGCAAATGAATACAAATAGTAGAATTATTCCATACTTTTATTTTGAAGGCTAACCGCAAAGTCCACTATTGTGGCTAATTCTTAGCTTCACATTGATGGGACCGACCACCATTAATCAAATAAAATCTTAGATTACACCTAGTTTTAGATTACACCTAGCTGTATAGTTAGCTAGCTAACTATAGCTACTGAAACAGATTGTTGTGTTATTTGAAGTGTATCTTTTTTGACACGCAAAGACCCAAATGGCGTTCCATAGAAATCCTGTTTGAGAATGAAACAACTGAACAACGAAACAGCACAGCAAGTAAGTGAAATAAATAGGTTTTGATTATGTTTTACTGGTAATGGGGACATACGTAAACGCCAACAAAATAACCTTTTGGTCAGTGTGTGTGTGTGTATGTGTGGTGTAACCTTTATTTAACTAGGCAAGTCAGTTAAGAACAAATTCTTATATACAATTGGCCCGGGCGACGCTGGGCCAATTGTGCGCCACCCTATGGGACTCCCAATCACGGCCGGATGTGATACAGCCTGGATTCGAAACAGGGACTGTAGTGACGCCTCTTGCTCTGAGATGCAGTGCCTTAGACCGCTGTGTCCATGTATGTGTGTGTTAACTATTTAACTTCAAACTTAAAAGGCTGCTAACATTTTAAATATTGGTTATCGATATCGGGTATTTTGGCAAGGAAAATATTGGATCTCGGTATCAGCCGAAAATGTCATATCTGTGCATCACTAGTAATAATAAACAGGTCTGCAACAATTTTTGGCCTCGACGAGAAATTGCATTGCTATTACTAATAACTCATTGGAAATCAGACTTGGATCTCTTACTTCATAAGGCCCTGTTGTGCTATTTGTGTGTGTGTGTGTGTTCCATATGTCATAGCACTTTCATGATGGACACACAAATCAAACTGAATCCAATGCGCAACAGCCTCAGTCTCTTAAATGGATCATCCCTGAGGGAAATGTTTCCAGTGTACAGGATAATGGACAGTTAAAGAATTGAGTGAGCTTCCAAGCCTCCAAACCATGCAGCTTGTCTCAAATGTTCAATGTTAAATACAATTACGCCTCAGGCCTGTGGGGATATCTCTCTCATTCCCCATTATCATTCCCCATTTAAAGCATGGCAGGGAGATACCTGCTGGGAAATCAGTCCATTAAGAGAGATGAGAGTTGAGACGGGAGGGAGGGAGCGCTCATATCTGTCCTCATCAGCCTTTTGGGGGGTTGTGGCGGTGGCTGATCACTGTTTAGAAAATGAGGGTCTGGCAGTGCGGTGCCTTTTAATCACACACGCATGCATCTTGCCTGATAATGGCCCAATGTGAATTAAGCAATACATTAACCAATGATACGGACTGACTAGACAGACTTTCATTGTATTTCATTGTATGCATGTTTTTTTTGGTGATGAGACCACATGTCCCTCCTTAAAGGTTTATACAATTGACACATCCTCTCACTCTCTCTTTCTCGCTCTCCCTCCTCTCTTACATCGCGGTCTCGTACAGGTATCGCTAGA
Source organism: Oncorhynchus tshawytscha (assembly GCF_018296145.1). Classification (NCBI taxonomy): domain Eukaryota; kingdom Metazoa; phylum Chordata; class Actinopteri; order Salmoniformes; family Salmonidae; genus Oncorhynchus; species Oncorhynchus tshawytscha. Next base: position 5,880,251 of record NC_056447.1, on the reverse strand, counting down.
AAGAATCCCCGGACCCCCTTGTCAGACATCCATGGCACCAACACACTGAACGAGAAATCCGCCAGGTATGAACCTGGCTGTCACACTGTTTTATGGACACTCAGAGCAATGAGCTGTTCTGCTTTCAGTGTGTGATTGTTCAGTATATGCTACAGCAATTAGCAATTTCTCTCTCTCTCTGTGTCTCTGTGTCTCTCTCTCTCTCACTCTGTGTCTCTGTCTCTCTCTCTCTCTCTCTTTCCTCTAGGGATGGTTATGGTGTGGGCTGTAACGGGCGTAGCTCCATACAGGGTCGTCTGTCTTCCTCAGGCTCGGAGTTCGATGACGGCGTCTTCGTCAACTCCACTAGCAGCAAGCTCCTGGAGAGAGCGCAGGGCATCCTCATGTGAGTATGACTACAAAGTCGGATCAACTCAAACGTTGATCAGCCGGTGTTCAATCTCACGTTCAATATGTGTTCATACAAAATGATTCTCCTGGGGAGAGCACAGGGGCATCCTCATGTGAACATGATCCGTCTGACCATCATCATGCAGCTCGCACCACAGTCAACAACCGTGGTCAGGCAGTGGTCAATCCATGGTCAATGTGTGTTTATGCTGTATGTTCATTCTGTAATATATCTGACAACCAATCTCTCTCCCACAGGCGGAACAAAAACTATAAGTCCAAACCCTGCCTACCGAAGGTAAGGGCCTTACAAAGATGTGGTCATTTTCCACCGTGAATGTACAAGTGAGAATTTCTCTATGGCTTCAACATGATATACATATGAAAGGCTAATAGTGAATTCATGGATAACAGCTGGGTTATTCAACCTGGGGTCTGCAAAAATATATATCTTTTTAATTACATGGGGGTTGGGGTTGGACGAATATCACTAGCAACAACAGAATAAACAAATGTTTTATTTACAATGACAACGTTATTTCTCAATTCCTAATATTGAGGAAGTTACACTCATTGGAGCTAATTACACTCACTGAGGTATCTAACATAGGCTTTGAAAAAGCACCCGCAAGTAGCAGACGCAGTATTATTCTGGCCCACACATGGCTATCCTTTGTTTAACAAGCTAAATAGTTCTTATTAGCGGAAAGTTTCTAGCTAATAGGCTATGTTTCCTTCAATTATGTGGGAAGGTCATAAAAATAAATAAATATAAATAAAATAAAAAAATATCTACCAAATCGATTCATTTTTTTTAAATGTTGACAATCCTATTTCTCCTTTCCATTATCATTCACCTGATGATAAGACAAGAAATGATATGATGGGGGGGGTTGTCGGTTTGCCTGAGTGGGGGTACATGGGCAAGAAGAAGTTGAAGACCCCTTGATTACAGCACTGCAGTGAAATGACCTCCCCCCGCCCCCCCTGACCCACCCCAAGGGGGGCACTGAGCCGGCCCGTTACCTCAAGCAACAAACGCAGATGTATTTTCTCCGACGTCATTGCACGCTCAATAGAACAGGGCACTATGTACTGCAACTTTTATTTGTTATTTTCTTTCACCTTGATGCTGGATACCCCTCTCCTCCAATTTATCAAAACAAAAACAGTAACAAATGTCCTAAAATGTCATACTCATCTGACCGTGTTCTTACGGCGGTTCCTCTCTCTGTGCAGCACCTGCTGGACGTGAAGTCTCTGAGGTACCTGAGCAGTGTGACCCTCCACGACCGCATCACCAAGTCCCTCCTCCACCTGCACAAGAAGAAGAAACCGCCCAGCATCAGCGCTCAGTTCCAGGTAAGACTCCATTTCTTTCTCGCCCTCTTTCTCGCCCTCTCGTGTCGTTCAGAATTTCAGCCATTAAACCAATGCCCAATTCCAAATTCCAACACTCAGCTTCTACATATTCCCGTGGCACTTTGTGTAGTACTTAAACAATTGGACAGGTGTCAAGAAATATTTATATTATGAAACATTTACTTAAAGTGCATTTCACAAAAATGTCACAGAAATGATCTAAGATCTGCATCAAGTGTCGGGGCAAGAGGTTGATTTGGAATTGGACAGGAATTGACTGTAATAAATAACATGAGCTTTTATAATGCCAGGTTTATGCAATGTATTATGAGATGTTCATTACGAGATGTCAATGTGATGATGCTAATGATTATTGTGCTAATGAATTGCTGTGCTAATAAGCTAATGCCAATTGTCTCTTGCTGTGTGAAGGCCTCCCTGAACAAGCTGATGGAGACCCTGGGTCATTCGGAGCCCTACTTTGTCAAGTGTATCCGCTCCAATGCAGAGAAGGTGTGTTCAAGCTACTGTAGTTACAGCTACTTCAGTTTGGTTAGATGCTAATGTAACTACTTGAACTGCTGACAAGCTCCAGCGAACAATAAAACCACTGAACAAACCAATGTCTGGTAATTACATAGCCCGTTATAGCCAATTATACAATGTTTTACTGTTATTGTGTGATCTAAATCTCTCTCTTTCTCTATTGTACCTCTCTCCCTATCTTCTTTCGTGCCTTTATTTCTGTCTCCTTCCTTCTCTCTCTGGATATTTCTCTCTCTCTCTCTGCTATCTCGATGCTCGCTCTCTCTCTCTCAGCTCCCACTGCGTTTCAACGATGCCCTGGTGCTCAGGCAGCTGAGGTACACAGGCATGCTGGAGACCGTCCGCATCCGCCAATCAGGATACTCCATCAAATACACCTTCCAGGTAAGCCCTCGCCAACCAATAAGGATACAGCACTGTCATGGGGCACAGAATTAGCAGAACAAATCAAAATCAAATCAAATGTATTTATAATGCCCTTCGTACATCAGCTGATATCTCAAAGTGCTGTACAGAAAGCCAGCCTAAAACTCCAAACAGCAAACAATGCAGGTGTAGAAGCACGGTGGCTAGGAAAAACTCCCTAGAAAGGCCTAAACCTAGGAAGAAACCTAGAGAGGAACCAGGCTATGAGGGGTGGCCAGTCCTCTTCTGGCTGTGCCGGGTGGAGATTATAACAGAACATGGCCAAGATGTTCAAATGTTCATAGATGACCAGCATGGTCAAATAATAATAATCACAGTAGTTGTCGAGGGTGCAGCAAGTCAGCACCTCAGGAGTAAATGTCAGTTGGCTTTTCATAGCTGATCATTAAGAGTATCTCTACCAATCTTGCTGTCTCTAGAGAGTTGAAAACAGCAGGTCTGGGACAGGTAGTACGTCCGGTGAACAGGTCAGGATTCCATAGCCGCAGGCAGAACAGTTGAAACTGGAGCAGCAGCACGGCCAGGTGGACTGGGGACAGCAAGGAGTCATCATGCCAGGTAGTCCTAAGGCATGGTCCTAGGGCTCAGGTCCTCCGGGAGAAAGAGAGAATTAGAGAGAGCATACTTAAATTCACACAGGACACCGGATAAGACAGGAGAAGTACTCCAGATATAACAAACTGACCTTAGCCCCTCGACACAAACTACTGCAACATAAATACTGGAGGCTGAGACAGGAGGGGTCAGGAGACACTGTGGCCCCATCCGATGATAGCCCCGGACAGGGTCAAACAGGAAGGATATAACCCCATCCACTTTGCCAAAGCACAGCACCCACACCACTAGAGGGATATCTTCAACCACCAACTTACCATCCTGAGACAAGGCCGAGTATAGCCCACAAATATCTCCGCAACGGCACAACCCAAGGGGGGGCACCAACCCAGACAGGAAGATCATAATGCGCACACCAGATACACAATACTGTGTATTACCTGCCTTAGTTGAATGCACTGGCTGCCTTTAGCTCTAGGTAAGAGTATCTGCGAAATGACTTAAATGTGAAAACTGCTGATCAATGGTCATCAGTCTCATCATCCAGAGTCTCAATGAGCTGCACGTAGACGTAGTGATGTCACATCCGCGCACTTGTAATGTAGTCAGTCTTATTAACAGCTTGTAACTTTTATCCCTCGGAGGTCACTATTGACATGCTGTCTTTAACGTTGTCTTTCGTCTCGTCTTTGCAGGACTTTGTGCGTCACTTCCGTGTGCTCTTACCAGACAGAACTAGACCAACCAAGTCTGGCATCCGGGAGTTCTTTCGCCAGGTTCACCTAGCACCTGCTGGGTATCAAGTGGGCAACACAATGGTACTCACTCTGGGGATGTCCCCTTTTTTTTCTTTATTTGTCTCTCTTTTTCTTTCTCTCTTTCATCTTTCTCTCACTTTGATACACACTCACGTTGCAGCCGTTCTGTTCCTATTGAATTTCCCTGGCTGTGGGTGGGTCTGGTCATTTGTGGGTGTATATAGTCACTGACGCGCCCCCTCCCCCCCACCGGGACTCTCTCTGTACTGCAGGTGTTCTTGCGGGAGGCAGAGCGGCAGCGGCTGCAGGCCCTGCTCCACACGGAAGTGCTGCGGTGCATCGTCACGCTGCAGCGCCGCTTCCGAGCCCGGCTGGAGAGGAAACACTTCATCAGGACGAGACAGGCCGCTGATGTCATCCAGGTGAGATGACCAAGTCAGGGCACCGCACCATGTCCAAAGTTGTATTCATTAGGGCACGCCATAGCAACATTCTTTTCAGCAGAACACAAAATTAGCATTTCTTATTGGACAAGTCTAGGTAATCTCTTCCTGAATGAACACGACCCCGTTACTGTACTGGCATAACAGACTAAATAAAGCATGTGTACACAACTTCCCCGCACAGCAAGTTTAACACTAACCTTTTTAGACGATTATAGTAGTTCCATTCTACACGACGAACAGACGTATAAAATTGGTCGTAACCAGTTTAGGTTATTGTGTAACTCTGGAGATGAAGTAGAACATCTTTTTGGAGTTGTGTAATGACTCAGTCCTGAGAATCTCTGCACTTCTCTTCATGCTCCGTCTATAAGGAGGAGGGGAAATTGCATAAATAAATGAGAAACGTGGGGCTTTTCTGGAAGCCATCTTGTTTATGGAAGAGATACTTGGCAACAAGAAGAGACTCAGTCTGCTGCCCTAATCATTGTCAGATTGAACAAAAAACAAACTGAATCCGTATTTCTTACCTCGAAAGGATTCTCCGCACTGCTCCAAAAGCTCACATGCAATTCATTCTAACTTAATGCAACGATATCACCCCAGTCAATTCATTCATTTTTGTTCATTCATATTTCTTCATTCTCTCCTTTCCATAGAGGTGGTGGCGGGGCTGCCTGCTCAGACAGTCGGAGGCGGCAGTGGACCCAGCCGTCCAGGAGGAGGCAGCAGTGTGCCTGCAGGCAGCATGGAAGGGCTACAGGGAGCGCAGGCTGTTCCTGCAGTGGCAGGACTCTGCCCTGATAATACAGAGGAGCTGGAGAAACATCAGCCGGCGCAGGGTTCTGGCAGCCATTACGGTGCAGACAGCCTGGCGGGCCTACAGAGAGAGAGATTGTAGGACAAACAGTGCAGCGACACTGCTACAGGCAGCGGGTAGGGGCTACCTGGCACGCCTAAGGTAACGAGGAGTGACACATTTTTATATTTTATGAAAGGTACAGGTAACTGCCAAAAATAACGGAAACACTTGAGTAAATGAGGGATACAAAGTACACTACATGACCAAAAGTATGTGGACACCGGCTCGTCGAACATCTCTTTCCAAATCATGGGCATTAATATGGAGTTGTTCCCTCCCTTTGCTGCTGTAACCTCTTACAGCTGTTAACGGGATCGATATGACAACAGCCTGTGAAAGTGCAGGGCGCCAAATTCAAACAAAAGAAATCTCATAATTAGAATTCCTCAAACATTAGAAGTATTTTACACCATTTTAAAGATACACTTCTTGTTAATCCCACCACAGTGTCCGATTTCAAATAGGCTTTACGGCGACCAACTTCCTCATCCCAAAACTGTTTATCTTGCTCATTTGCACCCCGGTATCTCTACGGTATCTCTGCCCTCCACATACGATTATGTTAGGTGCTATTCACAGAAAAACACAGACATTTTTCCAGCCAAAGAGAGGAGTCATAAAAAGCAGAAATAGAGATAAAATTAATCACTAACCTTTGATGATCGTCATCAGATGACACTCATAGGACTTCATGTTACACAATACATGTATGTTTTGTTCGATAAAGTTCATATAAAAAAATCTCAGTATACATTGGTGCGTTATGTTCAGTAGTTCCAAAAACATCTGGTGATTTTGCAGAGAGCCACATCAATTTACAGAAATACTCTCAATTTACAGAAATTATAAATGTTGATGAAAATACAAGTGTTATACATGGAACTTTAGATAAACTTCTCCTTAATGCAACCGCTGTGTCAGATTTCAAAAAAGCTTTACCGAAAAAGCACACCATGCAATAATCTGAGTACAGCACTCAGAGACCAAAACAAGCCAAACAGATATCTGCCATGTTATGTAATCAAAAGAAGCCAGAAATAGCATTATAAATATTCACTTACCTTTGATCTTCATCAGAATGCACTCCCAGGAATCCCAGTTCCACAATAAATGTTTGATTTGTTCGATAAAGTTCATCATTTATGTCCAAATACCTCCTTTTTGTTGGCGTGTTTAGTACACAATCCAAATTCATGACGCCCGAGCAGACGAAGTCAAAATGTTCCGTTACAGTCTGTAGAAACATGTCAAACGAAGTATAGAATAAATCTTTAGGATGTTTTTAACATAAATCTTCAATAATGTTCCAACCGGAGAATTCCTTTGTCTGTAGAAAAGCAATGGAACAGAGCTCACTCTCACGTGAGAGCGCGCAAGACTGAGCTTGTGGCACTCTGCCAGACCACTGACTCATTCCCCTCTCATTCCCCCCTCCTTCACAGTAGAAGCATCAAACAAGGTTCTAAAGACTGTTGACATCTAGTGGAAGCCTTAGGAAGTGCAATATGACTATATCCCACTGTATATTCAATAGGGAATGAGTTGAAAACCAACAAGCCTCAGATTTCCCACTTCCTGTTTGGATTTTTTTCTCAGGTTTTTGAGTTCAGGGCTCTTGAGGTCAGGGCCATATGAGTTCTGTTATACTCACAGACATAATTCAAACAGTTTTAGAAACAACAGAGTGTTTTCTATCTAAATATACTAATAATATGCATATCTTAGCTTCTGGGACTGAGTAGCAGGCAGTTTACCCTGGGCACCTCTGGGCACTTTATTCATCCAAGCTACTCAATACTGCCCTCAGCCATAAGAAGATAACAGCCTCCACTCTTCAGGGTTCAATCTCGTGCTTCTCTGCGCGGGGTGATATTTCTTCTGCAAGGTAGTCAAATCAAAAAAAAAAAATTGTCACATGCCCCGAATACAACAGTGAAATTCTTACATACAAGCCCTTAACCAACAATGCAGTTTTAAGTAAAAAGTGTTAGTTCAAAAATTGATGAGTAAGAAATATGAGTAAGAAATAAAAATGACAAATAGTTAAAGAGCAGCAGTAAAATAACAATAGCGAGGCTATACAGAGTCAATGTGCGTGGGCATATGTTAGTCGAGGTAGTTGAGGTAATATGTACATGTAGGTAGAGTTGAAGTGACTATGCATAGATAATAACCAGAGACTAGCAGCAGCAAAAAGGAAGGGGGGGGGCTATGCAAATTTTTATTAGCTGTTCAGGAGACTTATGGCTTGGGGTAGAAGCTGTTAAGAAGCCTTTTGGATCCAGACTTGTTGCTCCGGTACTGCTTGCCGTGCAGTAGCAGAGAGAACAGTCTATGACTATGGTGGCTGGAGTCTTTGACAATTCTTAGGGCCTTCCTTTGACACCGCCTGGTATAGAGGTCCTGGATGGCAGGAAGCTTGGCCCCGGTGATGTACCTGGCCATACGCACTACCCTCTGTAGTGCCTTGCGGATGGAGGCCGAGCGGTTGCTATACCAGGCAGTGATGCAACCAGTCAGGATGCTCTCGATGGTGCAAGTCCCGTTGGAGCTTAGAGGAAACATTGCATAGGGTCATGTATAAAAATACCCAGTTGCCCATTATTTTGGCTACCATGGCTAGAGAGCACAAAGACTTTGAAAGAGGGATCTCAAAGGAGCATAGGGCATTTAAAGTGTGTCAGTCACCAGATCTCAACACAATTGAGCGGTGCCTGAGGCAGCGTTTTCCACCACCATCAACAAAACACTAAATGACAGAATTTCTCCTGGAAGAATGGTGTCACATCCCTCCAATAGAGTTCCAGACACGATAGAATATATACCAAGGCACTTCTGGTGGCTCGAGGTGGCCCAACCCCTATTAAGACACTTTATCTGGGTGTTCCCTTTGTTTTGGCAGTTACCTGTATAGAAAGATGGACAATAAGGATTCATAGGCTGGATTTTGCTCAAACCTAGTTCTCAAACACCTGATTCATATAGTTTGTTCAAGAAAACATCAGTGTTTTAGTGCTGGGGCTGGAACAAAAGTTTGCACGCTATTGCTCCCAGGTCCAAATGATCCTACATTGATGAATAACACCGGTTACGAGAAGGAATGGAAGGAAGATTGCTTTAAACTGTGTTTGCTTACAATGACTGTTTCCTACAGGTTCACAGAACTAAAAGAGCAGAGTATGCATGAAAAGCAGTTGCTCAATGGACAAAGGAGCCCCACCACAGAAGAAAGAAAGCCAGAGCGGACCATTGGCCTGGATACTGACACCTCGGACAAACAGGTCCTCGAGATCAACCACAATCATGACATCCAAGATGTCTCCACAGTCTGGCCTACTGAAGACTCTAAGGAGTCTACGTCTGCGTGTTTAGTGAAGGAGGAGGAAGAAGGAGAGAGCGAGAGAAGCCAGAGTATAGAAGAGCCCAACTGCCACAAGACGCGGGCCAAGAGACAGAGCCGGCGCATGAGGGAGCTGGAGCAGGCCCAGTTCAGCCTGGAGCTACTCAAGGTGCGGACCCACAGCACAGGAGGGACTCTGCAAGAGGAGGAGACCCCTGTACCCCCGTGTCCAGACAGCACCCCCTGTCCCCTGGACGACCACCAGCCCTCCTCGCCGTGCTTCCCCGTTAGCCACGGGAGCTTTGAGCTGCTCGACACCACCATGGATGTGGAGGCGGGAAGGCCTGGTTACACCGGTTGCCATGATACCCAGTCCACGCCGCTCCAGACCTCTTCCCAAGAGGATTTGAATGGACCAAGGTCTCCAGAGTCCCAGCCCCAGCCACAGAATGACCTGGAGGTGGTAAATGAGAATGATCCAAGCCCCAGGATGGAGGAACTACCCGCCATGATACCATCCCCTATCAAGGAGGTGGTGGCAGAGGATCCACAAGCTACCTTCTATATCCCCTCTGAGGACCAAAGCCGCGAGCCCAAGCAAGAGAGCCCAGGCAAGCCCGTGAAGGAGAGGCGAGAGTCCGCCTTACGAAGGCCCGTGGTTGTGGTCATCAGCATGCAGAAGGAGACCCCTCTGGAGGGGGAGCTGTGGGCTGCGCCAGCCCAAGAGAGTGCACTCCAGACAGGTGTGACCACCACTGCTTCCCGACTTACGCCCATCGCCGGCCTGGAAGTATCAGAGAAGGCCCAGCCACCCAGGACTGTTACCCAGCCTCGGAGAGACTTAGCTGGGGTAGACAGGTCTAGCTTGGTCCCCTCCTCCACCTCCACCCATGGCCTTTGTCCTTCCGAGGTAGACATCCAGATAGTCCCCGAGCCCAAGGCCCCATCCGGTGAAGTCCTACCCAGCCAGGTGGAGAGGAAGGCAGGCTGGCCGGTGCAGGACAACTGGGTCTCCACCAACAGTATCTTGGAGAGCAGGGAAGTTTCCACCAAAGCAGCAGCCAAGGCACCACAGAAGAAGAGCCCGACCCAGACCATCATTGTCAGTATGACCGAGAAGCCTCCCACCAACACCACATTCTGCTCCCGACGCAAGCTCCCCTTCTCCAAGTGAGTGTCATTTTGCTGTAACGTTGCTGTAATGATGCTGCTCAGTCAAAGTATCACTTAGCAAAGCTTTGTAATTAATTTCTTCTCTCTACACTGGCTTGACTCTGTTCACTGACAGGCAGTGTGTACCAATTAACACTTTCATTTCAATAAATCACCACAGGGCTCTTTTCTCCAAATGTACAGAAATGTATTTATTATTTCTGTTGTTTTTCATTGCCTTGATCAGCAAAAACACAGGGAAAATCAGTTTGAATATGTAACTAAATGCGCACACTTGAAAGTCAACAAGTAGTTGTAACGTTTCCTGCATGTAGGTCTGATAAGGACCTGGTGAACCAGGAGCGGTCAATGGCCATGCATAGACAGGAGGCCTCCGCCTCTAGAGCCACCGCTGGACAGAGAACCAAAGAGGTGGGTTGCGCACAAGTACACTACCCAAAGGGCACACACACACACACACACACACAGAGTACACAATTCACAAAGAGTTTACACATACGTATCTTGGGAGGTTTTTTTTTTTTAAGAACTTACATACTGTAACTTACATAACTTGTTACTCATTCTGTTGTAATATACTAAAGCACTCTATGTTGATGTGTAGTTCCTACTGATATATTGTTTAAACTCATTAATAGAACCAGCAGCTGTGGCTTGTATGTGCATGTGAGAGTGTGTGCTTGTATAAGTTGCATGTCTTGTAAATTTGTGTCACTCACTGTCAGTGTGTCTCTATGTGATAACCACATAGAACACATATACACACACACCGTCCCTCTCCACACACACACACACACACACACACACACACACACACACACACACACACACACACATCCCCATCACGTACCCAGACAACTGACGTGTTGTGGTGTGTGTGGTTGAGCAGGTGGGCCGACCCGGCCCCAAAAAGAAAGCCCGTATGTCTCGGACCCGCTCTGACTTCCTGACCCGCTGTAACTCCGAGGGGGCGGGCCAGTCGGACGATGACGACGTCGACACATTCTACACCCCCGCCCTGTCCTGCACGCTGCCCCTCCTCCCCCCGCCCCCCCTGACCCACCCCAAGGGGGGCACTGAGCCGGCCTGTTACAGTGACTCTGAAATGGTAAACGGACCCTGCAGGGGTTCAAGCGACCCCCCTCTTGTCCCCTGCCTCCTACTGACCCCCACCAATTTATTTTCTCTCTGGGGGCCATGCTTACTAGCCTGAGGGTACTCTTTTAACACGACTAACCCCATAGAACTAGCATCCTCCAACTTCGTTTAGTTTTTACCCACTGGACAGAGACATGTTTCTGTACTACCAGCTCGTTGCTTGACGCTCCTTTATTTCTCAGATAGGGGGAAAAACTAGTTATAATAAATAGTTTTAAATAGTTTGTCGCAACTAAAAAAACTTTACAGCGTGGCTGCAACTGTAAGTGGTAATGTCATGGTTTCAGATTTGTGTTTTCTCCCAAAGAGAATAATCATCCTTCATAAACACCCAGTACCCCTAACAAACCACAGATCTAGGATCAGATAACCTAACCCCTAACCTTAACCTTCATTTTGGAGGTTTAAAAGTTGATCTGACCTTGGAGCAGTAGTCAGGAGCTGACCTGGAGCTGATCTGACCCTTGGGCAGTAGTCTTGTGTCTACTCTGATCTTGTGACATCCGTCTAGTTGCTGGAAGAGGAGAAATGCAATGTCCCTCTCCTCTTAGCCTGGTCCCAGAACTGTTTGTGCTGTCTTGCTAACTCCTAAGGTTATCCCAAACAGATCTGGGACCAGGTTAGTCCAACTAGTCTTAGCCAGAAGTGCAATCGGTGATGCATGCTGGAACCTTCTACCATTGACACCATTTCATTAATACCTTTTATTATCTCCCTAACAGGTCTTTCCGAGCATGAGCACCCTCCCTCCCTCACCCAGTCATATCTATTTTAGTTTGAAATCGTAGTTTTCTGATCAAATATGTCTGTACTCTACATGTAAACATGTCTATGTCTCAGTATTCAGACATGTTAGATTGTTTGTGGACTGTTGGCTGTTGTTTTGTGCAGAATGAATGAGTGATGGATGGATGGCTGTAGGAACATCCAACGTGGATGTATTTCTTTGTTCTGAGATTCAGGTTTGATCGCACTGCCCTCTATAGGACAATGCATTTTCATGTCTCAAATGTGTCTCTTCTGCCTTTTCAGCATATGACTCAAAGACATGGCAAAATAGCCTGAGCGTTTTGATGCCCAATCAATCAATATTGAAAATATTTCACATCCCTATGTTTGGTATCAAGACTTACCTTGCTACACCCTAACTTTCTATTCTCCCAGGCTTCTCACAAGGAAGAGCATAAGAAGTTCCACAAGACTATGTCTTCAGGGGACCTGGGCAAGGTAGCAGCGCTTGGGAAGACATCCAGTCAGGATGGAAGGTAGCTACAGCACCCTCTCCTGCTCTCTAGCCCATATTACAGTAGCAAGACGCAATGTCTCAGTTGATAGAGCATGGCTCTTGCAACGTAAGGATTGTGGGTTCGATTCCCGGGACCACCCATACGAAAAATGGATTCACACAGGACGGTGGATACGTGTCTTCTAAATGGCATTTATTATTATTATTATATTACAATCATTATGCAGAGGCACAAATGGAGCTCATATTGTATTAAACAGACTATTACCCTTATACAAAGACAAATCCGAACCAGCACACACACTGGCGAATCTGGTCGGCCCAATCGAAATAGAATAAAGGTTTGTTCTAAACTGCCTGTGTTGACTCTGTTTGTGGCAGCAGAGTGCGAGGGAAGATGCGTTTCTGGGGCAAGGCCAAGCATGCAGAGAAGAAGCTGTCCAGAGAGAAGCAGCAGACCACCAGGAGTGAGTCCACACAGGGAGACTGCACCGACAAGACAGGTAATTACACTGTGTGTGCGCGCGCCCAATGGACAATAAAGTTGTTCATACCATGACATTGTTGAATACTTGTTTCTGCTGGCTTGACGGGCATTCTGGAGCGTGTGTTATTCCCCAATAACACATGGTATATTTGCACGGTAGAATTCAAATGTTTATAGTTTATTCTGACATGTTCTATGTTTGAGCTGCCTTTGAAAGTAAAAGTCGAATTGAAAACATAATTGGCATTGTTGAATTTGATATTAGGTCAGCTAGGACTGATCGGGTTTGCATCGAAACTAGAGTCTGTTTGTTTGGTTACCATGGCAGCTACTGACGCCATCTGGTAAACTTCCTAGCTAACGTTACTTCAGTGGATGTTGAACACATTTCTGCCGGCAAATGAACACGTTCTCTGGAAAACATCTTCCATGTTGTTCATCATTTTCCAGAGAACGAATAGCCCCTTGTTGATAATCATAGTGTATAACACTGGACATGCGACATTCCAACAAAAAGAAAGTCACATGCTTTATAAACAACAGGTGTAGACTAACAGTGAAATGCTTCATTAAGAGCCCTTCTGAACAAGACAGAGAAAAAATAATAACACAAGGAATAAATACAATAAAAAAATTTAAAAAATATTATTTAACCAGGCAAGTCTGTTAAGAACAAATTCTTATTTACAAGGATGGCCAAACTCTAACACAAGGGACTCCCAATCAACACTGGTTGTGATACAGCCTGTAGTGACGGCTCTAGCACTGAGATGCAGTGCCTTAGTCTGCTGTGCTACTCGGGAGCCCCATGATTAACAATAACTTGGCTATATACACTGGGTACCAGCACCGAGTCGATTTGCAGGGGTACAAGGTAATTGAGGTACAGTGGGGCAAAAAAGTATTTAGTCAGCCACCAATTGTGCAAGTTCTCCCACTTAAAAAGATGAGGCCTGTCATTTTCATCATAGGTACACTTCATCTATGACAGACAAAATGAGAAAAAAAAATTCCACCATAATTTGCAAATAAATTCATTAAAAATCCTACAATGTGATTTTCTGGATTTTTTTTTCTCATTTTGTCTGTCATAGTTGAAGTGTACAAATACAAATACAATACTTTCGCAAGGCACTGTATATGCACAGGTTATAAACTGAAAATGACGTCAGCGTTTTCTAAATGTTCCGTCTCTTCTTGACACTGGTAGAAAGGCTCTATAGCTCTCAAGCCTTCCCTCCTCGCCTAGAGCCAAGGTCAGTCAGTGTAGATAAGCATTCTAGACAGTCTGGAGATTTAGTTCCTTCATTTGTACCAAGGAACAGACCGTCATTGTTCTAAACTCTTGACCACATTCACTACATTATATTCAATACTGGGATCAGGAGAGAAAATTCATACATGTTACAGTAGCATAATAGTATTCTGATTAGTACATCCTGATTGAAAAGTATACATAATTAGTCATTATAGATAAAAATTCCCTTAACATATCCACCCTTTGATTAAACATTATACATCCAATCACATATTGTAGTTATATTGTAATATTAAAAAGCCTATTTCTATTTTTATTAGAGATATTTCTTGTCATCAAAACATCACCTGAACATAACCCAACACTTGCATTCGCCATAATTGTTTCTCAGGCCTACATCAGAATCATAACTCTTCTTATCAGGATTTTCGTTACAATCTTCATAAAAAAACAGTCTATTATTGAAACGGAATACAACCTAGCCTCCCTAAACATCAAAAATGGTCTCTTCAAACAAATTCCCAGCAACTGAAGGATCCAGATTCGTCCACTTGTCCTGTAGACATACATTCAGCACTCCGCGGGTCAGAACCTGGAATCCCCTGGTACCTCACCATCTATTTTCATCGATTTCTCCAGAGTCCTGGAAATAATGCCTCATACACAGGGAATTAGACAACAGCCCCATAAAACTAAAACAGTCACACAGGTGAATGTAGCCCATAATACAGTGATCATAATATTTTTTCCCATTTTCCGAACATACTATCAAACCAATTCTTCACAACAGTATCTCGGACCTGCCTGGTGTGTTCCTTATTCTTCATGATGCTCTCTGCGCTTTTAACGGACCTCTGAGACTATCACAGTGCAGGTGCATTTCTACAGAGACTTGATTACACACAGGTGGATTGTATTTATCATCATTAGTCATTTAGGTCAACATTGGATCATTCAGAGATCCTCACTGAACTACTGGAGAGCGTTTGCTGCACTGAAAGTAAAGGGGCTGAATAATTTTGCACGCCCAATTTTGGATTTGTTAAAAAAGTTTGAAATATCCAATAAATGTTGTTCCACGTCATGATTGTGTCCCACTTGTTGTTGATTCTTCACAAAAAAATACAGTTTTATATCTTTATGTTTGAAGCCTGAAATGTGGCAAAAGGTCGCAAAGTTCAAGGGGGCCGAATACTTTCGCAAGGCACTGTATGCCATAATAGCTCAGAGTCCTAGACTGCCATGTAGTTAGAGACCCCATTTGGTCTTCATAAACCCCATTGAGAGATCCTTCCCAACCTCTACTCTAACTTCCTGTCTACCCAGATCTAGGGATCTCTTATGCTTGTTTTTGGAACAAAATCCTCATTGTCTAATCCATGGGTCAAATTACCACTCTCCGCATACTCAAGTAGGACGTGCTGTATCAGGAATATGTTACCCACGATAAGACAGCTCAGACGAACAGCTTCCATGTGAAGCCCCACCCTCTCCCCGAGAACACATCACTAGCAAGAGCCAGACACACCTTCACTTCTATGAACAAAAACAGGGGTGATAGGACAGGGAGGATTACTTCATTCGAGAGATGGCCCCCGGAATTCTGTTAATTCCAGTTCTCCTCTCGAACACTGTTTATTGTTCGACAGTTCAATATGTCTTACCCTCCCGCCGTGCGATATGAATCCGGGTAGCTTTTTCAGCTAGCTGTCACCAGGAGTCCTTGGTATGGTCCCCCCAACAAGCCTCTGGGACTGGATTGAGTGACTTCACCTGTAGTTCACCTGTAATGCATAAAATCCTGGACATACAGGCTTGGTTAACAAACAGTTTCTCATATGTTTTATCTGATTATATCTTTAACTTCTAGGTCTATTTGTTAGCTACATTTTTTTTTTTTTTTAATTATTCGTTTCTTATCCAATAGGCCACTAACTTACCCACCCCCCTTTTTGATACCTGGCTCTGCCCAGGTAACAACCTTATATACCCTAAATAATGACTTAGGTAGAATTAGTAAATTATCCTTATATTCTGACATTATCATGTATGTCCAATTCTCCCTTGGGCATCCATTCATATCAATCCTGTATCAATTCTCTGTCAAGTGTCTTATCTAGTTTAAGAAGTATCTGTGCTATTTATATATGTTCTTAAATATATATATTTACCGATTTAAACAGTAATTCCTTTCTCTCCTATCTCTCAAAATGCCACTAAGCGTCTCACTGTTTGACTATCTAAAATCATTGATTTTAGAAAAAAACATGTCTATAAGTGGCCATCTCTAAAGTCCTTACATTTCCTTAATCAATCTATCTTAATCCTTACAATAATCCTTAATCACCACAGATGTCCTATATTCCTGTTAAATTTAATAATATTTAAAAGACCTCCTAATGGTTAACCAGAGCCTGAACAAATGCTAACCATATCGAAATCCTTCCTACACTTTACAAGCTCTTTCCTTCAGGGATCCTCAGTATTCTATCTGACAATAACATGAATTTAATATATGTTACATAGTGTGGAATACCTTATCTACAGTAATTTATCACCCCTATTTATTCTCAATGATAAATATAACTATTTTCTGTTGTAAAATCAAATCCATAATAGCCATTTCAAAAACTTCACAGCTAATATTGTAAATCAGAATCCTGAAACACTTTCTCTTCAGTGATTCAAACAATAATTCTAAACCCCAAACTAAAACTCCATTATAACTATTTTATCTTAAAATTACTAACCCAACTGACCACAATTCATTATACAAATGGCTCTCCCCCGGGGCTGATCTGACCCCAAAAGATAGCCATGATAAGGTCAATAGGTCATACCACCCTTTTATAGTCATGTTCCATACTACATTAGACATATTAAAGAACCCTTTATCCTTAAAATAAAAACATCACTTGTGTAACTAAAACTCATGAAATAAAAACTAATTTATGAGTGTACCCTTTTAAAATACCTTGTCCCTGGGAACAGGGAAATCCCCTTAACCCAAACTTTTACTACAACAACGAAACCTAATAATTCTGATAACCCCTTCACATCATTTGTTTTAAATCTCTCGATCTTTCATGTAACTCATTCAGTCTATCTTCAAATTGTCGTCCCAAAATATTTTATACACTGCCATACACTCAAACCACTGTGATAAACATGCACTGTCCCTTTAAGATAAGACATATACTTGTTCCCCGTAATGAAAAACAGATAGTATTTTTAGAATATGTTAACTTCTTGTTCGAAGTCACTGGCGTTACCTAACCAAAAATCAATACTCGGAAAAACAATCCCAACTTTTTACGATTTAAACTATTCTTACCTATTTTATAGTCCAAAGCGTTGCACTTCTCCCTTTTAAAAAAAAATATGTATTTGGAACTTTTAGCCACTTTTGAAAAGTAACTCTAAGCTATAATGCACGCATTTTCCCTCTAAATGCCACAACCCCTTTTCTCTGTTTAAATTTGAGGAACGATGTTGTTCAACATGAAACGACAACGCAAATCTGCCTGCCTCTGTAAAATATATATTCCCTATTCAGATTGAGTTCAGTTTTAAATTCTAATCATCAAAGTAAAACCAACCAAACTTCTCAACTTTCTATTCCCTAACATTTAAACGTACCATGTTTTGTGCTAAATTTATCGTATGTCCGTTGATTCATAAAGAGCTATGACATCCGGATAGCACGAAATTGTATCGTATCTCTCCGTTATTCCCTACATTTAACTTTAGGTGACTTTCTCTTCTATGATACATTTATTTAACTTAACCCAAACTTTTACTACAACAACGAAACCTAATCATTATGATAATCCCTTCACATCATTTGTTTTAAATCTCTCGATGTTTCATGTAACTCATTCAGTCTATCTTCAAATTGTCGTCCCAAAATATTTTATACACTGTCATACACTCAAACCACTGTGATAAACATGCACTGTCCCTTTAAGATAAGACATATACTTGTTCCCCGTAAAGAAAAACAGATAGTGTTTTTTAGAATACGTTAACTTCTAGTTCGAATTCCCTGGCGTTACCTAACCAAAAATCAATACTCGGAAAAACAATCACAACTTTTTATGATTAAACTATTCTTACCATGTTTTGTGCTAAATTTATCATATGTCAGTCGATTCATAAATAGCTATAACATCCGGATAGCACGAAATTGTATCGTATCTCTCCGTTATTCCCTACATTTAACTTTAGGTGCCTTTCTCTTCTATGATAATTTATTTAAATACGACTCCCATCTCAATACATTATTCCACCAGATCATTTTGGGCCAAATAGCGTATTACATCGAAATTGTCTCGCCATTATTTTTAATGCCTTTTTTCAATTCAATCTAAAACACATAATAAACGTTCAGTTCATATCTTTTACAAACACTAGCGACCGTATTTTTTTCAGGCAAAACATACAAATATATGAATTATAATCTAATATCAGTTTTAGTTAACCGCCTCGGCTGGGAACCGAACCGTGGATTGCCGTTGGTAAGACTGCTGCGCTCACCACTATACCACCAACACTGGAACTGACTAAGATTCTCCGCAAATAGACCTATCTTCTCTGTTTAAATTTGTAACTCCGGCCTCTGGACAACAGAAAATAGCCCTAATTTAACGACCCAAAGTTTTCCCTCAGTTAGGATTCTCCTTAATCTTGTTCTCTTTGTATCTGACCCTTCCTTTTTTTTACCCGATTGTCACCTCTGACCTTCCCCACAGTTAAATTACAACCTTGTTGACGACATTTGCAGGGAGTGTTACACTCCTGGGCGAAATGTCCAATTTCGTTACAATTAAAACATTTTATATTTTTCTTTTGACTCACCTTATCCACTTTTCTCGACTTTATTCCCTTCTCGAACTCCATTATACCTCCCTCGGCTTCAGCGGGATCCACATACATGGGTGGTAATTTCACAGGTAGCTCCTGCAGCCGTATTCTTACAACCACTATTTCGTCGACTGGATTCTCTCTGTATTGTTGGTCAAATCGAGAAAGATATCGTTTGTTACCCTCACCTCCACCCAATTGGTTAACTTTTTCATCTGCGGGAGCGGAGGGCAGCGCCTCTCGAGTCTTGTCAGATTTAACCTTTTTTCCTGCGCCTCCAACTCTCTTTTTTGCTTCCGAAAGCCAAACTCCGGCTGTGTATAACCCGTTTATTCTGCTTTTTCACATTATTTCCACATTCCTTATGTATCTGTTTTAAATCAAATCAAATCAAATTTTATTTGTCACATACACATGGTTAGCAGATGTTAATGCGAGTGTAGCGAAATGCTTGTGCTTCTAGTTCCGACAATGCAGTAATAACCAACAAGTAATCTAACTAACAATTCCAAAACTACTGTCTTATACACAGTGTAAGGGGATAAAGAATATGTACATAAGGATATATGAATGAGTGATGGTACAGAGCAGCATAGGCAAGATACAGTAGATGGTATCGAGTACAGTATATACATATGAGATGAGTATGTAAACAAAGTGGCATAGTTAAAGTGGCTAGTGATACATGTATTACATAAGGATGCAGTCGATGATATAGAGTACAGTATATACGTATGCATATGAGATGAATAATGTAGGGTAAGTGACATTATATAAGGTAGCATTGTTTAAAGTGACTAGTGATATGTTTACATCATTTCCCATCAATTCCCATTATTAAAGTGGCTGGAGTTGAGTCAGTGTCAGTGTGTTGGCAGCAGCCACTCAATGTTAGTGGTGGCTGTTTAACAGTCTGATGGCCTTGAGATAGAAGCTGTTTTTCAGTCTCTCGGTCCCAGCTTTGATGCACCTGTACTGACCTCGCCTTCTGGATGATAGCGGGGTGAACAGGCAGTGGCTCGGGTGGTTGATGTCCTTGATGATCTTTATGGCCTCCCTGTAACATTGGGTGGTGTAGGTGTCCTGGAGGGCAGGTAGTTTGCCCCCGGTCATGCGTTGTGCAGACCTCACTACCCTCTGGAGAGCCTTACGGTTGAGGGCGGAGCAGTTGCCGTACCAGGCGGTGATACAGCCCGACAGGATGCTCTCGATTGTGCATCTGTAGAAGTTTGTGAGTGCTTTTGGTGACAAGCCGAATTTCTTCAGCCTCCTGAGGTTGAAGAGGCGCTGCTGCGCTTTCTTCACGATGCTGTCTGTGTGAGTGGACCAATTCAGTTTGTCTGTGATGTGTATGCTGAGGAACTTAAAACTTGCTACCCTCTCCACTACTGTTCCATCGATGTGGATAGGGGGTGTTCCCTCTGCTGTTTCCTGAAGTCCACAATCATCTCCTTAGTTTTGTTGACGTTGAGTGTGAGGTTATTTTCCTGACACCACACTCCGAGGGCCCTCACCTCCTCCCTGTAGGCCATCTCGTCGTTGTTGGTAATCAAGCCTACCACTGTTGTGTCGTCCGCAAACTTGATGATTGAGTTGGAGGCGTGCGTGGCCACGCAGTCGTGGGTGAACAGGGAGTACAGGAGAGGGCTCAGAACGCCCTTGTGGGGCCCCAGTGTTGAGGATCAGCGGGGAGGAGATGTTGTTGCCTACCCTCACCATCTGGGGGCGGCCCGTCAGGAAGTCCAGTACCCAGTTGCACAGGGCGGGGTCGAGACCCAGGGTCTCGAGCTTGATGACGAGCTTGGAGGGTACTATGGTGTTGAATGCCGAGCTGTAGTCGATGAACAGCATTCTCACATAGGTATTCCTCTTGTCCAGATGGGTTAGGGCAGTGTGCAGTGTGGTTGAGATTGCATCGTCTGTGGACCTATTTGGGCGGTAAGCAAATTGGAGTGGGTCTAGGGTGTCAGGTAGGGTGGAGGTGATATGGTCCTTGACTAGTCTCTCAAAGCACTTCATGATGACGGATGTGAGTGCTACGGGCGGTAGTCGTTTAGCTCAGTTACCTTAGCTTTCTTGGGAACAGGAACAATGGTGGCCCTCTTGAAGCATGTGGGAACAGCAGACTGGTATAGGGATTGATTGAATATGTCCGTAAACACACCGGCCAGCTGGTCTGCGCACGCTCTGAGGGCGCGGCTGGGGATGCCGTCTGGGCCTGCAGCCTTGCGAGGGTTAACACGTTTAAATGTCTTACTCACCTCGGCTGCAGTGAAGGAGAGACCGCATGTTTTCTTTGCAGGCCGTGTCAGTGGCACTGTATTGTCCTCAAAGCGGGCAAAAAAGTTATTTAGTCTGCCTGGGAGCAAGACATCCTGGTCCGTGACTGGGCTGGATTTCTTCCTGTAGTCCGTGATTGACTGTAGACCCTGCCACATGCCTCTTGTGTCTGAGCCGTGATTCCAGCTTTTCTACATTTAGACGGCCATCAAAATCGTATTTCTTTCTCCATCTTAGACCAAAATCAATGTTTCTCTTGTCTCTCTGTTCCATATACCGCTCGTCTCCCGTTAGTTCCGCCGCTTCTTTTGAGGCATTTCCACCCATTCTTACCGTTACTTAGCTATGGTATTTAATCACTTATCTATGCCTTTCTATATTTCATTTTAAATCCTGTGTGCGTGTCTTTCTACGAATTTGCAATTTACCGTTACTTAGTTACTTTTAGTCCTTTTCTGTCTGACTATGTGTGTGTCTCTTTAAAGAGAATCAGTATGTATTTTCCTTCCTGTGAACCACGTCTATAGAATACTTTTGATCGGACATTACATTTCACCCGTAGGATATTCTCCTTGGGACTTTCAACATTAATGTCTCATATCTCACTACTCTAGACTAAGTTAACCTCATCCTTTGATATTAATTTCTTTCAGCATTGTACAGGTTCAATTATTCTGTTTGCCTAGAATTACCCTGCCTTCTCACCAAGCCTAATTTATCCTCACCTGTTTTATATATATCTTATCTGCTACTTCTTGATAGTCAGACTACTTCACATATACAGAGACTACTCAGGTTCACACTTTATTTAGGTATGTTTTTTGAATTAATGGCTATCCTATTTGTACGGATCTGTCACCGTACCTGCCGTCTGTAGTGTATACCAGCCTATTTTTAACCTCAATCCAGAAGCCAGGTCTTTTTAATAACGTGCACGATTTTTCCGGCGTACGACCTCCAGATGGCAGGGACGGATTTTTAGATCCCGGCTTCGAAGGACCAATTGTTGAAGGAATTGAATTCCTCTGTATTAATTCCCAATTAAAATTAAACACTCTGTCAATTCATAAGAATTTGTAAGACCCTTATTTTATAGGAATGGACAGAGCCCGGTCTTAAAAGTCAAGTAACAGCCTTTATTCAAGAGAGTACTGAGTACATACACATTTTAACACCGGTTATAAACTGAAAATGACGTCAGCGTTTTCTAAATGTTCCGTCTCTTCTTGACACTGGTAGAAAGGCTCTATAGCTCTCAAGCCTTCCCTCCTCGCCTAGAGCCAAGGTCAGTCAGTGTAGATAAGCATTCTAGACAGTCTGGAGATTTAGTTAATTCATTTGTACCAAGGAACAGACCGTCATTGTTCTAAACTCTTGAACACATTCACTACATTATATTCAATACTGGGATCAAGAGAGCAAATTCATACATGTACAGTAGCATAATAGTATTCTGATTAGTACATCCTGATTGAAATGTATACATAATTAGTCATTATAGATCAAAGAAAATCCCTTAACAGAGGTGTTCAGTCCTAGGGTTCTGTGCTTAGTGATGAGCTTGGAGGGCACTATGGTGTTGGAAAACTGAGCTGTAGTCAATGAACAGCGTTCTCACATAGGTGTTCCTCTTGTCCAGGTGGGAGAGGCTCGTATGAGGTGCGAAAGGAATTGTGTCATCTGTGGATCTGTTGGGGCGGTATGCAAATTGGAGTGGGTCCAAGGTGTCTTGGATGATGGTGTTGATGTGAGCCATGACCAGTCTTTCAAAGCACTTTATGGCTACAGATGAGTGCTACGGCGCTAGTCATTTAGACAAGATATCTTGGCATTCTTGGTCACAGGGACTATGGTGGTCTGCTTGAAACATGTAGTTATTTCAGACTGGGTTAGGAAGATGATGAAAAAGTCACTGAAGACACCCGCCAGCTGGTCAGCGCATGCCCCGAAGTACACTTCCTGGTAATCTGTCCGGCCCACGGCTTTGTGAATGTTAACCTGTTTAAATGTCCTATTCACATCGGCTAAAGAGAGCGAGATAACACAACTTCGTCCGGAACTGCTGGTGCTCTCATGTATGGTTCAGTGAATGTTCCCTCGAAGCGAGCATAGAAGGCATTTAGCTTGTCTGGTAGGCTCACATCAATGGGCGGCTCGCGGCTTGGTTTTCCATTGTAATCTGTGATAGTTTGCAAGCCCTGCCACATCCAACGAGCGTCAGAGCCGGCATGGTAGGATTAGTCCCGTATTAACATTTGTGTGTTTTGTTGGCTTGTCGGAGGTTGTAGCGGGATTTCTTCTAAGCTTCTGGGTTAGTGTCCCACTCCTTGAAAGTGGCAGCTTTTTGGGATATGTACGTACAGTCACTGTGGGGATGTAGTCATCAATGCACTTATTAGTGAAGCCGGTGACTTGATGTGGTGAACTCTTCAATGTTATCAATGAACACATTCCAGTCTGTGCTAGCGAAGCAGTCCTGCAGCTTAGCATCCGCTTCATCGGGCCACTTCCACATTGAGTGCGTCAGTGGTACTTTTTGAGTTAAGAGTTTTTGCTTGTAATACGGTATCAGGAGGATAAAGTTTTTGGTCATATTTGTCAAAGGGAGGGTGAGGAAGAGCCTTGTATGTGTTTTTGATTGTGGATTAAAGGTGATCTAGAGGTTTGCTGCCTCTAGTGGCACAGGTGACGTGCTGTTAAAAAATACAACTGAATAGAAAACCAAAACAATTGTCTTCACAACACAGTTACTGTGTCTTTGTCTCTCTGTGATTTGCGGGTCAAGATGGCACGTCATCTCCCCCCCACAGTCCCGACCTGACTGCAACCGGGGGCCGGGATTCCAAGGAGAACAAGGACCCCTCTCCCAAAGTGAGGCGGAGACGCAGCGTCAAGATCAGCAGCGTTACCCTGGAGCCCGCCCAGTGGCAGAACGATGCGCTGCACATCCTCACCAACGCCCATGACTACAGGAGCATGAATGACTTCCTCATGAAGAAGGTAGACAGACTATGTATACCTGTCTGTCTTACAAACACTCTCAAGTAAATGCACAGGGCACTACAGAAAACTGTTGGTTTCCTAATTTAAGATGATACACAATACACACACATAGAGATGCACGCTCACACATACAGAAGTGTACACATACAGTGCGTTCAGAAAGTATTCAGACCCCCTCCCTTTTTCCAAATTTTGTTTCGTTACAGCCTTGTTCTAAAATGGATTAGATAAAATAAAAAATCCTCAATCTACACACAATAATCAATAATGACAAAGCGAAAACAGGTTTTTAGACATTTCTGCAAATGTATTACAAATTTAAAAAACAGATGCCTTATTTACATAAGTATTCAGACCTTTTGCTATGAGACTCGAAATTGAGCTCATGTGCATCTTGTTTCCATTGATCCTCCTTGAGATGTTTCGACAACCTGATTGGAGTCCAGCTGTGGTACATTCAATTGATTGGACATGATTTGGAAAGGCACACACCTGTCTATATAAGGTCCCACAGTTGACAGTGCATGTCAGAGCAAAAACGAAGCCATGAGGTCGAAGGAATTATCCGTAGAGCTCAGAGACAGGATTGTGTTGAGGCACCGATCTGGGGAAGGGTACCAAAAAAGTTCTGCAGCATTGAAGGTCCCCAAGAACACAGTGGCCTCTATCATTCTTAAATGAAAGAAGTTTGGAACCACCAAGACTCTTCCTAGAGCTGGAGACCTGGCCAAACCGAGCAATCAGGGGAGAAGGGCCTTGGTCAGGGAACTTCCAGAAGGACAACCATTTCTGCAGCACTCCACCAATCAGGCCTCTATGGTAGAGTGGCCAGATGGAAGCCACTCTTCATTAAAATGCACCTGAAAAAAAAAACCTGCTTGGAATTTGCCAAAAGGCACCTAAAGACTGTCAGACCATGAGAAACGAGATTCTCTGTTCAGATGAAACCGAAATTGAACTGTTTGGCTTGAATGCCAAGCATCAAGTTTGGAGGAAACCTGGAACCATCCCAATGCTGAAGCATGGTGGGTTCAAGCCAGAGCCCGGACTTGAACCCGATCGAACATCTCTGGAGAGACCTGAAAATACCTGTGCAGCAACGCTCCCTGTCCAACCTGACAGAGCTTGAGAGGATCTGCCAGGAAGAACGTGGGAAACTCCCCAAATACAGGTCTGCCAAGCTTCTAGCATCATACCCAAGAGGACTCAAGGCTGTAAGTACTGAGTAAAGGCTATGAATACTTATGTAAATGTTATATTTCAGTTTTTTTTTTAATATAAATGAGCAAACATTTCTAAAAACATGTTTTTGTTTTGTCATTATGGGCTATTGTGTATAGATTGATGATGGGGGGGAAAAAAGCAAATTATTCATTTATAGAATACGGCTGTAACGTAACAAAATGGGGAGAAAGTCACGGGGGCCTGAATTTTTCCGAATGAATTGTACATTCACCAACATTCACGTATTCTCAAATGCAGTCGTGTAAATGACTTCATCATTAAAGGTGGACTCAGCGATCGGTTGCAGATGCAGACCGTAAACAGCATAATGGGTCGTTGTAGCGTGAGGCTCAACTTCTCCGCAGTTTTGGTCCTGTGGCTATACCAGGCTGCAACAGCATGATGCGAACCCGTGCACACACACACAGACATTGTGTGCGACTGTGCGAGAGCAATGTCTCACACACACACACACACACACACACACACACACACACACATCACAAGAATGCTACAGCAGTGCTGTATTGTACTATACCGTATAATACGATAGTCACATATTTACACAGCAGCAGCATACTTTAGGTTTCGTAGACTACAGCATTTGATGAGTTTGATGAAGGAAACCTGCAATTATTTTGACCGATTTATTGTACCACATAGATCAATGACCTGGACTCTGAGGATGGCAAGAAGGACACCTTGGTGGACGTGGTCTTCAAGAAGGCTCTGAAGGAGTTCCGCCTCAACATATTCAACTCCTATTCGACCGCTCTGGCTGTGAGTACCACTATGGTTGTTTCGCTGTCATTTCAAGTTTGATGGTATGTACAGGATACACATGGTGTACACCGTCCAACAAAATGCTTACTTGCAGGTTCCTTCACAACAGTAATAAGAAATAACAAAAGATAAGAATATGAACATAAAGTTAATGGCTCAGTAGAATAGAATAAACATTTTATTATAAGTATAATATAGGAAGGCACAATTTATAGTACAGTAATTACACGTGTATCAGCGAAAAGGGAGATTAGCAATTAAATATGAGTCTAGTAGCAGCATCTGTGATGGGTGTGTGTGTATGTTAGTTGGGCTGTTACGGTGACTGTATTTCTGCCACACTGGCAGTCACCTGTCATGACCGCCGTCACATTCCACATGACCGTTGAGTCACGGTAACTAGGCTTCTCCAAAAATGTGCTCTGATGCCCGCTGTTGGTCATTAGAAGGCTACGAAAAAACTTTCTAGCGGCCTGATACTCAGTGCTATATTGTCCCTTTAATCATTCTGTCATCAATGTAAATGCAATGGAAAATCAAATCGGACACTTCATGAGAGCCCTGGCATTCAGAGTTTGAGCGGAGTAGGATCACCTCTTGTGTATAAAGAGCCAACTCCTCATAGCTGGTTGATGCATGGAATAAAATGTGTGTTCCTGTAAGCCCATGTTGCGCAACATTTCTATAGGCGTTTGATGGCCTCTTTTAAAAAGAGGAGGATACCATCAGCTTTCTATAGGCTTGCTATATTTATTTCTCAACTTTCCTAATATTAAGCACATTGCTTTCCTTTACAACCTGAGTAGCCTACCTGGCTGGCATGAAAATGAACTGCAGGAAAAGCATCCTCCTTTCGCTATTTAAGTGCATACCGATGACATGTCTATTGGTCCATTATAAATCAAACTAATTTCACACACATATTATTTAGTATATGTAAAGTCTCGATTAAATTCAGAATAGTCTGATAGGTGAGAATTGTATCACTGTTTGTGTGCAGTTTAAGGCAAGAAACAACGCATGCATTTTCCCCCAAACGTTTCCAAATCATAGTTGCATGCATCATGTCATGTAGCATAGCCCATATTTTGATAAGATTTGTATCACAGCTGAAGTGGCCAAATAAAGTGAGCTTTTATTGGGACAGTGACACATTTTGTGTTTTGGCTTTGTACTCGAGCACTTTGGATTTGAAATGATACAATGACTATGAGGTTAAAGTGCAGACTGTCAGCTTTAATTTGAGGGTATTTTCCATCCATATCGGGTGAACCGTTTAGAAATTACAGACCTTTTTGTACATAGTCCCCCTATTTTAGGGGACCAAAAGTATTGGGACAAATTCACCTATGTGTAGTAAAAAGTTTAGTATTTGTTTCTACGGAACAATTTCCGTACCAGGCCGTGATGCCACCGGTCGAGACGCTCTCAATGGTGCAGCTGTAGTATTTGGGGACCCGGGGGTGGCATGCCAATATTCTTCAGCCACCTTAGGAAATAGAGATGCTGTTGCACCCTCTTGACAACAGTGGTGGTGTTGTTGGTCCATGGCAAGTCCTCGGTGGACGCAGAGGAACTAAAAACTGCTGACTCGTTGATGTGGACCAGGGCGTGTTCCCCCTTCTGCTTCCTGAAGTCAACAATCAATTCCTTTGTTTTGCTGACGTTGAGGGAGGGGTTCTTGTCCTAGCACCACAAACACTTACCTCCACCCTATAGGCTGACTCGTCGTTGTTGGTTATCAGGCCTACAACCGTGGTTTCGTCAGCAAACTTGATGGTGGAGTTGGTGCCGCGAAAAGCCACGCAGTCGTATCTGAACAGGGAGTACAGCAGAGGGCTGAGGACACAACCCTGTGTAAAGAGTCAGTGTGGAGGAGGTATTGCCAATCCTCACAGCCTGTGATCTGCCCATCAGGAACTTCAGGATCCAGTTGTAGAGGGTACTGCCCAGACCCAGGACTCTGTACTTGGTGATGAGCTTGGAGTGAACAATAGTGTTGAATGCTGAACTGTACTCAATGAACAGCATTCTCACATAGGTGTTCCTCTTGTCCAAAGAGAAAATTGGAGTGGGTCCAGTGTGCCTGGCATGCTGGCCTTGATGTGGGCCATGACCAACCTCTCAAAGCATTTCATGATGAAAGGGGTGAGTGCGATGGGGCGATAGTCATTTGGCCATGCCACCTTGGTTTTCTTGGGCACTGGTCACAATCACTTTTACAGTGGGCCTCAAGGTACTGGGCACCCCCAATCACAACCGTTATTGACCACGAATGCTTCTTTACTTGGACAGTGGCTGACTGTATTGTAGCACATGAATCGATTTTTGTAATCTTGCCTCCCTCACTACTACTTTCCTCCTCATCTCTGCCTGTCCCATACTACTTTAGACGGTAGTACTGTCATCAATTGCATTATAACACTCTCTCACAAGATCTCAAAACTCTTTGCAGTAACACATATGGGCTTTTTTCCCGCTAATATCTTCTTCTCCTCATTCCCTCATCCCAATCCCCCCCCTCATCTCTTCCTCCTCCCCCTTTCCCTCTCCTCCAGATGGATGACGGTAAGAGTATCCGCTATAAGGACCTGTACGCCCTGTTTGAACACATCCTGGAGAAGAGCATGCGGCTGGAGCAGAGGGACTGGAGCGAGTCGCCTGTCAAGGTCTGGGTCAACACCTTCAAGGTCTTCCTGGATGAGTTCATGACCGAGTACAAGCCCATGGACAGCACCATCGGCAAGGTAGGGTTTGTGTGAGCGGGTGGAAGGATTTTGGCTGGCTGGGTGGGTGGGTGTGCTTGCGTCCGTACATGTGTCAATGCGTGTGTGTTGTTTTTTTAGAATGTGCTTCGACAGGTCAGTCCCATTTGAGATGGAAATCCTATAGCAGTCTTACAAGCTGATGCATGGCATGTTGGATCAGTGTTAATTTTGTCAACAGAAGTAGTGACAGCAGTTCGAAGGACACGCGACACCCGGCACACACAGCCTACATCAGCTGGTGAGCTGCAGGGGAGTAGGCAAGGGGGTGCAGGCAGACAGGCGCCGATCCGGCCCCGCTTTCTCTCGCAACTCTCTTGCTTCCCTGTAGCAAACCAATCACCACCAGCCTTCTAAATAGCTACCCTTTGCCTGGTTAACAAACACAAGCTAGGGCCTCCCGAGTGGCGCAGTCTAAGGCACTGCATCGCAGTACTAGCTGTGCCACTAGAGATTCTGGGTTCGAGTCCAGGCTCTGTCACAGCCGGCCGCGACCGGGTGACCTATTGTGCGCCGCATAATTGGCCCAGCTTCGTCCGGGTTAGGGAAGGGTTTGGCCGGCAGGGATGTCCTTGTCCCATCGCGCACTAGCGACTCATGTGGCGGGCTGGGCGCAGTGCATGC
This sequence comes from Oncorhynchus tshawytscha, assembly GCF_018296145.1. Lineage (NCBI taxonomy): Eukaryota > Metazoa > Chordata > Actinopteri > Salmoniformes > Salmonidae > Oncorhynchus > Oncorhynchus tshawytscha. The sequence goes on along the minus strand of NC_056447.1, from coordinate 5,850,705 downwards.
TGACAATGTCGCCAGGTGCACGGTGTTTCCTCCGACACATTGGTGCGGCTGGCTTCCGGGTTAAGTGGGCATTGTGGCTTGGTTGTGTTGTGTTTCGGAGAACGCACGGCTCTCGACCGTCGCCTCTCCCCGAGTCCAGACGGGAGTTGCAGCGATGAGACAAGATTGTAACTACCAATTGGGGAGAAAAAGGGGTATAAAAAAACACAAGCTGCTTCACGAAATTTGAAACAATAGCAGCCTTGAGTTTAAGAGAAAAAAAAGTCTAGGTATGTTTTTCTCTCACTTCACTATAGAGAAGTAGTCCGTCTTTGATTTTGTAGTCTCGCTCAACCCTCCTACTTTCTCCACTGCATTTCATAGCCAGAATCTGTAGCCATGTCTAGGGACTCGACCATTGGGGACTCAGGCTTGAGCACCGGGGACTTGGGACTCGATTCGGACTCTAGGTTTAGTGACTCGACTACATCACTGGGCGAAACGGTCATTAGCTGTCGTTCGGCGTCCGTGGAACGTTGATAACAAAAGGCAATGATGCGACTGAGGTGCAGCCCCATACTACTTTGCGGCACCAACCATCTGGTGATTGTGCTTCTCTCTCTCGCTCCGTCTCCGTGCTTGTATGTGTCAGTTTGTTGTGTATGTATTGTGCAATATTTATGTAGGCTGAATTAGGAATTTACATGGCTAGATCATTTGTATATATTCCTAGATGTGTTTGTCATATGTCTGCTGTTGGGAAGAGAATAGGATGTTATGCAGAAAAATATGTTGGTAGGACAAGGCTATGTATGTTTGTGCACATGGAAGTCAGTGATTTGTGCGTACTATAGGTTAATGAGGCAATACAAATGTGATTTGACTCAAATGTGACAAATGAAGGGCATTTAGTTAACAAAAATGGCCCAATGTTTGTCATTTTTAACCATAACTACACCTAGTCGTTATTTAAATGACCAAAAATGTGACTAAGTGATATTTTAGTCAAAATGATGAAGACTAGACTAAATGTAAAAAAAGATTGCCAACATTAACACTGTGTTGGATGTATGGGTGGGTGCATGGCATGTTGGATGGATGGGTGGGCGAAGGCTTGATGGGCGAAGGCCTGATGGGACTAGTCACTGGTCTGTCTGTCTCCTGTTCTCTTAGGCCCCCAAACCAGAACGCAAGAAGAGGAGGAAAAAGGAACCTGACATTGTGAGTACTATATTCTATACCGTATCTCTACGTGTTGTAATGCAGTTGATGGCTGTATCTTTATGGCAAACTGAGTTGAGCCCCTCTATCACCCTCTGTAGGTTGAGGAGCACAATGGGCACATCTTCAAGTCCACCCAGTACAGCATCCCCACCTACTGCGAATACTGCTCCTCTCTCATCTGGATGATGGACCGGGCCTGCGTTTGCAAACGTGAGTTCACACACAGACATTAACAGTTCCACTCCACACATACACTCCACACAAAAAAATGGCCAACGACTCCAGTCACCCAAGTCATAGACTGTTCTCCTTGTTTGTTTTTACACTGTTGCTACTCGCTGTTTATGATCTAGTCATAGTCACTTTACACCTACCTACATGTACAATTGTCAACAATCTAAACAAAATACTCTGTCGAAATGGAAGAAAAAGTCAAATGTTTTAAGAATTTATGGAAAATTAAACACTAATATCTTGATTAGATAAGTATTCAACCCCCTGAGCCAATACATGTTAGAATCACCTTTGGCAACGATTACAGCAATGAGTCTTCCTGGGTAAGTCTCTTAAGAGCTTTGTACACCTGGATTGTACAATATTTTACCATTATTCTTTTTGTTAAATTCTTCAAGCTCTGTCAAGGTGGTTGTTGATCATTGCTAGACAGCCATTTTCAAGTCTTGCCATAGATTTTCAACCCAATTTAAGTCAAAACTGTAACTAGGCCACTCGGGAACATTCAATGTCGTCTTGGTAAGCAACTCCAGTGTTTATTTGGCCTTGTGTTTGAGTTATTGTCCTGCTGAACGGTGAATTTGTCTCCCAGTGACTGTTGGAAAACAGACTGATTCAAGTTTTCCTGGAGGAGTTTTGCCTATGTTTAGCTCGTTTCTGTTTCTTTTCATCGCCTCCCAAAAAATCTCCCCAGTCCTTGCCGATGACAAGCTACCCATAATATAATGCAGCCACCACCATACTTGTGTTTATTTGGCCTTGTGTTTTGAGTTATTGTCCTGCTGAACGGTGAATCTCCCCAGTCCTTGCCGATGACAAGCTACCCATAATATAATGCAGCCACCACCATACTTGAAAATATGAAGAAAAGAGTTGAATACTCGAGACATTTCAGCTTTTTATTTTTTATTATTTTTTATTTATTTTTTAAATGAAACATAATTCCACTTTGACATTATGGGGTATTGTGTGTAGGCCAGTGACACAAAATCTAAATGTTGTCAATTTTAAATTCAGGCTGTAACACAACAACATGTGGAAAAAGTCAAGGGTGTGAATACTTTCCTGTTACGTGAATATATTATATAGTTTTATCTAAACTTATTAATTGTTTCACTTTTTCCATTTTTCTGAAATTGACTGAGTAGGATGGTCCTCCCCTTCCTCTGAGGAGGAGCCTCCACTGATATATACAAACACACACAGACTCCCACCATTACATACACACACATATACAACCCCCCCCCACACACACACACACACACACACACTACCACCCTTCCACTCCACTCACACTCACACCCACACACACACACACACACACACACACACACGCCCTCTTCCTGTGCTGCCGCTTAAGTGTCTCTAATCAAATTGTGTCCAGCTGTTCTCATAAATCTATCTCCTCTCCATCCGCTCTCTAATGTTCACTCGCGCACAGGCATTGGCAGCTTTCTCTCTCCAGACTGCCTACTCTATATTTAAGCCTTTTGTGGTCTGCTTGTTGAATGACGGGTTGTGGTTGGACATGAAGCATTGCTAGAACGTTGCTTAAATGTTAGGGGATGCAGATTGCTTGTTGTTGACAGTTGGAGACTTAGCGTTGATAGGTTGGGTAAGGGTATAGAGATTGTGTCTGACTCTGTGTCCTCTTCGGCAGTGTGTCGGTACGCCTGCCATAGAAAGTGCTGCTCTAGGATGACCACGAAATGTAGCAAAAAGGTAAGAGGCTATTGTGTATTTGTGTATTCATTATTAAGAATGTAAAGAAGGAATAGAGTATCAGGCAAGAGACAATGAAGTACTTGCAGAGATGTTGTAGTTTTTAAAGGGATAATCCATCCAAACCACTAATTCCTGATTAACATTGTTAAATAACACGAATATGGGGAAAACCAATCAAAAAAATGATGAACAAATTGTCGTTATAATAAGGATAATCCATCCAAACCACTAATTCCTATGATTAACAGTGTTAAATAACACTAATATGGGGAAAACCAATCAAAAAAATGATGAACAAATTTTGTCGTTATAACAAGGTTGGTAGCAATGTGAAAATCGTTGAGGAAATCTGTTGCAGCTCACGTCAACTACAAAACCCATAATGCAATGCTCTCTCTTTGGGCTGGCTAGCTAGCTAGGTAGTGCTTAATTTGGCTCCTCTTAGTTTTGGACTGTTCCGTTCCGGAACCTGTACGTCTCGTGGTATGAAAAATAATCTTCACCATGTACATTTTTTTTAAAGCAATCAGGGTTAATTCGAGTTGCCTCCTGCCCCCTTAAAAAACTGTAATGTGAAAGTGTACATTTTCAGCCTGTGCCGGATAAGAATTAAGGTCAGGCCTGGGCTCAGGGTTGGCTCTACATGGAGAGACGCACATCTTTAGTCTATCTCACACAGAGCTAGGATTTATTTTACCTTTATTTAAATAGTCAGTTAAGAACAAATTCTTATTTTCAATGACGGCCTAGGAACTGCCTTGTTCAGGGGCAGAACGACAGATCTGCTGAAAGAGAAGACTCTAATCTGTCTGTAGGCTACCACAATATTTTCTCAACTCCCAAATAGGTCAAGCGAACAGTAGCCTATTGTACAAAGTAAAACGAGAATATATGCTTTTTTTTGGCACGAGTGCGTCGGCCATCGCCGGCGAGTGAGCTGCACAACATTGACTGGAAACTGGAAAGCTTTTTAGGACTATAACTTCCTCCTCGTATTGTACAATATGTGTCTCAACACACCTAGTATATTGATGGATTCAAGACGAGGTTGTTTTTATTGAGCTCAGATTCTCAGTTTGCCTGTTATTTCGATCTTTTGCGCAGTAGGAAGATTCTTCTAAGTCTCCAGTCATGTAAAATGACATTCAATTGGAAAGGCAAGACATTTTTATATTCCATTTTAGTCTATAACTTTACTTAAACTGTGTCATTATGTAAACTTATGTGAATAAACCTCAAAATAAATGATCAAAGAAATCACAATTTGGACCTTTACAGCAAAAAAACAAAACAAAAAAGGTCAAATGCAAAAGCGGAAAAGAGGGGAAGAGTCACTCAAAGTCTACTTTTTCCATGGATATTTTTTGCTGTTCTTGACTGATTCAACAGTCCTTCTTTGTCCTTTTGCATAGCCAGAGAGAAGTCCTTACATGACAAGTCACAGATCACAGATATTGAAGTTCATTTTTGATCCGATTTGTTACTGTGCTGCAACTGTTTCTGGAGTCTGGCCATTAAATGGTCACCAGAGAGAGAATCCTCTACTAAGGCATTTGAGCCTGGCACACTGAGGACAAATGAGGCAATCCTGAACATGTTGATCAAGTTGGCTTTCCCTAGGTTTTGGAAAACTGCCACCCACTTCTCACTGGTGGATTTTGTGGCATCCTGTCTGGCTTTCTGTATTTCCTCCCGGCACAACACTCTTCATAGAGTTGGTCCATACTGACTGTCTCTGTCATTTTGAGGGCCACCTCCACCTGCTCCAGGTCAGTGAAGGAGAGCTCCTCATAGTGACTGGTCAGTTTCACCATGACATTTTCTGGTGAGAAGTCAAACCACTTGTCAATGTATGTAATGACAGTGTCATAGAACTTCACAAAGTCCTGCTGCCGCTTGGACCTTTGTGCTGACAGTTGTTTGTCCATCAGCTGCTTGGTCTGGTATCCAAAAAGCTGTCCTGTTTCCGCTGAAGCACCTTCATGTTGAACTTTTGGACTTCCTAGTAAACATCTGTGATGCAGAGTTTTTTTTAACGAGTTGGTCAAAAACACATCCCGCGTTGTGGAAAAAGCACCGATGCAGCTTCCGTTTTTTTCTTCATACTCGAAAATACTCTTCAGTGCCACAGGACAGGTCTCCCCAAGGGATCATGAAGTATGAAGTAAGAGCTGGCCAGCTTTGCAGGAGACGATCGACAGCTGGATGAAGAGAGACGCAAACATGTCGCAGAATTTCACGCCACTCAGCGTCAACAAAGGCAAAAAAATGCGCTCGGTTCCTCTCTTCGGGAAGCAGATACTGAGAAGTGCTGTAGATCTTTAAAACAATTGTCTCAATATCCACTGACAGCTGACCGCAGGCGTGCTTCCAGGCATAATGAGCTATGTGAGCTGGGCAATTAGCTTTCAGAATGCGATTGTTGGCACTGCTCAATAACTGGTAAAACGGAGTGGTGTTTCCTGAAGTTGACATTGGCGTTGTCTGCTGCATAGGCTGTGATGTGTCTAATATCCAGTTCGTGCTTTTCCAGACAGTTCATCAGAGCTTGATGGATGCCATTTACAGTTTCATCACGGTCCTCATAAAAGTAACTTGCACCGCACTCCATCAGACAGAGAATTATCTCACACTGGAAACAGGTTTCTCTGGCAACTGCGAAATGCACAGGCTCACCTTCGATCGGGGACAGATCATCCAAAATATCCCGCACAGTCTTTGGTCCTAAAACATGAATTGTATAATCATCTCAGCTTTCGTTCTTCGCAACATTTGAGTCATGAAATAAAGGCACCTTTGAGCTTAACAAGACAGTCGGTGCCGTTGTAGCCGAGTCCGTGTTTAACCATATGGTACACATACGAGGCTTCACTTGCAGCGATTTTTTTTGCCCGTTTTTTCCACAGTAGACGTTACGAAAAATGCACCGATATTGCTAGCACCTTTAGCTTTAGCTAGCCCTTCTTGTGCATTTCTGTGGACGCATGCTGAGTTAGGTCATTCTCCTCTCCGTGGCCAATTGAGAATTCCCAACGGCATGAAGTACAGAAAGCTTTCGTTGAGTCACCACTGACGGGTTTAACCCACGTCTTTTTTTGCCTCCCGTTGTTTGTTGTAGCTGCACAGTCTTTTTTCTTTTTTGAAGGTTTTTCCATATTTCCTTGATTATGTCAAACCGGCCGAACAACAACAAAAATGACTTTGCAGGAATTGGCGCGTTTACGCTATACTGGGATTGGATGAATATACGGGACATGGGAGGTCCCATATGGGACAAACCAATTTATCCCAATATAAGGGACATCGGCTAATACGGGACAGTTGGCAATACTTTATTATAACATGAAGACTGTACTAGCAGTGCTAGCAGTGCTTAGCCTTCTCTACTGGCGAAAGAAAATAAAAAATAACTGACGAATTACATAATTATTTAGAGTTTCATTACTCACGCAACATTCTTCCCTTCAAGCAATGTCCGTTTATGTAGTTTAATCACCTCGTCGCCACTGTAATATTTATGTTGTGGAGAAATGACCAGGCAGGAGTACAGTTAGTTTTCGTTTAGTCAAAACCCCTCGTGCTCTACCGTACCCCGGCACCCCAGTGCGCATGTGCATTTCCTATTAGGTGTAGTAACGTAACACTGCCGTAATGCATTACTGCTTAGTAACAGCACAGTAACTAATATAAACAGATGTAGATCCCAGATACTACACGGTACTTCAGAGCTCCCCAGATCACCCCCCTCTCGCGCTCACTTTTTGTTTCGGCACCTGCCGATTTACAAATGAAGCACAGGCTAGCTAGTAAGTGTAGCTACACACAATAAAACCAACGTCAGTATCAGCATGTGAAGTAGCTAGCTACAATAGCTGTAAAATAGCCTAAACAAACTCTGTTTGCCTGTACTTCTCAACTTCTATTTCTGTGTGTCCGTCCTTCCACCCGTGTGTGTTTTTCTCTATTTGTGTGTGTAGTACGACCCAGAACTGTCGTCCAGGCAGTTTGGCGTGGAGCTGTCTCGTCTGACCAGCGAGGAGAGGACAGTGCCCCTGGTGGTGGAGAAGCTCATCAACTACATTGAGATGCACGGCCTCTACACCGAGGGCATCTTCAGGAAGTCTGGCTCCACCAACAAGATCAAGGAGCTCCGGCAGGGGCTGGACACAGGTGTGATTGACAGGGTCCTGCTCCAGTTACCGTAGATTGTAGGGTTATGTTGTAAACCGGGGAGGGACAACAGAGCTGTGGTCACCGCACTCTCTATAGGTTTTCTGATTGGTTAATATAATGACAGAATACAGGGAGGTTATGTTAGAAACTGTATGCCCTAGAATGAAAATAGGCTGTTGACACAGGCTGTAATAGTAGTGGCAACAGTTCCCATGAACAAGTTGCCATGACACCACGTCCAAGTTATTCACATTACCGGATCGAAAGCACTATGTCCATAGCAAAGAGTTTAACAGTTGTAACGTTTACTCCAACTACAGTATTTAAGTCATATTTATACTGAACAAAAATATAAATGCAACATGTCAAGTTTTGGTCCCATGTTTCGTGAGCTGAAATAAAAGAGGGGGGAGGGGGGGGGGGTGTGCTGAGGAGTATTTATGTCTGTAATAAAGCCCTTTTGTGTGGAAAAACTCACTCTGATTGGCTGGAACTGGCTCTCCAGTGGGTGGGCCAATGCCCTCCCAGGCACATCCATGACTGTGCCACTGCCCAGTCGTGAAATCCATAGATTAGGGCCTAAGAATGTATTTCAATTCTATGAACTGTAACTCAGTAAAATATTTGAATTTTGTCTCCCATTGCCCTCCAACTCCAGATGTGAGCAGCATGAACTTGGACGATTACAACATCCACGTCATTGCCAGCGTGCTCAAACAGTGGCTCCGCGACCTGCCCAACCCTCTGATGACCTTTGAACTCTACGAGGAGTTCCTCCGAGCCATGGGTAAGAACTGGGGTCAGAAGTAACCACATTGGTATTTGTTACAATGTTACTGTGTAGTAATGGTTAAAAGTGGCCTCTGTACCATTTTATAGATGCCCCGAAAGTGTAGATATAATATAATAGATATGATGATGATATAATGGATGAAGGTATGTTGCGTGTGCATAGAAATACAAATACTAGAACATACATTCCCTTTCGTGAAGGTGACGTGTGCCACCGGCGGCCATGTTGACTGCACCCATAGAAGTAAAGCAGGAAGTAATTATATTTTTTGTATGACGTGGCTTCCCCCACGCAGGCCAGCCAGACAAGCGGGAGGTGATCCGTGGGGTGTACTCTGTGATTGACCAGCTCAGCCGAACCCACCTGAGCACCCTGGAGCGCCTCATCTTCCACCTGGTCAGGTGAGTGGTCACGTTACCCCGCGGGAAGCAGGATGTGGAGACTCACTGGATGCCTCCCAATTCTCCGTCCCCTTCTTCCAAAGTGTGCAATTTCCGTCATGGACTTAACGATCGGAAACTCCCTCCAGTCAATACACCAAGCCGATGCTTCTAAATCCATGAATGGGTGCGTGGGAGAAGGGTGGATAATTGGGAGGTTGTTATCCACTGCGTTCCAGTTTTGACATCTGTTCTTTGTTGCGACCTCCTCTGATGTGTGTGTGTGTGATCTTCCAGGATCACTCTGCAAGAGGACACCAATCGTATGTCGGCCAACGCCCTGGCCATAGTTTTCGCCCCCTGCATCCTCCGCTGCCCCGACACCATCGACCCCCTGCAGAGTGTCCAGGACATCGGCAAGACCACCGCGTACGACTCAGACTAGAATGAACAAAACACACCACAAACACCCACCATCACTCGATAGTCGCGAGTGTGTATACCAAGGCACTGACAACTGACACACACTCAATAGCTATTCATCAGATGAGTCCATGTGTTATTTCTGTTGTGAATCCTGTTCCTATCAGACAGATTCGATTATAAAGTATAGACTGAGCAACAGGACAAGCCACGTTATTCACTGGTTGCTCATTCTGTGTATCCTCCTCTAGGTGTGTGGAGCTGATCATTGGAGAGCAGATGAATAAGTACAGGGCCAGACTGAAGGACATCAACAGTCTGGAGTTTGCTGAGAACAAGGCCAAGAGCAGACTGACACACATCAGGAGGTCCATGGTAAGGCACCAGGACACCAGGGGTCGTGTTCTTTAGCCATCAAACCGGATAAAAATTGGAGGGAATTCCTGGACTTGTCCAATATATAAAAAAAACGTTAATTTTAATTTCAGAACAAGCGTTTTCTGTTGCATGCCCTAATGAAAATGACCCAGGGGTCCCAGGCAGGACAAATGTGACTGAGGCCATCATAGACTTCCCTCTCCATCTTCCAGTGGTTGAACTTTCACCTTTAATATTTAGCCCTTAGTTCCTCTCACCGGATGCAACGTTCTCCAACATTCTCCCAGTGATCCGAACATTACACTCAATTATGAAATGACTTTAGCTGTGATTTCGGCCATGACGTCATGGGTCATGATTTAAGTTCATCTCCAGAAGTATTTCACACTACCACCATACGAAAGTTCATTTGAGTGCAATTGGTTGTTATAAAAATTGGCCTACCCTCCATTTCCTTCTAATACCACCATGTAGTGTTTAGGCTTCAGCCCTAACCCTGTTCTCTCCTCCCCCCCCACTCCAGAAACCTGTACTAATCGCTGTTAGGTTTATTGGCATAACCCGCACAGCCACCGCGGTATGTATTCCTAGTATATACTCCATGAGATCACACCCAGTTCTGTCAGACCATTTGTCTGTGGTGCTGTCAATCAACCAGTCCTGTCAGCCCATTTGTCTGTGGCGCAGTCAATCAGCAAGTCGGCACCTCCCTCATGCTATGAAGTCCACGTGCCCTCACATTGCTATCTCTTCCGTCCTTCTGTCTCTCTTCCCTTCTCTTCATTCTCCCTTTCTCTATACACTGAGTGTATAAAACATTAGGAACACCTTCCTAATATTGAGTTTCACCCCTTTTGGCCTCAGAACAGCTTCAGCTCATCGGGGCATGGGCTCTACAATGTGTCGAAAGCGTTCCTCAGGGGTGCTGGCTCATGTTGACTCCAATCCGTCCCACAGTTGTCAAGATGGCTGGATGTCCTTTGGGTGGTGGACCATCCTTGATCCACACGGGGAAACTGTTGAGCATGAAAATCCTAGCAGTGTTGCAGTTCTTGACACACTCACACCGGTGCGCCTGGCACTAATTACCTTACCACGTACAAAGACACTTAAATATTTTGTCTTGCCCATTCACCTTCTGAATGTCTCAAGGCTTCAACATCCTTCTTTACCTGTCTCCTCCCCTTCATCTACACTGATTGAAGTGGATTTAACAAGTGACATCAATAAGGGATCATATCTTTCACCTGGATTCACCTGGTCAGTCTGTCATGGAAAGAGCAGGTGTTTCTAATGTTTTGTACACTCAGTGTATATCTATTTGCTACAGAAGATTGTATTTGTGTCTACCAAAGTCGGCCAACTAATATTCTCAGCTTGTCACTTATCCTCGCACCGTTGATTTGTCATACATTTGTAATAAATATCAGCCTTTTATTATTTGTTAATTGAAACCGTTTTATGATTCATGACTATCAACGGTCATTACTAGGTCATGTGAGAGAAATGAGAGCTGTGGTTCGTCCATTGGATAGATAGGGCAGTGTTTAGATGATGTTATACAACTGGTGGTTCTAATTCTGAGTTCTGATTGGTTAAAACCGCATTCTAGCTGATGTCTATTCCACAAGTTACCACCGCTAAATCGGACGTAAAATGCCCATTTACTCTGTTCCATCTGACTGCGCAATCCACTATCTCATCAGCCCAGCCAGGCAATTTATAAACTAGATCTCCACTATAAAAAGCATCTTTACATTATCTCACATTTCTTTTAAACTAAAATGTTGTTTTCAACAGCTGAAATTTGTATAAACTTTGCTGTCTGTCTCACCGACATTTGCAACATTGTTTCAATATTCAAATTAGATCTCCAGGTGTCCCATAATAATGAACGTGTCGGGAGTCGAGACGAGACAGACATGCAGCGTTTCCCAGCCAGTCTAAATCATGAATCAGCTGGCATCATATTTATGGATATACACCAAAAAAAATGAAAAAAGGTACAACGAACTGCAGCTCATTTGCAGTCTTTCCAGTTTCACTTTGAAGTTATTGTGTTAGCTGTGTTGTTGGCTAGCTCCTCTGAACAACAGTGTCCTGATGGGAGAACGCATTTTCTATGCCAGGCGAAATCGCGCCTCATTAGCTCATTGTTATGGATGTATCCAAATAAATGTCAGTACAAAACAGCTTAAACAAATGCAAATACAATTACTGTTGTTATTCTGTCTGCACTGTTTGACGTGACTGTAAGTTAGCCGTAGTTGGCTAGCTAGCAAGCAAGGGATAAGAACGTTTCCGGCCAGTATTGCAATGGAACATTTAGAACCAACGACTGGGTCGCGTCCATAGATACAGAACAAAAAGACTGAACGACTGGGTCGCGTCCATAGATACAGAACAAAAAGACTGAACGACTGGGTCGCGTCCATAGATACAGAACAAAAAGACTGAACGACTGGGTCGCGTCCATAGATACAGAACAAAAAGACTGAACGACTGGGTCGCGTCCATAGATACAGAACAAAAAGACTGAAGGCCTTGGTCGTGTCTCTGGCAACCAAACCGATAGAACGAACGACCGACCAACAAGCCGGGCTGAATAGCAACCCTAGATTTGTGTAAGGACTGTAAGGATGAAAGAGTATGAAAAAATTCATAAAAATAACATTTTCAATGAACATATGTCAATCATTATTTGAATATGTTGGTAACCCTTTGTATAAAAGTGAAAATGCACTCGGCGGCTGCCCATGTCGCCCCGGGAGATTTTCAGCACAACACCGGCAACACCCGTGAAAATATGTCCTCCAAACACTAGCTCCTCTGGCATTATCACTCAAATAACCAATGAGCTTGCTTTGTTTGTTTTATGTTTTCATTATTTGCATCTTGACTGAACTTTATTTTTTTGTTGCTTCGCATCATAACATGCAGCCTAAAAAGGTCATGCACATCTATGTATGCTTGCGTGCGTGCCTGTGTGTGCGCTACAGTTTGTTGGTTTTATAACACTCACAAAGTAGTTTTTAAATCAGAACTTGATGAAAATATGCATATTCAGTTGCTTTGTGCAGGTCTGAGAAATCGATGTTAAAAAGACCATCCTCAACCATGTCCCTCGCTGTGGGTTTTACTGTCCAGCCATCTTGAATGCTCATCTCTCGGGCTGTCGTGTGTGTGTGTGTGTGTGTGTGTGTGTGTGTGTGTGTGTGTGTGTGTGTGTGTGTGTGTGTGTGTGTGTGTGTGTGTGTGTGTGTGTGTGTGTGTGTGTGTGTGTGTGTGTGTGTGTGTGTGTGTGTGTGTGTTTGCTAGTAGAACCTGTCTTCATGACACTGAGTCGGATGTTAACCGTTCCATCAGCCTCTATCCTAACCACCTAATGGCCTGCCGTAGCCTAGCTTACCTCATAGACTAGCCTTTATGCGAACTAGCCCTCTGCTCTGTGTCCTATAGGGCAAAGGTGGTCTTCGGAGGGGTAGCAGCCACCACTCGCCCTCCCCACCCCTCAGCCCCAGAGCGGTCCCGGTGGACGGGGACAGTGCTGGGGAGGAGGGGGCAGAGCCAGGGCTGACGGAACAGCAGCAGGCCGCCATGCAGCAAGAGGAGAGGGTCCTCACCGAGCAGATCGAGAGCCTGCAGAGAGAGAAGTAAGCCTGTCATGTCGTCCTTATTATCTCTTATTCACTATAACTCTAGTACTGTAGGGGGCTTTCTCAAAAAACGGTACCTGCCCTTGGACCTTCTCCTCCAATGTGTTTTGACAACGAGGCGAGGACATAAGGAATTGAGGAAAGACGAATTATACTGACTGGTGAACAACTTATACTGTCTGGTGAACAACTTATACTGACTGGTGAACAACTTATACTGTCTGGTGAACAACTTATACTGTCTGGTGAACAACTTATACTGTCTGGTGAACAACTTATACTGACTGGTGAACAACTTATACTGTCTGGTGAACAACTTATACTGTCTGGTGAACAACTTATACTGTCTGGTGAACAACTTATACTATCTGGTGAACAACTTATACTGTCTGGTGAACAACTTATACTGACTGGTGAACAACTTATACTGACTGGTGAACAACTTATACTGTCTGGTGAACAACTTATACTGACTGGTGAACAACTTATACTGAACTGGGTGAACAACTTATACTGACTGGTGAACAACTTATACTGACTGGTGAACAACTTATACTGTCTGGTGAACAACTTATACTGTCTGGTGAACAACTTATACTGACTGGTTCTGGTGAACAACTTATACTGACTGGTGAACAACTTATACTGACTGGTGAACAACTTATACTGACTGGTGAACAACTTATACTGACTGGTGAACAACTTATACTGACTGGTGAACAACTTATACTGACTGGTGAACAACTTATACTGACTGGTGAACAACTGGTGAACAACTTATACTGACTGGTGAACAACTTATACTGACTGGTGAACAACTTATACTGACTGGTGAACAACTTATACTGACTGGTGAACAACTTATACTGTCTGGTGAACAACTTATACTGTCTGGTGAACAACTTATACTGTCTGGTGAACAACTTATACTGACTGGTGAACAACTTATACTGGCCAGTCCTCTTCTGGCTGTGCCGGGTGGAGATTATAACTGAACATGTGAACAACTTTCATACTGACTGGTGAACAAACAGTTGAAACTACTGTCTGGTGAACAACTTATACTGGACTGGTGAACAACTTATACTGGGGCATGGTCTGGTGAACAACTTATACTGGGGACAGCAAGGAGTCATCATGGGGCTGAACAACTTATACTGTCTGATTCACACAGGACACCGAATGAACAACCCCCGACACATAAACTACTGCATAAATACTGGACTGGAGTGGTCAGGAGACACTGTGGCCCCATCCGAGGACACCCCCGGACAGGGCCAAACAGGAAGGATAACTTATACTGAACAACTTATACTGTCTGGTGAACAACTTATACTGGTCTGGTGAACAACTTATACTGACTGAAACAACTTATACTGTCTGGTGAACAACTTATACTGACTGGTGAACAACTTATACTGACTGGTGAACAACTTATACTGTCTGGTGAACAACTTATACTGTCTGGTGAACAACTTATACTGTCTGGTGAACAACTTATACTGTCTGGTGAACAACTTATACTGACTGGTGAACAACTTATACTGTCTGGTGAACAACTTATACTGTCTGGTGAACAACTTATACTGACTGAACAACTTATACTGTCTGGTGAACAACTTATACTGTCTGGTGAACAACTTATACTGTCTGGTGAACAACTTATACTGACTGGTGAACAACTTATACTGTCTGGTGAACAACTTATACTGTCTGGTGAACAACTTATACTGTCTGGTGAACAACTTATACTGTCTGGTGAACAACTTATACTGTCTGGTGAACAACTTATATATGCCATTTTTGCAGACACTTTTATCCAAAGCAACTTTTTACATACGTGTGTGTGTGTGTGTGTGTGTGTGTGTGTGTGTGTGTGTGTGTGTGTGTGTGTTTGTGTAGGGAGGAGTTGACATACGAGATGTTGATGTTGGAGCCGCGGGCGTCTGATGATGAGACTCTGGAGTCGGAGGCCTCGATAGGAACAGCAGACAGCTCTGAGAACCTCAGTATGGACCATGAGGGAGCCGCCTCCAACCCCTCTGGTGAGACTGGAGAGTGTGTGTGCGGGTGTTCTATATGTGGTGCGTGCCTGTCTGTCTGTGTGTGTGTGTAGTAAACACTTTTCTCTAACCAAGTCTTTCTCTCGACAGGCACCTACCGCTCCCGGAAGCCTGAATCCAAGAGCCGCCGCGGCCTCCGGAGACAACCCGACTCTGTGGACTCGGTCGACTCCATCTTGTCCACCGCCTCTTCCTCGCTCTCCTCCTCCTCCTACCACCCCTCCTCCTCGGTTATCCCTCCTTCCCCCAACTACCGCTTCCGCTCCTCCTCATCCGGCCCCCTGCTCGCCTCCTGCTCATCGGGCCTAGGAGTCCCCGTAGTGCAGTCTGAGGGGGACCCGAGGGGCACTGTGGGGGTGAAGAGTCGCCACCGCCTCCGGCTGAGTAGGAGCTCGCCGCGTGAAGCCCCCGAAGGCCACAGGAGGGAGTCTGACTTCAGCTCGCCGCCCCAACAGCTGGTTCTGTATGGCAGTAACGAGTTTATGGTGTGAGGGAGAGTGGCGGAGAGACGAGACATCCGAACCGCCTTCTATCCCCCATGCCGATAGAATGTGTATGAGGAAGGGAGGAAGGGAGTGAAACAGGGCTAGAATGGCCCATATGTAGGCATCCGTCTCTCACTTCTGTCCTCCCCTAGCTGTGCTCACCTCTCTACTTCTTCCCTGTGCCAGTCTTGCCTTGGAGGTCTGCCGCCGTCCCACGATGCAGTTGGGCGCCATCCGCTTGGTGGGAGTGGGCTAAGAGTGAAGTGAAAGATGATGAACGGAGAGGGAGAAAGAGAGATGGGATGAACGAATGAAAGAAATAGGAAGCCTCGGGAACGAAAATGGAGGCATGTCAGGAGGCTGTAGAGGAATAAATGGGCGAGAGAGACGGAGAGTGAGGAAAAGGGTGAGGGCGGCTGCCTTGACTCACCTGTCTTTTTGAACTTTGACCTCCAAGCCCCTTGACCCCTGCTGGAGCCTCAGGGGCTGGAGAGAATGAAAAAAAATAGAAGCTACAGCGCCATCTTTTGAGTGGAGGCCTAAAGTGTTTTGAGCCACTCAAAAGCAGAGTAACTGACTGAGAGGACTGTCCACCATTTTGATAAGAAGCACTCAGCTACTCTCACATCTGCTTTCAAGTTTACACGATACAGCCTCTCCACAAGGCTGCATGCTCCTTCATTACACTTGTTTCCTATGCCTGTTCAAGAGACTACTGTGGTGATATGTTATAAATGTGTAATATGACATTATTATTATTATGTTATTAAAAATATGTAAATAGAAGGAACTCCAGTGCTACTGGGTCGTCCAGTGTTTATAATAACTGTGTCTTGTCAGGAGTCTTTTGCAAAGTGAAGTGTATGGGATTCAGGTTATGGTTTTGTTTGTCATTTTGTTTTTGTTTTGTGGATTTTTAACGAGGTCGGTGCTATCCGGGATCTTTGGACGTCCCTACCCTAAACACTAACCCTTATCCTAACCCTAACTACAACCGTAAACCTTACCCATTTTTTTTATTTCAACTTCAATGGGGGGTAGGGACGTCCAAAGGATCCAGATAGCACATACCATTTTAACAGAGCCACTTGATGTGTTGAGTGTCACTTCTTCTCATGTGAAATAATACATGTGGTGCAACAAGGGATTGACTTTCAGACACTTACGATCATCACAGCACTGTTGCCATTGTGTTTGACACCGCGACTGCGGTGTTCAATGTTTATCAGCCATAATGTATTGTAATGCCTTTCTCCTCCATCCGTCGTTTGTCTGTCCCCCCCTCCCCCACACACACACACACACACACACACAATTCTACGTTGTTCTGAGACATCAGTGTTAAGAGTAACCAAATCAGGACTTGAATTTATTTTGTCTCTTTATTGGTGTATCATTATTGTTGTTGTTATAGTTGCCATTGAGGCTATTGTCATATTTTTGTTGTAACAGCTTTACTTGTGTGGTAAGGGGGATTTTGTTGAGACAAAATACATTTTTATCGCCTATCTGTACCAAGAGGTGTGTGTGTGTGTGTGTGGTTGGTTGGTTATCACTACTGCTCTGTTCATTTGATGTCAACACAGTCCAACCTTTACGACAGACAGACACACACACACACAGTCCTCTGCTATGTATGTCCCATACAACCTTTGAGCCAGCCAAATCCTTCGCCTTTGATTTTTGACATTGGTTAAAATATGAATGAACCTTTCCATCCACTTCACTACCGGGCTTTCCTGAACAGTAGCATTTACTCCATGCTAAATGTGTATTTAAATGCCTCACAGAGAAAAGGCAATCAGTTTCAATTGTCCAGTGTGTTTCAACAGAAGATAACTATCTCTGGTACTGTAAGATAAATACCGCTGTACTCTCTCTCTATACCGTGCAATATCCTATGTGCCCTGTAGGGGGACCTGTCTGTCTGTATATCTATCTATCTCTTCTCACCAGTACTTAACCTGGAGTTAAATCAGTATTATAGTCTTGCCATTCCTGTACTGTACTTGCCATCCAATGCAATACAACAAGGACACATCTGAAACAACACAATCAAAGTCTTGACATAGAGAAGGTGTAGGACTTGATCGCAGAATAGTCGTCATAATGAATAGTGAATTTCATGCAGCCTATGTGTTTTGTCACAAGCTTGCTCTTCTTCAGTGTGCGTTGTTCCATCCAGATTCTCCACTGTGTCCCGAAAACCGGTAGAGACTTCACTTGCTGCTTGTTGTCTACTATTCGGGTGAAGCAGCTGAACCATGGTGGTATTTTAGGGAGCAGGCGCCTCGATTCAGTCACAACCAAACCTGGGTTGTATGCATTAGGCACTGAATGAAAGAAAACTGACTGAAACAGGAAGGGACTACCCGAACTGACTACCAATAAGAACCGCTTGTTTTTGTTTTACGTCGCAGCGCTTTTTGCTACGGTGTGCCCTAATGAATACGACCCTGGTTATCAGAAAGAGCACTCAGAAGTTCAGTTTCGAGAGGGGAGCACTGAGGGTTGTTGAGGGGCGTGGGAGAAAATAACCATTCATGCTGGTCAAAAACCCACACTAAGCACGGTATTTGTACACCCTAAGGCTGGCATTGGCGTCCTGCTAAAGTGAATGCACCGATCACTGGAAGGCAATGCTTTGCTTTCTCTTGTCGCTTTGTTATTTTTATATACAGTATGTATATTGTATTTATGATCATGCTTACGAGTGTACATTGAAGAGGGGGGGGGAAAGCCTGTAATTAAAAGGATATATTATCCTGTGTATGACTCCTTCTATAATATTAATCATATTTAATGTTTTTTTTACAGGCTCTCAAAAAAAACTGTCATGTTTGTGCTACAGCAAAAATCCAACTTGAGCAATTGTATCTTTTTGTGTGTGTGTGCTACTCTGGACACAGTTGTATGTATAAGGTGCAATTTGTCTAATATTTCTTTTTTTATTATATAAATTATATGTCTATGGTAAAAAAATACAAATAAACAAATTTATGGGGGAAAAAATCATTAAAAAGGCCAAACTGTTGTGAATTGTGTGATTAAAATACAGTGCATTCGGAAAGTATTCAGACCCCTTGACTTTTTCCACATTTTGTTACATTACAGCCTAATTCTAAAATTGATGAAATTGTTTTTCCCCCTCAGCAATCTACACACTATACCTCATAATAACCCACTATACCCCAACCCCATAAAACATTTTTTTAAACATTTAAAAACAAAATATCACATTTACATAAGTATTTACTCAGTACATTGTTGAAGCACCTCTGGCAGTGATTACAGCCTCGAGTCTTCTTGGGTATGACACTACAAGCTTGGCACACCTGTATTTGGGGAGTTTTTCCCCATTCTCTGCAGATCCTCTCAAACTCAGTCAGGTTGGATGGGGAGTGTCCATGCATAGTTATTTCCAGCTCTCTCCAGAGATGTTCGATCGGGTTCAAGTCCAGGCTCTGGCTGGGCTACTAAAGGACATTCCGAGACTTGTCCCGAAGCCACTCTTGCGTTGTCTTGGATGTGTGCCTAGGGTTGTTGTCCTGTTGGAAGGTGAACCTTTGCCCCAGTCAATCAGTTTTACTCAGTTTGTACTTTTAATATTTATATTTATGACAACTTTTCCTTCACTACATTCTTAAAGAAAATGATATACTTTTTACTCCATACATTTTCCCTGGCAGCCAAAAGTACTCATTACATTTTGAATGCTTAGCAAGACAGCAAAATGGTCTAATTCACACACTTATCAAGAGAGTATCCCTGGTCATCCCTACTCTCTCTGATCTGGCGGATTCACTAAACTCATAAAGGTGTGTAGTAACTTAACCTTCTATTTTTTTTTTTAATAATTATTGCTGATATGAATGATAGGTTCCTTATGTTTCCAAAATCATACCGCAAGCAATGCATGTTCACGTTGAGACTGAACGTCTTAACAAAAGTCCCTCCGGAAGAAGATAACTTCATCAAAATACACTAAAGGTAGTTAGCGTCTATGAATGGGTTAGTGGTAGCCTGCTGTGTTTAAGGGGGTTTTCACACTTTCAGACAATTTTTGTGAACCTTTTTTATTGCAATGTGAACCCTCCAAATAAACTCAGGCTCATCAAAAGAGCTCCCTGAAGCGAACCCGAACTGAGGCCATCTCGAGAGGTCATAAAAAAAAATTGAAAAAAATATTTTCACATGACCCACCCCTTGTACTGTGAAATAAATGTAACATTCCATGGCCAATGGTTTATGAACTGATACACAAAACGATGCCCGAATCAAAAGTTCAAGAGTTCAAATTCAAGAGTTTTTCCCATTTAAATTATTATTTCAAATTCCTGGTACTGCCGATATGTAGCTTGTTTTTGGTCGCAGGATCCTGGAATGTCAGAAGAATTAGAACATATACCTGGAGCTTACTGCAAATACAGTTGAAGTCGGAGGTTTACATACACCTTAGTGTTCGTGGAATTTCTAAATTCCTGTATGTTTTGTAGCCAAAACCAGATTCTCACTCATTCTAATTCATTAATGAGTTGTAAGTTCATTAATTATGCATGAAGTAGATTGAGACCAGTCTTAAAAGCCAAAAGTAACAGCGTTTATTTCAAGAGGGTACTGAAGCATACACATTTTTCCACAGGGATTGATTTGCACTTTTCGCACCAAACTTTCATACTTTCATCTCTAGGAGCAAGAACGCGTCTCCTTCCTGAGCGGTATGATGGCTGCGTGGTCCCATGGTGTTTATACTTGCGTACTATTGATTGTACAGATGAACATGGTAGCTTCAGGCGTTTGGAAATTGCTCCCAAGGGTGAACCAGACTTGTGGAGTACACATTTTTTTCTGAGGTCTTGGCTGATTTCTTTTGATTTTCTCATGATGTCAAGCAAAGAGGTACTGAGTTTGAAGGTAGGCCTTGAAATACATCCACAGGTACACCTCCAATTGACTCAAATGATGTCAATTAGCCTATCAGAAGTTTCTAAAGCCATGACATCATTTTCTGGAATTTTCCCAGCTGTTTAAAGGCACAGTCAACTTAGTGTATGTAAACTTCTGACCCACTGGAATTGTGATACAGTGCATTATAAGTAAAATAATCTGTCTGTAAACAATTGTTGGAAAAATTACTGTCATGCACAGAGTAGATGTCCTAACCGACTTGCCAAAACTATAGTTTGTTAACAAGACATTTGTGGAGTGGTTGAAAAACGAGTTTTAACGACTCCAATCTAAGTGTATGTAAACTTCTGACTTCAAATGTAAATACTCCTCAGTTTTTATCAGTCGTCCTGGTGGCTGGTTTGAGACGATTCCGCAGGTGAAGATGTCGAATGTGGAGCTCCTGGGCTGGTGTGTTCTGCAGTTGTGAGCACGTTAGGCCGTACTGCCAAATTCTCTAAAAACTATGTTGGAGGTGGCTTATGGTAAAGACATGAACATTCAATTATCTGCCCACAGCTCTGGTGGAAATTTCTGCAGTCAGCATGCCAATTGCATGCTACCTCAACTTGAGACATCTGTGGCATTGTGCTGTGTGACAAAACTGCACATTTTAGAGTGGCCTTTTATTGTCCCCAGCACAAGGTGCACCGGTGTAATGATCATACTGTTTAATCAGCTTCTTGATATGCCACATCTGTCAGGTGGATGGATTATCTTGGCAAAGGAAAAATGCTCACTAACAGGAACGTAAACAAATTTGTTGACAAAATTTGAGAGAAATAAGCTTTTTGTGAAAAAATGAATATTTCTGGGATCTTTTATTTCAGTTCATGAAACATGGGACCAACACTTTACATGTTGCATTTATATTCTTGTTCAGTATACATGCATGAGAAGCATGCATAGTTGCCGAGATCGTTCCAGTGTTTACATGTTTCTGCACATGCTTCAGCTGATAGAAATCTGAATGCATTCCCAGCGCTTTGAAAAGTTTGTAATTATTCTGTCCTGTGGATATATTGTTTCACATTCATACTGCCAAAAGGACCAACCACACGGACAACTGGTAAAGTACGTGAAAATATAACTTTATTCAACATTCTTACTTGTAGAGGTCAATGGAGGAAACATTTCTGATTCAAGCTCTCCTGATTAAATGCAATTCAAATTCAGGTTTCCAGGCAAACCAAAAGTCATTGCTGTCCTTGTTATGAAAGTTACTCTGCATATCTAAAAGCATTCCAGGTGAAGCTGGTTGAGAGAATGCCAAGAGTGTACAAAGCTGTCATCAAGGCAAATGGTGGCTACTTTGAAGAATCTCAATTACATTTTGATTAAACACTTTTTTGGTTACTACATGATTCCAAGTGTTATTTCATAGTTTAGATGTCTTCATTATTATTCTACAATATAGAAAACAGTAAACATTTCAGAAAAACACTTGATTGAGTATGTGTCCAAACTTTAGACTGGTACATTTTATAAAAATATATATATACAAAACAATATATGGGGGATTGGAAATGATGCCGACAATTACATTAATGGAAGCTACAATCGATCTGCAATATTAAAGCTGATCTAACACTTATTTTAAAAAAGCAGAAGACATTTAGTAATAAAAGTGGCGCTTTTATAGTTATGTGATGACATCGTGTGCCCTGCGTACCTTCCAAATTATTCGGCAATCATAATTGATTTGAAAAACAGCATTTCCATCTTAATTTGTCACAATAAAGTCTGGTAATAGACAAATCTACCCGTCGAACAAATGTTGTTGCTCTTTAGCAAACGCCTCCTATCTCTACCGTTTCCATCACACATGTATCCAAAAATGTTTGGGACATTGCTTTTGTCAAATGAACCTGGGTCAATGGTAAATCTGCCTAGTGACTCAACATAATCACATGCTTAGTTTGACACTGAAGGAGAGGACGCAGTTGGCGCAAAATACTAGGTTTTCAGAAGTTAGAAATAAAGTAATTTGAGCAAAACATTTTAGTGAACTGACGATTTGTAACATTAGAAAACATTTTTGGACCGATGCATGCTACATTTGGATCGTTTGGGTTCTGCGTAATGATGCACTTATATCTTAAACATTTGAACCGAGGCCCGGACCGATGCGTGTTGGTGAATCGTTAAATCCCTAGAATTGCATGACATTTATGAAATTATCTCAGCCGCATAGCACAATGTGTAGAATTGCAGGAAATTATGCCTAACTTTCTCTCCACTGTCAGGAGAGCCACAAAAATATTTTGCCTTGAGCTAGCCCTGCGACTAGGATTACAATGTGTAGATACCAAAAAAATATGAGAATTCTGCCCCTGCTGTTTTCATCTGCACTATCATCACTGCTTTCAATATACTGTCAACAGCCCTGCGCTCCTCACAGCAACTCGCTCACTTCTCCTTCTACCCGGTCAACAGCCCTGCGCTCCTCACAGCAACTCGCCCAAACCTCCCCCACTTCTCCTTCACTCAAATCCAAATAGCTGATGTTCTGAAAGAGCTGCAAAATCTGGACCCCCTACAAATCAACCGGGCTAGATTATCTGACGAAATTGTTGCAACCCCTATCCTGTTCAACCTCTCTCGTATTGTCTGAGATTCCCATAGATTGGAATCTGCCACGGTCATCCCCCTCTTCAAAGAGGGAGACACTCTAGACCCAAACTGCTACAGACCTATATCTATTCTACCTTGCCTTTCTAAGGTCTTTGAAAGCCAAGTTAACAGATTACCGACCATTTCGAATGTCACTGTACCTTCTCCGCTATGCAATCTGGTTTCAGAGCTGGTCACAGGTGCACCTCAGCCACACTCAAGGTCCTAAACGATATCAGAACTGCCATCGATAAGAGACATTACTCTGCAGCCTAAAGCTTTCGACTCTGCCAATAAAAATGTTGTGGTTGACAGACTCAACAGCCTTGAGTCTGATTGCCTCGCTTTGCTCACCAACTACTTCTCAGATAGTGTTCAGTATGTCAGAATCGGAGGGCCTGTTGTCCAGACGTCTCTATGGGGGTGCCACAGGGTTCAATTCTCGGGCCGACTCTCTTCCCTGTATACATCAATGACGTCGCTCTCGCTGCTGATCCACCTCTACGCCGACGACACCATTCTGTATACCTCTGGCCCTTCGTTGGACAGTGTTAACTAACCTCCATTCTCCTTCCGTGGCCTCCAACTGCTCTTAAAAATGCAAGTAAAACTAAATGCACACTCTTCAACCGATCGCTGCCCGCACCTGCGCGCCCGCCCACATAGAATATGTGGACAACTACAAATACCTAGGTGTCTGGTTAGACTGTAAACTCCCCTTCCAGACTCACATTAAACATCTCCAATCAAAAATTAAATCTAGAATAAGCTTCCCATTTCTCAACAAAGCATCCTTCACTCATGCTGCCAACCATACCCTCGTAAAGCTGACCATCCTACCGATCCTCGACTTCACCGATGTCATTTACAAAATAGCCTCTGTGGGAGAAATTAGGTACATATATGGATAAATATACTGTCCTATATAAGAGAGGGATGCATTTGCCATTCTGGTAAGGTACATTGTCTATTGTATAGGACAGAAAGCCGAGAAAGACCATGGGAGTATGGAACAGCTGGGAACACTAAAGTTATGCAGACACATAGACGCCTAGGACAGCTGGACATACAAAGGTCAGAGGTTGTCTAAGGAGGGGGTCAGCCAAAGGACCAACTGATGGATTACAGACATCAATCACATCACAGGAGACAAGTCTGTTTGATCTTATACAACCATATGAAGAGAAGGTGACCAGAACAGCTAGGCACCCTAAAGCTAAAGGAGATGAAAGACACCAAAAGGGACACATGGAGTTAATTACAGGGTCTGAACACAGGCCACAGGAAAGGGGGATGTATATTATCTTTAGGTCAAAGGAAGGGTCTTGTCATCATTATAATCTGGCCGAAAGCAGATGTGGGCGTTATTGGGCTGAACAAGCAGGAAGCACGGATTGGGATGTAACCAAATTTGCATATGGGAGGGACTTATATGGTAGGTGTATAACTCAGAGCGAGGGCTCTGAAAAAGTGTGTGTGTTCCGCGGACCGCTCCGGCTTAAGATACTGTTGTATTAAAAGTCTACATTGATTTTCACAAAGTTCCTGGTTGTGTCATATTTGAACCGATTTGCCACTACAGACTTGGCGAGCTAGCCAGGAGAGTCAGGGACTGAAAAACGTTCTTGGCTGGCAGCGGGATCTTTGGACGATCTGGGCGAACAAGGGTGGCCACCCAGCTAAGGTAAGACAACAGTGAAATGTTTGCGTAGATCGCTTCAGAGATCCTGCCTCAGCAAGAGGAGCGTCAAGTAGGTCTCTCTCTCTCAAATTTCCTAAAAATTATAGAAACAAAATAACTTTTTGAAATTCAATGAATTTGCATGCATGTGTGTAAGCTTGGGAATTGTATAATGAATGTGCATGTTTAGTGAGTGAGTAGGCGGGGGCGCAGGGCTGCAGTTACCTGCTTATAAAGTCTGAATAAAATAAGTAATTATAGAAATCCTACGATACCGCTTCAAAATATTTACCAGAGGGTCTGAATGGGTAGGTCACTTTATTGATAAGTAATCCTGCGATACCGCCTCAAAATATTTAGCTGAAGGACTGCATGGGTAGGCTACTTTATTGATAAGTAGATAGGGAAATATTCGTGGCTACCGCTCTATGAAAGAGGTCTGAAACGGACAGATATTTAGAACACAGGAAGAACGCCAGCCTGATTGTGCGACGTTCAACTGAAAAAGGAAATCCTGCGAATACAAAACGCTCCGTCTAGCTAAACGGGGGTTTATAAATCAGTAGGTCGCGCCACGATATTGCTCTAACGTAGAATAAAGATCAATACGGGGTGGATGAATAGGATATGAAGACAAGCTGATCCGATTAGACAGTAGTCTCGTCATGTCGTAAAAATCCTATAGGATAATACCAGTTTATGTAGAGGAAGTGTATTAAGCTAGGGGATAAACTATAGGTCGTTTTTAGGTAAAAACGAAGAGTATGCGTGAAAAATCCTATAGGATAGTACCAGTTTATGTAGAGGAAGAGAATTAAGTTAGGTAAGAAACTATAGGTCGTTTTTAGGTAAAAACGAAGGGAGTATGTGAAACGAATGTGAATAAAGAAATTGAATGAATGAAAATAAACGAATGATTGACAATTCTTTGCGATGAATGAGCAGATTAGAAAGAAGAGGAAGAACAGGCTGTGTGTCTGTGACCAACTGGGAATGCGCAGGCCTCTCGAACAGTTAACAGTGTAATTTGAGAAAGAGAGCGCAGTTAACACTCACTGGGAAGAGGAACGAAATCGATAAATATTGGGCAAGATAAGTTATACATAAGGATAAAACATTGACTGGATAATGAGTTGTAAAAAATACAATAGGTGTCAAAAAGAGGTATTAAACAAGGCATGGGTAGTATATAACGGATGTGAAGTAGAAAGAAATAGACTAAAATATACTGGTTCAAATAAATCTAGGCGGTTTAGAATAAAGTGAGAAGTCTAGAACACATATTAAAAATATCACGAGCCCCGTAAACAAGATAGAAAGCTGAAATTTAAAAAATAGCCTCAGGAATTAAACAGTAAAATAGGCTAAGAGAGAAAATAGCAAGCGGATAAATAAAGAGATAAGAAAGTGCATTACATTATAAATAAGCTGAATTAGAAGGAAAATTATATGAAATAGGATTTAATACACTGAATAAAGTTAAAGTAATAGTATAAGCAAAGATAAAAACACAGTGATATTTGAGGTGCTGTACTAGAATAAGACATTAAGGCTTCTGTAGAATTCAGTAATATAGTTGTAGACATTATAGAATAGGTTTTACTAGGGGTATTAAGTGATGTGAATAAACTATTATTTGAGAAAGTAGGGTAGATCTGCCTTGGGAGATAGTAAATAAAGTGTATAATGCGATGGGAGTATTTAGGGGAAATAAATAAGTGACATGGAAACAAACGGACTGTTTCTCCCTGGAATATAGAGATAGCGAAATATATTAAAGACATAGAGACGCTGAAAGACGCGAACGTTAATTCTGCCAATTCAATTTGAATATGAAGGAGCAAACCAGATAATGTAGGGTAACATTGCCCGGTAAACAGGAATGAATTGGAACAATCACATGAAACCATAACAAAAAGTTTAACTTACCAGCGTTTTAATGTTAATTAACATTCTATCATCAGAAATGCATTACGATGGGGGAAGGGTGGGGGAAAATTAGTGTAAGATGACACTGGAATGCGTTAGCACCCTTTTCAAAAGAACAGTGGCTGATCGTTCTAAGGTTAGTATGAATGGAGTTTTCTCCAAGCGGTGTATAGTCTCTGATTGATCAAAAAGTGGTTCATAGAGAGTACAGTTTATATGTGATGAAATACGTACTAGATCACGTTTTACCTAACTTCTAGTAAGGTACCGATGTAATTTGCAAATAGCCCCACTTGGAGGCGTTTTGCATTAAAATGGCGGTTTCAATGGTGATAAAATGCGTGGAGAAGTTGTTATTGGCGTCAAAATACGGAGAATAAACGTATATGAAGGATTGCAGAACGTGGTGAAGGTGGTTGGAAGAAGAGCAAATTGTAGTGTATGGGTGTTTTCAGTTTCTACGGGTAGGATACAGATGGCCGAGCAGGGAGGGATTGTGCGTTCTGTGCATGGCTGGAGTTTCTGTCGCATGCTCGGGAAAATTGAGGGAATTTTAGTATGTGTAATACTATTGGCTTGATTATTTAAAGTGTAACATTGTGAATGTTAACGACATGTACATTTCTTTTCCAGAAGAAAAGGGGTTACATTTTCAATGGTTTTTTCAATTCAGTTTTAGACTGGGTATGCAGAAGGATGGAAGTGTTTTTGAAAATATAGTTAAGCTGTTTCTAAAGAAAAGAGAGTGAAAACATTTGAATGGTGTTAAATGCCCTGAACCCTAATAATTTCCTGTGAAGACTGATCAACTTCTCTAGAAATTGTTGGAACAGGTGGGATTGAATTATAAAATGATTGAGCAACACCAGTCTCTATTCAAAGTGTACCATCACTTTGAAATTATATTATTTCCTTGGGAAAAAGATGAAGAGGGGTAATCTTGAATTGACTAGTTATTCAAATAGGTTTATTTTATTAAACATGGGTTCATAGTTGAGATTATCAGTTCCCTGGGGTTATGGTCGTTGGGTAAATACAAAATGTGCTTTGTTCTTTCTGCATATAAAATATAAAATGTAAAAATATGTAAACAAGGGATAACAGTTATGTCAAATAGTTTATTGAGGTAGGATTCTCTGCAAGGGTTATGTTGACAACTACATAATCTGTAGCTCATCTGAGAGATTGCCAGTAGAATAAGGGAGTTATCATGGAATGTGATTATCACCACAACAAGTGTGTGTGGAACTCTAACCCACCCTACTGGCTGAATAGTGTGGGACCACTGTGTCTGATGACCTGTGAACTGTCTCTGGAATGCTATGTACTGGGAGAAGAAAGACTAAAGGGGATAATGACCTTATAGTACCAGGCCACTCATGACAGAAAAAACAGAGGCAAAAAGGTGCATGATAAAGTAGATGTTACTGGTACTAAAAGTTTTTAGTATAATGTTAATTATTAAAGGGATGATGAACTAAATTGAGTAGGTAAAATTTTAGTTAAAGTAAACACTAAGGACTGTTATCTTGAATATTGGATTGGACAATTTATAAACAACATTTAGTTATGTTTTGAATATGGGAAAACTCTGGAAACTAATCCTGAGACGGGTTGGTTGACAGAACTTGCAGAATATTAGATTATTTATTTAGCAATGTCATTGTGATTGGAGTGATACATTGGAATGAATGGCTGTTGTGTGATGGCACCCGGGGATGAGGAGGACATTACAGATAGTGGTAATTTGTTGCAAATATGCAGTTATTATAATTTACTTTACTATTTTTCTTGTTGGTCAATTTCTTTTTGTCTTGAGGTAAATCTGAGGAGAGACTGATATAAATTGACTAGAGATGATTTGGGAGTGTTTGAGTACGTATCGGACTGTGGAAGGAAATTGGGAGTAGTGATTTATGTGTTATGAGTTGGAGGAACTGTGGTTACATTGGGGGCTCATATGAAGGTTGTGATAACAGGGGGGGTGTTATTTCTGGAGGCGGTGTGTGTTGATGGACAGGATGGTTTGAAGAGGGGGAAGGATAGTTGGTCTTGTATAAATAGAGACAATTCTAAGGGTAGATGGAACATTACACACACCTAGATTATGGTAAAAGTAATAAGTAGTGGCATTTTGAAGAAGATTAGGACTTAGTTGTGTTAGGATTGGATATTCTTTCAACTGGAAGACACTTGACTGATTACATGATATTCTTACAGCAGTTGCTGTAGGGACCATAACTTGGATATCATTATGAATATTTTTGTGGCAAGAGGTCAGGTATTTGAGACAGAATGTTTACATAACAGAATGTTTACATAGGGCTGTTATTTAAGAAAGTCTGTTGTCAGGAAATAACCCATGTGTTAGTATGTACGTTCCCAGGAAAAGAGCAGTAAGATGCCAGATGGAAGGGCATGGGCTGAATTCTGGAGACTGAGTGTACATCAAGATACACCAGGCTGGGGATATACTTCTTACAGCACCTGCAGTGGTAAAGATCGTCATGTCTCTCTTTGATGGGTGCATAAGTTTCACAAGAAGTAAGGTCCAGCTGAATAATGGGTGAGCTTGAAAACACCATGACAGAGGACGTGAAACAAAACAAAAGAGAGAGAGAGAGACTAGATTCTACTGTAGACATACTGGGTTGAGTTTGGGGGTTATTTGTTTTATTTGATAATGTATCATGTGAATAAGAATAGATATTAGGTTAGTTGTACTCTAAACAACATGTTGAAGGCTCGATGTGGAAGCCCATTCAGTGTTGAATTACTTCAAGAAGAAATCATGTTGATTAAGGTTATGCACATGCTTATCAGCTAATATAGAGCAATTGGGGAACTAAGTAAAAAATGACATGATTTGGGAACACCTCTCAGAACCTGTGGCCGAAAGGGGAAGACTGGATAAAAGCATGAGGAAGCTAATTAGGGCCTCCATTTTTGTAGAGTCCAGCAGAAACACATCCTGAAAGCATAGAGTCGGGTGAAGAGAGAGTGGGAATTGTCATGGTCTTAGATTTCAGTATTTATGAATACAGTCATGCATAACACATAACATTGTCAATACTGTTATGTTGTGTCTTTTGTTTTACAAGTCTTTTGTTTAGGAAACCAGATGGAGAAGGGTTCTCCAGCTTCAGCTGGAATGTCAGTTTGTGTGATGAGTGATGGAAGTAAGAGAATGTATGGTGTAATCGTAGAACAGAGGCCATAAGTCTTTAAGTATGAATACCCCACAGAAAGAAGGCAGAAACCTGCACCAGGACGAGAGGTTCCACATCTGATGATTCAAGGAGACCAGAAGGACCCTACGAGGTGGCAACGGCCACAAACAAGGCCGTCCAAGTGAAAGGAAGCAAGACGTGGTATCATCTAAACCACTGCACCCGAGTCCCGACGGAGAGAAGGACACAACCATACAGAGATGGGGACACAGAGGATGCTGATTCACCAGAGGGGACCCCGGAGGAAGCAGGAGCAGCGGAATCGATCAAAGCCCCGGGGAGGACTCAACAAAATGGCAGACCAAATACAACGAGTGCATCAGCTAACACACTCCGAAGAAGCACCAGGGGAAAAGAGCCTGAAAAGAAAAGAGACAAACGACCAAAGTTTCCTCCAGTATGGCCAGAAAGCCCAGAAGTGGGAGGGGGTAACATGTCTGCCACTCCTGATGATATACCTGTTGGGGCAGGCCTCTTTGACAGAAGCCCTCTACAGAGGGGCTCCAAGGTATTGCCTAAAGAATGGGAACATCTCTTCCCTGAAATGGACACCTTCCAAATGGAAGCCCAGTCCGGCCTGAGGAGGGAGCTTCAGGGGAGGAAAGAAGGAGAGACCCCACTAACGAGAAGGAAAAGTCGAGTGAGCTGAAGAAAATGGCAATTTCCCCAAAAATGTACTTTTCAGCTCTTGAATTGTCTCCATAATGAACAATTGAAGTTAGAACAACAGAAGAACAATGACATAGACATAACAGAAGTAACAGTGAACACTAGTATAACAACAACAGACTCACGCACAATCAAGATGTAGGGTGGAAACAGGAAGAGAAGAGAGGGACCAGTCAAACAATCTAAAAAGACTGACAAGGTTAGAATCTTTGTTCCACCTCAACATATAACTGAAACAGGAAAACAGAAGACAAAAGGATCAAACCCTTACCGGAGATTGCATTCGGTGGATGGACATATCATCGAACGAAGAGAGAAGTCATTTGGGACTCAAAAGGATGTGACCTGATGGTAACCAAAGAAGTGGACGAGTGGGTGCTCACCATGAATCAGATTGAACCAGTTGAAGGTGAAATATTAATAGTTGGAAATAATGAGAACAAGATTGACTGAAGGGAGTAGTTCCTCAGTCATTAGAATTGGTCTTAGGCCAATACTTAAACAGGAAGAGCCTGTGGTAGCTAGAAAGCATCAGAACCAGGAGGGTTCTTTGCTGACATTTGGAGGGAAAAAAAAATGTTCAAACTCTAATGACCCACCTCATGACAAGAACATTGCCACGGTGACAGATATAGATGTATCAGATTCAGAATCGTTCAAGGACACCACACAGGAAGAAGAGGTGAAAAATGAATGGTACTAATGGGCTAGGTATACAGCAAACAAACACAGAATGGACAATTGTATATTGTGTAGTAAATCACCTTTGTCTGATCTCATGATAGTCCTGAACCAGCGTCATTTAAAGACTGTGCAAATTGGAAAAATGATCATTGTATCAACAGAAAGTATTCTATTCCTTTGTGTGACATAGAATGTAGGATTGCCCAAGGGAGCACTAGAGGAAGGACTGTGTTGAACAACACTGGGTTGGGTGACAAGGATTGTGCTGTCTATAACATTTGAACTGAATGAAATGGACCTTTGTTAGATGGAAACACTGTGATTAAAGGTAAATGTGAATGTTTTTACAGCCATAACACCGAAGGTATTGATGTAGGTAACACCACTGTAGAATGTGATACTATTTGGGTACTAGAGACTGCAGGGGTTCGTAGAAATAAAGATAAAGGGTTGGTGAGGAATAGAAAAGGGTTGTGTGGTACAATAACTCAGGTTGCGCCATCTCTTATTATGCTAAACAATCAAGACAGGGGTATTGCGGATAGTTTCTGGATGTGTGGAAATAACAAACTGTTGAATGTACTGCCAGATGGGTGGACGGGTCTTTGTACCTTAGTTAGAGCAATTCAACAGGTTACCATTATTGAATCACCCCATGATGACTGTGTTAACTATAGAGTTAAGAGGGCGTATGAGAAAGACACTGAGGTATACCTTGATGTAATTGGACAGACTAGAGGGGTACCTCGGGAGTTCAAGGCAAGAGATGAATTTAAATCTGGATTTGAATCTATATTTTTGTGGATAACACCAAATAAGAACTTAGAGTGGATTAATTATATATACTATAACCAACAGAGATTCATTAACTATACTGACTCGGCTTTAACGGCGTTGGGGGAACAGGTACAGGATACCAGTAAAATGTCTTGGCAAAATAGACAGGCTCTCAATTGGCTTTTGGCAGAGAAGGGTGGAGTTTGTGTTATGTTCGGGGATGATTGTTGCACCTTTATTCCCAATAACACTGCGCCTAATGGATTCTTTGCAATCACTATGGCTAAACTTAAAGGGTTAAGAGAAGAGGTTAAGGAAAATGCTGGGGTGGACTCTCATGTTTGGGATTGGTTGGACTTAGCATTGGGGAAATGGGGAGCCATGTTTGCTAGGATGGCCTTTATGCTGGGAGGGGGGTTATTGGCTCTGGGTATTGTATTTTGTTGTGTTTTACACTGGGTGAAATCACTTGTGGTCCAGACAACGGTTAAACAGATGTCCATGAGTAGAGCTGACCCTCCGGTGATAGTTGATTCTGTGCCGGGTAGGCCAGGCCACTATACTGATGGAAATGGACAGTTATGCAATGTGGTTGGTGGACCCCTTGACTGCTCTTTTGGTAATCCAAACTGCCTGTATGGAGTGGTCTCTGGAGGTGGTTACAACTTGCCAGGGTTTTCATAAGGATGGTTTACATGTATATGCTGACATTCCAAATTCATAGGACAGTCAACTGATACGTATCCACAAAAAGGGTATTTTCCATAGTAAATACAGGGGTACTATGTATGATTTTAATATTTCTATTTTTGCTTATGGTCTTGTGTTTTAGTATGTTTTGTTGAATGTTTTTGATAGGTATATCAATGGATATATCTGGTTTCTTTTAATTAAAAGTTAGTTTTGCCTTCTAAAATGCTAGGTTATATTTAAAAACATGTAGGTAACAGTGGGATATCCCGGTTATAAGTGTCTATGGACCATGTCCTTAATCTTTTAACAGAGGTTGGTATCATGTTTGTTGAAGAGGTGTCTGAGAGGGAGAATCATGTTGAAAGCTTAAATTTAGAATGATGTGTCAATTTTATTTTGTAACTGCATGGAGGCCTAGTGTTTTCTCATATTCAATTTATTATTTGATTCATTGCTTTATTATATATATTTTTTCTTTTTCGCGTAGCTGAGAACCTCAGACAAGGTTATGTATTTACATGCTCATGCTTTAACAAAATATAATGTATTATTTTTTGTTACTATACCGAACTAGATATTTTACTCTTATGAAATACTAGAGATGTTTGGTGTAGGTGATTAGGAAGTTTTATTTTTTAATTATTTTTTATTGATTTAAAAAAATATATATATATATTTTTTTTGATAATCGACTGTTTATTATTTTCCATATATGTCCTTTTTAAGTTTTTGGTGCTTATTAAAGCACCAGAGGAGGGTTATGTGGGAGAAATTAGGTACATATATGGATAAATATACTGTCCTATATAAGAGAGGGATGCATTTGCCATTCTGGTAAGGTACATTGTCTATTGTATAGGACAGAAAGCTGAGAAAGACCATGGGAGTATGGAACAGCTGGGAACACTAAAGTTATGCAGACACATAGACGCCTAGGACAGCTGGACATACAAAGGTCAGAGGTTGTCTAAGGAGGGGGTCAGCCAAAGGACCAACTGATGGATTTACAGACATCAATCACATCACAGGAGACAAGTCTGTTTGATCTTATACAACCATATGAAGAGAAGGCGACCAGAACAGCTAGGCACCCTAAAGCTAAAGGAGATGAAAGACACCAAAAGGGACACATGGAGTTAATTACAGGGTCTGAACACAGGCCACAGGAAAGGGGGATGTATATTATCTTTAGGTCAAAGGAAGGGTCTTGTCATCATTATAATCTGGCCGAAAGCAGATGTGGGCGTTATTGGGCTGAACAAGCAGGAAGCACGGATTGGGATGTAACTTAATTTGCACATGGGAGGGACTTATATGGTAGGTGTATAACTCAGAGCGAGGGCTCTGAAAAAGTGTGTGTGTTCCGCGGACCGCTCCGGCTTAAGATACTGTTGTATTAAAAGTCTACATTGATTTTCACAAAGTTCCTGGTTGTGTCATATTTGAACCGATTTGCCACTACACCTCCAACACTCTACTCAACAAATTGGATGAGGTCTATCACAGTGCCATTCGTTTTGTCACCAAAGCCCCATATACTACCCACCACTGCGACCTGTATGCTCTCGTTGGCTGGCCCTTGCTTCATACTCGTCGCCAAACCCACTGGCTCCAGGTCATCTACAAGTCTCTGCTAGGTAAAGCTCCGCATTAGCTCACTGGTCACCATAGCAGCACCCACCCATAGCACGCGCTCCAGCTGGTATTTCTCACTGGTCACCGCCAAAGCCAATTCTTCCTTTGGCCACCTCTCCTTCCAGTTCTCTGCTGCCAATGACTGGAATGAACTGCAAAAATATCTGAAGCTGGAGACTTTTACCTCCCTCACTAGCTTTAAGCACCAGCTATCTGTCAGAGCAGCTTACTGCACCTGTAAATAGCCCAGCCAAGCTACCTCATCCCCATACTGTAGTTATCTTGCTCCTTTCCACCCCAGTATCTCAACTTGCACATTCATCCTCTGCACAGCCTACCATTCCAGTGTTTTACTTGCTATATTGTAATTACTTTGCCACCATGTCCTAGTTATTGCCTTACCTCTTATCCCACCTCATTTGCCCATGCTGTATATAGATCTTCCTACTCTATTATTGATTGGATGTTTGTTTATGCTATGTGCAACTGTATTGTCGTATGTGTCGAACTGCTTTGCTTTTATCTTGGCCAGGTCGCAAATGAGAACTTGTTCTACCTGGTTAAATAAATCAAATACTAGAGCACACGTCTCTTCACTCTGGGTAGTCAATCCCAATGAAAGCACTGCACGCACTAGTACAGAATGTTTTATTTAGGTTTACATACAGACACTCTCTGTAGAGAGCCATGCTACTGTAGTATGGTCAAATGCAAAACCATGCTCTCATTCCAGCTCCTATTGAAAAGAAACATTCGCATAATGTTAAAGTAAAACCGTTACACCGTTAACCCATAAATCTTAGTCTTCAGACTAGTTTGCAATCAAACCTACAGTAGTATATATATTTTTTTTTACTATTGTAGTGCAAACTGTTCATGTAATTTAAAATATCCTGGACAAAACCAGTTGGCATACAAACAAGTTCAGAACAAATTACTTAAGTTATTTGTTCTCACCCTGTTCCCGTCCTTCATTCACAAATCGTAAGTGGATCGTCGCTGTTCAATTGAAAGCACCAGGGTCATGTTCATTAAGCACAAAACAGAAACTGGGAGGTACAATCAGTACCAATAAGAAACTAATTTTCCTTTTGCTACAATGTGCTCTAATGAACACCAACCAGGAGACATGCCTGAGCCAACAGAGCTTCCTTCAAAATGAACAAACAACCAAAATGTAACTATTTTGACCTTTGGGGAAAGCTATTTTGCGTGTTTGAGAGACTACGTTGCAGTTCACGACTACAGACTGTCTGCTATACAAGTTATAATCAGTAGTCATTTAGGATGCAAGATGAGTCAGCAGTCACCAACTGCAATGCAGTCCATCTCAAACACCAACTTCGTATCCTGTAATAGAGTGTGAGGTGTTACCGTTGATACAGTACAGCTCACAAGCCACCTTCAGTCCAGACTACTGTTGAATGCATTTCTGTTGGATGCGTGAGATGAATTGCATGGTCACATGCTGCTTAAGCCTTACAGCATACATTTTCTCAACTAAACCAACTTCAATGTTGGCGGTCCAGCTGAAGAAAAGGCCTCCCCATACAGTAGCTATACATTCTTACTATATGCTCTATTTGTAAGTACACTATGCATGCGGCGGGCAAATATGCATGTGTGAATGGGCAGGTGCCTTTGTTCCGCAAACATGCACAGGAATCTCAGCATACTGTAAATGCCAAATGTTCCCAATACAGCTGATAGTATTTTAAATATATGTTTTTGTTATGATGCATTGTCTTAAAAAGCACTACTATTGAACAGAAGATTTCCCCCACTGGGAAAAAAAAAATGCTTAAAGGTAATTAATTACAACACGCTCAATTAAAAAATAAAAATAACAGCAACGACAGAGTATGTGACACTTACAGCGAGATGTGAGCTGAGGCATACTGTACCAATGAAAACTCCATAATCACCGATACTGTGTAAACCTTCACAGAAACATGGGCCGAATAAAAAAGGACCACAGCGAGTACACAAACCACAAGGGCGTGTATCACACACACACACACACACACACACACACACACACAAGCTGTGCATGTTCCTGTACCTGTCAGGGTGATTGTCTGAGAAAAATGAATGGAAATGCACATGGACTACAGTTAAAGAGGGTTAGGACTGTTAGGCCATCTTCAGTCTATCACTACTGGACTTATGTCAGGGGACACCCTGGCATGACGAATGGGAGAACCATGGGGTTGGGTTGATGTTGGTAGGTGACATTATCAGAAGGCCTGGGGCTACAGGAGACTGCAGGCCCGGTACATAGTCATTCCGGAGGGGGAGGTGATGTGAAGGGAGACGCTCTCATTGGCTGAGATGAAGAGGACAGTGCCCCGGCTCAGGGTGATGTCAGAGAGGGCAGCGGCGGAGGTGCCGGTGGCCTCGCCCTCAATCACCAGCAGGATGCCCGCACAGTCCACCGGGGCCACCGTGTACTGCCTGACTGAGGCTGGCACCTGGAGAGAGAGACAGAGACAGAGAGGTGGGGGAATGAGGGGAAGCAGAGGACAAAGGGAATAGGGGGTTGGAGAAGGAGGCAGACAGAGGTCGGGAGAGAGAAAGGGGGGAAAGTAGAGAAGAAAACGATATTACATTTAATTTATGAGACACACGAACAAATATGTAATGGCTTACTACAAGAGACCCAAGACTCAAAACAGAGAATATTGTCAAGGCAGAGTATAACTGTTTGTGTTGTCTGGCGTGACAATGACCATAGGAGTTGGCAAGACACACAAACCGATCTGGGAACAGGCTAAATGAGTAAGTAAATTACCTGTATCCTCATGACAGTGAAGTCAGGAACAGGGGGATCATAGAGGTAGACAAAGGGGTCTGAGGGGTCCTGTATGGAGGGGAAGATCTTGGCGCTGGCTGGAGCGGGGCTGTAGTTCAGCATCTCACACAGGGTGTTGACGTCGATGAACTTGGGCGTCAGGCCGGCGCGCACCGTGTTGTCTGAGCAGGCCATGCACTCGATGCAGTCTGAGTAGCATTATGAGAGAGAATTGTGATAGGACACTTTCTTTCAAGTACACTTTATAAGAAAAATAATCTTTTTAAAGATCAGAATTCTCACTGCTCTGTATTTGAGATTCATTGTAACTTTACATGTCAACATAATGATATAATTAACATAAAATGTCATAGTTTAAAATGTATTTCAATAGGTAACCTCATTGTATAACAGATCCACATACTGATATAGCACCCAAAGTGTAGTTGGAAAAAATAAAAAATAAATCAATTTAAGGGTCTGAAGCTCTATACTTTGGAAGCAACAATACAAGTGAGCAGAATATTTTTTCTACTGTATTATTCAGCACATGGCCAAAAGTATGTGGACACCCATTCAAACATCTCATTCCAAAATCATGGGAATTAATATGGAGTTGCGCGCAATGAGTTTCCACTGCTCCAAAGTGCAATGGTGGCGAGCTTAAACCACTCCAGCCAATGCTTGGCATTGCACATGTTGATCTTCGGCTTGTGTGCAGCTGCTCGGCCACGGAAACCCATTTCATGAATCTTCCGACTAACATTTGTGCTGACGTTGCTTCCAGAGGCTGTCTGGGACTCAGTAGAGTGTTTCTACCGAGGACAGGTGACTTTTCAGCACTCGGCGGTCCTGTTTTGTGAGCTTGTGTGGCCTTCCACTAAGAGTTGTCAGAAAAACAGTTGACCGGGGCAGCTCTAGCTGGGCAGAAATTTGACACTGACTTGTTGGAAAGGTGGCATCCTATGACAGTGCCACGTTGAATGTCACTGAGCTCTTCATTAAGGCCATTCTACAGCTAACTTTTGTCTATGGAGATTGCATGGCTGTGTGCTCGATTTTATACACCAGTCAGCAATGAGTCTGCGGGAATAGCAAAATCCACTATATTGAAGGGGTGTCCACATACTTTTCTATATATAGTGCATTTCCATTGTTCTCTAACAGCCTATCAATACACATCTAGTTGACTTTCTAAGAATCTGCCTGGTTGACCCCTGACCTCCATTGAGGTACGCGTGCGGTTCATTGGCACCCAGAAACATGGCGTCGCCGGGCTCCAGCACAATGCGGTTTAGGAAGTAGATGGAAAAACAGCCGATGTCACCCGGATACTGGGAGTGGAGCCGGAGCAACAGTTCACTGTTACTGTCTGATGTGTCCTTCCCTGCAGCAGCTGAATGAGGTACAACAGGTAAAACAAATGCCTTTAGCATAGGGTCGTGTTCATTTGGGCATGCAATGAAAATGTTTCGCTACAGAAAATAAAAACAAGTCCCTCCCAGTTTCAGTCCATTTAATGCAGTGAACAACCCATCTCTCGTGAAAGAGATTTGTATCTCAAGACCAACCTGGATAAATGAAGGTTTAATATTACACAGAAAGATGTTTTGGTGCAAGAGGTCCTTTGGAAAACTTGACTAAGCATTATGCAGTAGAAAATATACTCCTTGGGAATAAATGATATACAATCTCATGTACTATTGGTTACAGGGGTTAAAGAAAAGGAAATAGTTTGGGGCCAAGTTAACCTCCATTTCATGTAAGAAAGTCATGGCCATCATGGTTTAAGGGAAAGAGCATAATTTTGTACATGTATTAAACTGAGAGTTTGACCAATTCCAGTCCCCTTGCTTAGTGGGTTGGGGTTCTTCTTGGGAGAATTTGTATGTCGCAGGACAGAGAAGTGCAGTTCTAGGAACTTTTTAAAAGAACATTCTACTCCAAAATGATATTTTTCTAATTAATGCTGACACCATGTAAACATAAATGTGACTTTACCATATTGAACCATGCATATAAGAGCCCATGTATGATGTGCTATAAGCATGATCACCTGTAGCCTAACTGACGCAGCATAGTGGCTATCAAATGTACACACAATATCCTGATTATTATTAGTACATAAATTATGAATCATTCACTCAAATTCAATTTCTATTACAAAGTACAGTGCCTTCGGAAAGAATTCAGACCCCTTGACTTTTCTCACACTTTGTTAAATTACGGTCTTATTCTAAAATGGATTAAATTAAATTGTTTTCCTCAATCTACACACAATACCCCATAATGACAAAGCGAAAACAAGTTGACATCTTTGCAACTGTATTAAAATAAACAAAAATGCCTTACTGACATAACTATTCAGACCCCTTTACTATGAGACTCGAAATTGAGCTCTGGTGCTTCCTGTTTCCATTGATCATCCTTGATGTTTCTACAACTTGATTGGAGTCCAACTGTGGTAAATTCAATTGATTGGACATGATATGGAAAGGCACACACCCATCTATATAAGGTCAGACAGTTGACAGTGCATGTCAGAGCAAAAACCAAGCCATGAGGTCGAAGGAATTGTCCATAGAGCGCCGAAACAGGATTGGGTCGAGGCACAGATCTGGGGAAGGGTACTAAAACATTTCTGCAGCATTGAAGGTCCAAGAACACAGCGGCCTCCATTCTTAAATGGAAGAAGGCAAAATTTAGCAATTGGGGGAGAAGGTCCTTGGTCAGGGAGGCGACCAAGAACCCGATGGTCACTCTGACAGGGCTCCAGAGTTCCTCTGTGGAGATGGGAGAACCTTCCAGAAGGACAACCATCTCCGCAGCACTCCATCAATCAGACCTTTATGGTAGAGTGGCCAGACAGAAGCCAGTCCTCAGAAAAGACACATGACAGCCTGCTTGGACTTCGGGGAAAGATGAACATAGCAAAGGTGAGATCCTTGATGAAAACCTGCTCCAGAGCGCTCAGGACCTCAGGCTGGGGCGAAGGTTCACCTTCCAACAGGACAACCCTAAGCACACAGCCAAGACAACGCAGGAGAGGATTCAGAACAAGTTTCGATGTTCTTCAGTGGCCCAGCCAGAGCCCGGACTTGAACCCGATCGGACATCTCTGGAGAGACCTGAAAATAGCTGTGCAGCGACGCTCCCTATCCAACCTGACAGAGCTTGAGAGAATCTGCAGAGACGAATGGGAGAAACTCCCCAAATACAGGTGTGCCAAGCTTGTAGCGTAATACCCAAAACGATTTGAGGCTGTAATCGCTGCCGAAGGTGCTTCAAAGTACTGAGTAAAGGGTCTGAATACTTATGTAAAATGTGATGTACAAAAAGAACGAACAGTTTCAAATATTTCTAAAAACCTGTTTTTGCCTTGCCATTATTGGGGTATTGTGTGTAGATTTGAGGGGTAAAAAACAATTTAATACATTTTAGAATAAGCCTGTAATGTAACAAATGTGTAAAAAGTCAAGGGGTCTGAATACTTTCCGAATGCACTGTATATCATTGCTCCTTTAAGTAGTATGTTGTGCAGCGGCGCCTCCCTAAACCATGCATGAAGCTCCAGTTGTAAAACAGCATTTGTAAAACGATACCACGCACGCAATTGAAGTAGAGAAATAAACAGTCATGTAAAAGTGGGATCCATATCTAACAAGATGCAAAACTTCTTTCCAAAGATTTACGCTGATCTCAAATCCTCTCCGGAATCCATACGACGGCACTCCGTCACTCAGAACTTTAACCCCTATTATCTTTTTATAACCTCTTTTTGAAACGTACGCAAGAAAGTTGAGGCCTGGTCCCAGATCCGTTTGTGCAGTCTTGGCAACTTTCCTGGCTGTTGCCAAATCGGTCATGTTTGGCTTGACATGTCAACGACCATAGGAGTTGGTGATACAGAACAAACAGATCTGGGCGTCTACCCACATGAAGAAGTGTATGGTGTCACAAAAACAAAATGCTTATCGTTTGATGCTCACCTTCCTCAGTGACTCTTTTCACCAGCATGTTGAGCTGGTCCACAAACACCTTCTTCTCACAGTTCATCATGCGTGTGAAGCACTTCTTCAGGGCCAGCGAGGTGCGGTCCGCCTCCCCTCTACTGCTCACCAGCTCCCCTGCAGTCTCGCTCCCTACAAGAGCGTGGAATTCTGGCACGGCTGGGGGGGCGCGACACACACACATTTTACACTCTCGGCAAACTTGAATACAATCCTCGGATGGATTGTAACAGTCAAGGCCGGCTCTAGCCTTTTGGGGGCCCTAAGCACGATTTGGTTGGTGCCCCCCAAAAAAAAAATGAGTGGCTCCCCTCTTGGCGGAGGAGAGAAACATGTGCAGTTTTAAAGTACATTTCCTACAATTTGAACGGTAACAGTTAGCTGTGGATAAAATAAAAGCGTGGGGAGAGGGCTTTGCCTCCCACAGAGAGTGGTGCCATTTTTGGGCCACTCCTCCGCATTCCCCATACTTTTGAATGCACTGCTAAGTGATACAATCCGTTTCCACTAGCATTGCTATATTCTCCAAAGATGCTAGCCAGAATATTCTAGATGTCGCTAAATAACCAGGTAACAAACTTAAATAGTTGAGGAAACGACCATACCCTAGGCAAGTCAAAATGAGCCAACACTTCAACAGAACTACCCCTTTAAAGGG
Source organism: Oncorhynchus tshawytscha (assembly GCF_018296145.1). Taxonomy (NCBI): domain Eukaryota; kingdom Metazoa; phylum Chordata; class Actinopteri; order Salmoniformes; family Salmonidae; genus Oncorhynchus; species Oncorhynchus tshawytscha. The sequence continues at coordinate 5,808,875 of NC_056447.1, read as the reverse complement.
ATTACTGAGCATCATTGATCTCTATCTTAAAGTGAAGGAAATCCCTCAATTGAGCTGCTGTGCTGTTGAATACATTTTAAAAACATGGACTATAAAACACTGATAAGGGACAGTCTGCAAGATATGGGACTCACATTTGAGAAAGCCAATGATCTCTTCCACGGGCCTGAAGCCACAGAGGCCTTCAAAATGGGTGAGTGCGACGGCCATCTCAGGCTTGTGGTTGTTGTCAGGGTAATGCTCTGGAAACTGAGCATGGAGCCGTCCAGCCAACTCCTGGTGTGAGAGCCAATGGGAAAGTAGCAATTTGATTTAAAAAATGAAACAAGTTTAGAATAGAAACACAACAAAATACAACATATCTACATGTAACCCCCTCCTCCCCTTTGGTTTTTGGGTTGGTCAGTAGACATTAATTTTCCACTGAAGTGTGCCCTAATGAACACGACCCAGGACTTACCCTGTTCGGATGGGCCTGTATTGACAGAGCGGTGTTGACCGACAGGACCTTGAAGAGGAAGGGAAGCTGTCCCTGGAAGGTGTCTTTGACCTTTGACCCCAAACATGCTGGGTAGTCTGCAATCCACTGACCGAGCGTCCTCTGGGCTATCCGGTTGTCCTTGATGAGGGCGTCTCCTTTGGGGTGAGCACCCATCCAAAGCTGCAAGACACAGGGAGGGGCCGCATCATTGACCATACAAGAGTATTTCTTTTAAAACAGTTTAATATAAAGCATGAGCTGGCACACACCCAGAGATTATTATTTAGTGTAGAGGCGCTGACTGAGAATAAACTGTAAAAACAGAGACGCACACTCCATACGTATAACCTCCTAGTAATTTATTGGGTAAAACATTTCAGCATCACTGCCTTCTTCAGGGTCTTTGTTACCCAATACATTCCTGGGAGGTTATACATGGAGTGTGCGACTCTTTAAATATACATAAAAACAGGGTTAACATCACTTTGTGATTTAGCTTCGTCAGCCATTGTGATCAGGTTCTCTCAAAGATAGAAAAAAATACCTTTAATTTAGTTTGTTTTAAGTATGAAAATGTCAATAACATTCAAAGAATGATAAACAGGATATGAACACAGTTCAATAGAATGATCTTCAATGCATATACACGATAGCCTAGGTGCCATCTTAGGAAGCTATTGTTTAGGACCAGAGGATTGTCTCAAACAGGAGAAGGCACCCAGACTATTGACTATGGATGCTGATTGCACCACCCTGCATACCACCGCTGGCTTGCTTCTGAAGCTAAGCAGGGTTGGTCCTGGTCAGTTCATGGATGGGAGACCAGATGCTGCTGGAAGTGGTGTTGGAGGGCCAGTAGGAGGCACTCTTTCCTCTGGTCTAAAAAAAAAAATCTCAATGCCCCAGGGCAGTGATTGGGGACACTGCCCTGTGTAGGGTGCCATCTTTCGGGTGGGACGTTAAACGGGTGTCCTGCCTCTGAGGTCATTAAAGATCCCATGGCACTTATTGTAAGAGTAGAGGTGTTAACCCCGGTGTCCTGGCTAAACTCCCAATCTGGCCCTCAAACCATCATGGTCACTTAATAATCACCAGTTTACAATTGGCTCATTAATCCCTGTCACTATTCCCCAGGTCATTGCTGCAAATGAGACTGTTCTCAGTCACCTGGTAAAATAACAGATAAATAAAAAAATGTACCTTTATGATAAACCCTCCCTGTGAAGCTAAATAAAGAGTGACAGGGCAGGCATTGAGGGAGCTTGAAGGGTAAGAGACTCTCAGCCAAAGTCCTGAAGGGCTTTGTAAAAATTAAAATTATCTGCAGGACAGGAATGGGAAAAAACACCATAGGCTACACCTTCAGAGAGCGCATAAGGATTTATAAAATTATTGATTCTTTATTAAAATGTCATTTTAATATTTTATATAATTTACATTTTTATTCTGATTTCTATTCAGTTTGTGTTGAAAAGGTTAACACGGACAGACGAGGAAAAAAAATGCAATCAGGATTTTTTGGGGGGTGGACATCTGCCATTTACAGGGGAGAACGACTGCCTCCTCTCATTGAAGCCACGGTACTGCAGGCATTGTTAGCGGAAAACAGGATTCCCCCTTATATTGAATGGGAAAAGGAAGTTTTTCATGTCAATCTTTGTGTAAAAAAAATGTAATGTTTTGAAGACAATCATGGTAATAATAATAATTGCTTTTAATAGACCAGATGCATGTCCATGAACCAATTATTTTAAAATCACACAGTATAATTTACCTCTCAGATTCAAAGGGGTTGGGTTAAATGCGGAAGACACATTTCAGGTGAACTACTGACTAGGTATCACCCTATGACAAGCTATACAGGAACGGTGGGTCCCCCGCAGGACGGTTGAGCAAACATATGCTAATCACATTAGCCTGAGGTTGTAAGTAACAAGGACAGACATATCTGATACAGGCAGAAAGATTAACAGGAATTTAAGCTAACTGCACTCTCCAATTTACAGTAGCTATAACAGTGAAAATATAATATGCTACTGTTTGAGGAGAGTGCACAGTTATGAACTTGAAAATGGATTAATAAACCAATTAGGCACATTTGGACAGTCTTGATACAACATTTTGAACAGAAATGCAGTGGTTCATTGGATCCGTCTGCTGCCATCTAGTGGCCAACATTTTAATTGCACCTGGGCTGGAATACATTATGGCCTTTCTCTTGCATTTCAAAGATGGTACACAAAAAAAGCATATTTTAACAGATCTAATGTGTTATATTCCCCTACATTAAATTTAACATTTCCACAACCTTCAAAGTGTTTCCTTTCAAAAGGTTTCAAGAATATGCATATCCTTGCTTCAGGTCCAGAGCTGCAGGCAGTTACGAGTTGGGTGTGTCATCTTAGGCAAAAATTGAAAAAAAGGGGCAGATCCTGAAGAGGTTTTTAATGGCAGCCTGCAGTACCCCAGTCGGTCTTCAACTAAAGTTACTGAATGAGAAGGGGCAGCACTGTGGTAGCACGCAACTTCACTTCTTGGAGTAGCTCAAACTGTACATGTTATGTCTCCATGAAAAGCAATCTTAAACAACTTAATTTAGCTTAATCTGGCTATTCAGTCTTCACATGGGAATATTTTATTTGATAAATGTCTTTCATATTCTATTTGATTTCTTGTTTTCCTAAAAATATATATTTTTCCAATCGCATATGTCAAAAATATGAGCTTTAACTGTATTAGGGCAGAATTTTGGAGTGACATGGAAATCAACCAATAACATTTGGACTTGCAATGAGTGGGACTGTTTTTACTGGCTCTTCTTTAAAAATGTTTTACTCCCAACTTCTCCAATTCCTAGATACATCATTCCTGAGAGCATGAGCAGTAGCCTAGTTTTCCTTTGGTCTAGCTAGCTTTTGTTTTGTTGTGCAGCCACACATGTTATCAGGGAGGATGTTTCTGCTAATTTGTTAACGTCACCCTTCATGATTAACTTTCAAAAATAAGTTCTGTTTGAAATGATCATCACTTGCTCTTAGCTACCTCTGAAAATAATGCATTAATACTTTAGAGCACTGGTTACTGTGCGCAATGGGAAGTATATTGTACATTTCGAATTTGGAAATGCTTCATGTTTTTGTTATGATTGGGGGCCTACTGGCCTTTAATGAATGGGTCGCATTTAACAGTATGCTGTGTGTGACTGCTCTTTCTTGTGGCTGTGTATGCGTTTTTATTTTTAAAAAAAATATTCCCTCCTACACAGAGTGCGCAAATTATGGTCACCTTAGATGTGCCACTATTGTAGTTGCTAGACTATTGGTGAAGTTTGATGTTCAGGAATATTTTTACCCCCGCTAAAGGCCTAGGTCCAATAATCACAGTTCACCACTGTCTAAATCTTACCTCGGCATAATGTTTGTCAGCTTCAATGACAGCCGAGGTATCCCCACCTACAACCAGTTTGGCCACCTCACTGTCCAGACCGACCTTCCCCCATGCATAGTTCTGCACTGCACAGGATAGCGGGAATACTGTAAAATGAGAAAACAGAGATAGTAACTTTCAATATGAACAACATGCACACCAATTTTATCACAAGTCTACAATATGATTGAGAATTGCACTTTTGAGTAAGTCCCTCCGCACTGCAGAATCTGCAGCGTTCATTGAAAGCAAAACATCAGCTATTTTATAGGTTATTGAACTCAACCTTTTAATTCGAATATATCGTGTAAATAATGTGTTCTCATTTTCAGAATGCTAAACGATACACGATAACTAATGCGTTTACGTGCTCTATTATGAAGGTGGCTCGCATGCAGTAAACGTAATCTCTGGTAAAATTTCAATGGATGCTTGCGAACGAAGTTGCTTTACTTCATGTTTAAATACGAAAACATGCTCTGCTGTTCGATTGCGGTTATATGGCGACATTGTCGCTACATGTGACAGTGTCATTAAAAGCATTTAACGGATTAAATCAATACAAAAAAAAAAAGAGAAATATGTTTCACCTCTTACTTCCTCCATGGCTGCAGTCGGCTATCACTGTAGTTCTGACGTCTTTATATGGCCATGGGCTCATCCTATGCCGCGTTCAAAACAACTGGGAACTCTGAAATCTCTGACTTCCGACTTCAGTGCGTTCAAGACAAACGGGAACTCGGAGAAACATTTTTAATGGTCATCCAACTCGGAATAACAAATCGGATACTCTGTCATTTTTGTAGAGCACCGACTTTCCGACCTGAAAATCAGTTGGAGATTTCCGAGTTCCCAGTTGTTTTGAACGTGGCATGTATATGTTACTTTCAGCCCAACTTTATGTATGTATTTCCCTCTGCTGCAGTTTACTGATCAAATTAAAATAATCGTTTCTTTAAAAAAATTGCCTTGACCTTGTCAACATTAGCCTAAGGGGGGAATTTTCCAAATTATTGTATTTTTAACCATAGGTCTGGCTAGTGCCATTAATACACCTCGAATTGTTTCAAAATAGTATTAAAGACATGCACAAATGTTTTGTCTATTTGCTTTGTAAATTAATCGGAGACATGCCGTCTCCCAAAACACCTATTTTGATCTAAAGGTGGGGGCCTTACTTGACTAGCTAAATTACGTAGGTAGACGTCATCTCATACGTAACCAACGTCTGCGCACTAAACTCCATTTCAGGAAGTTACCAGTGCGATAAAAAGGAGCATATCAAACGATAGGAGGACTGTGTATTGTTTATACTTTGAGGAGATCTATAAAACGCCATTAAAATGTCGGGATTTGACGATAACCCATTTGCAGATTCGTCCAATGTCAACCCTTTCCAAGTAAGACCCTTTCATTCCACACTAGAGTTGATACAAAGTTGCTGCTAACTTTTAACCAAGATTTGCTAAAAAGTAACACAAAGAAACATGTTGGGTGTATTCCGGGTTTAATTCGGGCGACGTGGCATGATTGACAAAGCTTCAGCCTCTAATTTGTCATTGTCTGCAAATGAGGGTGGGGTTTCGCCATTCTCTCAGCTACAGGAAGTTGCAAATGTGGCTAAATACAAATTTGATAAAGTAAATAGTTTACAAGCTGATAGACTGGTCTACTACTTATTTTCAAAATAATATGGAATTCCACAAGTTAGCACGCCATGGCATAGGCTATACGATCTTGGGGTAGGCTACTGTTAGTGAGCACATTGTCTGTGTCATCTGTTTTTCATCAACCGAAACCTACACAATTCAGCTTACCTTTAGATAGGAACCAACCTGGACTCAGGGGTAGACATATCATAGTAAATGTAAATCCGATACACTCCAATTGGTCTGATATATGTTCCGTTTCATATGATATGCATTCATTTGTGGATGTCCATCATCCATTTTGTATGATATGTTATGAATTTGCAAAGCGTATGATATGTTACAAATTCATATTTGTTGGGGCAACATTAGCTAGGTTGCTAACACCAGAGATATTAGAGAAAGGAGATCGGACCCCCATTGTGCAATCAATGGAAGGAATGTGTCAAATATAATACCCCAAGCAGCAGACTATCGACCAATTGTGTTCACATTGTTATGCCGCATCACGTGGTTGCTAAGATAATTGTCACGCAATCCCTTCTCAGAGTCAGGTTATGAGTCGAGAAGCTTGCCTATTTTCCCTGACAGTACGTGATGTCACGATTCCAAAGCTATACAATAATACAGATAGCACGTTAATTATCTCACATCTCCGAAAATATTTGTGATGTTGATGAAATTCATGCTAATGTTGGGTTGTTGAGCTAGTGCTCAATTGACTCCCATTCACTCCTTGAAGGGCAATTCTCTTTGTCCCAAAATACCCCAGAATGCACCGCACAGCCTGTTGACGTAGCATGTGCAAAATACATACATAAATACAAATAAATACAAAATACGATTCCAGTGGAGTTTCCCATCTCTTCTGAAGCATCGTTGCTAACACTAACTAGGTGGCTAATGTTAGTGGGGTTAAGGGTTAGGGGAGTGTTAGCTAACATGCTAAGTAGCTAAAAAGTAGTATGAAGTTGCTAAAGTTGCCCGTGATGAGATTCATGATGACTTAAAGTATAATTCTACACGAAACAAAAATATATACGCAACATGGTACAATTTCAAAGATTTTACAGACAGTTCACAGGTAGACAGACAGAAAAGTATACATAGTCTTACACACACTCTCAAGTAAATACACAGGGCATCAGAATACTGTTGCTTTCCTAATTAAAATGGTACACAAAAACACTACACACACACACACACACACACACACAGAAGTGTACACATATACTGAACAAAAATATAAACGCAACATGCAACAATTTCAAAGATTTGACTGAGTTACAGTTCATATAAGGAAATCAGTTAATTTAAATAAATTCATTAGACCCTAATCTATGGATTTCTGTTAATACAGATATGCATCTGTTGGTCACAGTTACCTTAAGTAAAAGGTAGGGGCGTAGATCAGCAAACTAGTCAGTATCTGGTGTGACCACCATTTTGCCTCATGCAGCGCGACACATCTCCTTCACATAGAGTTGATCAGGCTGTTGACTGTGGCCTTTGGAATGTTGTCCCACTCCTCTTCAATGGCTGTGCAAAGTTGTTGGATATTGGTGGGAACTGGAACATGCTGTTGTACACGTCGATCCAGAGCATCCCAAACTCGCTCAATGGGTGACATTTCTGGTGACTTCACTTTACATGTTGTGTTTTATATTTTTGTTCAGTGTAATTTGAGTGTCCTGGATGTACGTTTACTGTACTATGTTACGTCTAGTTTGAGACCAGGCTGTGTGGACTGACTTCATTGCTTCCATGATGTCTAGGCTGTAGGTCTACAGTTTAGCTGCACCTTTTTACAAAGGGCCTATCTCTCTATAGACTTTAACAAAATTAATTGAACATGCTTATGGCCACACTGGTCATCAAGGAAGTTTGAGAGAGATAAGCTGAATAAACTCAATTGCACAGCAGCGAGATGGCATATAGGCTAGGCATGAATATAAATTATCTTTGATCAAGAGCAGTAGGCTGAATTTGTCCGAATGAATGCTAGAGATCTTCCAACTCTGCAAAATTCTGTAATGTTTCCTGTGACTCATTACTATGTAGAGTAGATCAAACTTCTTCTATTGGCTAGAGCCACAGCTGGTAAGTCCATTAAACATTAGGGTGGTTGCATTGTCCCATTGGAGTATTTTACAGTATATTCTAACAATACCTCTGCATATAGAATGCTGCATACTTTAGTGTACAATACCAATTTTCAGTATGTTTGCCATCAGTTAAAGGACTGGCCAAGTGTGTAATGTTGACAGAATGCAAAATCTAGGCTTAACAAATCATATCCACTGTTTCAATCAGAACTTACAGAAACCAAATACCAAGTAGGCTATATAGCACGCCCTGTGTTTGCTACTCGTAGAGTGAAAAACAGTATTACTGTAACCACGTCACATTTTGATTCAGACCTACAACTTCAACGGTAGCTAAGAGTTGCAAAGCAATCGCTCTTCCTGTACTTTCGCTGTCTCTAGTTCACAATGGTACTGACTGTTTGCTTGCGGGGTGTGTATGCGCCTGAACAAATAGCCTACAGTTCACAGCTGCTGTTCACATGTCTGATATTGCAATTCTGGGCGTTATTACTCAATTATGAATTCTGATATGAAGTCTGACTCGCCGTTGGATTAGATACGAGTTTGCCTTTAGCTGTGGGTTTGTGAAACTGGAAACCCTTAGTAATCATGGGTGACCACACACACACACTGCCAGGGTGGCCTATATAGGAATGTCTGGTGTAATGTTGTCAAGGTCTACTTTCTAGTAGGCTGCTAGGCTAGTTTACTGGTTTCTCTATAGACAACACCACTCCCTGGTTGTTATTACTGTATTGTTGAGAGAGCGTCCCGTCTTGTATTTCTTGTTGTGGTTAGGCCTACACCTTATTATCGTTATTTGGCTATGTATGTTTCTGCCGTCATCATTTGTCTCCCAAACTACCTCAAACATGCAGTGCATTCTGAAGGAATTCAGACCCCATGACTTTTTCCACATTTTGTTACGTTACAGCCTTATTCTAAAATTCATAACATTTCTCATCAATATACACACAATACCCCACAATGACAAAGCAAAAACAGGTTTTTAGAAATGGTAAAAAAAAAAATCACATTTACATAAGTATTCAGACCCTTTACTCAGTACTTTGTTGAAGCACCTTTGGCAGCGATCACAGCCTAGAGTCTTCTTGATTATGACGCTAGAAGCTTGGCACAACTGTATTTTCTGGAGTTTCTCCCATTCTTTTCTGCAGATCCTCTCAAGCTCTGTCAGGTTGGATGAGGAGCATCGCTGCACAGCTATTTTCAGTTCTCTCCAGAAATGTTCCATCGGGTTCAAGTCTGGACTCTGGCTGGGCCACTCAAGGACATTCAGAGACTTGTCCCGAAGCCACTCCTGCATTGTCTTGGCTGTGTGCTTAGTGTTGTTGTCCTGTTGGATGGTGAACCTTTGCCCCAGTCTGAGAACCTGCTCCAGAGTGCTCAGGACTTCATCAAGGATCTCTCTCTCTGTTCATCTTTCCCTCGATCCTGACTAGTATCCCAGTTCCTGCCACTGAAAATATCCCCACAGCATGATACTTCCACCACCATGTTTCACTGTAGGCATGGTGCCAGGTTTCCTCCAGACGTGACGCTTGACATTCATGCCAATGAGTTCAATCTTGGTTTCATCAGAACAGAGAATCCAAGTGGGCTGTTATGTGCCTTTTACTGAGGAGTGGCATCTGTCCACTCTACCATAAAGGTCTGATTGGTGGAGTGCTGCATAGATTGTTGTCCTTCTAGAAGGTTCTCCCATCTCCACAGAGAAACTCTGTCACTCAGAGTGATCTTCTGGTTCTTGATCACCTCCCTGACCAAGGCCGTCCTCCCCTGATTGCTCAGTTTGGCCCGGGCGGCCAGCTCTATGAAGAGTCTTGGTGATTCCAGACTTCTTCCATTTAAGAATAGTGGAGGCCACTGTTCTTGGGGACCTTCAATGCTACAGCGATGTTTTGGTACCCTTCCCCAGATCTTTGCCAGAATTTTACGTAATTATGACATAACATTGAAGGTTGTGCAATGTAACAGGAATATTTAGACTGATGGATGCCACCCGTTAGATAACATAGGGAACGGTTCCGTATTTCACTGAAAGAATAAACTTTTTGTTTTCGAGATGATAGTTTCCGGATTCGACCATATTATTAATGGCCAAAGGCTCGTGTTTCTGTGTGTTATTATGTTATAATTAAGTCTATGATTTGATAGAGCAGTCTGACTGAGGCAGCAGCAGGCTCGTAAGCATTCATTCAAACAGCACTTTCGTGCATTTTGCCAGCAGCTCTTCGCAATGCTTCAAGCTGTTTACGTCACTCGCTCTGAGACTTGGAGTAGTTGTTCCCCATGCTCTGCAAGGGCCGCGGATTTTGTGGAGCGATGGGTAACGCTCGACGTGTTCCTGGTTTCGAGCCCAGGTAGGGGCGAGGAGAGGGACGGAAGCTATACTGTTGCACTGGCAATACTAAAGTGCCTATAAGAACATCCAATAGTCAAAGGTTAATGAAATACAAATCGTATAGAGAGAAATAGTCCTATAAATTCCTATAATAACTACAACCTAAAACTTCTTACCTGGGAATATTGAAGACTCATGTTATAAAAGGAACCACCAGCTTTCATATGTTCTCATGTTCTGAGCAAGGAACTGAAACATTAGCTTTCTTACATGGCACATATTCCCCTTTTACTTTCTTCTCCAACACTTTGTTTTTGCATTATTTAAACCAAATTGAACACGTTTCATTATTTATTTGAGGCTAAATTGATTTTATTGATGTATTATATTAAGTTAAAATAAGTGTTCATTCAGTATTGTTGTAATTGTCATTATTACAAATACATTTTAAAAATCGTCCGACTAATCGGTATCGGCTTTTTTTGGGGTCCTCCAATAATCGGTATCGGCGTTGAGAAAAACCTAATCGGTCGACCTCTAGTCTGAATACTCTCCGAATGCACTGTATCCATATTTTCGTGGTCACCAATGATTACCAAGGTTTGCCATCTATTTAACTGATTGAATTGTTAAATGGCAGGGGTGTCTCTTCATCCTTCTTGGGAAAGCTGCCAGGTGTGTCAGAGGGGCTGATGGCTACTACGCAAATCAGATTATAAGGCCTATGTCACATGACTTCATGTGTGACACATTATCATGTGCTGAGAGCAGACCGACTCCCACCTGTTCATATCAACCCTCATGTCTCTTCTGGATTTAGTTTGTTTGTATTGCTCTGCTCTCGGGCCAGGGGTCATTCAGCCTTTACTTGGAAGTTTTCTAAACGGTCCTGTAAATAATTAGCCTAGCTTAGGCTAACATCAATCTTTTCTCTGATGCCCACTGAAATATTAAGTCAAACTGGACTCCGGGATGAATGTGGTTGTCCCTGATTTTACATTTTTGCTACATTTCTTTTTTTGACTTCAGGAAATGAAACGTCTTGAGCTATTCGATATCACAAGAATTCATAAGCACTCTTTTTACGTGAGCTCTGAAATGAAAGGCTACGTGCGTCACGTGAACATTGTCAATGTTCCGTCGCATTCTTTCCTGTGACGGATCAATAGGCCTATTAGATGAGACGATTATGTCGCAATAATAAGAATGAGTGTTGCATATTGGCGTTTCCGTCTAAAAGGACCCACGAGCAACAACATGTGACGTCAAACAGGAGCATGTCCAATACAAGCTCAGTAGTCTTTCTTTTTGAGAAATTAAGGCATATATAAATGTTTAAACCATTTGCTTATTCCTAATTTTCAGGAATGGAAAAAGGATTTGATTTCTGGTCAAACAGATGGATAAAGGGTCATCTACCAGAAAAAGTCTTAACATTTTATTAGAAATGGATCAAAACAGAATAATGTTGAAGTAAAGACCCATGCCAATTAATATCAACACCTATATTTGGTTTTGGAGAAAGGATTTGCCTTCTGTAAATTCAAGAAACATTTGCTTTGTGCCTTGTAACTCTGTTACCAAAAAATCCAAATACCTTTAAGATATTTTCTAATTTCTCTCCCTCATGAGTAGGGAGAATAACAAAACTAACAGATAAGGGTAGACCTACCAATTAGTTTGTGTTTTTACTGATATGAAGTTTGTTTAATTACTAAGTGATTTAAAAAATAAATAAAAACACTTCATCAGTACGGAATTATCGAAAAATCAGTGTTGGAATTACTGCAACTGAATTGACTACAATGGGAAATCATAGTAGTCACAAACCACAGTTGGGTAACTTGCTACGGTCCTCCCTTCCACTGACATCTTGTTATGTTCAGCTCATAACTGTTTTTTCTTTAAACAAAGAGGGAGAGACCAAATTGGACCAATCATAGATGTCTATGTTTCTCAAATTTACACAGTAAAGGAAAGTAGAGCGCAGTACTGTAAAATGTACTGTACTTAACATATCTACTGTACTATAGTGAGCTGTAATGTCCAAACTTGTGAAATAAACTTCTGTGATTGTTTCAGATTTGGTCTGGTTCGGACCAACCAAATGTAGTCTTGTTTGGGGGCGGAGCTCATTACAATAATAGCCAGTGTTTTTAATATTACCAAAATATGCAAAAGAAGGATATTGCATATTTCTATCTTTGTGTACCTATTCAGGATGCATCACCATGAAGAGAATGACATTCATAATTATGCATTTCTGTAAAGTACAGATCGGGGACCCATGATGTAATTCTGTTACCAGATGTAAATCTGATTCACCTACTGTAGTTCAATAAACAAAACATTTTTTTTCATGTCATAGCTGACATCCCATCCTTTCTGCAGATTTGTTTGAATCTTAATTCAGAGTAGATATTTAACAGAATTTTTTTGGAAAGCGTGGTCGCATTAAATATGCATCTGCGCAATTCTTACAATAAATGTGTTTTTGTGAAATTCTGTGTAAATCGTTCAAAGTAGTCCTTGTGCATAGAGTTGTATCATTTGTTAAACTTTCAAATCAAACGTTTTTCGTTTGGCATACATTTTCAGGTGAAACATCTGAGTCAAAGCATAACTGTGCTTAAATATTGAAGAGAAAATGTGTTGTTTTGTTTCAGGATCCCTCAGTTACACAAGTGACCAACTCTGGTGTAGACCACATTGAGCAATTTAACCCTTTCCCAGACCATCAGACGGTAAGATGACCTGCTTTTTACCCTAGCATGAACGCACACATACACACTCTGTAATACAACAGACCAAACCACTCACTGATTAAAACTACAGTAACTCATGTGGACTAGATTGATGCCCGTTGATCACAGATTGCTGTATCGTGTGTTGGTGTTTGTCCCACCTTTTTCAGTCTGCCATGTGTCTTTCCTGTTTCAGGCTGGCCTATCAGGGCCCACCATTCCGGCTTCCACCACCCTTTCCCAGCCTGCCGTGCTCCAGCCGTCCACAGAGCCCGGCCCAAAGGTCAGTGATGGCGCTTGTCACTAGTTCACTATGAAACCAAAAGCCATCAACGTCTTTGCATGAGACTGAAAATATAGACTTTTTCACATTTGACTGTCTACCTGGCCATACTGATTTAAGCTATATGGAATTTTTTTGCTTCTGGGGGTGCCAAAAGGGCTCCCTTAAATGGACAGATTTATAGTCCAGAAATTACCTCAGTGGACAGAAAGGGGACACATCTACCGTGAGCAAAAGCATATATTGTTTGCCTAAAACTATTTGTGTGGTTTCATGAGATAAGTCACTGATTACGTTAATATTATTATCATACATGTATGTGAACCACACAGCCAAAATGTGACCTGTCCTCTCTCCCCTTCCGTCTCTGCAGGCCACGGCGGCTGCAGCCCAGGCCAGCCTGCTGAGGCAGCAGGAGGAGCTGGAGAGGAAGGCTGCAGACCTGGATCGCAGAGAGCAGGCACTTCAGAGCAGGGGAGCCTCCACAGGTCACTCCCCTACACTCTATTCTCTCCCTATACATGCCACGCCTTGTATACACCGCTCGCGCTCTGAGGATATCCTACCTTCTCAACAAGTTTTAGGGTCAATTTCAATTTAAACAATTCAGGAGGATAACAGAAGTTCCAGGACTTTCATGTAGTAATTCAGGAAGAACAACTGCAATTGCTGGAATTTCAGTTTGAAATTTCAATTTCACTTCCTGAATAAATGGAATTGACCCCAACCCTGCCTCTGACATTCCTTACCTCTACAGCAGGGACGGGGTCAATGCCCACTTAATTTCAGGCAAGCCAGGAAGTGAATTGAAATTCTAATTCATGAATGGAATAATCTTCTTGGGAAAGATGAGGATCAATCAGGATACATTTAACATTTTGGCAATGGAGTTGTTGGAAAAAGTGATTGATTGAATGTTAATCAATGAATTTCTATTGTAATAGGCAAAGAAAACAACTGGCCACCTCTTCCCAAGATCTTTCCCATCAAGCCTTGCTTCTACCAGGACTTCTCAGAGGAGATTCCCGTGGAGTACCAGAAGGTCTGCAAGATGATTTACTATCTGTGGATGTGTAAGTATACTGTCGTGTGTGTGTGTGTGTGTGTGTGCGCTCATGCAGTACTACCACAGAGACTGGTTTGTTACTTTGTTAAATACAGCAAAGAAGCTGACTTTTATTGTAATGTGACGCACTGCCCACCCTTCTTTAATACCCCATCGAGTTTATGTCCGTGTGGAAGAGCAGAATAACAAAATCCCAATTGAAAAGCTGTCAGTTGAAGCTACAGATATACTGTTTGTTGCACGGGCTGGGTCTCAATCCACCTCATCCTCCCATGTCGGCCTTCCCGCATCGCCGGTGGAAGGTGGCAGAGCTACAGCGGTGTTTGTCAGGCCAGGATACGTTTTCACGGGCCTCGTCTGAAGTCGGTACCGCCGATTTGCCAACTTCTGTCTGTAGCGTCCGAACGGTTTGGGCTCCAAACTAATATGACTCCGCCATCAAAAGCTGAGACTGTCACAAACGCGTAGATGTTGTACATGTTTTGCTTTACAATGTCCACAAGACTCGTCTGAAGGTATCCCGGTACCGGGCCATAAAATTCCAAATCAAATAGCTAAATGATCCATGGTATGACCCTCTTAAAACAATTCCATAAGTTTTGCAACGGAAAACAAAAATGAGACCAGGTTGCCTCGCCATGTTTGTCAGTTTTCTTCCATTTGGTGCCTAATGAATGCAACCCTCTCCCTCCCCCCAGTCCACTGCGTGACTCTGTTCCTCAACCTGCTGGCATGTTTGGCCTACTTCACTGCGGATTCTGCGTACGGTGTGGACTTTGGCCTGTCCATCCTCTGGTTCATCCTGTTCGCCCCCTGCTCCTTCCTCTGCTGGTACAGACCCGTCTACAAGGCCTTCAAGTGAGTACAAGGATTGACTGACCTACTGTTGCGTTGGAATTATGGAATAGCTTAAAGGGACAGTTTTCCTGTTTTGGCTCCAATCTCAATTAATTTTTTACCATATTTGCGTCAAGCACATTTTGGCACCCAATTTATTTGCATTGCACTGTTGGACAACGTTTTAACATTGCACAGTGTTGAAGGAAGGTTTAAATACTTGCATTAGAAGTTATTTTTCAGTCTTGACTTTCATGCCCAGTAGTACAATGATCATGACATTTTTGATGTTGATGGCATCCTGTCCAATAGCCAAATACCTGTAAGGGATGGACTAGACACGGAGGCACAGAGTAGTTCGTAAAATGAAGGGTTTTACTTCCCAAAGAACTGCCTGATTCGGTTATGGAATTAACATCCAGTGTGCGTTCACTCAACCCTGTGTGCCCTCGCTCTCACTTTTTTTGCAGGACGGACAGTTCCTTCAGTTTCTTCTTGTTCTTCTTTGTGTTCTTCTGCCAAGTGGTGTTGTTCGTCATCCAGTCTGTGGGCATCCCCGAGTGGGGAAACAGGTGGGTCTGAGTGAATGGGACGCTATAGATGTTTTTTTGCAACCTGTATGTGTGGAGGGGGGTAGTGCGTGCACATATGTGTTTTCGTGCGTGTGTGCCTGTGTTTTTTTGCACCTCTGTGTGTACGTATGGAGGTGTACATGCTGGCCTTTGAGATTTCTCTCTATCTCTCTTTATCTCGCTCATCTCCGCTCTCACTCTTCTTGTCATGTCTTTGACAGATTACCTCCTACTAGAGTCTCTCTTTCCTCATAAAGACTCCTCTGTAAGTGAGAGGCTTTGGCTCCTTCTGCTCTTCCTGCAGTAACTCTCCTCTCCTGGCCCTCTTCCAATACTACAACCCCCCATCGTCAGTGTTGGCAGATCTGAGCGAATTAGATACAGTGGGTGTAAGCAAGCAATATGGTGAACGGTCCCCTATGTCCTGAGTCCATGCAGAAACATCACCATTTTGCTTACACCCATCCATCCTATTTGTTTAGGCCAAGTGGATGTTTCTGGGGGAAAAATGCAATTCAAAAAGGGGGGAGAATGTAAATTGCATTTGCTTGATTCCTTGCATCCTCTTTCCTCACCTCCTTCTCGGAACCCGTTGTATGAGAAGGTTGGAAATCAAGGAAATGCAATTGAGATTCCCCCAAGGCCTCGGGTCTTTCTTACTTGATATCTTTCTTACTTGATAACTCAACAGATGCTTTGAATAGTCGATAAATTATATTAACTTATCTGAAAATATTTTTCATAAATTAGACCCCCCATCGTCAATGAAATAGAGTATTTTGGGAAATTCTATAAATATTGTGAATTGAAACCAAAGAATATGTTTCAATGGTGAATAGCATACATTTTAGAACATAATTTCATTGGACAATACATTCACATATTAGACTAAATTAAACGAATGACCCTATATGGATCCCTCTCTTTGATTCCAAGTGGTTGGATCACCTCGTTCACCATCATCAGCACCAACAAGGCAGTGGGAGCCATCATGATCGTGGTGGCTTGCTTCTTCACCGTCTGCGCTGTGCTGTCAGTCATCCTACTGAAGATGGTATGTGGCGTTACAGTACCTACCTGTATGTCATAACTGTACATATCCAGACTTGGGGACAAAACAGTTGTTTGTTTTTTTTAAAACTTGTGACTGAGCACTATTTTTTTTCTTCTCCAGTATGACTGTGGTGCTTTACTGTAAACTTGTATCGACGCGATGACTACAAATCCCATTGTTCACTTCTGTTCAAGCTACGGTATACCGTTCTTACGAGAACACATGACTGGTACTCTACATGACTGCAATTGACTAACGTACTCGCTCAGTTTATGTTCTACATTCGACAGTAAAGACTGACTGCTACATCCCACTACAAATTAGGGCCGGGATGTTTTGGCAAAAATTATGAAAAAAATAACCTGCTGTATGTCAAACATTTTAAATGAAATTAAATGTTGTGCCACAGCATGGAAAATAAATACATGTGACTCTGGATGACAACATAATTACGTTTGTTTCCAACATTAGGGCTGTTTTCCTAAAGAAGTTAACTCTTCTTTGTGTTTGGTTTCCTGGCCCACGATACTAATGAGTATCGCGATACTGGTATATTATCCCAGCCATAATACAAATACCACCTCTACACCTATCAGTATAGAATCTATAGACCCTAATGCCTGGGTCTCCTCCTTTCCCAGGTGCACAGCCAGTACCGGCGTACTGGAGCCAGCTTCCAGAAGGCCCAGCAGGAGTTCTCCCAGGGTGTGCTCACCAACAAGTCCTTCCAGACGGCCGCCACCTCCGCAGCCTCCTCCGCCGCCTCCGGAGCTTTTCAGGGGAACAACTAGACCCAGGCCCGGGCTAACTTAACCCCCCAGATACGCCCTTCCCCTCTTCCATCCATCCAACACCCACCAACACACCACCTTTCTGGGATGGGGATGGATCCCCCACAACCTGCTGTCAGCAATCCCTTATAGGTCATACCATGGAGCCTCTGTTGAAGAAACCACCATTGACTTGACCAGCAGTCTGTCTGCTGGGGCTTCCGTAAGGTCTGATCTGGGATCTGTTCTTTTTTTAAATATATGAGCTGTGGTCACCTGACAGCCCCCCCCAAAAAAGGGCACTTGAGTAGGAAATTGTCCCCGCTGTGCTTTTTGAGAATGGAAAGTCGAATGATTGCGAAATCTTGCGATGTTTTTCAGTATGTGTGCACTTGTTATTTTTTGCAATGTCCTCTGTTCGCGTATGTGTCGATGTTCTCTTTTAGGTGTGTGTGTGTGTGTGTCCTGGTCGTGTCATAGAGAAGATGGCGTGTTTTGTTTGCTTTATGCTTGTTGTCAATTCAGTCTTTGTATATACCTGCTCGCATGTCTGACTGTGTTGTAAAGTAACCACATGTTGGGACTCCAACGCTGGTGGCTTTTCAGCATCCTTCAATTTCAACGTGCTAATGAAGAGAATGAGTGTTTGCGTTCAGTCGGGTGATGCCTGAATGAAAAGCATCATGCATGAAGTTTAGTTTAGAAGAACTATGATAATCACCTAGGTTATTAGTTACCAGGGCTACTGTAATTATTAAATGCACATTTGCCATTATACTTGCGCATCACAATCTAATGTCCTTTTCAGATTTACACCATTTCGTTAGCCTTTTCAGACAGTTCTCGTCAAAACGAGGTACTTTGAAAACCAATCTTTTCACGTTGTAGAAAGTGCCTTCTGTGTTTGTCGTCTGCTTATTGGCTTTGGCAATGAGAGACTGGTGTTGTGTAAGAATGGGTTGAATATAGGTCGGTTTGTCAGTATATACTGTCCCATACAACTTAAAGGGACAGTTCACCCCGAAACCAAAGTTTTGTCGTTTTCATACCCTCAAAGTGGTCTATTTCACAATGTCTGTGATATCACTACACATGCATTCAAAGAAACTTGTCGGCCTCAATCTCAAACCAATGGAGATCTTAGTGCAGATAGCACAGAATAGACTCTGCCTACAATTTAAAGGCCCACTCTGTGATAGTCACACCTTTTACGGTATGGTGGCATCTGGCAAACTTGGATTTTGGCGTGGACTCCACCTTTAACCAAAGCCGTGACCTGTGCCTTGACCAAAGCCTTGACCAATGCCTGTGTGAGGTGTCACCTATTGAGTTTGCCTCTGTTGCCATTGGTTCCTACGGTAACCAAGCCTTAACCTTTTTTTATGGGAAAAATGACATGATTGAAGGAAGAATTGAAAGAGAATTGAGACAAATACCTTTTCGTAGTATCGTGTCGACCCGTGTCGTGTTTTCTTTTCACAATATTCTTTCCAGTACGGTTCAGTCAACTATGGAGGATGAGTAACCAGGCCAGTGCAGTACAGCTCAGCTTAGCTCAGTAGTGTGAAAAAGGTATCGGTTAGACTGACATTCCTAATCCTAACTACAAATGATTGCTTTGTTGTATTCTATGGATTTGCCACTAAGACTAAACGTGAACAATGCGAAATAGATTTTTGCTCCACTTTGATTTAAAAAAATTATACTTCAGGGGGAAGTGGTTGTCAGTCAAAGCTGGATAAGGTAGTGCTGAGTGGTTAAAAAAAATAAAAGTAAAGTATTTCTTAACCAGGTTTCCATCCAACTTTTTGTATGAGTGTAAAGTAGATGTTAGATTTTTTTTATATTTTTTTTTATTTTTATTTTTTTAAATATCGACAGAACAAAACAAATCTAGGCAAGGTGGGCTCTTTTTGTATCAATGAAATGAATTACGTGAGCAATAGAGGTGAATAATAACCATCACATCGAGAGAGAGAAAAAAACAACAACTTGGGAGTCATGTTGTGTGGTCCTCCCACTATTGCTCGTTGAGAAAACATGCAGTTTATTCGTCTACAGATGAAATAAATGATGATGAACTTCACAGGGTGGTGAAAGTGCAAGGTGATGGGCTTGATGCTTCTTTCCAATAAATATCGAGGGTCTTATTTTGGTGATGCTTGGCTGCCGTTTGACAAACATAATCTTGCTCTTTTTGTCCATTTTAATAATCTCATCGTGTAGTAGGCTATACCTGCACTGTATCTGCGAGCTGTTGGCTAGAGCACACGTGCCAAAACCAGAATGGGCACATTCTCTATGTAACGCAATGTTTGCTGTGACAAAAAATCAGTAGAGTTGAAAATACGATGGAAACCCATTCCTTTTTTTTTTTATTTAAGAAAATGGGAATTTATCTGCAAAAGTTATTTTTATATCCAATATGTCATCACGCTCAGCATTTTATCCACAAATCAATTTGATGGAAACGTAACTCCTGTGGGAAAATGTGTGTAGTATTGTTTTTGTGCAGATTTTTGAATATTCGGATGAAAATCTGTCGTCAATTGGATGGAAACCCAGCTACTGTAACAGAATAGATTTTTCCCTAAGTTTCCTAGAGGAAGACCAGCACCTAAATTATTTGTGAATGGATTGATGTAAACTATCTATTTTGTCATTTTCATTTGTCACCTTCACAAGAGTATGTATTCATTGTCTGTTTAAATGTAACAATTGTCCGAGATCAACTAAGCAAATCAATAACTCTTATGAAGAATGTAATATTCAAGCTAATGGTTTACTAATGGGTAAATATTTAATTTTCTGAATCATTGTTACTTGATATTGAAATATATTTAGTTTTCTTAATATCTGTGTGAATATGACCATTTGCCTGCAATGTATTGGGAGTGGAGAATTATATATTGCCTTTTGTATTTCAATGTTAATAGTTAACTTAGTGTCTATCTAATAAAAATGGTTGCTTTAATTGATACAATTTTTGTGTTTTAAATTGAGATCATAAGTTTACTCAGGATCTTTTCATTAGTGATGTCTCAAAGGGCTACTTTGGATTCTTAGGCCCTGTTAAGTCTTTTTAAAATCCATAATTTCCTTGAAGTGATCCCTGATCTTACACGATTGGATAGATAAGAGCAAGGCTTCTGTTGCGTTGCTTTTACCAATCTAGTGATATCAGAACCGACACGCTCTACACTTTCTCTATACCGACGTGCTCTACACGTTTAGGAAACTAGGAAGGAAGCATGCAAATCTAAAGTATTTCGAATCGGGACAATGTTGAAATGCAGCGTGGCCTTCATTGTATTTTCTTCACAAATGTAGTACATTGGATGTTCCCTGTAGCTAAGCCCTTGACCCATTAGGGTGGCAGGCAGCCTAGCGGTTCGGAGTGTTGGACCAGTAACTGAAACGTTGCTGGTTCAAATCCCGAGCTGACTAGGTGAAAATTATGTCTGTGCCCTTGAGCAAGACACGTAACCCTAATTGCTCTATCAGTGATGGCTGATCCCTGGCTCTGACCCCACTCTCCGGGGGAGTGGGATATGCAACAAACAAAAAAAACGTCTACATTAGAGAAATAGGACAAATGTAAGCACCCGCCTAATGATGATTATTATTATTATTATTACTCCACTGTCGCTGCAGTGACTTTGCAGTAAAGACTGAACAGCAGGTGAGGCTCATCCTTCTCTCCCCAGGGGAGTCTGGCTGCAGCCCAGAATAACAACCCAGCCTCCTCCTGTTTTCCATTTATTCTCCACCATCACCAAATGGGGCCAGACAGTGTCCCAGCTAACCCGTCAACCACCCGACCTTGCACACTGATCAATCCGAGCACAGGACGGCCAGACACAGAGACCCAGGGAAATTGTCCTGATGCTTTACAGGTACATTACACGGCAGGGTAGCTATTTCTAAGTCAAACAAAGCAATTACGGTCAGAGGAGGCGAGGAACAGTCTCTGAGTCTGAACATCTTTGGCAAGTCAATGAAGGGAGGGAACAAGAAGGAGGTCGGTGGCTGTGTAACTGTATATTTGCAGACAAAACATATTGTTGTGGTTTTTCTGTCCAGGAAGTTTGGGGTGTTACCAATCAATAGTTGTAGTCAAAGCCTGCACCCAGATCTGTGTGTGCTGTCTTACCAACTCCTAAGGTAATCGATGACAAGCAGAGGACACTCCAAATCTTCAGGAGTTATATACTAACTTATTCTTGACATTATTGGAATCGCCTACCTCAGTTGGTATAGGATGGCGCTTGCAACGCCAGGATACTGAGGTTGATTCCTGAGACTACCCGTATGTAGAACATATGCATACATGACTGTAAGTCACTTTGGATAAAAGCATCTGCTAAATGGCATATCATTATTATATTAGAAGTTTAGCTGATAGCTCTCTAAAAAACGTGGGATTTGACCTATCATAATTTGGACCACTGCAGAGACATGGATGACAGAGTATACCTTTTTTTAATGAGGAGAGACATGTTTGCCAGTAGAGGGCAGCATGGTGGCGTTTCTGGAATATGCTAGAATGAAGTGCTGACTCACTGTACGGTGCTGTATCATACACATGTACCTGCATCTATACATTTAGGGGTTGGGGTATGTACTCAAATGACCAATCTATGAATGACTGATTCAATCTCGCTCTGATTCAGTTTCTCTCTCAGGTCTCTCTCAGTCTCAGGTTTCCATCCAATTTGGCGAATATTCTCAATTCTGTGTAAAAACAATATGCGCATTTCCCCATCAGAGATGTTTCCATCAAATTGACTTGTTGCAGAATTGTTGTTGTTGTTGTTGCATGATGACGCAGTACACATCCAAATAATGTTTATGGTTACATTCCCATGTACTGAATAAAACAAATCTAAGTTAAATGTGTTTCCATGCATTTTCAACTCTACTGATGGTTTTGTCACAAAAATGTGGCATGATATAGCGAACGTGCCCACTCTGGTATTGGCAATTGTGCCTTAACCAAGAGCTCACAGAGACAGTGCGAGTATAGCCTACATCATGAGATTGTTATGGACAAAAGAGAAAGATTATTTTTGTTTCTCAAACAGCAGCCAAGCAAAGGCAGCCAAGCATCGATCATGTCACCAGAATAAGACACTCGATATTTATTGGAAAGGAGCATCAAGCTCATCACCTTTCATTTTCACTAAGCTGTGAAGTTCATCATAATTCATTTAATCTGTAGCCTAATAAACTGCATGCTTTTCCCGAGTCATAATGGGAGGACCACAGAGACTCATCGCATGACTCCCAAGTTTACTTCAATGGTTATTATATCAATATTTGCGCAGGAAAACGTTTCCTCTGCCATTTTTCGCATTATTGATTTTACATACACAATATCCCAGCTTGTCTTGCATATTTATTTTGGTCTAAATTTGGAAAGTTTACCGAGAAAATTTGACATGTTTTATCCAACATGTACTTTGCTGGAAAAAAAAGGTTGGATTGAAACCTGTTAAATTAAGCATTACAGATTGAGCTATAGCAATTTAAAGGGAACATTGTTTTTAAATTTCAATCACGCTGTAATGCTGAACTTCCTCTGTCTGTCTGACTGTCTGACTGTCTGTCTGTCTGTCTGTCTGTCTGTCTGTCTGTCTGTCTGTCTGTCTGTCTGTCTGTCTGTCTGTCTGTCTGTCTCTCTCTCTCTGTTACCATCATGTGCGTGCACACGCACACACACAGGGAATTGCACACAGTTAATTACCCCCCAAAATAACCTGAAATATAATAGCCCATTGAAATATTGGAACTGCAGTCTTTTAACCCAATTGCATCAACCTTCATAAAAGGGTCATGTTATCATCGTGATGGTTTCTGCTGCAACTCCCTCTGGTATATATTTAGATGTGTGAACAGCAGGGACAAGGGCAGTGTCCCAAATGCCACTCTATTCCTTACATAGTGCACTACTTTTGAGCAGAGCTTTATGGGCCCAGGTCATAAGTAGTAGACTATATAGGGAATAGGGTGCCATATTGGACAGAACCAAGCTTAACAAGGAGAAAAGCTGAATTAGGCAGAGAATAAAGAGACTATTTCAAGACTGGCCTTTACATTGAACTCACTGCATGGCCTGAATGGGAAATAGCAATTGATGACTTAATTTTCCACGGATCATTTTAGGCCTAGCTCATCCACTGTGCAAGATTGCCTGGGTTAGTACATTGAACAAATCAGAAATTGGAAACGGGGTGCAAAGTCATCTAGAGCAGAAAAAGAACTTCCTCACATATTACATAGTTGCATTTTTATTTACCACATTTTATCCATCTTAATAAAAATGGGGCAAATCAATAGACTTTTAATCTGTCACGTTGCATTAGTGTTGTTGAGTCGTATCACGATGACTAAGGCTTTTTTATTTTAACATCCCTCCATTTTTTTTTTTCAACTTTGATGTTGACAACATACCAAAAAAAAAATAGGCTTAGAGTCTTTCTCAGCATTTTTGTCAATGTTTATAATTAATCCTACCTTGTCTGACAGATCCAGAAAAACATACAATGGGCGGATCTCTGAGGCAGCATTGCAGCAAGCCATCTGCTTTAATGCCAGTCTGAGCCTGGCATGAGCTGGCATCGCCAAAATGTCTGAGAAATTTGCAAATTTCAGCAGGGGAGTCAGCAGTTTGCTGTGGCTTTGGAATTACACTGGTACTATACAGGCACCTTAATCTGCCATCTTGGGCAGAGACTAACACAAACATACTTTGACAAACTGCTAAAATGCTATTTGATGTGTGTGTTTGTGTGTGTGCGCATGTTCGTGTGTATTTGTGTGTGTGTGTGTGTGTTTTGTTCTCAGAGTGGACAATATAGGCTACTGAAAATAAACTTTGAGATGCTGCAGATGTCAGCCCATTGGTACCTTTGAGAATTAAACGTAATCGTACTTTGGGGTGGGGTTCTAAAATCAAGGTACTCCCCTTGGACATGCCCAATGACTCAATATGTGACATCACCCTGCTGCATGGGCGTTTCGACCAATCAAATGGAAGTAAACAGCTCCAAAAGTGAACGTTATGATACCCCCGCGAGCCCTCCCCTACCTTTGCCCCTGCACACACCGTGCTCCTGGAAGTTGTCATGGAGATAGACCCGTCCCAGGCGTCTGCTCTCGGGATTGTTGCCATGGAGATCCCTGCTCGAGGTGAGCTCTCGGCAGTGCAGGAGGACGAGAGCAGCACGCAACTAAGGTTCGAGAAGCGAATTCAGGACCTTGGAGAGCAGCGGCGCCAAGGACCCCCTTTCAACCAAGGGAACTACTACATGCTTATAGTGATAGGAGAGATAGCGACAGACCACCAGCTGCAACGCGCTAGAGACCAAGTTGAGCGGGGTGAGTAGCCCCGAGTCACCGAGTCTCACTTTTTACATACGAATTCTGTAATTCCAGCATGCATAACGTCCTCTAATAAATATATATATATATAATATCATAGAAAATATTGGAACGTAGAAGATACAATTGGAAGATATTAAAAATGCTTGGACGGTTTCCTTTTAAGGAAATGACGCATCGGGAATATTGAATCATCAGTTCAACGAAATGCCCATACGCCACTTTTTACTGGAGCCTTTTGTGCAATATAGACTTCTGGTTTGCTTGAAGTGCACCTGTTTTGTCTTGAACATTTCACACGCGTTTAATAAATTACGAGGGATTATCTATTTCTTTGGTTAAAAAAGAAAGAAAATTGAGTACATATTTATTCGTTTTTCAAAATAGGGACACAAACATATGGAATAATAATTGCTTCCCAGATAATTCATGCTTGTTTTGAATAACCTACCATATAAAAGGTTCAGGTTTTTTCTATAGCCCATGTAGTCTGCCATTAGAGGGCCCACTACGGGAAGGGGAAAAAAAGTTGCGCACCTTCTCAGCAATGGTGTGATACACAAACAGTAACGAATTGACCATGAGGTAGGGAAAATGCTTAGAATAACTGGTTTGCCTTGTTAGAAAAGCACCTTGCCGAGCTGCTGGTGTGTTATCCTCATGAATAATGAGGCATCCATAGCACTGAAACATTCAGAAGGATGTTCGGTTAAATACAGTAATGTTGTTGTCTGTCAGATTCTCTCTTTATCAAGGAAGCCCAGGGACCATGCCAAGTGTTGCACCTATGGGAAAATCTTCAGTGTGTGCTAAAAGGCTAACGGGCTGCCATTTGGATAATAGAAAGTTGGGTACAAATGGAGGGTGTCATCCAATGTTTCTTAACACAGTGGGTTATGTCCCAAATGGCACCCTATACACTTGCCTTTATATTGCACTACTTTTGACCAGGGCCCACAGGGCTCTGGTCAAAAGTAGTGCACTTTATAGGGAACATGGTGCCATTTGACACAGACTCGTGGTGTGAAAGATGCTAGGTGTTTTCACAGGAGTTTGCTGGTCAGCAGCAATTTGAGCGTGGCTGCCAGCTCTCCTCCGCCAGAGACGGCTAATGATGAATCACCCTATTAAGTGCCTGGCTGGCACCATGGCAACCGCCTCATTGCCGTCATTACCAAGGACCATTCACATCATGACACTTTTTCTCAGGATATGAGAGATCGTCGTCGTCATCATCATATTGTTTTTCATACGGAGTGCTATCAAAATAGCCTGGATTCCGGTCTGTTTCCATTCATGCCAACTTCTCGTGGTTTTGGAAAAGCAACAGAAATCGTCGTATCATTGTTGAATGCAGAATGAGTCAGGCAACCCTCCCTGCTAGTTCCATTGGGCTTTTATCCTGTAAAAGACTTGACCTCTCCATTCTCTTGTAGTCTGAAAGTGATGTCAATACTTGGTAGGCTGCCCTTGATGGAGATGAGTGGCCATTTTATGTTGCCTTGAATCAGACTAATGGTCTCCAGTTGGGTTTAGTCCTCTGATCAAGGTCTGAATGATGACCCTACTGACAAACCTCTGCAGACAATACCCTCTGATCACAATATAATTTAGTCCTAGGCCTAGATTCAATCAGATCAAGCATTAACCGGCGATAGCAGACACCAGCATAGCAGATGTTTTGGCATCTCGTCGGAGGTGGAACTGCGTTGAAGCCGTCAAATCAGTGAGCAGCTGTGCTTGTGATCATTGTCATGAAGCCACACCTGCCCCACTCGCGTTAGAAGTTCAGAATGAGAGTGTCGGCAATGTAGAAAATCGTTCAACGAAATAATGAGGATTTCTATCATAATCGAGGTGTAGATGACATCTCACATTCCAGTGTTCGAACTTCTAAACAAGGCTGCATGGGATTTCTCTTAATGCGACTCCATGCAGCCAATGGCAATGTCCACTTTAGGTATAATGCCTGGAGCAGCTTGGTGGTTGATCAGACACCACCAAAACAACCACCATGCGGATGTTGGCTAAAATGGATCTGATTGAATCGAGCCCCTAGTGTTGCATGTTGTGTAAGCCACCCCAAGATGACCACTTTCTGTAGTATTTATTAGAAAATACATTTAGCTCGCAAGTCCCCGGTGGCCATGAGTGGCCGACCATTTGCAGAGTTCACCGGTCAACTGCCTATTGCTCATGGGCTTTACAGCAGGCCGACAACAACAAGCGAAAATGACTAACAATGCCATGTCAACTGTTGGTTAGCCATAGTTGGTGGGTATATGCTGACATATATGTATATGCTAAGAGCCCATTGAATTGTGAACGCTACCATTGTAGTCCAATTGTATCACTGTCCCATCAAGGGTAAGTGTGGTAGACTATGAGAGACAGCAGCTTGGAGGATGGTTGGGTATGACTTGATTTACCAACATGATACACAGTTGTTCTTGGGATCTGTGTGAAAACTTCCCCCTGTAGTTTAGGGACCGGGGATAATTTAGAGACCGGGGATAGTTTATTGATAGTTGAGACAGTTACCGCTATGAGGGCATTTAGTTTTGCTTCCTTCTGTTTAATAAAATATAGTTCATGGGTCCTTCTTGAATTGCGGTGTCATTTGGACATGGTATTTGGGATAAAATTCAATGGTTTTTCTAGAATTGTTTTCATTTAAATGCATCTAGGTACTGTTGTGTACGTTGTGTATTGGGGGTATTGGGAATCAGTGAAAATGTTTGCTGCCGCATTAGAGAAAGCAAAAACAAGTACCACATGTCAGAAGGTTTGCAACGTACCTCAACTTGCACCTCTTCATCCGTGGGATTGGCCCGGAAGAGTCATGGCAACGCATACACGTCAACTTTGAAGGTCCGTTTCTAGACCAAATCTTTCTCGTGGTTGTGGATGCTCATAGCAAGTGGCCAGTGGGTGTCATCATGAGATCTACTACTGCAGAGAAGACCATCATGTTTATCCGGTTCGGCTACTCCAACTCGTTAGCGACAACGGACCGCAGCTAGTGTCCCAAGAAATGGCCACGTTCCTATAGGTGAATAGTGTCCAGCACATCAGGTTGGCACCGTATCATACATCAACCAACGAGCTGGAGGAGAGGTTTGTACAGACCATGAAACATGCCTTAACAGTGTCTCAGGGTCAAGGGACACTGAACCAATGTGTGAACAGCTCACTCCTCATGCAATCCCCAAGCTTTTTTACCTGCTTAGGTACTCATGAAGAGAGATCTATGCACAAGATTCGGTCGACACAAACATCCAAACGCAAAGAACACAGGGCGATATGTCAACAGGAGAGTCAAGTCAAACGTCATGAGATTTCAGGACTGAGCTTTCAATCCGGGAGAAACTGTCTTAGCTAGGAACTAACTCAAAATGACCAAAGTGGGTTCCTGCAGCAGTCTTTGCTCAGACTGTTCCTGTGTCCTACACTGTCCAGACTGCAGAGGAGGTCATCTGGAAAAGGCACACAGATCAGTTACTGTTGAGTAAAGAAACGCTGACAAAACCACGAGTCGTGAGTAGTCCAGAACTGTTACTGGGTGACACCCGGACACCAGCAGTCATCACCTAGGGGCTCACAGTCACGTTCTCAGAACACTGACTCAGCCGGCACCCACACAACAACACAACGAGACCGTGACACAGGCCACTCACGTGCCTGCGCCTGTGTCAACACGACAGTCTAAAGACGTCGTTGTTGAGAGTGAGGTTGACCGTCGTAACCCTACAATAGATGGGCGTGCGTCCAGATACTTGGACTTGAAGAGCAGAATCTCCCGGCAGAGTTCATGTATTAGGGGAGGCATTGTTGTGTATTGGGTTCGTGGTTATGGTTATGAAGCCCACGTTCTCAATCAACTAACAGCGTAATGACTTGAAACTTCCGGCGCCGACAGAGATGGCCGCCTCGCTTCGCGTTCCTAGGAAACTATGCAGTTTTTTGTTTTTTTACGTGTTATTTCTTACACTAGTACCCCAGGTCATCTTAGGTTTCATTACATACAGCCGAGAAGAACTACTGAATATAAGATCAGCGTCAACTCACCATCAGTACGACCAAGAATATGTTTTTCGCGATGCGGATCCTGTGTTCTGCCTTACAACCAGTGTAACGGAGTGGATTACATGCAGCGACCCAAAAAAACGACTCAGAAAAAGAGGGAAACGAAGCGGTCTTCTGGTCAGACTCCGGAGACGGGCACACCGTGCACCACTCCCTAGCATTCTTCTCGTCAATGTCCAGTCTCTTGACAACAAGGTTGATGAAATCCGAGCAAGGGTAGCATTCCAGAGGGACATCAGAGACTGCAACGTTCTCTGCCTCACGGAAACATGGCTAACCGGAGAGACGCTATCCGAAGCGGTGCAGCCAGCGGGTTTCTCCACGCATCGCGCCGACAGACGCGCGCCGACAGAAACGAACATCTTTCTGGTAAGAAGAGGGGCGGGGGCGTATGCCTTATGACTAACGTGACATGGTGTGATGACAGAAACATACAGGAACTCAAATCCTTCTGTTCACCTGATTTAGAATTCCTCACAATCAAATGTAGACCGCATTATCTACCAAGAGAATTCTCTTCGATTATAATCACAGCCGTATATATCCCCCCCCAAGCAGACACATCGATGGCTCTGAACGAACTTTATTTAACTCTCTGCAAACTGGAAACGATTTATCCGGAGGCTGCATTCATTGTAGCTGGGGATTTTAACAAGGCTAATCTGAAAACAAGACTCCCTAAATTTTATCAGCATATCGATTGCGCAACCAGGGGTGGAAAGACCCTGGATCATTGTTACTCTAACTTCCGCGACGCATATAAGGCCCTGCCCCGCCCCCTTTCGGAAAAGCTGACCACGACTCCATTTTGTTGATCCCTGCCTACAGACAGAAACTAAAACAAGAGGCTCCCACGCTGAGGTCTGTCCAACGCTGGTCCGACCAAGCTGACTCCACACTCCAAGACTGCTTCCATCACGTGGACTGGGAGATGTTTCGTATTGCGTCAGACAACAACATTGACGAATACGCTGATTCGGTGTGCGAGTTCATTAGAACGTGCGTTGAAGATGTCGTTCCCATAGCAACGATTAAAACATTCCCTAACCAGAAACCTTGGATTGATGGCAGCATTCGTGTGAAACTGAAAGCGCGAACCACTGCTTTTAATCAGGGCAAGGTGTCTGGTAACATGACTGAATACAAACAGTGCAGCTATTCCCTCCGCAAGGCTATCAAACAAGCTAAGCGCCAGTACAGAGACAAAGTAGAATCTCAATTCAACGGCTCAGACACAAGAGGCATGTGGCAGGGTCTACAGTCAATCATGGACTACAGGAAGAAACCCAGCCCAGTCACGGACCAGGATGTCTTGCTCCCAGGCAGACTAAATAACTTTTTGCCCGCTTTGAGGACAATACAGTGCCACTGACACGGCCTGCAACGAAAACATGCGGTCTCTCCTTCACTGCAGCCGAAGTGAGTAAGACATTTAAACGTGTTAACCCTCGCAAGGCTGCAGGCCCAGACGGCATCCCCAGCCGTGCCCTCAGAGCATGCGCAGACCAGCTGGCCGGTGTGTTTACGGACATATTCAATCAATCCCTATACCAGTCTGTTGTTCCCACATGCTTCAAGAGGGCCACCATTGTTCCTGTTCCCAAGAAAGCTAAGGTAACTGAGCTAAACGACTACCGCCCGTAGCACTCACATCCGTCATCATGAAGTGCTTTGAGAGACTAGTCAAGGACCATATCACCTCCACCCTACCTGACACCCTAGACCCACTCCAATTTGCTTACCGCCCAAATAGGTCCACAGACGATGCAATCTCAACCACACTGCACACTGCCCTAACCCATCTGGACAAGAGGAATACCTATGTGAGAATGCTGTTCATCGACTACAGCTCGGCATTCAACACCATAGTACCCTACAAGCTCGTCATCAAGCTCGAGACACTGGGTCTCGACCCCGCCCTGTGCAACTGGGTTCTGGACTTCCTGACGGGCCGCCCCCAGGTGGTGAGGGTAGGCAACAACATCTCCTCCCCGCTGATCCTCAACACTGGGGCCCCACAAGGGTGCGTTCTGAGCCCTCTCCTGTACTCCCTGTTCACTCCCATGTTCAATCATCAAGTTTGCGGACGACACAACAGTGGTAGGCTTGATTACCAACAACGACGAGACGGCCTACAGGGAGGAGGTGAGGGCCCTCGGAGTGTGGTGTCAGGAAAATAACCTCACACTCAACGTCAACAAAACTAAGGAGATGATTGTGGACTTCAGGAAACAGCAGAGGGAACACCCCCCATCCACATCGATGGAACAGTAGTGGAGAGGGTAGCAAGTTTTAAGTTCCTCGGCATACACATCACAGACAAACTGAATTGGTCCACTCACACAGACAGCATCGTGAGGAAGGCGCAGCAGCGCCTCTTCAACCTCAGGAGGCTGAAGAAATTTGGCTTGTCACCAAAAGCACTCACAAACTTCTACAGATGCACAATCGAGAGCATCCTGGCGGGCTGTATCACCGCCTGGTATGGCAACTGCACCGCCCTCAACCGTAAGGCTCTCCAGAGGGTAGTGAGGTCTGCACAACGCATCACCGGGGCAAACTACCTGCCCTCCAGGACACCTACACCACCCGATGCTACAGGAAGGCCATAAAGATCATCAAGGACATCAACCACCCGAGCCACTGCCTGTTCACCCCGCTGTCATCCAGAAGGCGAGGTCAGTACAGGTGCATCAAAGCTGGGACCGAGAGACTGAAAAACAGCTTCTATCTCAAGGCCATCAGACTGTTAAACAGCCACCACTAACATTGAGTGGCTACTGCCAACACACTGTCAATGACACTGACTCTACTCCAGCCACTTTAATAATGGGAATTGATGGGAAATGATGTAAATATATCACTAGCCACTTTAAACAATGCTACCTTATATAA
This sequence comes from Oncorhynchus tshawytscha, assembly GCF_018296145.1. Lineage (NCBI taxonomy): Eukaryota > Metazoa > Chordata > Actinopteri > Salmoniformes > Salmonidae > Oncorhynchus > Oncorhynchus tshawytscha. The sequence goes on along the minus strand of NC_056447.1, from coordinate 5,777,177 downwards.
TGTTACTTACCCTACATTATTCATTCATATGCATACGTAGATACTGTACTCTATATCATCGACTGCATCCTTATGTAATACATGTATCACTAGCCACTTTAACTATGCCACTTGGTTTACATACTCATCTCATATGTATATACTGTACTCGATATCATCTACTGTATCTTGCCTATGCTGCTCTGTACCATCACTCATTCATATATCCTTATGTACATATTCTTTATCCCCTTACACTGTGTATAAGACAGTAGTTTTTTTTTGGAATTGTTAGTTAGATTACTTGTTCGTTATTACTGCATTGTCGGAACTAGAAGCACAAGCATTTCGCTACACTCGCATTAACATCTGCTAACCATGTGTATGTGACAAATAAAATTTGATTTGATTTGATTTGAAATCCAATTGGACCATTATGATAACATCGTGCCGCAAGCAGGAGTAGTAACACCAATGATGGGAACACCAATGAGACATTTTAGATTATTGAGGCTTTTCTTAAATGGAGGCAAACAGTTGCTCAATCCTAAAGTCATTAACCCTTTAAAAATAATTTACTGAAGTAACATGGTTAATCATTTTGTACACAATATTATTTCCTTTCATTTAAATTGAGTAACACCAAGTGTGACTTTGGATTTAGACACAAATGTATGACATACTAAAATTGTGTGATTAGCTAATCATTTTCTTTCGTATAAACCCCTTCCCTGATAACAGTTTGCCATTGGGGAATGCTCAAGGTCCTTTGAAATGGGTGATTTTTTTTGCTATTGCTATTTGAAGAGCCCATCTTTGTTTTTATTGATCTATATATTAAATAATTTTGTTCACTCTCTAGCATTCCAAATAATAGCTAGATACGGTATCTCTAAATCCCCAAAACATGTCACTACAACGTCACTACAACTCTACACATCACTACTGGGAGAAGCCAATTTGCTAACTACTTTAAACAAGGCATAAACAGAACGTTTGGCAGTATAAAGGACTGGCGTTATGTTTTATTATTGATAAATGGTCAGATATAAACAAAAACTATTTGTCATTTTAAAAGTTTTATTCAAAGGCGAGTGCCACGGATGCCACAGCAATTCAAGAATGACCCTCAGGGAACATTTTCAATACGTTCTTGTAGGAGCATACGAAATAGGCTACAGGCGTATTCCACACACAAAAAAAGTGTCAGGAGAAGACATATAGCCTAGCGGTCATGGCTCACAGTGGCTTAGCCAAAACTGGAGGCAGGCAGGCAGCAGCATGGAAAATTACCCTTGACAGTGTAACTGAGAAAATGAGCTCTCCTCCTGCTTTCTCTCCTCAGACACAGTGCGGACACAGAGTAGCTACTTTGCATTCTCTATCCTTCATTCTCAGAGGGTTTCTAAACCACCATTGGCATCACACTGTGTGTCCTACACACAGATTTACAGGGGTGCGGAACTAGTCCTCCATTATTCATTTGGTAACACTTGGGGAATCAGTATTAATGGTGATTATTGGCTCCGTGGGGTTTTATGATTGGTTTGAGCCAATCAGAGCAGAGTTTGTTGAGCTGCAGTGTGGTTCAGTTGGTGATGGGTAGTTAGTCAAAGAGGTCTTCTGACCTATTGAACACACTGTTTTCCTACGACTGTTAAGTGATCACACAAACACACACACTCCTCCTTCTATGACCCATTGGGCACACCATGTCATTTCAACGTGGAGAATTGGGTAATATTTGGTAGATACGTTGATCAATGAGATTCCAACCTATTATCACCCACTCAAAAAGAAAGTCAAAAGTTTGTTGAATCCCCCAATGTGTTGTCACTGTGCTTTCGAACGTTTAAAAGAACTACGAAATTCCAAGTGAGTATCAAGGTCAGATTTTTGGTTCAGTTGTCACCTAAATGTGTTATCGCTGCACTTTCAACCATTCAAAGGCACACCAAAGTTCAAATGGGGATACAGTGTCAGATATTGTGTTTATTTATGAAACAACTTCATGTGTCATCACTGTGCTTAATCTGGTAGCGCAACCAACGGGCCTGGATTGCAGTTAGTTGAGATGACATTAAAGTACAAAGTGCATGTGATCAATGCCGTTTCGTTTAGCCATTGTGTAGATTTCCACCGAACATGCGCGCGTTCTATAATTACTTAATACATCTATTGTTACTGTAACCTCAAAATGTGGATGTGTTACTCATTTTAAAGTGGAATGAATACTGTTACATTCATTTGTAAGCTAGCCTTTAACATTAGGCTATTTACTGTCTTACAAAAGTCATGTTGAATTGTGTTTGGTTGTCAACACAACCGAATGTCAACATTTGAAGGAGATGCATCTTCTGCTTGGATAGTTCCATCTGTGCCACTGAGTCTGGCTCTAATTCTAGTTTGTCTACAAATGAATCATTGATGTTTGATTGACGTCTGCATTTCAACCAAAAAAGTTAAAGAATAAGACTAAATCAAACTTTAAATACAGGCTGATTTGATTTAATCATATGTTTTGTACTTATATTTTTTGGTTGAGATGGAGACATGGATCCAACATATTTATTATTAACACGTAGACAAAGCTTGAACAGTGGTGGAAAAAGTACCCAAATGTAATTCTTGAGTAAAAGTAAAGGTACCTTAATAGAAAATGACTCAAGTAAAAGTGAAAGTCAACCAGTAAAATACTACTTGAGTAAAAGTCTAAAAGTATTTGGTTTTAAATATACTTAAGTATCAAAAGGAAATGTAATTGCTAAAACATACGTAAGTATTAAAAACAGAACTAAAAGTATGAATAATTTCAAATTCCTTATATTAAGCAAACTGGCACCATTTTCTTGTTTTTTTTATTGACGAAAGCCAGGGGCACACTCCAACACTCTGACATAATTTATAAACAAAGCGTGTGTGTTTAGTGAGTCCGCCAGATCAGAGGCAGTAGGGATGACCAGGGATAAGAGCATGAATTTGACAAATGTCTTTTCCTGCTAAGCTTTCAAAATGTATTTTTTTTGGTGCCAAGGAAAATATATAGAGTAAAAAGTACACACCTTTTTTTATGTAAGTGAAGTAGAGGTAAAGTTGTCAAAAATAGAAATAGTAAAATACAGATACCCCCCAAAAAACTACTAAAGTACTTTATACCACTGAGCTTGAGACCCTAAGCCTATATGTATTGTCTATTTGTAATTGAATCCTCTGCTGAATAACAACCGTGATGATATATGTTTGATGAAGTATGGTTACATTTCATTTGCGCTGTTGAACCTGTCCTTTGGAATGACTTTGATAGCAATAGTGAATCTATTAAGTGGAGAGTTCTCAACAATCCTTCTCATGGTTTGCACATTGGTAATAGTCAGTGACAAATACAGTATCAAAGCTAAGCAGGGCTTGGTTAAAAGCCTGGGTGGGAGACCAAAGGGCAGGGCCGGTCCTAGCCGTTCCTCGGCCCTAGGCGAGACCAACAAAAATATGCCCTGCAACGCTAGAATAGTCCTAGTAAGCAAAATGACGTTGAAAACATGTCTAAAATATGTATTTTCCGGACGTTTATGTTAGGTTCAATTTAGGTTCTGAATGGTCTGGAAAGGACAAAAAATAGACAACCAAAAACCGTTGGTTCGTGCTTACTGGGGTATAGCCTACTATATCTGTCTGCAATGGAATTTTAGGAATGCCCATCCATGTGGTAGGCCCACCATTTGGAAAACAGGCCGTTGCATTGGTTTCATTAGTCCTGATTCCTGTGACTAATCAATTTGGCTAATTAAGCTCGGAATATCAGTTACCCAACTTTACTAGGAGCTATCGTGAGCCCATTTGAAATGTGTTTACACCGTGGGAAATACAGAAGTACTTTCCTTTTCGCTATGATCAGCTGGTCAAAAATGGACAGGTACAAACTTGAAATCACTGATCATGACAATTGGGTGAAACTCCCGGACAACAGTTGTGACGGATTGTCCATTCCATATTGTAGATTTGACTTCGACCTTTTTAGGACGTGTTGTTTGTTAACATGACAGTGCATTTTTTAATTTGATTGTGCGCCGTTTAGATGAGGCTATTTGGTCTGAGAAACCTGCACGATGTAAAAAAGTGTCCTGTAGGCTACATAGACTTTCTTTTATTTAGACTTTTTTTTGGCCCTTTTTCATGGTATCCAATTGGTAGTTACAGTCTTGTCTCATCGCTGCAACTCCCGTACAGACTCGGGAGAGGCGAAGGTCGAGAGCCGTGCGTCCTCCGAAACACAACCCAACCAAGCCACACTGCTTCTTGACACAATGCCCACTTAACCCGGAAGCCAGCCGCACCAATGTGTTGGAGGAAACACTGTACGCCTGGTAACCATGTAAGCGGGACAAGGACATCCCTGCTGGCCAAACCCTCCCCTAACCCGGACGACGCTGGGCCAATTGTGCACCGCCACATGGGTCTCCCGGGTCACTGTGACAGAGTCTGGACTCGAACCCAGAATCTCTAGTAGCACAGCTAGCACTGCGATGCGGTGCCTTAGACCACTGCACCACTCGGGAGGCCCCGCATACTCTTTCTACCATATCCTATATCTGCTACATGATTTATGTTACATGGTGTTTTTGATGGAACGTTGGTGGAATGCCGCAGTGATGCGTCTCTCCAACAGCACCCTGGAGAGGCACGCTGTGAATGGACAAGCAAAATATTTTTCGCCCCTGCCTTTGACAGAGTGGGTACTGCTTATCACAGGGCGGCATCGACGCTCACCTAAAAAGACCTTTTGCCACTGGTTGATAGAAATATTGTTATTGTTTTGGGGTCGAATTATGTGAGGTTTTATGTGTTGTACGTCTTGGTCAGTTTAGCTCAGAAAATACCGCCCTCGTAAGTCTGCCACCACAGGAGGCCACCTAATCCAACCTAACGAGCGGGCCGTCCGTGCCGAAGGGACAGCTGTAGACAGATCGACTCTCCAGTAGGAGGCGTTTCCCAGCATACTGTTTTTTTCCTTATAGTGGATATTACGTTGAAGATGTGACGTTGTTACAAAGGTACAAATTCAACTTATTTTATACAAGGGTTGTCTATGTTGAAAATTGGTTACCATGATGACATAATCCTGTGGTTAAAATGTGATCCTGAAAACAACAGTTGATCAGTCTTTTCAAATCCAATGTATTTTCCACATAGATTCCATGTCACAATACTGTACTTTGACAAATTACATATAAACAAAGAGTTGATTTAACCCGTTTGTGGTCAGTGGGGAGTCAGGTATTGAAAGATGGATACACACTATTTTATCTCACCTTCCACCAGTCGAGGAAATCAAAACCAATGATTGATATATACACTAGATGACTGACAGGTGGCGAAGTTTCAAAGCCACCGCTCCTCCATCGTGGCACAATTGTAAAATATATTTTGGAAGCTATATTAAATGTACTAATGTCTACATTTGTTTTTGTCACATATATTTTCTATTACGGAACACCTTAATGCATACTTTTAAATTATATTATGTGATCTAAACATACAAATGATAATAATAATTTCCTTAAAGTACAATTTTGTAAGTACTAATGTACTAAAGTACTAATGTTACTGTCCCCACTACAACAACAACAATATTTAAATACAAGTTATTTTGTCCTTCTTCTGGGGAGTGCCAATATGGCCGACCGGTGGCTTCAAAGCCTTTCATTGGCCAATACATCAGCAATCCAGAGTTTGTATACATCATTGGTCAAAACATGTCAAAATGACTGCCATAATGACGGATGTCATTGTCACCTCTTTGTGAAGTGTTTTGTCAGTCCAAACATAAAATACCTAATTGAGCGAGGAGCATTGAGCCCTTTACCAGAATTAGTATCAGTGACACAGCACTTCAGAGAATAGACCACAGTTGTCTGCAGTGGGGGAAGGAACGTTTCTCTCTCTATCTCAGTGAAGCCAAACAGAACCTGGAAAACAATGACCTGACATATACAGAGTACTGTACATATTATTTTGAGACATGGGGAGATATGAGGGGGTGGATGAAAGTAAATTATATTAATCTCCTATCCCAGACTCCTTTCCCTACCAGTGAATAGGATCAGAGACAGGCTTCTCCTGCGGTTTATGCCCTGTTGAATGAGATCTGACGCAGGCTTCTCTCTGAACTTCAGAGAATCTTAGCCTGAATCCGATCTGACAAAGGCTCTCCCTAGTGGAATGAGGGTGTTGACGGGAACATTATTGAGAATCGGTTTTGCTTGTACTGAACTCACAGCTCTTCATCAGTGTGCCTGTTCTGGCAACACTTTAGTTTGAATCCACATAGAATGCTTTATGATGCAGTTCTAATGTAGTGTAATGCTTGTCATAAGCATATGACATCTTATCATGGGGGGGGGGGGGACTGTTCCTTAACTAAATTACCATATGTTCTAGTCCAGTACATTCATACAAAATAGATAGATAGAAAACATCATGTTCGTCTGGAACAACTTTTATTCATTCCAATTAGATACAGTATCAGTTAGCGTTAAATTAAGTTTTGGAGAAATAAAGTCTCTCATGAAATGGAGAAAAAAAAATTGCACTGAAATATTACAAATATGAAGGTTACAGAGATTTCAGAGACGTTGGTTGTTTTCATATTTCCTTGCCTTGCTCCCCCTGTGCTCTTGCTCAGTCCCCTCATACATTATTGAATGATATAAGGATCTGCAGTGAATAAGAAATCCATTAAAGGGGAAGTATAAATTAATGTTATATGTTTCTTAGCCCTGCATGTAGTCTATGGGCCACTATTGTACGTTTGCCCCTATCCCTTCCACAGAAGCTAGCAGTGGCTGTTTAAAGAAACTATGGTTCCTTCTGACCCATAGACTACTGTCAGGGTAAGGAACTTATAACAGTAAGGTCTAAAATACAGAACTTATCCTTTAATGTAACATCTTTTGCCCTCTTGTTCTGTGTTGTCTCACCAGGGATTCGCTCCTGGGACATCAGCCTCAAGTCATGTGACCTGGACCAGCAGCTGCAGCTATTTGTGACGCGCCACTCCGCCCAGTTCTCTGCAGAGGTCAGAGGTCAGTCAAACCTGGGTCGTGTGACATCACACACTACGGCATTGGAATACATGGGTCCTATTCGAACAAGCCTGGTCCCAGATCTGTTTGTGCCATCTTGCCACCTCCTGTCTTTGTCACGCCAAACAATGGCCATGACATAGGTGTTGGCAAGATAGCATAAACAGATCTGGGACCAGGCCATGTTCTAACACCAATTGACAAGAATTCATGTTCATATAAATAAGATGCTACTTCATTAATAGGTAGAGTACACAGAGATCCTATTAAATGAAGTTATATAATTATATCAGGGCCTTGCACAAACCTGTTGGGGGGGGTGTTATCAAACAAAACAAATCCTGAAACCATGAAAACGGACATGTTGACCGATGAGTGAAGTATTTTGCTCAATTATTTTGAACTGAAATAAGAAATAAATGCTGCACTTATTAACCAAGGGCTTACACAATTCCAGTCAAAAGAGAAGATTGTCAGAAATACTATAGCCTACCATTACTATACCTAGCTCCATTTCTTGCCACTCTCATGTATCCCATGTATACCAAACTTTGACCCGCCACGCCCCATAAAGGAGTGCTACAAAACTCGCGACCACGCACGCACAATCGCTGTGCAAATGTAGCCTGTCATTACAGGCAAAAACAGTGATGGATTTTCAAAACGTTGGCCTACTCTGTTTTGCCAGGCAGGAGGAGGAAATTGAACAAGTTCTTTCTGGTCACTGATCTGGATATGCGTGCCCGCCTTTCCGCGCCAGTGCTGATGACTGTTCATTGGCCAACAATCAAGATGCTCAACTTTTTTTGGTTTCGATGCTGAGATGAGAATTATGCGACGACTTGCGGACATTGGGTTCAGAACAACAACAATGACAACAACAACAAAAAAGTATACATTTTTGGGGACATTATACTACCACCGAAAAGGACATTTTGGAGACTGGAAACCCTGTCTGTGCACGTGCCTGAATTCTAGGGTACGGTAATAGTACTCTGGTGCGAGGCGAGGTGACTGGCGAGGTACTCTATGGAGACTTGGGTCCAGTTCAAATGCTTTTGAAAAAATATCCTTCCTCCCTCCCTCACTTCCTTCAGGACCTCACTGATCTATGAACGATTAGCGACACGGGAACAACGAGACACGACACGTTTGTAGTATCCCCCTATTGCGGTCACCAATCCAGCCTTTTCAGGTCTGTGATTAAATGAAATGAGGATGGAGGTAAGAATGCATTTCTTTAATGTTGGAACAAGTCTATTACCTCATTCACCTTGAACGTTAGACGTAATCCCTGTTACCTGTTGCCTAGGAATAATGATAGTAATCCTTACTTACTTCATTCATCTTTGTCACATAAAATGAGCTGTGAAACACGATACTAAGGGTTTAAGACTGCGATTTGAATTCATTGCATTGAAGATGAGCCCCACTTTGCTACAGTAGACATGTTATAGACACACCAACATTTCTTAGTCCTGTGATGGTGGTTGACATTTCTGCATGGTATCCAGGGGCTTGACAGGCATCCCATAGCCTCCACATTCTTCATTGCTTTATCTTTTGGGGCGGCAGGTAGCTTAGTGGTTAGAGCGTCGGGCCAATAACCGAAAGGTTGCTGGATCGAATCCCCGTGCTGACAAGGTGAGAATCTGTTGTTCTGTCCCTGAATAAGGCAGTGAACCCACTAGGTTAACGTGATTTAAGGCTGTCACTGTGAATAAGAATTTGTTTTTTAACTGACTAAATTAAGGTTAAATAAAAAATATAAAAATATATATAATCACCATGGTTATTATTGGGGAGCTGTGTCAGGGGCAGGGGTACTGCAGAGTCAGGTTTTAGAGAGAGGGGAGGAGAGTAAATTCCCTGCCAGGTAACTTGAGAGCACACACACACAAACAAACTACAGGATAGATTATTACACTGCACCGACTGTAAATGCTGAGCCATATCAGAGCAAGCAGAAATGACACAGCATTCCTTCGAGAGGATAAACATCCAGAGGACGTTCTATCTTAAAAGAATGCTTCTTTTTATAGCGGTGTAACTTTTTTTCGGTTTCAACCGTTCCGTGTTTCCAGGTCGCTTCAAGGTGTCGAAAGCGTTGCTATGGCTACCAAATGCACACAGACATTGTGCTGCATAAAGCCATCTGCTCTATCAGTGACCCTGTGTCCTGCTTGTGTGGGCAGCTTCGATCTATTCTTAGTGATCTAGTATCCCAGGACCATTGCTCTTAAGAATCTCATAACAATGTGGATATTGTGGTTTAAGCCCAAGGGAACAATGAAAGGTTTTACAAGCCCTTTAGTAGTAATTTACTTCAACGGCAAACTGGACTTGACACAACAGTGGTGATGAGGTAATGGACCATGCCGTCACCTCTCATTACTTTTTTGTTTGACATTCAAACAACAGCTAGGTTTCCCACTTAGCTCTGGCTTAGATTTCATCGATTCGTGCTCTTTGCAGAAACGGAATGAATGCAGAATAGTCAGAACATGCAACACATCCAATGGCTTTGTGCAGTTGCTCACGTCAATAATTATGGGTTTATTCTGTCGACGCTGAGGTTTGAAACACTAGCACAATAAAGGGTTGAAAAACGGTGTGTTCATGACCGAGCTTGTGGTTCTCATTTTAGACCACCTCTGCATTACTTCACGTCTGCATGCTGGTCCTCCAGGCAGAAATGGGGGTGAGCGAGGCCACCGTTCCCAGCCAAGGGCACTCGAGAGCGAAATCAGATTGTGCTGATTCTGAGCTTTGTGGTGGAGACAAAGGGACTGCTGGTTCTCTGAGGCAGCTCAGGTTGAGTGAGGCTGGGACTGCTTTGGAGGGCCGGGGATGGCTGGGATGGGGGGCTGGGGCTGGGGCTATCAATTGCACTCCTCTGTTCAGCATTAGATAGGCTACAATGCAGATCAATGGCACTGAATGATGAGGGAAATTCAACACCTGCATTGCAGAAATAGATAATGGGATCATGTTGCTCAAAGTCGATGGAAAGACACAACTCAGTCCTGGAGCAAGCTCAAATGGAGAAACTCCATAAAAAATATTTCTAGGTCCAGGAAGCTTAATCTGTGTCCAGGAAACCGGTTTGAGTGTGTCAAGAACTGCAACGCTGCTGGGTTTTTCCCGCACAACAGTTTCCTGTGTGTATCGAGAATGATCCACCACCCAAAGGACATCCAGCCAACTTGACACAACTATGGGATGCATTGGTGTCAACATGGGCCAGCATCCCTGTGGAACTCTTTCAACACCTTGTAGAGTCCGTGCCCCGATGAATTGAGGCTATTCTGCGGACAAAAGGGGGTGCAGCTTAATTTTAGGAAGGTGTTCCTAATGTTTTGTGCACTCAGTGTATGTGACTCCTGTTGTCAGCTGTGTGGCCTTGAAGCCTATTGAAACTGTGTGTCATTCATGTGTCTCTGTGTTGCTGTGTTTTCTTTATTTCATCAAAATGTTTCATTTGTTCCATAAATGATCACCCAGGCGCATCCCAAATGGCACCCTATTCCCTATAGGGCCCTGGTCAAAAGTAGTGCCCCATAACCCTCACCTTAACCATTTTAAACGGGATCCTTGGGACGTCCGAACTCTGAGGTCATCCCATTGAAGTTTAAAACAGTTAAGGTTAGGGTTAGGTAAGGGTTATGGTAAGGGTAGAAGTTAAGGTCAGGGTTTAGTGTAGGGACATCCCAAGGAACCCTTATTGCACTAACCTTTCCAATGTCTGGTCCTTTTAGTGCAGTCTTCCTGACTGACTTCTTCAATACTGTATGTTACTTAAATGAGCTTGGAGTTTGAACACTCAGGTGTCGGATGGTGGAAGTGCAGCAGCGAACCCCCATGATTCGCCTCCACAGTTGTAAAGGATGTCAGCAGCGAACCCCCATGATTCGCCTCCTCAGTTGTAAAGGATGTCTGCAGCGAACCCCCATGATTCGCCCTCTCAGTTGTAAAGGATGTCAGCAGCGAACCCCCATGATTCGCCCTCTCAGTTGTAAAGGATGTCTGCAGCGAACCCCCATGATTCGCCCTCTCAGTTGTAAAGGATGTCAGCAGCGAACCCCCATGATTCGCCTCCTCAGTTGTAAAGGATGTCTGCAGCGAACCCCCATGATTCGCCTCCTCAGTTGTAAAGGATGTCAGCAGCGAACCCCCATGATTCGCCTCCTCAGTTGTAAAGGATGTCAGCAGCGAACCCCCATGATTCGCCTCCACAGTTGTAAAGGATGTCTGCAGCGAACCCCCATGATTCGCCTCCTCAGTTGTAAAGGATGTCTGCAGCGAACCCCCATGATTCGCCCTCTCAGTTGTAAAGGATGTCTGCAGCGAACCCCCATGATTCGCCTCCTCAGTTGTAAAGGATGTCTGCAGCGAACCCCCATGATTCGCCTCCTCAGTTGTAAAGGATGTCTGCAGCGAACCCCCATGATTCGCCTCCTCAGTTGTAAAGGATGTCTGCAGCGAACCCCCATGATTCGCCTCCTCAGTTGTAAAGGATGTCTGCAGCGAACCCCCATGATTCGCCTCCTCAGTTGTAAAGGATGTCAGCAGCGAACCCCCATGATTCGCCTCCTCAGTTGTAAAGGATGTCTGCAGCGAACCCCCATGATTCGCCTCCTCAGTTGTAAAGGATGTCAGCAGCGAACCCCCATGATTCGCCTCCTCAGTTGTAAAGGATATCTGCAGCGAACCCCCATGATTCGCCTCCTCAGTTGTAAAGATGTCTGCAGCGAACCCCCATGATTCGCCTCCTCAGTTGTAAAGGATGTCTGCAGCGAACCCCCATGATTCGCCTCCTCAGTTGTAAAGGATGTCAGCAGCGAACCCCCATGATTCGCCTCCTCAGTTGTAAAGGATGTCTGCAGCGAACCCCCATGATTCGCCTCCTCAGTTGTAAAGGATGTCTGCAGCGAACCCCCATGATTCGCCTCCTCAGTTGTAAAGGATGTCTGCAGCGAACCCCCATGATTCGCCTCCTCAGTTGTAAAGGATGTCTGCAGCGAACCCCCATGATTCGCCTCCTCAGTTGTAAAGGATGTCTGCAGCGAACCCCCATGATTCGCCTCCTCAGTTGTAAAGGATGTCAGCAGCGAACCCCCATGATTCGCCTCCTCAGTTGTAAAGGATGTCTGCAGCGAACCCCCATGATTCGCCTCCTCAGTTGTAAAGGATGTCTGCAGCGAACCCCCATGATTCGCCTCAGTTGTAAAGGATGTCTGCAGCGAACCCCCATGATTCGCCTCCTCAGTTGTAAAGGATGTCTGCAGCGAACCCCCATGATTCGCCTCCTCAGTTGTAAAGGATGTCTGCAGCGAACCCCCATGATTCGCCTCCTCAGTTGTAAAGGATGTCTGCAGCGAACCCCCATGATTCGCCTCCTCAGTTGTAAAGGATGTCTGCAGCGAACCCCCATGATTCGCCTCCTCAGTTGTAAAGGATGTCTGCAGCGAACCCCCATGATTCGCCTCCTCAGTTGTAAAGGATGTCTGCAGCGAACCCCCATGATTCGCCTCCTCAGTTGTAATTGTCTGCAGCGAACCCCCATGATTCGCCTCCTCAGTTGTAAGGATGTCTGCAGCGAACCCCCATGATTCGCCTCCTCAGTTGTAAAGGATGTCTGCAGCGAACCCCCATGATTCGCCTCCTCAGTTGTAAAGGATGTCTGCAGCGAACCCCCATGATTCGCCTCCTCAGTTGTAAAGGATGTCTGCAGCGAATTTTGTGCCTGTCTGCATTTTCTACATTTTGCTCCATCCGTTTATTCATTTTGTCATCTGTACTTGACACTCACAAACAATGAACATACTCACACACAGCATCAAGGGTGTGTATCATACACGCACGCACGCACTCACACACATACACTTTCTCCCTCCCACTGACGGACCTAAAAAGGATTTGACCGCAATGATGTGCAGTATCCTTTCTGGTGGTCTCTAACACATCCCTTCTAACACCCAGCAGAGAAGCAAGGCATGAGGCATGGATTACCGTCAGCAATTTACTCTGATTAAGTCCTTCTAGGCTTAGTTAAGTCACCGATACACACAGAGGTGTGTAGGCTGAACATCACATGGGGAGTATCGATGGTGCTCACCGGGTTCCCATCAACAGAAATGGCTCAATATCCACCGAAACTATCAAACAAACCACTATTCTATCCTTCAACTGTTTTGTTTTTCCCGATCATTTTATTCTCAGTCAGTAATTTGTACAAACAGACAGAGTCTACATCCTAAATAGCACCTTATTCCCTATGAAGTGCATAACCTTTGACCAGTGCACTATAAAGGGAACATGGTACCATTTGGGAAGCTACCGGTTACTTCTTCCCAGAACACAGAGATCATTCCGTGTTAATTGGGGCTAGGTGCAGTGGGTTATGGGAAATGAGGGCGGATGTGGGCTTCAATGCCCAAAAGGCCTATGGGTTACTTTGTAGTGAGGCCGTTTATTATTTCTGTGAAAGGGGGATATGGGAGGAAAGCAAGAGAGCGGTGGGATCGTAAAGCAGCTGTAATCGCCATATCGAACTTCCTCCCCAACACGATCCACAGGTGGAGAGGAGGAGGAGGCGAGATGACCTGGGATAGTGTGTGTGTTTGTCAGATACGGTCAGCCACAATCAGATGGATTCATATGAGACAGTAATGCTCTGTAAAAATGAATTAGATCATTAGATGAGAAGGTTCCCGAATGATAACACAGAACATGTGGTAAGAAATGATAGGATATTAAATAAAATATATTTTACTTTTATGCGCCATTCTTTATCTTAGGTTGGCACAACAAGAAGACAAAATGTCAGAAAACTCACTGCACAATATCCCACTGCACAATATCCCACTGCACAATATCTCACTGCACAATATCCCACTGCACAATATCCCACTGCACAATATCCCACTGCACAATATCCCACTGCACAATATCCCACTGCACAATATCTCACTGCACAATATCCCACTGCACAATATCTCACTGCACAATATCCCACTGCACAATATCCCACTGCACAATATCCCACTGCACAATATCCCACTGCACAATATCCCACTGCACAATATCCCACTGCACAATATCCCACTGCACAATATCCCACTGCACAATATCTCACTGCACAATATCTCACTGCACAATATCCCACTGCACAATATCCCACTGCACAATATCCCACTGCACAAGATCCCACTGCACAATATCCCACTGCACAATATCCCACTGCACAATATCCCACTGCACAATATCCCACTGCACAATATCTCACTGCACAATATCCCACTGCACAATATCCCACTGCACAATATCTCACTGCACAATATCTCACTGCACAATATCCCACTGCACAATATCCCACTGCACAATATCCCACTGCACAATATCCCACTGCACAATATCCCACTGCACAATATCCCACTGCACAATATCTCACTGCACAATATCCCACTGCACAATATCCCACTGCACAATATCTCACTGCACAATATCTCACTGCACAATATCCCACTGCACAATATCCCACTGCACAATATCCCACTGCACAATATCCCACTGCACAATATCCCACTGCACAATATCCCACTGCACAATATCCCACTGCACAATATCCCACTGCACAATATCTCACCTGCACAATATCCCACTGCACAATATCCCACTGCACAATATCTCACTGCACAATATCCCACTGCACAATATCCCACTGCACAATATCCCACTGCACAATATCTCACTGCACAATATCCCACTGCACAATATCCCACTGCACAATATTCCACTGCACAATATCCCACTGCACAATATCCCACTGCACAATATCTCACTGCACAATATCCCACTGCACAATATCCCACTGCACAATATCCCACTGCACAATATCCCACTGCACAATATCCCACTGCACAATATCTCACTGCACAATATCCCACTGCACAATATCCCACTGCACAATATCCCACTGCACAATATCCCCTCCAATTCAATAATAATAAAAGATTTTAGTACAGTGATGCCAAAATTGCCTTTACGACTTCAAAATAACTTCTTAAAAATGTATGTGAAAATTCATACATTGTGTGACATGACAGAGGTTAGAGGCGGCTTGAGGGTAGTGGGTAGATGATCATTAATTAGATCCAGGGTCAATGGTTCCAATTTTCTTAGTTGCATCTATGTTCCTCCTCTTGAGTGACAGAACACTGAGCCAATCTAGAGAGCACTACCAACCCCTAAGCTCTGTATTTTCCACTGGCTGCCCCATCACCACTGAACTAGGCTGAAACACCTACATTTTGGAGCTGCCTTACTCAAGAAAGCAAAAAAGAGACCATGTTTGTATACTCAATTTAATTTTATTTTATTTTACATTGTTTGCAAACTGATATGTGACACGTATTAATGCCAAAATAACATGCAACAACCAAAGTGGGGCTCAAAACAGGAATGATGGGTCACCACTGCCTACCACATTAAAATGTGAGTTTGAGGCAGTATAATTGTTTGAAACCTGAATGTTTTACTTGACTTCAAATAATGAGGAATGTCAGTGCTTCAAAATAGCCTAGCAAAAATCCAACCATAGAAATGTGAAGACTTCCTCATGCCATTAACCAGCATTTCTCTCCTATTCTATTGGTTTTCATATCAACTTTCTTTCATTTTCCGAAAGCCAAAAACATAATCCTAGTCATATTAGCAACCCATTCTAATTGTGGCTATTAGATTCCCCGCTTTCTAAATTTGGAACTGAGATTTTAATGTCTGTCACATACAGATGTAGGATCTTAATTTGAGCCAGTTTGCTACAGCAGGAAAATCATCCTGGAGTAACAAGAAATGTGAATTATTATGTAGATTATAATTAATGGACTTTTTTTTTGAAGGGGTTGATACATTTTTCGTAGGGCAAATCAAGTCTGATATCTGAAGGTGGATATTACAAACTTTAGAAGCCTTTTTAAACCTCAAATACACAACAAGTTTGCATTTCCTGCTGTGCAGAAACATTCTCAGCAACAAAAGAGTGATCAAATTACGTTTTATTAGCCGCTTCATTACAGCAGTTGCATGTTCAATAATAGGCTATATAGCCTTTTGACTGTAAAGCATTCAACACACTGAGAATCTGACTGCTGATAAACTGCCAATAGGTACTATTCACAGTAGGAGGATGTTCCTTCTCTTGCTAGAACCTGCTGCGTGCCAACCTGGTACTGACGAATCTGCATTTCTACTTGTAGAATGCTCGGCAGTGGCCGACAACTTGACTTTGCACCAATCAGAGAGCACGAACCTCCACGTGGGGGAGCCAACTGGAGTGACAAGAAAGAGGACAAATAATATCTCTTTTTCTGGTCTAATCCACCCTTTTCATCAGATTTGTTCTAACTAAAACAATAAAGCTGTATAAAACATATATTTTTTTCAAGCCTTTACACCTTTTATGTCTAGCTAGGGAGTTTTGTGCTTCAAGAAGGATGTTTTTTCCTTACGTTTGGATGTGCACTAGCTTATTAGTTGGCTAGTTCATGTGAACTTTCTAACTAAGCCAGGCAGTCACACACACATGATAAGAAACTAATGGGGTGGTACGTGAAGCACCAATGCACACAACAATACACACTTTCTCCCCAGTCTGAAGTCCTCAGCGCTCTGGGGCAGGTTTTCATCGAGGATCTCTCTGTACCCTGCTCCATTCAACAAAATGAGGTAAGAGTGAAGGAGTCGGAATACATTCCGAATGTATTGTATTAATGACCTAACAGCAACAACAAGTAATCAAGCCTTAATCACATCTATAACCGACACTTCCTGGTCCTATTAGTGCCCTGCGATTCTGTGCAGCCCAGCTCTCTGACCTCATTTAGGGCCCTGAAACTGGTTTCTGCTTCTTGTCACTGCCATTAATTACCCTGCTAGCCCCGGGGGTTCTGACTGGGTCACCCTGCACACTGAGTCTCCCTGAGTAGTAGCCCAGGTTGAGCTGTGGGTTACTTTTTTGGAGGAATGGTAGTGTTTTGATAGTCGGAGTTGATTGTGAACAACCCTTACACTTACGTGTGGTACCCACTTTTTCCTGTGACACACACACTCACACACAAATCAAATCAAATTGTATTGGTCACATACACATGGTTAGCAGATGTTAATGCGAGTGTAGCTTCTAGTTCCGACCGTGCAGTAATATCTAACAAGTAATCTAACAATTTCACAACAACTACCTTATACACACAAGTGTAAAGGAATGAATAAGAATATGTACATATAGATATGTGGATGGGTGATGGCCTTGCGGCATAGGCAAGATGCAGTAGATGTTATAGAGTACAGTATATACATATGAGATGAGTAATGTAGGGTATGTAAACATTATGTCAAGTGACATTGTTTAAAGTGACTAGTGATACATTTATTACATCCAATTTTTAATTATTAAAGTCGCTAGAGATTTGAGTCAGTATGTTGGCAGCAGCCACTCAATGTTAGTGATGGCTGTTTAACAGTCTGATGGCCTTGAGATAGAAGCTGTTTTTCAGTCTCTCGGTCCCAGCTTTGATGCATCTGTACTGACCTCGGCTTCTGGATGATAGCGGGGTGAACAGGTAGTGGCTCGGGTGGTTGTTGTCCTTGATGATCTTTTTGGACTTCCTGTGACATCAGGTGGTGTAGGTGTACCCTCTGGAAAGCCTTACGGTTGTGGGCGGAGTAGTTGCCGTACCAGGCGGTGATACAGCACCGACAGGATGCTCTCGATTGTGCATCTGTTAAAGTTTGTGAGTGTTTTCGGTGACAAGCCAAATTTCATCAGCCTCCTGAGGTTGAAGAGGCGCTGCTGCGCCTTCTTCACGATGCTGTCTGTGTGGGTTGACCATTTCAGTTTGTCCGTGATGTGTACGCCGGGTAACTTAAAACTTTCCACCTTCTCCACTACTGTCCCGTCGATGTGGATAGGGGGGTGCTCCCTCTGCTGTTTCCTGAAGTCCACGATCATCTCCTTTGTTTTGTTGACGTTGAGTGTGAGGTTATTTTCCTGACACCACACTCCGAGGGCCCTCACCTCCTCCCTGTAGGCCTTCCCATCGTTGGTGGTAATCAAGCCTACCACTGTAGTGTCATCTGCAAACTTGATGATTGAGTTAGAGGCGTGCGTGGCCACGCAGTCATGGGCGAACAGGGAGTACAGGAGAGGGCTGAGAACGCACCCTTGTGGGGCGCCAGTGTTGAGGATCAGCGGGGTGGAGATGTGGTTTCCTACCCTCACCACCTGGGGGCGGCCCGTCAGAAAGTCCAGGACCCAGTTGCACAGGCCAGGGTCAAGACACACACACAGGCACACGCGCACTGCAAACGAGTCCGTAAAAATAGCCATTATTTGAATGGAGGATGAAGAGTTGCCAGCTTCCATTACATGTCAGTAGTATCTAAACCAACAGAACATGGCCTTGCACTTGACTTCTCTATTTCCACCTCCCTGCACATTGGGTTGACTTGTGCTCTCTAGGAAGCGTTTTTGCTCTACTACAGTGCATTACAGCTAAGCAGGAGGTGAGAAAGAGTATACAGGGCTACAGATTGAGAAAGGGAAGTCAAAATGAGATACACAGGAGTGCATACTGTAGGGAGAATCCAGTGAACATTGTAAAAGGCTAACAATGGGCTGACATTAACTATGAGTATTAGGCTTATGCCGATAAATTATAGGCTGTGCTCAAAATGGCACCATATTCCCTACATAGTGCTACACTATGAAGGTAATAGGGTGCCACCCACTATACAGAAAATAGGGTGCTATTTGGGAAATAGGCATATGCTACCACACGGAAGTACTCAATGGCCCATAGTCACTAGCTACAGTACATCCAATCTGCTGCTGCTATGCTAATCCAATAGCAGTAAAATGCAATGTCATCATGGTGGACTGACTGTCCGTTAATCCCATTTACACTCACCAGGCATATTAGTGCACGCTAACTCTCCCAATGGGAAGAATGGTGTAATAAAATAGTCAGCGTGTAAATGTCGAGTCATATTTCAGAAATGTTGCTGGGGTCTCATTCTGTAAGGTTTAATTTTCTTTCGCTGAGGTTTCACTGAAAATCTTTCAGAAAGAGCAATACATGGATCAAGGTTTTTGCCAGCGTCCATTTTTCATGGTCAACTCTCGACTGTTCAAGTAGTCTCTCGGAGGTACAATATTCCTCCCTGTACTCACCCACAGAAATAGGTGGAGTGTTTTATCTGTTGTGGGGCACTGTAGAAAGAATATTGAGAATGGTGAGGTTTTGCAAGGTAAGAGTATTCTCTTTGGTGACGGATATTTAGCATCTCAGATTAAAGACTCAGACAGCGCTTCGGCACTGCGGGATATGGATCCTTGTGATTTGACCATTTCTTGAGCCAGCAGGAGAGGGTGAGTGTATATCTTAGAAACCCAGGAATGATCTTTGGTGCAGGGCTAATGGCCAATTACGGAGCATACTGTATCAGTTGTTTCAATATTTTCTACTCTTTTTTAAATCTCTCCCTTTTGTTAATTCAGTACAACATGAAAATCTACAAGACCCAAAAGCACAAGGCAATGTCACTGATTAGATTTGTTTCATGTAGACTTCATACAGTTGTGGAACCTCACAAATGTATACTATGAATGGGGGGAAAAAAATCCCATGATTACAAATAGAGAATCAAATAGCCAAGAGTAAAAAGTGGCTTCAGGGGCACCTGGCGTGAGGGTCTGTGGTATCCTTGGGACGTCCCTACACTAAACCTTAACCCTAACCCCTACCCTTACCCTAACCTTAACCATAACTTTTACCATAAGATTAACCAATTTAAATGTAAACTTCAATGGGGTATGTACATCCCAAGGATCCTGGATAGCACAGACCCTGGTGTAAGAGCACCATCTCTCCAAAACGGTGTGTATGTATGTGTTTGTGTGTGCGTGTGTGTGCACACATCATGCATTATTGAAGCAGATGTTGAATTATTCAAAACATTCATATTGATCCCAGGGCCTGATATCACTGTAGTCTGGTTCGGAGAGAGAGAGAGAGAGAGAGAGAGAGAGATGGAGAGAGAGAGAGAGAGAGAGAGAAAGATGGAGAAAGAAAATGGAGGAATACTTAGAAAAAAGGGGAGAAGGAAAGGTGAGAGGGAGGATAGATAGTGCGCGAGAGAGAGAGATAAAGCTTAGGTCAGAGGGACGACAACCATCTCATCATCCCATTGATCTCTCAGACCATTCCCACACCACACACATCAATGGTACCCTGGTGGGCCAAACAGAATCCAACCCTGGGTTGACGGGGGGCGTATCAGCCCTGGACACATACTGTAACAGAACATAGTCCATGGCAGGAATGTTTACTTTGAAGGTGTGTGTGTTATTAGGTGAGGTCTAAAAAGAGCACTGCTGAGCAGTGAAATGTAAATGTAGGTGTTAAGTTGGCCAGAGACGCTGATCTTGGGCCAGTTTTGCATTCCCACCAATAATGGTTAGGTTAGGATTGGGGAAGGGGAAGATGATCCTAGATCTGTACCTAGGGGAAACTTCACCCTAATTCATTTACAAAAGAGATGCTAATGACAATGAGTTTTGGATGACCCTCAGAATTACACTGGTGCCACGTCTGACTCTGTAGCTGGCAATCTTTGGCTAAGTTCCAGATCGTCTGTAAATCAGTCATGCTGCACAAATTAATGATTTAATGCAGCGTCATCTACATTGCATATGGGGATCAAATTACAAAATCATATTGATGTGGTTAATGACATGTTAAACACTTATCTTAAGCCTGTTGCATGCTTCCCAGTCTAAACATTTTGCGTATATGACAGAATTGTGTGAAGTTTTTGTTTGTTTTTTGACTAACATAACAAAATGTGGAAAAAGTCAAGGGGTCGGGATATTTTACGAATGTACTGTATATATACAGTTTGGACACACCTACTCATTCCAGGGTTTTTCTTTATTTTGACTATTTTCTACATTGTAGAAGAATAATGAAGACATCAAAACTCTGAAATAACACATATGGAATCATGTAGTAACCAAAAGAGTGTTAACCAAATCAAAATATATTTTAGATTATTCAAAGTAACCACCCTTTGCCTTGATTGCAGCTTTGCACACTCTTGGCATTCTCTCAACCAGCTTCATGAGGTAGTCACCTGGAATGCATTTCAATTAGAGGTGCCTTGTTAAAAGTTAATGTGTGGAAGTTATTTCCTTCTTAATGCGTTTGAGCCAATCAGTTGTGTAGTGGTGGTATACAGAAGATAGCCCTATTTGTTAAAAGACCAAGTCCATATTATGGCAAGAACAGCTCAAATAAGCAACGAGAAATGACAATCCATCATTACTTTAAGTCTTGAAGGTCAGTCAATCTGGAACATTTCAAGAACTTTGAAAGTTTCTTCAAGTGCAGTCGCAAAAACCATCAAGCACTATGATGAAACTGGCTCTCATGAGGACCACCACAGGAAAGGAAGACCCAAAGTTACCTCTGCTGCGGAGTATAGGTTCTTTGAAGTTACCAGCCTCAGAAATTGAGGCAAATAAATGCTTCACATAGTTCAAGTAACAACATCAACTGTTCAGAGGAGACTGCGTGAATCAGGCCTTCATGGTCAAATTGCTGCAAAGAAACCACTACTAAAGGACACCAATAAGAAGAAGAGACTTACTTGGGCCAAGAAACAAGAGCAATGGACATTAAACCTGTGGAAATCTGCCCTTTGGTCTGATGAGTCCAAATTTGAGATTTTTGGTTCTAACCGCCGTGTCTTTGTGAGATGCAGAGTAGGTGAACGGATGATCACCACGTGTTTTTTTGTGCTAATTTATTGAAAATGAAGTATTCACACCCTCAAGTCAATACATGTTAGAATAGCCTTTGGCAGTGATTATTGCTGTGAGTCTTTCTGGGTAAGTTTCTAAGATCTTTGCACACCTGGATCGTACAATATTTTCACATTCTTTTTAAAGTTATTCCAGCTATGTCAAGTTGGTTGTTGATCATTCCTAGACAGCCATTTTCAAGTCAAAACTGTAACTAAGCCACTCAGGAACATTCACTGTCATGTTGGTAAGCAACTCCAGTCCTGGTATTTTAGGATTTTGCCTGTGCTTAGCTCTATTCAATTTATTTTTTATCCTAACAAGCATACCCATAACATGATGCAGCCACCACCATTCTTGAAAATATAAAGAGTGGTACTCAGTGATGTGTTGTATTTGCCCCAAACATAACACTTTGTATTATGGACATTAAGTTTTAAAAAATGCCACATTGTTTTCCAGTTTAATTTAGTGCCTTATTGCAAACAGGGTGCATGTTTTGGAATATTTGTATTCTGTACTGGCTTCCTTCTTTTCACTCTGTCATTAAGGTTAGTATTGTGGAGTAACTACAATGTTGTTTATCCATCCTCAGTTTTCTCCTATCACAGCCAATAAACTCTGTAACTGTTTTAAAGTCACCATTGGCCTCATGGTGAAATCCCTGAGTGGTTCCTTCCTCTCCGGCAACTGAGTTAGGAAGGACGCCTGTATCTTTGTAGTGACTGTGTGTATTGATGCACCATCCAAAGTGTAATAACTTCACCATGCTCAAAGGGATATTCAGTGTCTGACTTATTATTATTTTTTCACCCATTGGAAAACCTCCCTGGTCTTTGTGGTTCAATCTGGGTTTGAAATTCACTGCTCGACTGAGGGACCTTACATATGTGTGGGGTACAGAGTTGAGGTAGTCATTCAAAAATCATTTTAAACACTATTATTGCACACAAAGTGAGTCCATGCAACTCATTATGTGACTTGTTAAGCACATTTTTACTCCTGAACCTATTTAGGCCATAACAAAGGGGTTGAATACTTATTGACTCAAGACATTTCTGCTTTTCATTTTTATTAATTTGTAAAAATGTGTGATGAACATAATTCCACTTTGACATTATGGGGTATTGTGTGTAGGTCAGTGACACAGAATCTAAATTGAATAAATGTTACATTCAGGCTGTAACAACAACATGTGGCAAAAGTCAAGTGGTGTGAATACTTTCTGAATTGCAGTATATATATTGTAGGATTTTCGTTTTTAGGATGAGTTGGTGGTGCGGACAGGGCCGAATTGTTGTCCCAATCCGACCCTGTCTTACTCACCAGAATGTTTTGTGCTTAGTCTTAGCAGTGGAAGAGTTAAAGCTGGTGCAATATGTGAGTCGCATAGCGCCCCTCACTGGCCCAAAAAGTCGTAGCTGAACCATAGACGGCTGGTGGCTGCAGATGATGTTGCCGCATCCCGTTCCGCTTTGCTACAGGCCTGCATTCGTATCAAAATCTGCCAATCTTCTCTCCAATCCCTCCCTCATCCTCCTCCTTCTCACCCCGCCCGCGCGCCTGACGCGCACACCACCAATGCTCCTCTCTGGTTTCTAGACACACGACTCTACGCTTAAGTGGCTCGGCATCGGTAACGGTATGTAAATCTGTCTATGACAAGTAATCCTGGCAAATCGGTTTTACATAAAATATGCTGAATGATTACGCTATATATTCAGCCGTTCCTAAAATGGAGTCCGTTATCCTTATGTTTGCATGGAATTGATCAATGGTAGACTTGATGTGTACCGATAGACTTGTGACGTAGGGCGACTGGCTCCTCTCCCTTTATCCTCAGATGACTGCATTACATTTCAATGTATTTCATCAGAAACATCATGAGCCCATTTTTAGACGCATCTGATTTATCCACCGTTTTCCCATGTACAGGGTGACTTTTTAATTCACATTTAATTCTTATTGTTTGAATAGCATATTTTCCGTGACAGTAATTTGTTGAAAAAAATGCCAGACAGTACTAAGTCATTAAATAATCAGACACTTATTTAAACCTACCTTGACATATGGGAGAGCGGTACAGAACGCTCAGGTGACGGAGTTTAACCACTCTTTGCCTCGTCCAAAGTAACTGGATTAATGCACTATGAAGTGAAGATTACACACGCGCATGTGGCATAATTCGTTTTAATATTGAACTGTATCAGGTTAAAAAAAATGTAGCCGTGGTATTCATTAAGATGTAGTATTGAATATATTGAGATAGGAATGCAATTAAATCGGCGCAATAGAATGCTGGTTTGTTTCCACTGGGCGCCTTGAGCTGTAGTTCGATTCGTTCCGCTCGATTGGATGATGTATGTTCTTTTAACCGCGAGTGGGCGTGATATGGATACGTTGTTGAGAACGACGTTAACGTGTGTTTACCTCTCGGTACATCGAGGACAATATTGAGAATCAAAACAAGCACGCACAAACGTCCCTCTAAACTCCCAAATAGACTATAATAAAGTTTACGTCACTTAGGAATGGGTGCATTTTCTAAAGATTTTAAGGTCATTAATCGTAAACGGGATGAATTAGTCTCGTTTGTCAATGTCAGAAATGTTGGTACTGATTTTCTTTGTTCAGCTATTGCCTAGGGCAGCATGCTTTCTGTGTTATTGTGAATGTTGTAAAGAAACGTGTCATGCAGATTATTTGTTCTGCTGTTTAATACGATGTGATTGGTACATTTTTCTTTGAGATTCTGTAGCAATGTTGTTACCTATGGATACTAGTGTTGTGCTGGGTGAATTGGGACCCTCCCAGGCCTCCAGTGACTCAGCAATGGTCTGTGTGACTCAGACGCAGCGTGTGTGTGTGTGTGTGTGCATGAATCTGCTTGCGCCTGCCGACTGTACGATCAGTGATGATGAATGGAAATACTGATCAACAGAGGAATAGCAGGGATGAAAGAGGGATTCAAATGATGTTACGCGAATTGATAGGATACTGCATTCATTCTCCTTCTGTAATATAATGAAAGTTTATGTAAATTAATGAATTAGCCATTAGTATGACTGTAAAGTGGAGGGGCTACCATTGTGATTTGTATTTGTTTGCTTTTTTACAATAAAATAATCAGGCTCGCAGGCACACATTTTGGGGTAATGCTTTGAATCTCAACGAAGAACAACTTGAACATAATGTAGCTTTCTCACCCACCAGAGTCAAGTGAAAGTGCACCAGCTTGACAGTCAGCTAAATGCTTTTGTGGGCAAAAGTCAAAGCTAATGTGCATTAGATAAACCTGTTTGGGTGCTCTCTAGGAGCTAGCTATATCAGCCGTAGCCTATAGCATTTCATCAAGCTTTGTAGAGCTATTGGCTAGCTTAGCAAGGCTAGGTTTAGCCTGAGGCTACTGTGTTGAGTCACACTGTCGTTGCTACCCACTGTTCAACCCACACAGCCTACATACACTTTACTAGGATAAATGCTTTGTTTCCTGATAGGGTTATGGTAATTTGAGCAGATATGTAGACTGGACAATGGTCTGTAGGAAAAACAAGACACGTGTTCTGGTGTGGTTTGGGAAGGCTTTGGGCTCAATTCAATCTGTATCGCTGTAGTTAGGGCAGTTTAAATTTAAAGGTCATTTCCAGTTGAGACGTCATGTGCCAATTTTACCGTGAATGGCAATGTTCCTGCATCATTGCCTTTAAATTTCAATCGCGCTATAGCGCTGAACTTTTGCGATACAGATTGAATCAAGCCCTTTGGTTGTCAATTTCATGATGATTTCATATGTTGCCGTTTTACTTACGGTCCCATTCATTCAATTCGTATTACCAGGTTTATAGGAAATTTAGTGATTTAAATAACCATATCCATAAAAATCTATCTGGCCATTCCACATCCATAGACATAAGCTTAATAAACAGTAGTGGTATGCCAAAGCATTGTGGTTGAAACTGGCAGACAGGCACGATCAGGTGATCCAACTTCATCCAGCTTTAATTAACATTTCTAATTGAAGGACGTTGCGATTACCGTCGTCATTATGCGTGTATAATTTGCTACAACGACTTACTTAATAGTTTCAAATCGATGGAGTCTTAGCCCTAGTTCAAACACCACTACCTCACGTTCTATTTGGAAGAGCGGGGATTGAGTGCTGTCTGAAACATTGCAGTGTGCCTCTCCAGACTTTTGATGAGAGTTTGGGAGCCTCTGCCGCTCATTGTGCGTGGTGCGGGTGAACTAGCCTCTGTTTCATGCATCACGCCGGAACAGTTCTTCCACTGTTGGGAGAAATGGTCATACATATTAATATATGTTAATTGTTGGGAGAAATGGTAATACATATTAATATATGTTAATTGTTGGGAGAAATGGTAATACATATTAATATATGTTAATTGTTGGGAGAAATGGTGATACATATTAATATATGTTAATTGTTGGGAGAAATGGTAATACATATTAATATATGTTAATTGTTGGGAGAAATGGTAATACATATTAATATATGTTAATTGCATGCAAATAAAGGTTGGTTTGCTACCACTCCCACAAAGGAAGAACAATCCGCCTTAGATTTGCAGGTGGTCACGTTAGAACAGACCCAGGGTATGTTTGTGTCTGCAGAAATGCTAAGGCTTATGGTTAGTGTCATTTTTGGTGCACTTTAAAACCAGGAAATTATGGTAAAAACCTGACTTCTCAACACAGAGGTTGAAACATTAATGACCGATGGGCTTTACATCAACATACAAATTGTTTGGCAATCTCGGGAGAAAATAGAACATTATGTTGCACATTAGGCCTAATCTCGCTATTTATTTATTTATATCGCTACAAATTCTGGTTTCTGTAACACAAGAGGTCATTATTCCTGAATTTGACCCAAAACCAACGAGGAAGTGTTGAGAACAGTATCTTAATTTCTAGTCAGTTCGTCTCGCCATAAATTTGGCGTCTGGACTGTGCATTATTGACTCAACAGGGTGCTTACTTCCTAATCTGTCAGGATTTGGGATTGGGTTTGAAACAAAGAACCACTCTCACACCGGGATTAGGAGTGTTGGTTCATGACCTGGCTGACAGGTTGCACGTCTGGGGAAATATGTTCGAATTAATGTAATCACGGAGACCTTTTATTTAGATCAACTAATTTGTTGAAGCGAAGTGAAATCTATGAATAACAGCAGGATTCCATGAAGGAAGCCATGCAAACAAAGAAACAAACACACAGACAAAAAATAAATAATAATAACAACAATAATAACAGTAATAAGGCTCGGAATAGCTTGACTAAAATACAATCCACCATTCAAAGATGGTCCAATGTGTGTTGCCTTACATAAACCTGTGATTTAGTCTAGCTAGCTAGATTGCCTAGCTTGGTTTAACCAGACTGAGTACTGTGTCACCATTGTTTCACACAGCACTCGGTCTGATTTACCCTCCAAAACAGACACTGCCAAAACAATCGCTATGCGGATGTTGGCTAAAGCAGATTTGATTGAATCAAGCCCTAAGTCAACCATGCGGAAGTTGCTTAATTGCTTATTCCTGTTCATATACCCAAAGTCCGGTGAATGCATGACTCATGGTTTAGCACAGTTATTGATATGTGTGCTGGAACATATACAATTATGTTTATAATCTGAACAAACAGTGTCATTAATTATATATATATATATATATATATATATATATACACACACACACACACACACACACACACACACACACACACACACACACACACACACACACACACACACACACACACACACACACACACACAGAGTACCATTCAAAAGTCTGGACACACCTATTCATCAAAGGGTTTTCTTTATTTGTACTATTTTCTACATGGTAGAATAATAGTGAAGACATCAAAACGATTAAATAACACCTATGGAATCATTTAGTAACCAAAAAAAGTGCTAAACAAATCAAAATAGATTTTAGATATTAGATTCATCCAAGTAGCCTTGATGACAGCTTTGCATAATCTTGACATTCTCTCAACCAGCTTCATGAGGTAGTCACCTGGAATACATTTAAATTAACAAGTGTGCCTGGTTAAAATTTAATTTGTGGAATTTCTTTCCTTCTTAATGCGTTTGAGCCAATCAGTTGTGTTGTGACAAGGTAGGGTTTGTATACAGAAGACAGCCCTATTTGGTAAAAGACTAAGTCCATGTTATGTCAAGAACAACTCAAATGAGCAAAGAGAAAGGACAGATAGTTTTATCTTCATTATCAGAGAGACAGAGCGGGAGTACGAGCAGTCGAACGAGCAAACAGACAGCAGTCACAGCACAGACAGGCAATTATTGCTGAAAGCAGGAATATTGGGCTGATGTGATGTTTCCCTTGAACGGCGCAGTACAGCAGTAAACATTGATCCTCTACTGAAGGCTTCTATTCCCACTGGTCCCCAATGGTCGTCCTGCTCCATCTCCCATCCTGATCCCAAATCTGCTGACTAGGCCTGGAGTACCAGGCATCCAACTGGCCTGACACACCTTTAGGCACTGAGGTGCTTGGGCTCAAGCGAGCCGTGCAAGCAAAGATGGTCCTTTTGGGGAGATCAATTTCATGTAGCCTACATCCCTGCATTTTTTTTTTTTTGACGTAGAGTTCCATACTAAAATTCTCCCAGAGGAAACGAAAGGATTAGATTTGTCACCATGCTGGCTTGGTGTCATTCTCATGATATGGGTTGCAGCTATTCTTGATTTTTGTTGTTGTTGTTGTTGTGTGTATTGTGTGAGCTTTTGTCTTGAAGGGAAGACATATGCCTCAAGCCTCAACAAACATACTCGTACATTTCAACACTCCAAGTAAGGACACAATCCAAATCACAAATACAGTGAGGGACAAAACATGAGTGGGCCGGAAGGTTTTGAATGCATAACCTCCACAATGGAAATCCGTTGTCCAAAGATGTTACATAGCGCTTAACATTCACTTGAAGAGGAATATCTGTGGGATATTTTATGGGAATTTCTACCTCCTTGCTTGCTGGATTCCCAAAATAAGATTTGTGAGATGGAAAAGGACGGAGAATGTTCTTTCTCTCTCTGGGTTTTCTCACCTTAAGCTTAAATGGTATCATGGTATCACTTGTCATTGTGCTGAAGGTCACCTTGACAGGTATTTTTCATAATTTGTGTCTCCTGGTTGTTGTCTATTCAACCCTGTGACCCTGTCTTGGGTTTGTCATGGTGATGGATGACATGTCACTGTGCATCTGACTCATTTTTGACAGCCATTTTATAATCATTACATGAACACTGACACCTCTTGGACATAAGTATGGATAGGATATGCCCACCTTAGGATTGTGTGTGTGTGTTGGCTACCCTGAGAGCATTTGCCATGCAATATGCAGAAGAGATATTCCGATGTGTTACTGGCTGTGTGGGCTGTAGATGAGTTGTGGTTACACAAGCACAAAGTTGTGGTGCAATTAGTGTTCATTAGCAACTTCTAATCGTTTGAGTCTTGCGGCATCATACAATTCACTTCCCTAATTCTTAATGATTTTTGAGAAATGACTGTTCCGTCTCCCCTCACAGCCTCTTACCTAAGAGTCAAGCTCCTCCGTAGCCTACATGGAGCTAAATGGAATACTGTAAAAGGAAAACGAAGCAATGGTTTTGGATGCAATATAGTGAAACAAGAGTGAAAGATGGTTTGGTCAGGAGAGTTGGAGGTGAGATATTTATTGGCAGTGTAGGCCTCCCCGAGTGGCAGTGGATCCCCCGAATGGCTGTAGGCCCCCCTGAATGGCAGTGGTGATGTCATGGTTGGCACAGTGTGGGCATCCCGGGTCTCTAGGAGACGGTGACACAGCGTCAAACCCCTACTGTTGCCCTTTGCTGGATGTCTGGTTTTCTGGCTGTCTGGTTTTCTGGCTGTCTGGTTTTCTGGCTGTCTGGTTTTCTGGCTGTCTGGTTTTCTGGATGTCTGGTTTTCTGGCTGTCTGGTTTTCTGGATGTCTCCTCACTTTCTTTACTGCCTTTTTTCTCTCTCTCTCTGGCTTTATGTCCTCTGTTGTATTTTAATTGTCTATTATTATACCTTCACCGATGTGTCTTCTCTGTTCTCCTTGTCTCTTCATCTCCTGATACTCAATCCGGGCCGGCTCCAGGCAGAAGCGACATAAGGGGTCGCCTAGGGCCCCAGGCGGCTAGGAACTCAGTCTAGGTCTCAACTTACTGTTGAGAGTTAGAATAGTGGAATACACAAGGTGCAAGTTCAAAATTTGGTTGTGAATTAGCCATTTTTATATTGTTATGTCAGTCACTGACAGTCATTCAATTAGCCATGTCAGCTAACCATTCTTATATTGTTAAATTAGTCTAGCCAGCTAACTAAACTTGTAGTAACATTGGCACGCCGGTCACCTCTAGCTGGCCCCCATACATTTTTTGTCACTCTCACTCAGATATCATTAATAACATGGCATAAGTCATTTCAAATGGGGTAGAATTGCAGGAAATTAGCTGTCAAACCACAAACAAAAAACATTCTGCCCCATGTCAACATTTTTAGAAGTGCATGTACTTTTTAAAATAAAATTGCCACATTTTCTCTCCGCCCCATGGCAAAATGTGTAGAACTGCAGAAAACTTGCTTTAAAACTGCAAAGAATTATAATAATTCTAATAATAATAGGAACTCAGTTGGGGTCTCAAATTACTGGTATGAGTTGGAATAGTAGAACACACAAGGGTGCAAGTTTGACATTTTTTGGTTGTGTATCAGCAGTTTTTCTCTTACGTCAGTCACTGACAGTCACTCAATTAGCCAATTTTTAGATTGGTAAGTCAGTCTAGCCAGCTATCTACAGTGCCCTTCAGAAAGCTTTCATACCCCTTGACTTATTCCACATTTTGTTGTGTTACAACCTAAATTCAAAATGGATTAAATATATATTTTTCAGACCCATCAGCACACAACACCACATAATGACAAAGTGAAAACATGTTTTTAGAAATGTTAGCAAATTTATTGAAAATTAAATACAGATATCTCATTTACATAAGTATTCACACTCAATACATGCTAGAATCAATGCACACCTGGATTGTACAATATTTGCACATTCTTAAAAAAATTCTTCAAGCTCTGTCAAGTTGGTTGTTTATCATTGCTAGACAGCCATTTTCAAGTCATGCATAGATTTTCAAGCAGATTTAAGTCAAAACTATAACTAGGCCACTCAGTAACATCCAATGTCGTCTTGCTAAGCAACTCCAGTCCTTGTGTTTTAGGTTATTGTCCTGCTGAAAGGTGAATTTGTATCCCAGTGTCTGTTGGAAAGCAGACTGAACCAGGTTTTCCTCTAGGATTTTGCCTGTGCTTAGCGCAATTCCATTTATTTTTATTCCCCCATAAAACTCATTAGTCCATACCAATGACAAGCATACCCATAACATGGGAAATATGAAGAGTCTTAAACAGGATGCATGTTTTGGAATATGTTTATTCTGTACAGGCTTCCTTCTAATTGTGGAGTAATTACAATGTTGTTGATCCATCCTCAATTTTCTCCTATCACTGCCATTAAACTCTGTAACTGTTTTAAAGTCACCATTGACCTCATGGTGAAATCCCTGAGCGGTTTCCTTCCTCTCCAGCAACTGAGTTAGGAAGATCGCCTGTATCGTTGTAGTGACTGGGTGTATTGATACACCATCCAAAGTGTAATTAATTACTTCGCCATGCTCAATCTCTGCTTTTTGTTTTGCCATCTACCAATAGGTGCCCTTCTTTGCGAGGCATTGGGAAATCTCCCTGGTCTTTGTGGTTGAATCTGTGTTTGAAATTCACTGTTCGACTGAGGGGCCTTACAGAAAATTGTATGTGTGGGGTACATAGACGAGGTAGTCACTGAAAAATCCTGTTAAACACTATTATTGCATACAAAGTGAGTGAACTTATTTTTTGACTTAAAAATAACATTTTTCCATAACAAATTGGTTGAATACTTATTGACTCAAGACATTTCAGCTTCACATTTTTTATTACATTTGTAATAATTACACTTTGACATTATGGGGTATTTTGTGGTAAGTGACACAAAATCTCAAATTAATCCATTTTAAATTCAGGCTGTAACACAACAAAATGTGAAAAAAGTCAAGGGGTGTGAATACTTTCTGAAGGCACTGTAAATTTGTAGTAATTATGGCTGAATACTGACCAGGCATGCAGGGCAGGTGCCCAGGGGGCCCCCATTGATTTTGTTAGTCACTCTCACTCAGATATTATTAACATGGCCTAAGTCATGGCAAAATTTGTAGAATTGCAACATTTCTCTCTTTATTTTTTTTCTCTGCATTGTTGCGAAGGACCCGTAAAAGAAAGCATTTCACGTAACACCACACCTGTTGTTTATGAAGCATGTGACAAATAACATTTTATTTGATTCCACCTCATGGCAAAATTGATAGAATTGAAATTAACTGTATAACAGATGTTTTTCGTATGGGGGGGGGGCAACCAAATCTCACTTGGGGCCCCCAAAAGGCTAGAGCCGGCCCTGTACTTAATGAGGGTGAATATACTTAGTTTCATCCTTTCCTTTGTTGTATATTATAGCACATCCTTCCTCACTGGTCAGAGATGATTGGCCATAGATCTCAGAGCACTATGATGCCAGCCCAGGCTATATCCCACCGTTTGCCTCCTGGAGTTTATTCTGTCTGGTCCCTGCAGATAGGGTAAGAAGCCTTAGAAAGGGGAGCCTTCTTAGAGTAGTATATAGACTAAAGGTCGACCGATTAATCGGCATGGCTGATTTCAAAGTTCTCATAATAATCAGTAATCTGCATAACAGTCAGTAATCTGCCTTTTGTGGACGCTGATTATGGCCGATTACATTGCAATCCACGAGGAGACTGCATGGTAGGCTGACCACCGGTTACGCGAGTGCAGCATCAAAAGGACCTTGTGGCTGCAAGGAGCCAAGGTAAGTTGGTAGCTAATATTAAACTTATCTTATCAAAAACAATCCATCTTCACATAATCACTAGTTAACTACACATGGTTGATGATATTAGTTTAAATAAATGCAATAAATGCATGCAATATTAACTAGGGAAATTGTGTCACTTCTCTTCTGTGCAAGCAGAGACAGGGTATATGCAGCAGTTTTGGACGTCTGGCTTGTTGTGAACTGTGTGAAGACCATTTCTTCCTAACAAGACTGTAATTAATTTGCCAGAATTTTACATAATTATGACATAACATTGAAGGTTGTGCAATGTAACAGCAATATTTAGACTTAGGGATGCCACCCGTTAGATAAAATACGGTTCCGTATTTCACTGAAAGAATAAACGTTTTGTTTTTGAAATGATAGTTTACGGATTCGACCATATTATTAATGACCAAAGGCTCGTATTTCTGCGTGTTTATTATAATTAAGGCTATGGTTTGATATTTGATAGAGCAGTCTGACTGAGCAGTGATAGGCAGCAGCAGGCTCATAAGCATTCATTCAAACAGCACTTTACTGTGTTTGCCAGCAGCTCTTAGCAATGCTTGAAGCACAGCACTGTTTATGTCTTCAAGCCTATCAACTCCAGAGATTAGGCTGGCATTACTATAGTGCCTATAAGAACATCCAATAGTCAAAGGTCTATGAAATACAAATGGTATAAAGGGAAATAGTCGACACGTCATAATTCCTATAATAACTACAACATAAAACTTCTTACCTGGGAATATTGAAGACTCATGTTTAAAGGAACCACCAGCTTTCATATGTTCTCATGTTCTAAGCAAGGAATTTCAACTTTAGCTTTTTCACATGGCACATATTGCACTTTTACTTTCTTCTCCAACACTGTGTTTTTGCATTATTTAAACCAAATTGAACATGTTTCATTATTTATTTGAGACTAAATTGATTTTTATTTGTATTATATTAAGTTAAAATAAGTGTTCATTGTTCATTCAGTATTGTAATATATATATAAAATTCAGCCGATTTTAAATCAGTATACATTTTTTGGGGTCCTCCAATAATCGTTATCAGTATTGGCATTGAAAAATCATAATCGGTTGACCTCTAATACAGACCCACACAGAGACTCAGACAGATAGTCCTGCCTCATTTCCCCAGGTGATGATCTGGGTGGTATTCATTAGGCATGAAAATGGTCTGAAATGGAGTGAAGTGGGAAGGTAGTATCTGAATTTGTCCAATTAGAAATGCTAATTTGTGTTGTCCATTGTTGTGCCCTCATGAACACACCCCTGGACTCAGTGATTTGGCCACAACCATTCCGAGGTCGAGGTCTGAGATTGGTACTCGGAGGCCCAGCTGCGATTAACGTGGAGAGGCTTTATCTGGCTTAGCAGCACAATCATCCAGCGCA
This sequence comes from Oncorhynchus tshawytscha, assembly GCF_018296145.1. Classification (NCBI taxonomy): domain Eukaryota; kingdom Metazoa; phylum Chordata; class Actinopteri; order Salmoniformes; family Salmonidae; genus Oncorhynchus; species Oncorhynchus tshawytscha. The sequence goes on along the minus strand of NC_056447.1, from coordinate 5,742,861 downwards.
ACCAAATCACAGGACTAGGATTACAGCGAGGAACTGGGATATACACCTACTGTTCAGGTTCAAGGTGGCGAGCCAACTGACATCCAGGAAATGGTTGGGTGGTGTTGGCATGGGGTTTGTTTAGTTGTTTAGGGTGACACGTTACAGAACATTCAGAGTTGTATTGTATGTTACCAACATGTTTTTAAGACATGTTTCCCAACTGTCTGCTCTTACATTTCTAACTACAATGGACTATATATTTTGCACCCTGCTGAATAAGCCTGCAGGGTAAAGGGGCTCTAAAGAATCAGGGATAGAAAAGGCTGAATTTGAGGGAGCCATTTTGTTATGCCAAGTCTGCAGTAATGATATGATACTGCAATGATTCAAAATCTGATACTGAAACCTACATGAAAGTGCAACCATTTTATATAAATATCAAATAATTTCTCAGTAACAATGAAGTGCCTTAAAGGTGCAATATGCAGAAATCACTCCGCCATTTCCTAATAGTTTTCCTAATTTCAGTTTTTGTGACAAAACAAGTAATGTGTAGAGAATCGTTGGACCATCTAAACCACTGTGAAATATATTTTCAATAACCAAAAATGTTGTATTTTCAGCTGCTTGAAGCTGGTGTACAACACTGAAAGGAAAAGACACAACAAGTTACATATTGCAGCTTTAATGTAATAGTTTTCCATTAAAATGGCAAAAAAGGGCAGCCGGCCGCGACTGGGAGGTCCGTGGGGCGACACATAATTGGCCTAGCGTCATCCGGGTTAGGGAGGGTTTCGCCGGTAAGAATATCCTTGTCTCATCGCGCACCAGCGACTCCTGTGGCGGGCCGGGCGCAGTGCACGCTAACCAAGGTCGCCAGGTGCACGGTGTTTCCTCCGACACATTGGTGCGGCTGTCTTCCGGGTTGGATGCGCGCTGTGTTAAGAAGCAGTGCTCCTTGGTTGGGTTGTGTTTCGGAGGACGCATGACTTTCAACCTTCGTCTCTCCCAAGCCCGTACGGGAGTTGTAGCAATGAGACAAGATAGTAACTACTAATAATTGGATACCACGAAATTGGGGAGAAAGAGGGGGTAAAATTCCCCACAAAAAAATGGCAAAAAAGAAGAAAACATGGCTTTTTAGAAAAAAACTATTTCTCAAGCAAGAATTTTGCTGTGCAGGTGTGGTCTGAGTGGTGGGGGGAAGCGCACCTGGAAACAGAAAACTAGCTGTTATCGGCAGAGAGGTTTGAAACGCTCTTTGTTATCGGTCTATTAACTTATTTACCGCCTGGTGATGTTACCAGGCAAGCTGAAACTCCACCCATGCAAAATATGCTAATTCGAGGATCCTTTGTAGATTGTATTTTCAACCAGCAACTATCATGAAATAACACTGATATATATATATTTTTTAAACTTTTACAGTTTGTTTCATTAGCTGTTGTACATTATGATGCAAACACAGGAATTTTGACTGCATTGGGCCTTTAAAATGTCATACTTGGTGGTCTGTCTTTTATGGAGACTATAGCCTGGTCTGTCATTTTCCATTTCAATGTGCTCCTCTTTATCTATAAGTTATACTAAGCTCTACCCTCAGAATGGGATGAAGTCACATTAGCTAAATGAGATTAGCGGCGCTAACCCTGTTTTCATGTGCCTCTCCACGCTACCATTGTTTACTGCGATGGGTGTCTTTCGATAAGATGGCCCATCAGGTTCAAATTGCCTTCTTATGCTTCCCTGTTGGGTGTCAGTGTTGCGTAAAAGCTCACCTTCGTCACCTTGTCTCAGTTACTTAGGAGTGACTGCTGGAGTAAACAGAAATTACATCATCAGGTGTAGCCCTTAGAGCTATATCTATAGCTTAGCACAATGGGGTTCCATGATGGTCAGCTGCTTGCTTTGTGTACTTTGAAGATGTCTTTGGGTAAGTCAACCATCTCTCATCCATACCCTTCACACACTACTGAGCCAAACCAAGCCCAACTGTACTGAGCACGGTAGTGTGAAAAGGGTGCCCGAGAGTGCATGAACCTGCATATAAATGAAGTCTTAGTTGTCTCTTTAGCATCACATCTCTATCAGATACCAGATTTATGGTTTGTATATTTTGTGTATTGGATAGAGGAGCTGTCCAGGGTGCTGAAGTCATGCTCCGCCCAAACATAGGCTACTGTATCTGTAACTTACTGTAAGTTGCTCTGGATAAGAACAGCTGCTAAATGACAAAAATGTCAAATGTATACATTTAAAATGTAATGACATTTTAAATATTGATGTCGCAGATGTATCATTTCTACATTTCTTTATTAAAAATGTAGTTATTTGTTACATTTGTGTAAAACCTAGCAGTACTACTTATTTCTCTGAGTGAGGTGGATATATAGCATTTTGCAACAAAAGAAACATGATTAAAGTGATAGATTTTAAACAAACACATGTCATTGAACAACCCCATGCCATGATTAGGTAGTGAAAAAACACAGCAATCTCTTTCATAATTACTTTAAAAAATAAAAGCTAATTTACCAACATTTCTGAAAATGGATATATAGCGTTTTGGAATGAAACTCTTGAATTGAAGATGTGATCGTTTTAAATTCCTTCAACCTCCTCACAGTCCCTGATTGCTAAATGTGGAGCAGGCTATTTGGAGCAATGCAGTGACTGGGCCGTGGTCGATCATCAGATCAGTGCTCTGTTTTAGCTGTTTTTTTAACAGAGCGCTCCCATTTCCAGAGTTCAGATGCGGGTATTTATATCAAGCAGGTCAGCTCAGGTAAAGGAGTACTGAGGAGAGTAACAGTGAGTTCTGTCTGAAAACGACCTTCTCTCCTTTGGGTCCCGGACTACTGTATGGAACCTGTGGCGTTCGGTGCCGTTTAAGATGAGGGATGACGCAAAAAATGTTTATGAGCATGGCCTTATTTCTATTACATCTAGCTCATCTAGGGTGTAGTCATTAGTCCAACAGTTGCAAATGAGAGTTTCTATTGTACAAATTCAGGTAAGTTTATCCCAGTTTCGTTCTGTTTGCTTCAGTTTAAGAAACTATTTTTTTTCAATAGAATCGGCGGAATGAATACACCACTGATCAACAAACACAGTTAGTACAATGTACAGTCAGTAAGCAGTTTAACATTTACACCAGTGGGCCCCGGTGGCAATACATTTGTAAAACCAAAGCCTACCTTGACTTGGATGAGTTCCAGTGTTGGATAGTCATAGCCAGCTAGCTAACACAGCATCCCTCTGTTTGACTAGGTTAAACTAGCTAGCTACATTTGCTAAGTAGGGTAGTGATCTCTCTCCCTTCATTTTTGAAGAAAATTATTGGTTCAAAACGGTCTTTCTCTCTCTCTGAGTCAACTACTCACCACATGTTATGCAGTACAGTGCTAGCTAGCTATGCTTTCAGTACCAGATTGACACTCTGATTGTTTGGGCAACATGTCAGTTCATGCTGCAAGAGCTCTGATAGTTTGGAGAATGTCCTCCAGAAGTTGTCATAATTACTGTGTAAGTCTATGGAATGGGGGTGAGAAGCATGAGCCTCCTAGGTTTTGTATTGAAGTCAGTATACCCAGGGGAGGATGGAAGCTAGCTGTCCTCTGGCTACACCATGGAGCTAGCCTCAACAGCACTTTGTAGGGTATCTAAAAAGGATAACAACTTTTTAAAAGTTTCACTTTTTATTTTTGGGAAATTCACTGAGGAGGAATGTCCTCCCCTTCCTCCTCTGTGGAGCCTCCACTGATGGAGAGCCAAGTCAAGTGAGTCTGGAGCTAAGAGTTTAGTTCCTTCTGAGGTTTCACTGGCTTCCCACATTAATTATGTGTGGATGTGGGTGTCTGTGAGTGGTTTGGGTTTTATCATGTGTATCATGGGTATCTTCAAGTAGTCAGGACCACAATTGTACAGAGAAGTGAGGACACAAGCTAATGATATGGTAATTAACTCCTCTGTGAGCCTCTTTGACATTGCTAAAACAGGCCTATTGCTGAATGCGTTAGGGAGGCTGCTTCAGAAGTTCACAGCTGCTGACGACTTTTTGTACATGTCAGAAAATGACACAGAAGTGGTGAAATAAGAGCAGTCTGGGGATATTGCGCAGGAAACTCAACAATAAAATGCATTGGTTAAGATTTAGCCTGCATCTAGCTTATCTAGGGTGTAATCATTAGTCCAACAGTTGCAAACAAGAGTTTCTATTGGACAAATTCAGGTATGTTTATCCCCATTTCATTCCGCTTGCTTCTGTTTAAGAAACGTTTTTGAACAGAATCGGCGGAATGAATACACCACTGATCAAACACAGTTAGTACAGTGTACAGTCAGTAAGCAGTTTAGCAGTTACATCAGGTGGCAATAGATTTGTAAAACCAAAGCCTACCTTGACTTGGAAGAGTTCCAGTGTTGGATAACTAGCTAACATAGCATCCCTCTGTTAGAGCCGGGTGTTTGAATAAGCTAAACTAGCTAGCTACATTTATAAGTGAAAATGAAAGTGAAAAATCAGAAATATAGCTCAAATATAGGAAAGGTGGATTTTCGACATGCCTTTAGTGTATGGAACGCCGTTTGGGTCTTTGTATGTAAAAAAAGAAGAAGATACACGTCAAATAACACTATTTGACGTGTTAAATAAGCTTTTCATTTGACACGTCAAATAACACAGTTCTATTATAGAATGTTGTGTATTCTGAATTTGCACGTGCAAGTCAAGCGCCACCACTACTATCGGTAGCACTGTCAAAGCTGTACAAAAAAAAGTCTGTAAACAACTAATCACCGGCCACGAACGATGTGTTTACAATACCGCGTTGATAATAAGGCATTATTTGTTCGACCGCAACTTCTGGGGTAGCTAGCTTTAGCTTGGTACCTAGCTAGCACCAATACAACCAGCCTGAAAACAATGGCTAGTAGAAACTGCAGTCATTTTCATTATTCTTAGCAATGATATAGGAATCCTTGTGAGTAAGTATTAGCTAGGTAGCCACTTGTTGTTTGCCTATTGAAAATGAACTAGCTAGCCAGCTACTTAACTCTGTTGCCCAAAGCTAACGTTATAATAAGCAGCCAGCTTGCTTCATCTAGTGAGGCTCGACCGGACCGGGTTATGTGTTGTGAAGCTAGCCACAATAAGGATTAATGGAATTTACGGTTTTCCTTCAAAATAAAAGTACCTATTTGAAAGTGATGCAGAAGGTTACAATTGGTGCAATCATGCCATATTTAGACAAGATAGTGTTTAACAAGGTTGGAATGTGAAGCAATGAAATCGGGTATCAGTCTACTCGGCAACACCCACAGAACACAACTGTGAAGAGTTTACGCAAATATTAGCGTTGTACCTCTTATCGTGGGACTGTGACTGTGGAAATCACCTCCCCAGTCAGCATATTGTGTGTATTGACATTCATATTGCAGCTTTACCTAAGGATTGGGGATCAATGAAATGGGGTATCAGTCTAATCAATACCCAATATGTTTTTTTCCTAACATCCTCCTCAGAGAAATCAGACTCCAAAACATCCACGCAGTATTGTTTTTCACTGAGTAGACTGATACCCCATTGATCCACAATCCAGTAAAGTACAGTAAAATAAGTATGCCTCCAATGCAATTCTAAAGTATAATAATACAATCAGTGTGATTTCAACAGATTCCAACCTCGTTTCGAACATTCCAACCTCGTTTAGCATGATCGATTCAATTATGGCATAATTCTACTATTTTTATTAATTTGCATCACTGTCAATTACATACTTTTATTTTGAAGGCTAACCGCAAAGTCCACCATTGTGGCTAATCCTTATTGTGGCTAGCTTTAAATAGATGGATCCGACCACCATTAATTTAAAAAAAGCAGTCTTATAAATTAGGGTTATTTTAGATGACACCTAGCTTTATAGTTAGCTAGCTAACTATAGCAACTGAGACAGATGTCGTTTTCTATGTTTCTGGGGAAGAACAGTGTTTGCATCCATGAGCTAGCTAACTTTTTTTTTAATGACCAGCACTGTAGGTGTGCGAGACAACTTTACCAGTGACGTGCAGTCATATTCAGGTCCTGATTGGTCAACAAGCTTATTTGACACGTCAAATAGTGTTACTTGACACGTCAAATAGTGTTACTTGACACGTCAAATAGTGTTACTTGACACGTCAAATAGTGTTACTTGACACGTCAAATAGTGTTACTTGGCACGTCAAATAGTGTTGTTTTTTTTGACACGCAAAGACCCAAACGGCGTTCCATATTGGTGGGATGTCAGTTTCCATGAAGTTGGATGCTTTCATGTTTCTGGGATACTGGTTAAAGGAAAAGCCAGAGGGATGAATAGAGGAGGGGAACTTGGCAGAACATCCTGCTATTCCAAAGGACTGTAGAAACAAAACAGCAAAGCAGAGAAACAGAGCTGTCTGACGTGGAGGCTACTACAGATGCAGTCCTGAGGATCGAGACGTGTGTGTTTATATTATTCATCATAGTGGCTGGAGGTTGATGGGCATGCTTTAGGCCTACATCATTAACGGACTCATCTTTGCCTAGACTCTCCATGGCTTTTGGAGTTCATGAGTAATGTATAATCATATCAGATTTTCTACACATTTGATTATTCTGTTATCTGAACATATTTACTTACTGGTACCAATGACATAGGCCACTTACTGTAAATTCTACTGTGTACCGTTCTTCGTTAGTAGCAGTGCTGCTACTTACAGTGGTTTCCTACTCTAATGTTAAATACTGAAGTAAACCTTCCTGTTTAACTTCCTGCTGTTTTCTCAACCTACTTTTTTCTGAATAAAGAAACAGAGAGTTATAACCAACATGGTCATCACCGAGATGATGTCTTGCTGAGAAGTGAAGGCAATGGTAGCCTCTTAAGTCTCTATCCCGTAGGCGTATTAATCACCTGTCTACTTAGTGGACTGACCAGCCCCTGCTTGACATAGACTCTCTGTTGTTCAAGTATCACAATGAACCAGTCTGCAATGTCAGAGAGGGGTCGTCCTGCCGGGACTAGCAGCTAACGCAGTCTCCTTTCTGCTGTTTCACCTGAGAAAGCATATCAGGAGGGTAAAGGGACACGCTGTCTCTCTGGGAATAGACTATAATCCTACTTGTCCTTATTCTGCCTGCGTCTGATATCATATGCCTTTGTTCTCGTATTCTATTACGCCCATGTTTTGTATATTCCCCCATGTCCCCATATTCTGTACTCTTACAACGTAAGATATCCAAACTAACTAATGTAGTCAATGGCTTAGTCACGATGCAGTGAGTCTCCTTCCCCACAGTCTGTGGGCAGCTAGGCTGAAGTGGGCGAACTCTCGTCAACGGTTCTTCCAGTATGCTCTAGTGAACAGGGTTCTCTTTTGGTACCTCACTGCTCCAACTATAGTAGGCCTACGCGGTAAAACGTCACTGTCCCTCTCATAGTTTGCCTAGACTGGTCCCAGATCTGTTTATGTTGTCTAACCAGCTTCTATGGTAATTGGCAAGACGGAACAAACATATCTGGGACCATACTAACAGTTTGCTTTTTCCTGCTGCTAATAGCAGCATTTGACCAGTTCTGTAGCAGGTCCAATCACCTTTCCTCTCTCAAGCCCCAGGTCCAATCACCTTTCCTCTCTCAAGCCCCAGGTCCAATCACCTTTCATCTCTCACAGACTAATGCTGCAATGCGTCTCACTGTAAAACACAGAGGCCGGGTCAGGGTAATGATGAGCGATTCGGTCCATTTTCATAGCAACGGTGAGCTATATCCTCTGGGTGATGTGCCTTTCTTCCCAAATTGTTACGACAACATCTAAACATGTTAGTTTACATTTTACACCCATGCTGGTCGGTTTCCAATTTCTATGTAATGATATAGCCGGCATCCTCATTTAAGAGTAATAAAGCATACTTTATCATTGGCAAAGAAAGCTCATTAGCACCACAACCATTTGGATGAGGTTTCACTTTTTTGCATCATATCAGCCAATTATTCTGTTCCTCTTACTGAGTCAACTGACTGACTCCAACCAATCACAGAGAGTTTGAGCTGTCACTCCAAGTAGCTGTTCAAATGCAATTTTTGTGAGTCAAAAGTGTACACTGTCTGTCATGTCAGGCCAAGTTGTCATTCTCATCACCTAGGCCTGTACCTTCTATCCCCTAATTGACTATTTTTACTGTTCTCCTCTTTCTCAGTCCACAATCCAGTAATCACTACCTTGCATGTGGCAAGCAAAAATACAAATAAAATAGTGCTGAGCGATTAACTGAAATGTTGATTTCGTTTTGTCGTTCTGTTTTTTTTCTTCTGTGAGCTCAATTCGCACATTGCACAGTTTCTCGAGAGATAAATCAGATCCAGCCTGAACTGTGCGATGTAGTAGGGAGGCCAATATTATACATAGTTTAGCGCATAAAACGTAATTCACTACAATGACCATAATCCATTGTGCATCTACTTGTCTAGTCTGTGTTTCTTTTATGCCTGCTACGGAAGAGGCAGAAGAATCATCAAATCAAATTTTATTTGTCACATACACATGGTTAGCAGATGTTAATGCGAGTGTAGCTTGTGCTTCTAGTTCCGACAATGCAGTAATAACCAACGAGTAATCTAGTTAACAATTCCAAAACTACTACCTTATACACACAAGTGTAAAGGGATATAGAATATGTACATAAAGATACATGAATGAGTGATGGTACAGAGCAGCATAGGCAAGATGCAGTAGATGATATCGAGTACAGTATATACATATGAGATGAGTATGTAAACAAAGTGGCATAGTTTAAAGTGGTACATGTATTACATAAAGATGCAGTAGATGATAGAGTACATTATATACGTATACATATGAGATATGTAATGTAGGGCATGTAAACATTATATTAAGTAGCATTGTTTAAAGTGGCTAGTGATATATTTTCCATCAATTCCCATCAATTCCCATTATTAAAGTGGCTAGAGTTGAGTCAGTGTGTTGGCAGTAGCCACTCAATGTTAATGGTGGCTGTTTAACAGTCTGATGGCCTTGAGATAGAAGCTGTTTTTCAGTCTCTCGGTCCCAGCTTTGATGCACCTGTACTGACCTCGCCTTCTGGATGATAGCGGGGTGAACAGGCAGTGGCTCGGGTGGTTGTTGTCCTTGATGATCTTTATGGCCTTCCTGTGACATCGGGTGGTGTAGGTGTCCTGGAGGGCAGGTAGTTTGCCCCCGGTGATGCGTTGTGCAGACCTCACTACCCTCTGGAGAGCCTTACGGTTGTGGGCGGAGCAGTTGCCATACCAGGCGGTGATACAGCCCGACAGGATGCTCTCGATTGTGCATCTGTAGAAGTTTGTGAGTGCTTTTGGTGACAAGCCGAATTTCTTCAGCCTCCCGAGGTTGAAGAGGCGCTGCTGCGCCTTCTTCACGATGCTGTCTGTGTGGGTGGACCAATTCAGTTTGTCTGTGATGTGTACGCCGAGGAACTTAAAACTTGCTACCCTCTCCACTTCTGTTCCATCAATGTGGATAGGGGAGTGTTCCCTCTGCTGTTTCCTGAAGTCCACAATCATCTCCTTAGTTTTGTTGACGTTGAGTGTGAGGTTATTTTCCTGACACCACACTCCGAGGGCCCTCACCTCCTCCCTGTAGGCCGTCTCGTCGTTGTTGGTAATCAAGCCTACCACTGTTGTGTCGTCCGTAAACTTGATGATTGAGTTGGAGGCGTGCGTGGCCACGCAGTCGTGGGTGAACAGGGAGCACAGGAGAGGGCTCAGAACGCACCCTTGTGGGGCCCCAGTGTTGAGGATCAGCGGGGTGGAGATGTTCTTACCTACCCTCACCACGTGGGGGCGGCCCGTCAGGAAGTCCAGTACCCAGTTGCACAGGGCGGGGTCGAGACCCAGGGTCTCGAGCTTGATGACGAGTTTGGAGGGTACTATGGTGTTAAATGCTGAGCTGTAGTCGATGAACAGCATTCTCACATAGGTATTCCTCTTGTCCAGATGGGTTAGGGCAGTGTGCAGTGTGGTTGAGATTGCATCGTCTGTGGACCTATTTGGGCGGTAAGCAAATTGGAGTGGGTCTAGGGTGTCAGGTAGGGTGGAGGTGATATGGTCCTTGACTAGTCTCTCAAAGCACTTCATAATGACGGAAGTGAGTGCTACGGGGCGGTAGTCGTTTAGCTCAGTTACCTTAGCTTTCTTGGGAACAGGAACAATGGTGGCCCTCTTGAAGCATGTGGGAACAGCAGACTGGGATAGGGATCGATTGAATATGTCCGTAAACACACCAGCCAGCTGGTCTGCGCATGCTCTGAGGGCACGGCTGGGGATGCCGTCTGGGCCTGCAGCCTTGCGAGGGTTAACACGTTTAAATGTTTTACTCACCTCGGCTGCAGTGAAGGAGAGTCCGCATGTTTTGGTTGCGGGCCGTGTCAGTGGCACAGAATGCACAATCGTGAGGGGATATAGAGAGCAGCTCTTGCTTCGCGAGGTACAGTATCTCTACCTGAAAATACATGACCTAAGTGATTGATAGTTGGTATTCAGCAATAATAAAAGTAGGCATTTACTTTGAGCTACAAGTACTACAAAATAGTGATTTTTGTCAGACAGGATAGGCAGCCCCTCTATAGAGATGAGATGATGACTTCTCTGTAGAGCTCTTTCCCAGCAAAGAGTTGACAGTGCATATTCAGTACCAAAATGGCGGAGGACGGCAAACGGGATGTATCGAAGATAGCAAGTGGAACACAGAGTCAAGTTCCCTCTCTTATTAGCCGGCTCTATTATTAGTCTGCATTGGTGCTTCAACAAACGGGAATGAAATGCTTATCGTCACACCTCTGAACTGAATGGGTAGAAATGCTGACACATAATTCAATCAGATCCGCACAGGAGTGGGTCCTTCCATGAAAAGAGGTCCTTTTGCATCCCTTTTGATATTTTAATTATAAATTGTGCAACAATATTGAATTTTAAAAGCCTGGTATATCAAATGTAAAGAAAAAAAATCTAACAACTTCATGTTCATCTTCTCCTGCACCACCCCGACATCAACATATGTGAGAATGTTGCGTTTCTATGGTTTGTAATAAGAAAAGATAGAGGAAGATAAGTGTTTCCAATGACATCATCAACAAATTAGTAGACAATTCATTTTTATTCTACAAAACATAGAAAAGTGACATTTTTGGCTGATTTAAGATGAAATCGTCCACTCTGTTATGGTCAACCCTGTTACTTTATCTGGCACTAAACAGGCACTTGCTATAGTATTATTTGTATTTAACCTCTTGAGATGGGGAAAATGTGTTTATGAAGTTGGACATGTGCTCTTTATGACAGAATGTTAAAATTAGGTGAAATCTAATGGGTTTTTTTTGACCAAATTATACTTCTCAAAAGGCGCCGAATTGGTGGAACGACCTGGATATTCAGCGTTATATTCACTAATTAATCATTTATGATTTATTATGTTTGCTCTCTCTTTACGTCAGTGATTTCATACCAATTATGCCAGCTCACTGCATTGTTTTCAGTGTCTGTGATATTGACCAATAACCTGAAAATCATATGCTTGAAGTCCTTGTGATGATGATTGCCGAACATTTGGATATATTGGCCCAATATTTATATGTTACAAAGCCAATTTTTCAAAGCCAAATAATTCTAGCTTAGGTATTATCCAATTCTCAATTCTCTTGCATGAAAATGTCAGTAGCTGTTCTCCACTTCCAACTGCGCACAGACGTCAATTCAACATCTATTCCACGTTGGTTCAACCAGTGTGTGCCCAGTGGGTTTGTTCTGTTCTAAAAAGCTGTACCTGTTAGCTCTGATTTCAAGCCGCAACCAGTAGTAGACATTGGTGACCTACTTCCTGTTCCAACTTTTGTTCTTGCCTTGTGTCTGCCCCACATAACAGGCACCACGCAGTACAGAGTACTAAATCTCCCCGACTGAAAAAGGTTTTCACAGATAAACTCTGGATGCTCTCCAGCAGGATGTCTTTGGGGCAGACTGCTCAGACTCTGGCAAGATTCTCAGTAGCCTTTTAAGCTGTTGACCTGTGCCAATGTTGGTTATGTCTACAAGGGTTTGAAAGGAACACTTCAAAGCAAGTGCATGAAAGATGTTGACAAAACACGTCTGGCCTCTCTCTCATGTTGTTCGATTTTTCTGGCCCCTGTAGGGCAAAGGACTCTCCACCACAAGAGTGATGTCCTAGAGACAGTCGTGTTGGTCAACCCATCAGAGGATACAGTTGCTTCAGAGGTGTGTTTCAAGATTTCAAATATTTATATATTTTTTTCTGGTTTGTTACTATATTTAAACCACCTTTCAATCATTGTATACATCTGTTTACATTTTGTCATTATGATTTAAAACCTAATGCATCTCATTTTTTCCCTATAAGAAAACAAACTTTTCTCTCACCGTGCTTTAAATGGAATACCATAATGGCATAACAAAATGTAAATACATTTGATTCATTTCATAGTGTAGCCCATATAAAGAGACACGCTCTTTGTTCTGTGCTGTTTCCTATAACTGCTCGGTTTTGCTCTCTGCCCCAGATCCAGTCTCTAGTCACAGACTCAGCAGGACACAAACTCCTGGTTCTGAGTGGGCAGAACTCAGACCACGGTGACCTGCTTCTCCAAAGTGGGGTTTTCACCTATAAGAGCTTCTCACAAGTCTTTGCTGATCCTGGGGTAAGATATGACTGTTCAGAACAGTCAAATCCTATTCAAAACAGCCTGTTCTGACACTTTACTGTCGTCTCTAGCACTGGCTCATGAGCTCATGTTTTTCTAATGAAGATTAGATTACCAATGAAACTACAAATGTTTTATATACCCCCCCATGAACTGGAATTGTGGATAAACATGAAAACAACAATGTCACACATCAACACTGACCTTGGCTTGTCTCTGTCTGTCATTCTCCTGTAGGTCAGTGATTTGCTGGGCGAAGCAGCCCCCAAGCAGCGGGCCACACTCACTGTGTCCTGCCGATCGGAGGTGGGTTGGAGCTCCCTGGGTCAGCAACAGCACTTACGGGAGTTCCTTGAGTACAGACTGAACACTGAGCCTGTGCTCCCCAAGATGGAGGGAGTCACAGAGTTCACGGAGTACATCTCCGAGACGGTGGATGTGCCTTCTCCCTTTGACCTCCTGGAGCCGCCCACATCTGGAGGCTTCCTGAAACTGTCCAGGCCCTGTTGTTACATCTTCCCTGGGGGGAGGGGCGACTCGGCCCTGTTTGCGGTCAATGGCTTCAACATCCTAGTGGATGGAGGCTCTGAACGTAAATCATGCTTCTGGAAGCTGGTCAGACACTTGGACCGCATCGACTCAATTCTACTCACTCACATTGGTGCAGACAATCTGCCAGGCATCAACGGGCTCCTTCAGAGGAAAATAGCAGAGCAGGAAGAGGAGCAGTCACAAGGCTCAACCACCTACAGTGATTGGATGAAGAACCTGATCTCTCCAGAGCTTGGTGTGATCTTCTTCAATGTACCCGAGAAGCTACGTATGCCAGAATCAAACCTAAAGGTCAAGCGCAGCATCGAGGAGGCCTCCCTCACGTTGCAGTACCTCAACAAACTGGGAATCAAGCCGGAGCCTCTCTGTAGACTGGTCAGCAACACTATTGAGCCTTTCACTCTTTTCCATAAGATGGGGGTGGGCAAGTTAGACATGTATGTTCTGAACCCCGTCAAGGACAGTAAGGAGATGCAGTTTCTCATGCAGAAGTGGGCTGGTAACAGCAAGGCCAAAACAGGCATTGTGCTCCCCAATGGAAAAGAGGGAGAAATATCCGTACCTTACCTGACGTCAGTTACAGCATTAGTCGTGTGGCTTCCTGCCAATCCTGCCGAAAAGATTGTCAGAGTGCTGTTCCCTGGAAACGCACCACAAAACAAAGTCCTGGAGGGACTAGAGAAATTAAAGCACCTTGACTTCTTGCGATACCCAGTAGCCACACAAAAAGACATAGCCTCAGGGGCTCCTCCCTCTGTTGTAAAACAGACAAAGTTAAAGCAAAGGACAGACAGCAAAGAAAGTCTGAAATCATCTCCCAAGACTACAAAACCCCTTCAGAAAGAAGCAGATGATGAGGTATCGGCAGTCACAGAGGCAAAGAGTGACTTTGTAAAGGAGAACAAGATAGAGAAAAAGGAGAAGAAACTGAAAGAGAATGAAAAACCCACAAAAATAATAAAATCCAAGACTGATGCACCAGAAAAGAAAAAACTATTGAAGGAGAAATCCTTGAGAAAACATTCAAAGGAAAGGGCATCCAAGATGGATGAGAAAAAAGACAAGGAAAAGAAAGAGAAAGTCAAGAAAGTTGACACAGCTAAAAAAGAAGAGAAAAAAGACTCCAAAGTTGACAAGAAAAAAGATGCGTCTAAGTCAGAGTTGAGAAAGATAACAAAACCTGACTTAAAACCCCTCACACCAGAGGTCAGAAGGACCCTGCACAGGGCAAAAGTGTCAAGTAAACCCAAAACCGACAAAAGCAAAGGCAAAGCGGCCAAGGCAGAGCCGGCTGAACCCAAACCGGAGGAACCAGCAGCAGAGAACATTCAACCTGAGCCACTACAGAATGGGGGTATTGAGGGCATATCTGCTTCCTCCACTCCAGAGGATCTTACCAAGGACTTTGAGGAGTTAAAACAAGATGAGGTATCATCAGAGCCACCAGAGAGTGCAGTGGAGACACCAGCAGAGGAAAGCATGGCCGAATCCCCTACCCAGGAGGAGGAGAAAGAACAGGAAACTGTCTCTAAAACTCCACCAGGCACAACGTCTCCTGAGAAGGGAGTAATGGAAGTTGAAACTGAGTCTCAAAGCAAAGAGGACAAATTAACACAAGAGCATAAAGAAGAATTACAAGCAGAGAAAGTGGAACTATGTGAGGATGAGGGAGCTGCAGTTGAAGATGAGGAGGAGGAAGAAAAAGAAGGCCCGATTGCAGAGAGGAAAACATTTCAGGAAGAGGAAGATATGGGGATAGGGGAGGAAGAAGATGATGCAAAAGATGATGTGAAGGATAATGAACTAGACAGGAAACATGAGGTGGAGGAAATGGAGAAAGTTGAAAAGCCCACAGATGTGGCGGTGACAAAAGAGGAAAGCAGAAGAGCTTCATCCCAGGAGGAGGAACAGGAAGAAGATGGACATGTTGTTGAAAAGGCTGAGCTGGAAGAGGTAGAAGTTCTAGACATGATAGCAGATGAAGAGGTCAAAATCAAACCTGGAGCGGGAGAGAAAGAAACGTTGGCCAAGAATGGGGAAAGCAAAGCAGTTAAACATACTCCTGGAGCTAAAGAGGAGGATGAGGCAGATGAAGAGGGCTACGTGTCAAATGTGGGAGGCGCTACCGTCGACATAGTGTCAACACTGCAAGGAACTGCTGCAGCCGAGCCCATCTCCTTCATTCAAGACGAAACCATTCCAGGCCACTCTGAAACTGAACAGACCATCTCTGATGAGGAAGTTCACGAAGAGGCTGATGACAGGATACTAAACCTCCAATACGAAGTGGGTGCATATGACATCTCTGTCCCAGATCAGACAGGCTCCTTTGACACCATCCATGGGATGAAGGAGATGCAAGCATCAGCTATGGCTGATGTAACAGCCAAAGGTTTTATTTGTGGACAGGAGCAAGTATCGGTATTCACTAACATCATTGCTGCTCCCTTGGCTGAGGAGGAACATGTTTCCTCAGCCACATCCATCACAGAGTATGATAAATTGTCCTCCTTCCCCACCTCTATTGCAGAGGACCAATCAGTGGCCTCTGTCGCTACACCTCAGACTGAGGAAACAGGCAAAAGCTCTCTGCTTCTTGACACTGTTAATAGCGTTCCCCTGGCAATTCCAACGGAGGCCACACATGGGAAAGAACATTTACACTCTGCTGGGACCATCTCACCAACATCCTCCTTAGAGGAAGACAAGTACATGAAGTCAGTTCCATCCGAAGAGTGCCTGTCAGTTATCTCTGATTTGAAGACAGAGGCTAAGGTCAACAAGACTCATGAGGAAGAAGATCAGGACCAAACTCCGAACATTGACATTTCACTTGGGGAGAGCTATGCCTCCCCTCAAATGCTCCAGGATAGAGATAGGGATGTGGAACAGCTCCCTGCTTCTGAGGCTCCTGTCTCCAAACTTGTTCAGGATTTGAAGCAGGATCACCTACCAGTTGAGGAGGTACAACTCTTTAAGTCCAAAGAAGACATCTTAACAGTGGTGCCTTCAAAACCCCTTTCACCCCCACCCTCTTTCTCAAAGCCTTTTAGGTCAGACTCAATTACTTCGGAAGGTGAAGAGCGATGCTGCAGTCCAGACGATAGCACTGTGAAAATGGCCTCCCCCACACAATCTTCCCACCCCAGTGCAACCAGCTCTCCAACTCACTCTCCTCTTCATCAGTGGCCTGTGGAGGAAAAGACCAAGGACTTCCCAGGATTGGAGCATCAAACACAGGGGGACCTTCATGATTCTGCCACCAACACAGAAGATAAGGATGCAAAGAAAGATCAAGCGGAAAAGGAAGATAAAGTGGATAAGAATAAATTGGATGCTGACGTCAAGAAAGTCGAGTCGGACCTACTACCACCGGTGGAGAAATCATTTCAAAAAGACTTGCCCATTACAAAAGCGGAAGAAAAAGATGGTCTCTCCCCTTCCAAAGGTGAGATAGAACAGGAACCGAAGACAACTCCTCTTACCTCTGAGTCAGTCACAGGCAAAGACGAAGCTTCCATATCAGGAAAGGAATCTCTGACAGTAGACATTTCTAGTGGTAAGGCTATACTCAAACACAGTGACGAGGAAGATTATGACCATCAACAGAAAGAATCCAAAGTGTGCAGTAAGGCTAAATTCCCAAAGGGGAAGGAGAGTAGTTTCTTAGATTATGACGATGGTGAGGATGATGATAACGATAATGTAAAACCCATCAAACAGGACATGAAGGAGAAGGATACAGAAAAAAAGGACACACATGAGGCTAAAACTATCAAGGAAGAGAAAGAGGAGAAAGAAAAACGAGACGTGTTTGAAGCTGAAACCATCAAGGAAGAAAAGAAAGAAACAGATAAAATTGGTACAACTGAAGCTATTACTGAAGCTGAGCCCATCAAGGAAGATAAAGATGAGAAAGTGAAGGAAAAAGATGGCATTCATGAAGCTGAACCCATCAAGGAAGAGAAGAAAGAAACAGAAAAGGTTGGTACAACTGAAGCTGAACCCATCAAGGAAGATAAAGATGGCATTCATGAAGATAAACCCATCAAGGAAGAGAAGAAAGAAACAGAAAAGTTTGGTACCACTGAAACTGAACTAATCAAGGAAGAGAAGAAAGGAACAGAAAAGTTTGGTACCACTGAAACTGAACCCATCAAGGAAGAGAAGAAAGGAACAGAAAAGTTTGGTACCACTGAAACTGAACTAATCAAGGAAGATAAAGATGAGAAAGTGAAGGAAAAAGATGGCATTCATGAAGCTGAACCCATCAAGGAAGAGAAGAAAGAAACAGAAAAGGTTGGTACAACTGAAGCTGAACCCATCAAGGAAGATAAAGATGGCATTCATGAAGATAAACCCATCAAGGAAGAGAAGAAAGAAACAGAAAAGTTTGGTACCACTGAAACTGAACTAATCAAGGAAGATAAAGATGAGAAAGTGAAGGAAAAAGATGGCATTCATGAAGCTGAACCCATCAAGGAAGAGAAGAAAGAACAGAAAAGTTTGGTACCACTGAAACTGAACTAATCAAGGAAGAGAAGAAAGGAACAGAAAAGTTTGGTACCACTGAAACTGAACTAATCAAGGAAGATAAAGATGAAGGAAAAAGATGGCATTCATGAAGATAACCCATCAAGGAAGAGAAGAAAGGAACAGAAAAGTTTGGTACCACTGAAACTGAACCCATCAAGGAAGATAAAGATGAGAAACAGAAAAGTTTGGTACCACTGAAACTGAACCCATCAAGGAAGATAAAGAAAGAAACAGAAAAGTTTGGCATTCATGAAACTGAACCCATCAAGGAAGATAAAGATGAAAAGGTTGGTACAACTGAAGCTGAACCCAAAGGAAGATAAAGATGGCATTCATGAAGATAAACCCATCAAGGAAGAGAAGAAAGAAACAGAAAAGTTTGGTACCACTGAAACTGAACTAATCAAGGAAGATAAAGATGACATTCATGAAGATAAACCCATCAAGGAAGAGAAGAAAGAAACAGAAAAGTTTGGTACCACTGAAACTGAACTAATCAAGGAAGATAAAGATGAGAAAGTGAAGGAAAAAGATGGCATTCATGAAGCTGAACCCATCAAGGAAGAGAAGAAAGAAACAGAAAAGTTTGGTACCACTGAAACTGAACTAATCAAGGAAGATAAAGATGAGAAAGTGAAGGAAAAAGATGGCATTCATGAAGCTGAACCCATCAAGGAAGAGAAGAAAGAAACAGAAAAGGTTGGTACAACTGAAGCTGAACTAATCAAGGAAGAGAAGAAAGGAACAGAAAAGGTTGGTACAACTGAAGCTGAACCAATCAAGGAAGATAAAGATGGCATTCATGAAGATAAACCCATCAAGGAAGAGAAGAAAGAAACAGAAAAGTTTGGTACCACTGAAACTGAACTAATCAAGGAAGATAAAGATGAGAAAGTGAAGGAAAAAGATGGCATTCATGAAGCTGAACCCATCAAGGAAGAGAAGAAAGAAACAGAAAAGGTTGGTACAACTGAAGCTGAACCCATCAAGGAAGAGAAGAAAGGAACAGAAAAGTTTGGTACCACTGAAGCTGAACCCATCAAGGAAGATAAAGATGGCATTCATGAAGATAAACCCATCAAGGAAGAGAAGAAAGAAACAGAAAAGGTTGGTACCACTGAAACTGAACTCATCAAGGAAGATAAAGATGAGAAAGTGAAGGAAAAAGATGACATTCATGAAGCTAAACGCATCAAGGAAGAGAAGAAAGAAACAGAAAAGGTTGGTACAACTGAGGAAGATGGTACAACCAAGGAAGTTGGTACAACCAAGGAAGAGAAGAAGGAAAAGGACAAAGAGAAAGATGATACTTGTGGGGCTGAGCCCCTCAAAGAGGAGGAGAATGAGAAGGAAAAATATGATACCTTTGAGTCTGAACCTACGAAAGAAGAAAAACAGAAAGAAATAGGGAGTATAGTCACTTCTAAAAACGAGCTAAGCTCTTGTATCTCTACCTCTAAAGTGGAGCCAGCCTCAGACTCCACCACTACAGAAAAAATAGAGCAAGAGAAAGAACCCATGAAAGATGAGAAGGATGACACTTGTAAGACTGATGCCATCAAGGAAGAAAAGATGGCGAGAGAACATCCTCTTCAGTCTGAACCAATGAAAGAAGAGGAAGGAGAAAAAGAGAGAGATACGTTTGACAGTGAACCGACTAAAGGAGAGCACAGAGAGAAAGAAAAGGATGATACATGTATGGTGGAATCCACCACGGGGGGCAAGAAAGAAAAAGACGACAATACATTTTTTGAGATTGAAGTGAGCCAGGAAGAGAGGATAGAGAAAGATGATACTTATGTGGCTGAATTCAGTAAAGAACAGAAGATGGAAAAGGAGCAAGAAAAAGAAGATAGTGATTTCGAAGACATCAACGATGAGGAAAGAGAGGAAGATAGAGATGACAGTTATGAAGCTGAACCCATAAAAGGAGACGAAAGAGCAAAAGAAAGTCAAACAGCTGACACAGTCAACTATGAAATGAGCGTGAAAGAGACAGGAAAATATGGTTCTCATGAGATTGAACCTACTAGAGAGGAGAAATGGGAGAAAGAGAAAAGGGAGGTGCAAGAGAAAGATCTAAAAGAGGCTTTACGACACAGCGTACAGACAGCAATGATAGAAAAGGTAGAGGTGACTTCTGCAACAAAGCTTGAACCTACATTTCAGCTTCAGTACTCAGACGGAGATGAGGAGGAGGAAGAGGAATCCATTTGCATGGGTGGTGCAGGCTCAAGACCTTTATCAGTGGAACCTAGACAATCAGAACACGAGATCATCTCTCAAGACCTGCTCTCTACTCAGTCATCAGAGAATGTGCTTAGTAACCAGACGAAGGACAGCCACTCTGAACAGACCACTGGGCTTGTGTCTACATTACCAAAATGGGAGACCTCTCCTGATAAAGACCTCAAAGAGCAGCATAAAGATCGACAACATAGACTCTCCCCTGAACTAGAAAAGGACATCAAGACAACTGAGACCACATCAGCAACCCATCCCAGTCAAGAGTCCACCATTGGTTTCCCTACCTTGAAACCAGTCTCTGCTATGCCTACCACCAAATTAGAGCCAGCCTCTGACACCACCACTACAGACAAACAGTCTATAGTTTCAACACTATTAAGCACTGACAGCAAGGCCAGTGTGACAGTATCCACCCAGCATGAAACACAGCATGAATCTATGACAACAAGCAAAGAAGCATCTAATACGGATGAAAAGACAAAGCATGTTTCTCCAAAAGAAGATGAGAAACCAGGCAAGGAAGCTGAGATGGAAATTGAAAAAGAGCGGGGAGTTGCTTCCCCAGAGCATACACAACCTTGTTCATATTTTGTCTTGGATAAAGATTCTGAGAAGGCTCCTGAGAAAGTGAGCCACGTCGATGCCACAAAAGGAGACAGTGCCTCTGAAAAATTGAAAGGCTTTGACAAAATAACAACGGAGACTGTCAGTGTGAGCTTGCAAGAGGACCAGGGCTTTGATGTGTCTAAGTATGAACCCTATGAAAAGCCCATTTCAAAAGAAAAGGAATCAGACTATAAAGAAGACCGTGAGGTATCTAGAGAGTTTGATCTGTCAACACAAATTGGCATTGATGATAATAGGAACATTAGCCAGGCAGATGCTGGTGCAGCTGCATTCTACTCAGAGGACGAGGAAAAAGAGGAACCGCTGTCATTCAGCAGAGTTGATTACACCCCTCCACCTTTCCCCAAGAGCGAGAGAAGTCTCCATTGCAGCTCAAGTGCCTTCACTGAACACGATGACAAAGAGAAAGGTCAAGAGGAAGTGAGTGATAAGAAGGAGGGGCAATCTACACCACACGTGGAAAACAGCTTTATGTATATAGAGACTCAAGACAACAAGACCACCCCAGCAGCAGAGCAATACTCATTTGCTTTCAGTCTCAAAGAAGATAAACCTGAAAAAGTTGAGAAGGATGAAATGAAGGACAAGACTGGAGCATCTCCCAGTGTGGAGGAGTATATACCAGTCCAGTCAGGCAGAAAGGAAACAGCCTCTTCCTCATGGAGTCAAGCCAACACCGATGCCCAAGCCTCAGCTACAGCCATGCCCTTTGAAGACGTCCCTGAGAAGCAGACCACAGAGAAAGAGAAGGAAAAAGATGAGCCAGTGAAAGACTATATGGATTCATCTGATAGTGAGAGAGGGGACTCTCCCTGTGGTCACTACTCACCAACGGAAAAAGACATGTTACCTCATCAAGCTTTGCCTAAGGAAAAGGACAATCAGGCCACTGCTGCCTCCTTGGCCAGATATTCAGGACAGCTCCTAGACGATAATGTTCTTGCATCTGAGTGCACTCAAATTGGAAGCACTATCACCAGTAAATCTACAATGGGCTATTCTGAGAGAGAAGGCACTCCGGACAGTGTAGATAAGAGGCTACTGGTGGTGGGAGAGGATTGTGATAATGAGGAAGATGATGCAGAAGATGAAGCCAGTGATCTAGATGTGGAGAAGGGAGCGAGAGAGCAGTCTGAAAAAGAAATATGTAAATCTATATTGGATGATACCACTACTTCTAAACGTCCTGTGACAAAGGAAGAGGACAAGAAGACCCTCTCACCCGAACCTGAACCCAGCCTCCTCAAAAAGGAGGAGCCTTCCCATTCAATGGCCACAAGCAGCCCTCCACCAGCAGATACTGCAGATTCCCTTTTGAAGAATGTAGTTGGGGCCTCGCCACTCCAGTCTGGCAGTTCCACTGCAATAGAACAAACAGGATCTGGAGGATATCCTTCTGAATCCTCAGAGTATTCTGAGGACAGCCAACTGGGGTTAAAGGAGGAGAGGTTTGACAGTCCTGACCCCTCTTTGCCCACCAAGTCCAGTGAAGATAAACATTACAGTCAGGGAGACATTGAAGCTGACAAGCAGAGAACCCCAGATACCACTAGTAGAAAACCTGAGGAAGATCCTTTGTGTTACCTCTCATCTGCCTCAGCTTTTCTATTAACCAGCCACCAGTTGGGGGAGGAGTCTAGTGGCCCCTACAGGACAGATTCTGAGGGTGCTTCCTTTGAGTATTCTTTATTCAAAGCTGAAGACTCCTCAGCCATGCACTCAACCCTCTCAACCTCAGGGGTCATGTTAAAGGATGAGTACCTAGAGGCATCTGAAAAGCTTACCTCAACAACCTCAGCTACATTCAGTCTGACAAAAGTCTTTCCAGTCTTAGCTACTCCAGCCGAAGACATTACAGAACAAGACTCATCATCAAGCCCTGAGATGGACAAGGGTCAAACCTCAGATAACTTTCATAAACTTGAGGGCATTGTTGAAACCAAAACCATAACGTCTGCTGGAGCTTCAGAACCACCATGTTCCCAGCTGTCCAAACCCGCTGAAACCATATCCACTTCAAGGGCTCTCTTTGAGGTTTCCCCATTGCAAAGAGCTGATTCCTCTGACAGAGAATCCCAGGGCTCAGCGGTCAGCAAAGAGTCCTACACTTGCAAAAGGGAGGACAGTACTCTTCCATGCCGCATTGAATGCCAGAAATTTGCAGTGACAGAACAAGAAGAACGCATGCTGTCCATGGCTGAGACATACATGGTCACTATTAACTCCAGTACAACCACAACAGTGTCCCAATCTGATGGGGTGACAAAACCACAGCAGTCAACTGAAGCCTCTTCCAACGGGGCTACTGAGGTTAGCACAAGTCCCCAAGAAGTCCTCAGTGGAGCTAGCAAAGCCTCTTGTGTCACAACAGCAGACCTGCCTAAAACAGAACAGAAAAAGGAGGAAAAAGAGACAAAGGATGAGAAAGACAAGATGGCAATGAAAGAGGAAGAAATGAAGGAGATCAAGGTAGAGACCATAAAGGAGGACACCAAAATGCCAGAGCAGAAGGATAAGGAGGAGACAAAACAGATGGACGAGAAGAAAGAGGTGGCTGGAGAGAAGGAAAAGGTAGAGGAGGAGGAGAAAGTAGAGGAAAATAAGTTGGAGGAGAAAGAGAAAGACGGGAAGGCAGAGGAGAAGAAAGACAAGACTGTTGAGAAGGAGAGTGAGAAAGAGATGGAGAGGAAGGAGGGAGAGAAAGAGAAGGTAGAGGATAAAAAAGAGAAGATTGTCGAAAGGAGGAGGAGTAGCTTATCTGACTGGGAACTCCTACAAGGGCCGGGCGCATGCCCAAGTGCCCCTCCTCCAGGCTATGAAGACGAGGAGGAAGAAGCGTATGAAATGGAAGAAGCAGAGGAAGAGTATGTTCAAAAAGAATGTGTATCCACAGGCGAGCCCACCCCTCTGTCCACAGCAGAACATGCCCACCATACAAAGGCATCTGCAAAAGCAGATGGAGAATCCAGTTGCCCCACTGACTTGCATATGGAGGCTACCTCCACCTCCCCCCCTGGCTATTCCTCGTGTGAATTCAAACACCGCAAAGGGGAGATCTCCCCATCCTTCATTAACCCCAGTCCACACGCCCTCTCCAGCGATGATGGCGAAGAGGACAAAGGGAGTGACCACTCTCCGGAGGGGGATGAAGATGACCGGGAGCAACACTCGGTCAAGAGGAGGTCTCACAAGCAGAAGCGACAGCACATTCAAAGTGGAGCTGCTGGAGCGGGATCGCACCCAGTTTCCATGCCTCCTGGTGGCATGGCAACTGGACTTGGGATAGTGCTAGCTGGAGAGGAGACGCCCCCCACATCAGCAAGTGACTCGTTGGCGTCCCAGTCGGACTCTGACGTACCTCCCGAGACCGAGGAGTGCCCGTCGATAACCGCAGAGGGGAACCTGGACTCTGACGAAGATGCAGAACACCTGCCGGTGGATAAACTATCTGCCTCCGCCACAGGAGGGGGCACTCAACCCCCTTCCCCCAGATCAGCTGCGAAGGCCCATGACCCCCCACCTGCCCCCATGAAGGATCCACTCCCCCACCTGCCTCACCCTGATGTGTGCATGGTGGACCCAGAGGCCCTCCCTGACAACCAGAGCAGCACAGAGAAAATGCTCAAGAAGGACCACAAGACCACCAAGAGCCTGCGGAAGGGCCTGGGCAAGCCTAAGTCTGCGTCCCCAGCCCGGAAGGGGAAGAGGTCTACCACCCCTGCGAAGGATTCCTCGCCTCGTTCGGTCTCTCTGAGGAGGAGGGACACGGAAAGGAGCTCTAGGCTGACGTGGATGTCCGAGGGCCAGGGATCCAAGGTGGACCTACACGCTCCAGGGAAAGGCCTTGTGAATGGCGTCAAGAGCAATTTGGGTAGGTAAAAATAAAGTATGATGATACAACTCAATATTTAGATATGATGATGTGATTCCATATTCAGTAGTGGACACTTTCACGCCTGTAAAAAGTTAAGGAAACTTTAAAAACGTAATTTACGTTCAAAGATTCCCCAGGACTTTATGACACACAATTCCCCATTCTAATTTACCCTTGATTTACATAGACGTATAAGTCTGAATCCCCCCCCCCCAATCAAACAGAGGAAAAGTCATTAGTCATTCTCAAGTCATTAGAGACTTATACAATTTTACATTATGGTCCTCCTCCTCCAGGTACCAACTCCCAGAAATCTAGTTCAGCTGTCCCCCCTGGTCCTCCAATCTATGTGGACCTGGCCTACGTGCCCAACCACTGCAGTGCTAAGAACGTGGACCAGGAGTTCTTCAAGCGGGTACGTGCTGCGTACTACGTGGTGAGCGGCAACGACCCAGCTGGTGGAGAGCCTAGTCGTGGAGTCCTGGATTCCCTGCTCGAGGGAAAGGCCGCGTGGGGCTCCAATCTACAGGTGCTTACTCTCATTCTCTTTGTCTGCATACATGCAGTCTCTGCTGTTATGTACAATGTTGATAGACTTTTTTTCCACATTGTAAGTATACATATTTTGTTAAACTTTTCTCCACATTGTTAATTCATTTTGTTTGGACTTTTCTCCACATTGTTAATTCATTTTGTTTGGACTTTTCTCCACATTGTTAATTCATTTGGTTTGGACTTTTCTCCACATGTCCATTAGCCTGTGTTTTCTCGCTGCGGAGGCATTCTGCACCACTGCTAATCTCAGGATCCACCGGGATATATTCAGAATCATTGATCTGAATCACTTGTAAAATGGAAAATTACACACTTGGTATTGCCAACAGATGCTTGACAATGTTTACCAGCCACTGAGACTGACATACAGTAATTATTTATGAGCTGTCAGATTGTAACATTCACGATGTAACTGTCAATGTTGTTCCACAGTCATTTGCATTCCGACAGTTTGAATAATGACAATGATGTAATTAACGTTTCCTGTTGAGTATCGCACAATACTCCCAGTGGGCAAAGCTGGTTGCAATCAGAGCAATGTATTTAGAGAGTTGGGCCAATGCGGTTTCTGCATTATGGCGCAATTACATGACACTTCAACATTCTATGGCAGCCATATTAGCTCCCCATTAACATTACATGGTGAATATTTAAACAATGCTATGCAGTTGAACGTTTAGAATTAGAACAATACTCAAAATTCTAAAAGTTGGCCCAACTCTCTAAGGGTGCGTTTGTAAATTCACTCTGGCTATCTACTCTGATTTCCGAGCACTCTCGTCTGAGTGTGTCAGAGCGCAGAATAACTGATGAATTTACAAACGCTCAACACCCATTGAATATGGCCGGTGTCAGTAAACGGCAAAAAAGCAGGATTAAATTGTTGTCAGCAGCAGCCAGTTACAGTCACCAAACGCTCCAGATGTCATGAAAACAGCCTAACCAGCTCTGCTCGGGCGATTTAAAATGGTCAGAGTGAGGTGTTCTCTCATTTGTGTCCGGAAGAAGCTAAGAAGCTAGCAAATGCTAGCCAGTTAGCTTGGGTACTTGACTGCCGTTGTGAGGTCAGAACGCTCGGATCAACCCTACTCCTCGGCCAGAGTGTCCAGTATGCGCTGACAACGCTCTGAATTTATGAATGCCCAGAGCGCACTCTGGCACTCCAGATTGAATTTACGAACACACGCTAAATATATGGCTCTGGTTGCAATGACATCAGTATGGCATCTTTTGTCCGGTTGTATACTGGTTTTAATACGACATTTTGAAAAACATGAATTAGCATCTGGCAAAACATGTCTTTATCTGGTTGTAATCTGACCAGATAACATCTAGAATATGACGTCTTGGGATTGCCAGGAAAATGATCCTGGTTGGTCATAATCTGTTAATATGAAATATTCTTGAACAGAAGAAAACTTTTAAGAACAAGACGTAACATTATGCTGCCTAATTTTACCGTCTGGGCTGATTGGTTGATTAATGTATTGATGCACAGTATTGGTAGTTTTGACTCATACATGTCCTCCTCTCTACTCTAGGTGACTCTGATCCCTACTCATGACACGGAGGTGACGCGGGACTGGTACCAACAGACACATGAAAAACAGCAGGACCTGAACATTATGGTCCTGGCCAGCAGCAGCACAGTGGTCATGCAGGACGAGTCTTTCCCTGCCTGCAAGATTGAGTTCTAAGTTCTGCGCCGCTTGCTATTTTACCCTCCCCCCCTCATCACTCCATATTTGGCAGGTAGAGAGAGGTCCTTTGCTACTCTCTATCCTCCCAAAGCCTTCTCTTCTGTCAGCTCTACATTTTGCTCTCTCATGGTGTAAGACTCCATTGCATTTGCTGTAGTCTTCGGTTGGTGTACTGGCTTCCAACTGGTCAATGTCACCTGAGAACAGCCACCACTCAGGCAGAAACATTGATATAGGGTCCATGGTAGCTGTAAAAAGGTGTGAGGTGCATTCATTTTTAGCACGCTTTCGGTTTAAACAACATACGCGCACGATAAAACCACCTCTTTATTTGATCTTATTTCATTTTGCTTTTCACAAATAACCTCCCCAACACACACATTTTGTGATCATCTGTGAAGAGGGTAATTCTGAATAGTTATTTCAAAGCTTTCCAATCATACTGCACCCAAATCCACATCTAAATGGACAACACTTTCCAACCAAAAGAGCCATCTTAACAATGTCAACTCCCAGTCAATGAAGACGGTGCACAGTTGTGCAGTCTTACTGATCGTCTTGAACTCAGAGAAATACCCAACAAAATGAAATACAATTTAAAAATTGCACATCCAGGAGGGCCAAAGTAAGTGCCAAAACACTTTTGAGGTGTTCAACACTCTCCGAAATAAGTCCGAAGCCTTTAAGAGGTGAACAGTTAGTTGATCTCAATTGTACGCAGACTACGCACAATGTTGTATGATGGTAGTATTTTTGTAAGTATCTTAAGTTGAGGCTTTGTTTTTCGATATGAGATGTTATTCCTGTTTGGGGATATTACGTAAGATGCAGCTTTCTATTCTATAGCGTTTGGCTTTCTCAGTACTCTTAACTACGTCAACTGATGTTCCAACAAAAAAAATGACTATACCACATTGCTTGTTGTGAAGCTTTAGGAGGCGCCTGAAGGTGCCACTTTTATTGAAAGAACTAGCTTTTATGGGTTATTTCCCTCAGTGGCTGAAGTATGATGCTTGCATTTAGCTCAGACTCCTTCCTTGAAGAGGTAGAGGGTCCTTGACCATGTGTCTAGTCCTTGCAGTCTCCAAGTATGGAGTACAAACGTGTTCTGATACCTAAACGTTTGGCTGAAGTGAACGTTATACTGTAGGTCAATGGGATGGCATTTCTATATTCGCCATATTTCTGCTGGGCGTAATGGTTCTTTCTAAATATCTGAAGTCCTTATCGTCGTCTTTTGTCGGTTGCATTAGAAGAATACTCAATTCAAAAACATACAGTATAAACATTCTATATTGATATAGGGAGAGATTGTATTAGAGGTATGCTATTTTGTGATAACACAGCAGAGGAGGATGTTAAATGCAGTTTCCGTGTACATTTTGACGTTTTCTCCCGCTTATTTATATTGTACTTGTCTGTATGAAACGATTTGATGAAGCGATGGAAACTGCAGTGGCCTTCCGTGGAGAATGTAGCAATAGAGTCTATTCTGTCCTTGTGAGACCGGGTTGTGTGGGTGTTATTTTGCAAAAATGACTGCGGTGGTAGGCGGTCGCTCTCATGTGCCTTCTGGTTGCGGTATATTGGGCAAGAGAGAAGGATTAGAGAGGAGTATGATGAGGGCTTCCTCTTTCCTACTATCCATTGTGGAGCGGTGAACTTGGATCCAGGGATAGGTCAAGAAACCGTGGAGAAAATGCCACACGGACAAATCGATAGTCGTTGTCCAGGGATATCTAGTTAGCCTAATATCCATATGGATGGATGCTGTATACGCACAAGGTTGGTAGGTGAAAAGCTAATTAGCCAGCTTAGCCAGCACATTTAGATTCAGTTACTGATATGCTGGTCAGCATTTGTCCCCTATCTTAAAGTGTCACCCAGCAAATGTATCAAACAATAACATGATCAAAGAGCAAGGTATTGCACCAAGCAAGAATGCACTTTTCCAGAGGGGAGTTTAGGAGTCGGGCTGTGGTTCTAGTGAGAGAAGCACCGAAAATATACAATTATCATTCTTTACCATAATGTGAACTATGGTAGCGTTTGATTTTAGGACAAGTACCTAGCGAAAGTACTCCATACTGTATGTAAATAAATAAATAAGACTTGTTCTTCAGAATGATTTCTTAATTGAAGAGGTAAAAAAAACTTTAAAAAAATAACACAGGTAGCTATTTATCTAGTTAAAAAACAAAAAACGGACTTTTCAACCCTAAGAAATTATTTATCAGACGAGCATGAATGTGATGTTGTTGATTGTAGTGGGTAGAGATGTGGCAATGTGTACCACAGTCAAGTAGCATTAAGTTGTGTGTTGAAGTATGTGCATGAGTGGTACACACGGAGACAGGGTTGGGTTTTGAAGATGCATCATAGTGTTGTTTTTTTTTAATGCCGAGTTATAGCCAGTGCGGTGTGTATTTTTGTTGGTTAATCAGGAGGTGGAGCTTCTTAAAATTGCCGCACTGTTCATTGGAGCTCATTACAAATCTGATTCACATTAAATTCCATAGAGCTTAGTCACATTGGAGCTCATTACAAATCTGATTCACATTAAATTCCATAGAGCTTAGTCACATTGGAGCTCATTACAAATCTGATTCACATTAAATTCCATAGAGCTTAGTCATTTTTTGATTAATGTTATATTGTTTTCTTACGTTTTGGTAGTTTTATTTATCCAATTAATTTACAGTTATGTATACATGATCAGTATTAGATTTCTTTATTTTTAAAATTGTTTTTCAATATCAGTTACAGTACATGTAGGACTAACACAATTATGAATGTCTCTTTTGTTTACATTTCTTAGATTGTATTTTCAAAAAGATTACTGAACATTTATTTTATAATAGGCGTCTGATTGTCATCGATTTTTTTTTGTTTTGCTTAGTGATTCTTAAAATGTAATGTGTTTCTTATTAGAACTGCTGCGTTGTGTGTTTGGGGCTCCTGAGTTGAGGTCAGAGAGAGTGGACTGAGTGGGGCAGACTGGTATTGCTGGAGATACTGTCTCTGACTCATAGTCTGCTGCAGAATCCAAGAATGCAGACAGACAAGACATCGACCTGCAAGGGGAACACTCTCTCCCTCTATCGGACTCAGAACCTAAACAGTCTCCTCTTAGAGGCTGAAACCATTAACCCACAGTCTGCAGCGATCTTGCGCTAGCCTGGGAAGGATGCCATCCTTGTCCTTTTGTTGAACTTACTCAAATGTGCTTGAAAATACTGTATTGTAAGCTCATATAACAGTATGCAGGAGAGCCTCCCCCCAGGTCTGTTCTTAGACCGGCAGCAGAGCTAGCCAGACTCGCTCCGAGTGAATGTTTCCTTTCAGTATCATTAAAATACTCCATGTGTAAGCTACAGATTTATTATGCACTGCGATAGCGTTGATATGCATGTCATGTTGAATACTGTTTAGAGTCACCTAGGTTAGAGAGAGGGAGGGCATGTATGAATCAAATGTATCAATACATTGATCAAGCAATCAGCCCAGCCGGTCAGAAGAAGCTAGCAATGCTAACTTTAGCTAGCAAAAAATGTCAGTGCTCTCCCCTCAATCCTAACTTAGCTATAGTTATACTGCATCCGAAGTCAATCTGGCGACATCACAATGACGACAAAAAGCTTGTCCTACTCCTTTTGAAATGTCATCGTGTTTTCAAGCCACAGTAATGCACTTAAGACTAAATCTTCATCAGTATCCGTTGAGACTCTGCATTGAGCAGCATTCTCAGCTGGGTATCGGTCCTAAAAACATACGTTTAAAACAATATGGGAACGAAACTTTACATTTTATTGGACCTTTATTTAACCAGGCAAGTCAGTTAAGAACACATTCTTATTTTCACTGACGGTCTAGGGACAGTGGGTTAACTGGTCTAGGAACAGTGGGTTAACTGGTCTAGGAACAGTGGGTTAACTGGTCTAGGGACAGTGGGTTAACTGGTCTAGGAACAGTGGGTTAACTGGTCTAGGAACAGTGGATTAACTGGTCTAGGAACAGTGGATTAACTGGTCTAGGAACAGTGGGTTAACTGGTCTAGGAACAGTGGGTTAACTGGTCTAGGAACAGTGGGTTAACTGGTCTAGGAACAGTGGGTTAACTGGTCTAGGAACAGTGGGTTAACTGGTCTAGGAACAGTGGGTTAACTGGTCTAGGAACAGTGGGTTAACTGGTCTAGGAACAGTGGGTTAACTGGTCTAGGGACAGTGGGTTAACTGGTCTAGGGACAGTGGGTTAACTGGTCTAGGAACAGTGGGTTAACTGCCTGTTCAGGGGCAGAACGACAGATTTGTATCTTGTCATCCCGGGGATTTTAACTTTCGGTTACTAGTCCAATGCGAAATCAGTGGAGGATAGCCGAAGGAAGTGATGGATTACTGTATTCGGATTTAATTTCTAGAACAAAAGTTGAACTCAAAATGGATATCTCGTTTTTATCCATATTGCAGTGGCTGCTGTTTAATTTTCAGTTATGTCCAAGAGGAAAAACTGTGATTTCCCAACAACACAAACAGTTGGTGTCCAATACTTACAGAAACACACAATAACGCCGAAAAAGTACCAACAGCAGCTTTTTCCTTTCCTGAATATGACTTGAAAACATTGAAAGAAAAACAATTAAAAGTGAATGATACATGTACATTCATGTGCGGTACACAAATATGTATTTACACCTTAAAACAAAATCAAAATAGACATGTTTAGAAACATGTGATCCTTCTCGTTATACGTTCACATATTAGAGGATTTGAATCAAAGCGTATCAAAATCCTAGGCATTGAACAAAGAAACAGTCAATGCTGACTACTGTAAAGTACAGATGAAAAACAACTAATATATTTCAGTTCCATCTCTCTCATTACGAAACAATGAAGTCATTTGAACACAAGTTCTGTCATTCTCCCATCTCATCTCTCTGCATGTGAACTATTTAGTTATTATCCTGAATGTAATAATTG
Source organism: Oncorhynchus tshawytscha (assembly GCF_018296145.1). Classification (NCBI taxonomy): domain Eukaryota; kingdom Metazoa; phylum Chordata; class Actinopteri; order Salmoniformes; family Salmonidae; genus Oncorhynchus; species Oncorhynchus tshawytscha. Next base: position 5,711,082 of record NC_056447.1, on the reverse strand, counting down.
ACTAACGTGGAAATAAATCAAGAAATGCTCTCTTAAAACCGTATATTTGAAACAGGCGATTGTTTAACTGGTATTGGGATGGCATATACTATTACTGGGCTGTGCTTTACTGTTTTTCCCTAAGATGTTGTTGTTATAAGAAAAACGCTGTACTACTGTAGTTCTTCTGTTTTTGCAGCTGTATTAATCATAGGTCTGTTACTATCTTCAGTGCAATATTCTCGCGCTCTCTCTCTCTCTCTTTAAATCTAAAATGCAAAAAACTAGAACTACCACAGATTCATTGTAAAAGGGAAACAGCCTGGTGATGACAAATAAAAATACATTTATTGAAATCAGACCATGAGCCTCTGTGGTTGTTTTGGGATCTTTGTCTCTTCTGTGAGTCAGTGTTGTGTCTCGTTGTGACTCCCATGTAAATGAGGGGGAGGAGGAAGGGCTGGCATATGCAAACTAAACCGACCACATATGGGGAAAGATGTATTAGTTCCAATGTAGCCAAAAGGAGAAATGAATCAAATAACTGAAAATGTAATGTATTATACTCTGAAGCTGTCCTAAAATGGACACCATACAACTATGGACACCATACAACTATGGACACCATACAACTATGGACACCATACAACTATGGACACCATACAACTATGGACACCATTCACCAGGTTTCCTCAACTGGCGGCCCCACGGGCCAAAAAGTTATATTTGTCGCTCCACGTTATCTGAGGATTTTTCCAAGTGATTTTAAATGTGGAAATCTGTTCCCAAGTACTCCAACCCATAATAGAGACACGTGATCATATATAAATGTAAGCGAAGTCAATTTGCAGTCTACAAATGATTGGTAATTTGTAATTTTGTTCCGACCCCCTGACCATTCGCTCAACCCCCCACCAAAAGAAAAATCAGCCCGTGGCTGAATCTACTTAATGGATGATTACCATACACTATGGACACCATACAATGAATGAATCCATTCCTTCACAAATCCGTGAAGGTTTGAAATGCTTGAGAAAGGGATACATAGAGGAAAGGAAACGGGGGGTGGGCATGTCGGTGTGTCTCATGTACATTTTCTACAGGGCTGTGATGATGCATATCATCAGAGTTAGGCATCTGTGAGAGTAGGGCAAATCATTCCCCATATTCTAGTACTACATTTCAGGCTCATGGTTTCAAACTTAAGAGAGGAGTGCCATTTAGCTACACAGTTATATCCTTACTATGGGGTTGAGTGAATGCTGCATATTTCTCTTTGTCTAAGAACAAAGCTAGCATTGACCACACACAAGTCAACGATGAGCTGTTTTTTTAGAAAGTCGCACGCAAAAACTAAACATGTGGGCTGACTGGTTGGCAGTTGATGACCCATTCGTCATCTCTAGTCTCACTTCTAATCAAACTTTCTTGATCAAAATAGAACTATATATAGAGAGTATACAGTGCATTCGGAAAGTATTCAGACCCCTTGACTTTTTCCACATTTTGTTGCGTTACAGCCTTCCTCTAAAATTGATCAAATACACAAAATACCCCATAATGAGAAAGCAGAAACTTTTTTTTAAAGAAATGTTAGCAAATGTAAAAAAAAAAAAAAAAAAAGTCTTATTTACATTAGTATTCAGACCCTTTGCTATGAGACCCGAAATGGAGGTCAGCTGCATCCTGCTTCCATTGATCCTCCTTGAGATGTTTCTACAACTTGATGGTCGAATTGCTGCAAAGAAACCACTACTAAAAGGACACCAATAATAAGAGGAGACTTGCTTGGGCCAAGAAACACGAGCAATGGACATTAGACTGGTGGAAATCTGTCCTTTGGTCTGATGAGTCCAAATGTGAAATGTTTGGCTCCAACCGCCGTGTCTTTGTGAGACGCAGAGTAGGTGAACGGATGATCTCCGCATGTGGGGTTCCCACCGTGAAGCATGGAGGTGGTGGTGTGATGGTGCTTTGCTAGTGACAGAATTCAAGGCCACTTAACCAGCATGGCTACCACAGCATTCTGCAGAGATATGCCATGCCATCCCATCTGGCTTGCGCTTAGTGGGACTATCATTTGTTTTTCAACAGGACAATGATCCCACACACCTCCAGGCTGTGTAAAGGCTATTTTACCAAGAAGGAGAGTGATGAGTGCTGCATCAGATGACCTGGCCTCCACAATCCCCCGACCTCAACCCAATTGGGATGGTTTGGGATGAGTTGGACCACAGAGTGAAGGAAAAGCAGCCAACAAGTGCTCAGCATATGTGGGAACTCCATCAAGACAGTTGGAAAAGCATTCCTCAAGAACCTGGCTGAGAGACTTCCAAGAGTGTGCAAAGCTGTCATCAAGGCAAAGAATGGCTACTTTGAAGAATCCAAAATATATTTAGATTTGATTGACCCTTTTTGGTTACTACATGATTCCATATGTGTTATTTCATAGTTTTTATTACATTTATGTATTACTACATTTATTCTACAATGTAGAGAATAGTAAAAATAAAACCCTTGCATGAGTAGGTGTGTCGTAACTTTGGACAGCTCCTGTACATGTCATATTTCTGCTGCTGGGAAGAGAATAGGATGTTATATTTTTCTGCATGTTGGTAGGACAAGGCATTGTATGTGTGTGCACATGGAAGTAAGGAGGCAATACAAATGTGATGTGACTAAAATGAAAGGGCATTTAGTTGACTAAAATGGCCCACTGTTTGTCATTTTGACAACTAGACTAAATCATTATTCAAATGACAAATGTGACTAAGACTTCATTATATTTTAGTCAAAATGACTAAGACTCACCCCCCAAAAAAAGAGTGCCAAAATGAACACTGGTGTGTGAGAGAGAGAGAAGTGTGCGCGCACCAGTGTCTATTCCATGTATTCAGTGTGGGTTCTGTGGTTGCCATGGCACTGTAAAGTAGCCTAGGCAGAAAGCTCTGTAAGTACCGTACATATTTGTATTATTTCTAAGTGGTTTTTGTTGCATTTCTAAATCAGGGGTTTGGCTCTATATCTTGTGTTCTTGACTCTGAAGAGTTTCAGGATTGTGATGAAAAGTATTCGGGCTTGATAGCTAGCTGGCTGTTTGGATTCAACTAACGTGACTTTTTGATTCGTCTGTTTGGAAGTATTAAACCCACGACTGCATGCTATGTCCATAGGTAGCAGAGGAAGTTCAGGGACTGTTCAGGGAATGCTCCTGACCACTGCCGAGATGTGGCTTTTCGTGTGCTTTTCAGCAGCTGTGGCATCACCCAGGTGGGTGCTACATTCATGGCAAAGAAGGACCAGTACCAGAGGAGTGGATCCAATGGAGTGACTGACCATTCAGAGAAGCAGGTGTATTGCGCTGTTGAAGAAGCGCTCCGGGCCTACTTTTATCAGACTGTCTTTGTTTCTCATTGGCTGTCCCGTCGATGCCCTTTACACTGAACCTACATTGCCTATCAAATACAAATTGCCTCAACTTAAAACTAAGCAGAGAGACTTTTAATCTCCATTTACATTTTGTGTTTTTACTTTTTATGCGCTATGAGATTTTGGAAAGCGTACAAACAGCTTTAAAAAATGTATGAATTATTAGATCTGTAACCCGAGTATGGCTAGTGTTGTAGCTTAGGTCTACTGTGTTCTTAATATTTTTTGAGCCATTGATGTAAGAGGACAATAATGGAAATACATTTTCAAACTGGTTTTGTGTAATCGTAGATGATTTTAAATTCGTTATCCACTTGGGGTTGTATTGTGTTTTAAATTATCAAATCTATCTAAATGTATTCAGTGTGTGTGCATGTTTGTGTATGTGCACCAGTGTGTGTGTGGCCAACGGTGGTGGGTATGAATGACATCAGTGTTTGGCAATCAGTGAGAAGGCAGACTCGCAGCTTTTCCCGTCGCATTCCCTGTAGGGTGACGCAGCTCTTTCCATTCACCCGCTGTCTCTAGGAGAAGTCAATTACACAGAGGGGGGTGGGGGGCTAGCTGAATTGAAGTGGTCTCCATAGCAACACTTCAGAGCTGGAGCCAAGGAAGGAGTCATCATTGTGGTTTGCCGGAGGGGGAGAGAGGAAAGAGAAGGAGAGGAGATGGCGAGAGGAAAGAGGGAGAGATAGAGGCGTCCCAGCCAAGAGCAGTGACTCAGATGTACTCAGCTGTCAGACAACACCCCTCTCTTTCTTTATAGATCAATAACACAGGCTCCGTCAGTCTAGACCTTCACCACGATAAGGACAATTAACACAACGCAGCCTGTTGATAGACCAGGGACAAAACGCCCTGTTTAGACTGGACAACTAGATGGGACCCGTCTCCCACAAACGCACAACCGCGCACACAGATCCACATTCACACGCAGGAATACTGTCCATCGAAAGAAAACGACGGTTTGGATTTTCCCATGGCCTTAAAGTTGAATGACATGTCAAGGAGTAATATTAACCCGTGTTCTGTTACATCACCCACCATACCTGGCTATGTTCTCCAAATGTTCCTCTGAGTACACCTGTTGAAATTCCCATGTATTAGTTCACCATGACCAGCGCGTATGAGAAGAAGCGGACTGAGCCTCATAGATGCATAGTTTCTGTTTCAGAATGAAGAGGTGATGTAGCTCTGCTGGCGTTGCTGTTCTGTCTGGGATCAGGGAGAATAACGTCCTAACCCTTTTATTTTTTAAATTAATGGACAGACGGTCACACTCCAATATGCAGGCATAATTTACAAATGCAGTATTTATGTTTAGTGAGTCCGACAGATCAGAGGCAGTAGGGATGACAACGTGTTATATTGACAGGTGCGTGAATCATATTGCTGTCCTGCCTGAGAATTCGAAATGTAACCAGTACTTTCTGGTGTCAGGGAAAATGTAAGAGAGTAGAAAGTACATATTTTCTTTAGAAATGTAGAGAACTTTACTATTTAGCCTATTTTTAAAAAAAAGTTTAAAGTACACATACCTCAAAAAACGACTTAAATAATTTTTTTACGCCACTGTTCAGTCACAGGACCGAAACTACAGAGACCGCGCAAACTGACACCTGGGCTGAGGACGTTGCTAGACATGGTGGTGCAACAGAGCGTGGAGGTACTTGGAGGCCAGAGTGACAGCCAGGTGGATGAGCTGAAGCGAGAGAACGCCATTTTAGAAAACAGGCTGGGCAATGGCATAAAATAATGTGGGCAGGTTAGTATAATAGTGGGGGTCATTACTATGTATCCAATGCAGTGACTCTGGAGCTGGAGGATGTGGTCTATGTGGGCCTCTCCTCAGTCTTCACCATCTTTGATAAATCACAATAAAACACAGCAACTTCAGTGGCTTTCTGCTCTTCCCTATGCGAGGAGAACTAACAAAAACAAATGTAGGATGTTTCGTATCTTTCTATGGATTCTGTGATTTCGCATTTAAGCTCGGTATGGGCATTGCTGAACTGTACAATGAAGGCTTGTTAAAAGATCTGTTTCTCTCCCGTCATTCACTATCCACTCAACTAATTGAAGCAAACGATCGTCTTTGATCCAATGTGTGGTGCCACTGAGTCGCGAGCATATCTTACTATACTGTAATAGTGAACCTGGCCACACCCACCCCTCCCGCCACACAATAGTGCCCCTATTACTTGTTAAAATATATTTTTTTATTGCCTGAGACTAATGAAGAACCACAACCTTCAGAAATCAGATATTACTTTTAATAAAACAACCTTGGTGTTTTATTGCTAGACCTTAATAAGACAATGTCTAAGGACAGGATTCTATACAGCATCAACTATCTTTGGCTGATATTACATGGCACATTAAATAACCACATTAAATAACCACCAAAAAAAAAGTCCTAATTCCATCATTAAATAGATCATTACTATCAAGAAAAGCCAATGTGAAGAAAAATAAAGCTTTGTTCTACAGATTCAGCAGTGCTAGTTTTACATTAGTGCAGTTGAGAGCATCCTTGAAATAGCATAGACTACTACATACCAATGACATTGATGTTCTTTTCAGAATCCATAGAAACCTTTTGGTTTTACAATTTGGAGAATTACTGTACAAGAAACCCATTGTTTTTGTTAAACGATTCAATGCATACCTTCCAACTAAAAATGTTTATTTTATTATCCATAAATACATATTCAACTTTATTTATCCCCACTGGGACAATACAAATGCCCAAATAATATGTATTACACCATTTGATACACAATCGTTTAAATTAACATTAAAAACAGAACTTTGGCAAGTCAGCAGAAATGTTCAAAATAGTTTGAGGACCCAAACCCAGTATAGACTGAGGAAGGCTAAAGGCACAGCTATTTTCCTCTGGAGTGGTTTACCCTTGAAATACTGTAAAAAATATATATTTACCACAGTATTTTATGTAAGGTGTTGAGACACGTGTATTGTTTATATTTTTGGTATATTGAGATCAGGATATGAAATGTATTTCACATGGGATAAAAACAATTATGTATATAAAATATGAATTGTGTATTATTTCATGACAAAATGCTGTGTAGACATGATAGGAAACATACACTGAGTACACCAGAACGAAACACCTTCCTAATATTGAGTTACGCACCCTCTGAATGACACACACAATCATTGTCTCAAGGTTTACAAATCCCTTTTTGACCTGTTTGCTCCCATTCATCTACACTGATTCAAGTGGATTTAAGTGACATCAAAAAGGGATCATAGCTTTCACCTGGTCAGTCTGTCATAGAAAGAGCAGGTGTTCTTAATGTGTTTGTACAACAGGAATACTGTACACTGAGTACAGTATTCCTGTTGTATCGTATTGTACCCCCCCCAATCACGTAAAGTACAGCCACCCCAAAACAGAATATAAAAAGAGGGACACACAACAAAACTGAGAAAGCAGTCCGTATTTGATCAACTGGCTCAACTATACCTGTATGCCAATAATTGTCTGCAAGGATTGGTGTAGAATATTCTGAACCTGCCTCCCGTCTCTGTGAAAGGAGGTCTCCCATTGTCTCTGTTCAGCAACAACATCAGCAGGCAGTCTGAATCAAGGACAGACAGATGGGCTGTAGTGATTCCATCCAGCCTCAGGCCGGTCTATACCCTGCCGAGGACACTGGTCATAGGCTCCCCTGGCTGTCGCTCAAATGGGGCAGTGTTGGTTGGACAGACAATCCGCCTGAGGGTTTTTGTTTGTTTTTGTCCACAAAATAGGACGAACGGTCCTCAGGGTCCAGCACTGTATGCGACTGTGATTACTAACAAGAGTTTGAAGGCACTCATAGAGGTTGACGGGCACAGTGTGGATGGATGGATTAATAACGGCTTCCTCTGAAGGTACAGGTGTTGGGTTGTCCTGCGGTTCCTCTGTGGGATCCGGTGAGGGGGCTCCGGACTACTCACTGAAGCTGAAGTGTATGGCTGGGTTTGATGGGTTCACTGAGGTGGGGGAGGAGGGCCCTGCACTGGACACTGTGCTGGGGGGGCCACTGCTTACTGCGCACACACAATGAAAAGAGAAAGAGAGAGACCCACACAAACAGGGCAAATATTAGGTGAAAGTAATTGAGTTGTGATTGAAATTGGGGATATTACAATATTAGGCATAGTCCTGGGTGAAACTCAGCTACTGGTGTTTAATCTGTTTTGACTCCATATATCTCCATCCAACCACATACAAAAACACTACATGGCCAAAAGTATGTGGACACCTGCTTGTCGAACATCTCATTCCAAAAACACGGACATTAATATGGAGGTGGTCCCCCCTTTGCTGCTATAACAGCCTCCACTCCTCTGGGGAAACCTTCCACTAGATGTTGGAGCATTACTGAGGGGACTTGAATCCATTCAGCCACAAGAGCATTAGTGAGGTTGGGCACTGACGTTGGACGATTAGGCCTGGCTCAAAGTCGGCGTTCCAATTCATCCCAAAGGAGTTTGATAGGGTTGAGGTCAGGGCTCTGTGAAGGCCAGTCAAGTTCTTCCACACAGATCTCAACAAACCATTTCTGTATTGACCTCGCTTTATGCAGTGGCATTGTCATGCTGAAAGGGCCTGCCACAAAGTTGGAAGCACGGAATTGTCTAGAATGCCATTAGTAGTGTTAACATTTCCCTTCACTGGATCTAAGGAGCCTGAACCATAAAAAAACAGACCAGACCATTATTTCTCCACCAAACTTCACAGTTGGCACTATGCAGTCGGTCAGCTAGCGTTCTCCTGTCATCCACTAAACCCAGATTCGTCCATTGGACTGCCAGATGGTGAAACGTAATTCATCACTCCAGAGAACGCGTTTCCACTGCTCCAGAGTCCAATAGCGGCGAGCTAAAACTCCAGCCAACGCTTGGCATTGCGCATGGTGATCTTAGGCTTGTGTGCGTGCGGCTGCTCGGCCATGGAAACCCATTTCATGAAGCTTCCGACAAAGAGTTATTGTGCTGACGTTGCTTCTAAGGGGCAGTTTGGAACTCGGTCGTGAGTGTTGCAACCGAGGACAGATGAACTTGACCACTCTGCGGTTGACCAGGGTAGCTCCAGCAGGGCAGAAATATGACTGACTTGTTGGAAAGGTAGCATCCTATGAAGGTGCCACGCTGAAAGTCATGGAGCTCTTCAGTACAGGCCATTCTACTGTCAATGTTTGTCTATAGAGAGTCCGTGGCTGTGTGCTCGGTTATACACACACCTGCCTGCAACGGGTGTGGATGAAATAGCCGAATCCACTAATATGTTTCCACATCATTTTGCCCATGTAGTGTATCTAAGTTGCCCTACTGTTCTGTACTAGCTATTCGAATGAGTAACTAATCAGACCGTTATTACTGTTCAACCTGGCTACCTTAGGTATGAAACATTAAGCGCAGCACATGATTAATAGCAATTTCGCCAGCTCTTTGTATATGTGACTTGTTTCAGGAAACTAGGCGTAGGGTAACACATCACTACTTCACAGGAGAGGCATTTGAACATTTCTGTTTATTACGTGAGCTGTTCGGTATGTGTTGAGTCCTTTCCTTTGTGAAGAACATGACCTGCACCAAAGTCAGATTAGGATTTAGGCCAAGGATTAGATAGTGTACTTTTACCTGCAGTTTTTCCTTATTGTAAGATACTACTTTCACCACTTTTAGGCTTGAATTGTTGGTTGTTTACTACACTACCTTACTCACTCTGTTTAGCACATGGCCTCATGTGTGAATCCTTAAAGGGATGGGTGGGGCTAAGACTTGAGATGGTGTGAATGATGCTGAATGGGTGTAGACAAAGATGAACTGTCCAGGTGTACCAAAACATTCAAGGGCCATTTTCTCAAAAGTAAGTTACAAGTTTATCAACTTTCAAAGCAGAATTACTTTCCCATTGTTCTTCAACTGGAGTGTATGATATACCATTCTGAGTCTCTACTTTTATCCAATGTAAAAAACACCATTTTCAGATTTTGCTACATAAGACCGAATCGAGGCGGTCGTCACATATGTCAAATTCTCTCTCATTGACAGACGGGCGAGTGTCATCATGACATTGCGGCACTTTGGGGTGAACACCCACTTGTCTCAATCAATGAGAGAAGATTGTACATAGAGCCAAAAATTGATTAAACTGAATAACAGAGAATTTTCAAAAATTGCAATTAGACAAGGAAGTTTAGAAGACGGATTGTCTTTCAAGTTGAGAATTGAGGAAGTATTGCCAATTTAAAAGGTTGTTCTGAAAATCTCTATGCTACGTTTAACATTACCTACCTAGTAACACCTGTCAGCCAGCTGGACCAGTAATAATGGTCTAACTAGGCAATACTTTTAATAGCTACTTCTGTACTCAATTCCGTTGCACTGACTATTGGGAAAAGAAACAATGTCACGCCACCTCAAATGAAAACAAAACTGCTATTCATCCAAGCGACACTTCTAACATCCAGCATGTTTTCTACTCCTCCTCCACACCATAATAGACATTAAATGGGTTATGAGGAATAAGGAGAGAGAGACCGAGAAAGCAGCTCAGAGCAGCTGTTGAAGCAATCCTAAAATACTGGTAAAGGGCCAAATGAATCACCATGTAGCCCACTGGAGGCACAACGAGTGGGAAGGGAGGGAAGTGGGAGGGGGGCACCGACAACAACAGACCCCGGTGGCGAGTCGGAGACGGCTCGGTAAAACTAAGTGGTATTATTATGCCAAGTCCTACTTTACAGAAGTCATAATTGATCGCGCCTCTCCTCTTGGCGATGAAAGACAAAAACACAAGGCTCTCGTTTAGTTTGACAGATTAAGGCCCAGCAAAGCAGGCTTTTTATATCTCATGCTGTGGAGGGGGATGAAAACTCTCTCTCTCTGCCTAGTTATGGGTGCTGGTTAGGCTGTTTGCCTGTGTCATGATCATTAGGCAGTAATAGGCAACAAACGCAAGAAAACAGACTGAAAATGGGGAGGTACTAATGGGATTTATTATGTTAAAAAAAAAATGATATCGCATACCCTATTGAACACAACTCTGCTCTAGGACAATGTAAGTGTGGCTAAGACTAAGCATTGCTATTGTGGTGTTGGGCCCTAAAAAAAAATCCCTTTTCCCTACCATAATTTTCATGTTTGTAGATCTGATCTACCCATGAGGTTGGGAGGAGCGTCCGCCATATTGCTTACACCCATCTGGGTAAGGGCTTGGGGTAGTGGTCGGACGGACACGGGGGTCAGTATACTCACAGCATAGTGGGTGGGTGGGGGGCCGAACAGGAGTTTCTGAGGAGGAGAGGGCCTTTGGTGGTGGGTAGGTGTGTGCCTGGCCATACCCCTGGCTTGACGTGTCGAACAAGACAGAGAGAGCTGGAGGGAAACGATAAATGGTATTTATATAAGATGTACACTACTAAACATTATATTAGGAGACCTAATCTACCCACTGGATATGTATTATATGCCAGAGAGACAGACAGTGATGACTCAGACACAAAATACACACTACATGACCAAAAGGTATGTGGACACCTGCTCAGCAAACATCTCATTCCAAAATCATGGGAATTTATATGGAGTTGTTCCCCCCCCAGGTCAGTCAAGTTCTTCCACACCAATCTTGACAAGCCATTTCTGTGTGTACCAGGCTTTGTCATGCTGAAACAGGAAAGGGCCTTCCCAAAACTGCTGCCACAAAGTTGGAAGCACAGAATTGTCTAGAATGTCATTGTATGCTGTAGTGTTAAGATTTCCCGTCAGTGGAACTAAGGGGCCGAACCCGAATCATGAAAAACAGCTCAAGACCATTATTCCTCCTCCACCAAACTTCACAGTTGGCACTATGCATTCGGGCAGGTAGCATTCTCCTGGCATCCGCCAAACCTAGATTCGTCCATAAGACTGCCAGATGGTGAAGCGTGATTACAGAGTCTAAATGCGGACAGCTTTACATCACTCCAGCTGACGCTTGGCATTGTACATGGTGATCTTAGGCTAGGCCGTAGAAACCCATTTCATGAAGCTCCCGACGAACAGTTATTGTGCTGACGTTGCTTCCAGAGGCAGTTTGGAACTCGGTAGTGAGTGGTGCAACCGAGGACGGTTTTAAGCACTTCAGCAATAGGGGGTTCCGTTCTGTGAGCTTGTGTGGCCTACCAACTCGTGGCTGAGACGTTGTTGCTTCTAGACGTTTCCACTTCACAATAACAGCACTTACAGTTGACCGGGGCAGCTCTAGCAGGGCAGACATTTGACAAACTGACTTGTTGGAAAGGTAGCACATCTATGGTGATTGCATGACTATGTGCTCAATTTGATCCAACTGTCAGCAACGGGTGTGGCTGAAATAATTGAATCCACTAATTTGAAGGGGTGTCCACATACTTTAATAGTGTAGGTATTTGTTAGCTTGTTCCCAGATCTGTTTGTACTGTCTTGCCAACTCTTATGGTCATTATCATGCCAATGAGCATAGGATGTTGCACGACAGCACAAACAGAACGTGGATCAGGTCTGTAGTGTGCAAGCTAGGCATGTTGCTTCTGGAAAGCACCAAATACCTACCTTGACTAGAATACCTACCTTTCATGGTCTTAGCGTGGGCGTCGCTGCTGTCCTCACACACAGCATTGAGGAACTCGTCCACCTGCTTGAGGGACAGCGAGTTGTGCAGCGTCTCCAGTGGGTAGATAGAGGGCACCATGGAGCAGCCTTCAAAGCCTGCAGCGGAAAGGAGACACACAGTTGCACCACCCCTCCATCTGATCAAGGAGAAGTGGTGATACAGTAATACAGCACGTAGCCCCTTCCCCAATTGCCCGGGCCACCATTTCTGGTAATTAAACCATCTGACATCAATGTGACGTCACTTGATGGAGAAAGGTAGACATGGGCGTCCTGCAGGGTACCGTGCGAGGACCATGCCAAAATCCAGCCAAGTCATTCACACTAAAGTAGCAAGCCATAGAGACTCTGTTTTTGCATTGCGACCGGTGTACACGTCCTGCGCCGAGGCCTAGTGTTGTGTGACGACAGCCTTTTCTCTCTCTCACACACACACACTGCAGCCCAAAAGAACACCATGATGGAAGCGATATCACCACACAAACACAAGGAATGGATGAGGTCAAGCAATGCATCATCCATCCATCATCCATCCATCCATTTCCCAGAATACATGCAGTCAGCCATGCATTTCTCCCCGAACTGTCCAACGTGTTGTACATTAAAAACAGTACTTTTAAATGATCCGCACAAACAGCTTTGACGGTGCGCATTCTAGTCTTCAGCTGATATGTTAAATCTTCCCCCACCAGACTGACAGTTTAATTGAGATTAATCAATGTGTTCATGTGATTTCTCAAGAGATAGGCCACAAGTAACCAATCAACTTGGTCAGGACGGACTGCCACCAACCCCAACGATTACACTGTGAGCTTTTGAGTTTGCTGAGCTTCAGCCATAAGCATTTCCAACATCATCATTAAATCTGGGCAAGCCAAGGTCAGAGGAGAACATGAGAGGGTTTTGCCCTGCCAAAGTCTCAGATGACAACGCTAAAGAATATCGACCGTGACTCCTGTGGAAAAGGCCTGTAGCCACAAAGAAACTCAGAAAAAGGTCCTAGGGATCCTGTTAAAACATGTTCTAAGACAACAACAAAAACTCTCATCTCAGAGTAGGTTTTAGGATAAGACACTGCTCAGAAACGGCGTCAGATGTAAAATCAATTCATAAAAGGTTCTCTCAGCTGGTAATTACAATAGTTTGAGGAACCGCAAAGGAAGAATTGTGATTGTTGACAATGTTGAAAATATGGGGAATAACCAATCGCAGAGCCATCGCCAGCTGTGAACTCTATTGACAAAATGTACATTTCAGTCACTTAGCAGACGCTCTTATCCAGAGCGACTTACAGGATCAATTAGAGATAAGTGCCTTGCTAAAGGCCACCGACAGATTTTCCACAGTGATTGTAAAACGTTTGAAATATTTTTAGTTTGACACTATCACTTTGCCTCCTCTTAATTCTTCCCTAATATATTGGCTTGCATAACCTTTTTTTAATTTTTTAAATATTTATTTTTTTACCAATTCTGATACTTGTTTAAAGAAAAATTTTGATAGTATTACTGTTATATCAACACACTCGTCAACTCCCGTTTAAAAAGTCTAAATCGCTTGGGCACAGTAGGCATCAAGTCACTTGCACAAAGCATTTGGAAGGGTCTATCATTTTCATCTAACACAATCATAGATGCCTTCAAATGCCCAATTTAAGCACATTTTTTAACAATGTAATATTGCGCTCCAAAAGGGACAACTTGAAATAACATGTAGGTTAAAGAAATAGTAAAAATAAGTGATCATTTATTAGCCTAATGGTTATGAGTTATAAGTATTTAGGCATATCATGTGAAATAGTCCTTGTGAAATAAATTGTCAAAAGCGCAAGATACAGTTCTTGTTTACATACACTTAGGTTGGAGTCATTGAAACTCGTTTTTCAACCACTCCACAAATTTCTTGTTAGCAAACTATAGTTTTGGCATGTCGGTAAGGACATCTAATTTGTGCATGACACAAGTAATTTTTCCAACAATTGTTTACAGACAGATTATTTCACTTATAATTCACTGTATCACCAGTGGGTCAGAAGTTTACATACACTAATTGACAGTGCCTTTAAACAGCTTGGAAAATTCCAGAAATGACATCATGGCTTTAGAAACTTCTGATAGGCTAATTGACATCATTTGGGTCAATTGGAGGTCTACCTGTGGATGCATTTCAAGGCCTACCTTCAAACTCAGTGCATCTTTGCTTGACATCATGGGAAAATCAAAAGATATCAGCCAAGACCTCAGAATTTTTTTTTGTAGACCTCCACAAGTTTGGTTCATCCTTGGGAGCAATTTCCAAATGCCTGAAGGTACCACGTTCATCTGTACAAACAATAGTACGCAAGTATAAACACCGTGGGACCACGCAGCGTCATATTGCTCAGGAAGGAGACGCGTTCTGTCTCCTGGAGATGAATGTACTTTGGTGCGAGAAGTGCAAATCAATCCCAGAACAACAGCAAAGGACCTTATGAAGATGCTGGAGGAAACAGGCACAAAAGTATCTATATCCACAGTGAAACGAGTCCTATATCGACATAACCTGAAAGGCCGCTCAGCAAGGAAGAAGCCACTGCTCCAAAACCGTCATCATTGACTTCGGGAAGTCTCTGAATATCTGTGAGCGGCCCAACCAGAGCCCGGACTTGAACCCGATCTAACATCTCTGGAGAGATCTAAAAATATCTGTGCAGCGACACTCCCCATCCAACTCCAAAGCAATAGCGTATGGCACAGGAACCACGGACATGTTGCCTTTTAGGCCAAATCATGAGGTTACAAACATCTGTAAAATAAGTATGACTCGTATGACTAGAGAGACATATATAGCTATTATTTTTACCCTTAAGAGTAGGGGTAAAAGGCTTTATTCTCATCACTTACGACCATTTTTCTACTCTGAGACGCTTCGTGGATACGGCCCCTGATCTATAGCTCTCTTTGCCTTTCCCCTCTCTCTCTGCTTGCCTCGGTCTGTCTAGCTCCATCGTTTCTTCTCCCAGTCTTTCCACCTCTAGTTCCCCCTCTTTGTGCTGCAGCCTTTCCCCTCCATATGGATGTCAAATTCAGCTCACATACCAGATGCAGTGAGAGGAGAAGACTGAATCTACACTGCACCATTCATTCACTACCTGTGAGACATCGTGGAAGAGCACACAACATAGAACTACACTATATATTCCAAAGTATGTGGACACCACTTCAAGATAGTGGATTCGGCTATTTTCAGCCACACCCGCTGCTGACAGGTGTATAAAATTGAGCACACAGCCATGCAAACTCAATAGACAAACATTGGCAGTAGAATGGCCGGTACTGAAGAGCTCAGTAACTTTCAACCATCATAGATTGCTACCTTTCCAACAAGTCAGTTCGTAAAACTTCTGCCCTGCTAAAGCTGCCCCGGTCAACTGTAAGTGCTGTTATTGTGAAGTGGAGACGTATAGGTGCAACAACGGCTCAGCCGCAAGGTGGTAGGCCACACAAACTCACAGAATGGGAACGTGGAGTGCTGAAGCGCGTAGCGAGTTCCAAACTGCCTCTGGAAGCAACGTCAGCACAAGAACTGTTTGTCGAGAGCATCATGAAATGGGTTTCATGGCCGAGCAACCGCACACAAGCCTAAGATCACCATACACAATGCCAAGCGTCAGATGGAGTGGTGTAAAGCTCGCTCCAGACGCTTTACCATCTTGGCAATCCGAATCTGTGTTTGGCGGATGCCAGGAGAACGCTACCTGCTCAAATGCATAGTGGCAACTGTGAAGTTCGGTGGAGGAGGAATAATGGTCTGGGGTTGTTTTTCATGGTTCGGGCTAGACCCTTTAGTTCAAGTTAAGGGAAATCTTAACGCTATACAATGACATTCTAGACAATTCTGTGCTTCCAACTTTGTGGCAACAGTCTGGGGAAGGCCCTTTCCTTTTTCCACATGACAATGCCCCCGTGCACAAAGCGAGTTCCATACAGAAACAGTTTGTTGAGATCGGTGGGGAAGAACTTGACTGGCCTGCACAGAGCCCTGACCTCAAACTAATTTGGGATGAATTGGAACATTGACTGCACTAATGCACTTGTAGCTGAATGGAAGCAAGTCCCTGCAGAAATGTTCCAACATCTAGTAGAAAGCCTTCCCAGAAGAGTGGCGGCTGTTATAGCAGAAAAAGGGGGGACCAATGCCATATTAATGCCCATGATTTTGAAATTAGATGTTCTACGAGCAGGTGTCCACATACTTTAGGTTATGTAGTGTATTTGTGCGGTCGGTTTTTATCCTTGCATAAGCAACACATTACAGGCAGGGTTGGGGAGTAACAGATTTGTAATCTGTTACAAAAAAATTGTAACTAATCCTTTACGTTACAAGCTAAATTATTGTACTCAGATTATATACTTTTTAAAAACTAGATTACTTTTAAATTCAGAAAGGAAAAAAACTAACATTTTTTGTTGTTGACACTACTCTTTTCTCAATGACATTCTATTCTATTTGGCATTGAAAAAAAAGGCACAAGTTTAAGTTTGTTCCACCCGATCAAGTCTGGCCAGAAGACCACTATGATGACATACCAAATGGGTTTGATGGATTGCAGGAATAGGCTTTTGTAGGCTACAGTCCAAGCTATGCCTTCCAATGGTACGACTGCTGTTGGCATCCAAATATGATCCAACTTGAATAAACGCTTGGAGGTAAGGATGACAGCAGTGGTGTAGTCTACGGCGATACAGATATCACTTATTATTGATATCTACATAGCGCATTGATGTGAATCACACTGCTGCTCTCTCATTTAGCTATTTGCGCTTTACGGATTGTGGTTGTTGTGGATGAATGATCACAATCCAAATGTGTATTTGAACCCAATAATGGTTGAATTGAAGAAGTTTAAGCTGCCTATCAATCATTGTTTTTGAAACCAGTGGACAGCCAGTGAAAATTGTGCTCGTAACAGCTGCACAGTGCGGTCCCAGCCTATGGAATCAAATTGGGGAATTTATTGCTTTATTTAATTAATGATGATAGAAATGTAATCCATAGGCCTAATGGACACGTTCAAACTCGCACACCTTTTGATAGACTTTAAAAGGGGCCATCTGCAGTTGCACCATCCATTTTTGGACACACAGGTTCCCAGACATTTCTGGGGGGGGAGGGATAGCCTGGCCCTCACCCTCTGATCCAACAGGTCGCAGACATGCTCAATGGGATTGAGATCAGGGCTCTTTGCTGACCATGGCAGAACACTGACATTCCTGTCCTGCAAGGAATCACGCACAGAACGAGCAATATGGCTGGTGGCATTGTCATGCTGGAGGGTCATGTACCCTTCCTGCAGGCTCATCCTGACCACATGAGGGAGGAGGATGTTTTCCCTGTAACGCACAGCGTTGACATTGCCTGCAATGACAACAAGCTCAGTCCGATGATGCTGACACACTGCCCCAGACCATGACAGACCCTCCACCTCCAAATCGATCCCAATCCAGAGTACAGGCCTCAGTGTGACGGTCATTCCTTCGACGATAAACGCGAATCCGACCATCACCCCTAGTGAGACAAAACCGAGACTCGTCAGTGAAGAGCACTTTTTTCCAGTCCTGTCTGGTCCAGCGACGGTGGGTTTGTGCCCATAGGGGATGTTGTTGCCGGAGATGTCTGGTGAGGACCTGCCCTACAACAGGCTTACAAGCCCTCAGTCCAGCCTCTCTCAGTCTATTGCGGACAGTCTGAGCACTGATGGAGGGATTGTGCGTTCCTGGTGTAACTCGGGCAGTTGTTGCCATCCTGTACCTGTCCCGCAGGTGTGATGTTCGGATGTACCTATCCTGTGCAGGTGTTGTTACACGTGGTCTGCCACTGCGAGGACGATCAGCTGTCTGTCCTGTCTCCCTGTAGCGCTGTCTTAGGCGTCTCACAGTACGGACATTGCAATTTATTGCCCTGGCCACATCTGCAGTCATCATGCCTCCTTGCAGCATGCCTAAGGCACGTTCACGCAGATGAGCAGGGACCCGGGGCATCTTTCTTTTGGTGTTTTTCAGAGTCAGTAGAAAAGCCTCTTTAGTGTCCTAAGTTTTCATAACTGTGACCTTAATTGCCTACCGTCTGTAAGCTGTTAGTGTCTTAACGACCGTTCCACAGGTGCATGTTCATGAATTGTTTATGGTTCATTGAACAAGCATGGGAAACAGTGTTTAAACCCTTTACAATGAAGATCTGTTTAGTTATTTTGGATTTTTACGAATTATCTTTAAAAGACAGGGTCCTGAAAAAGGGTTTATATTCTATTGATTCTTCAAAGATATCTTTATAAACACCTCATGAGTTCAACTGTCACACTCCATGAGAACCCAAAGTATAAGCTTGTTTTACTCCAATATTGGCAAACATTGTAAATGTTAACACTGTATAGCCTCATATCAAAATGATTGTTTTAACCCTGTTATCATGGATGCTCAGTCCTTGCATCCATAGCTCTGTCTATTAATCTGAGTGTGACTACATTTCTCCAGGCACATCCATCCCTCAGCTTTTCACCAAAAACAGAGGCGGGGCAACCGATTTGTTATCGTTTCATCTGTGGGTTTGCCCATTAAAACAGTTACACAATAGGCTTATAGCAAATGCAGCATATAGCATTCATTTCACACATGTAAATAGCACTTTTCAGTAGTGCTCAAATCATGTCATTCCATGAGCGCAGCATTTCATTTTCAACTCGAATCAATGAGCCCAACCAGTCATCCATGACAACAAAATCATAAACAGAGTAGGGCTGGGTAATAAGTCCTTAGTTTGGGGGTTATGCTCAGAGAAAACAATTAGGTTAATCTATACTTCCAAGTCCTATTCTTGAAAATCAAAGGGTATAACATTTATTGGAATGACTGGAATTCTGATAGACTTTGGTTTTTAATGTAAAGATATAATTTAATCGTATTATATGTAGTAGAACGCAATGGGTTAGAGGAAGTCAAACATCCATATATGGCAGCTATGTAAACTTTAACATGGACTTATCCTATAATCGAAGTGGTTAAATTGGTATTTTTATTTTCTTCTAACGCCTCTTAAGGGGAAAGTCATCTAAAAGTAACTGAATGTAATCAGATTACGTTACTGAGTTTGGGCAATCCAAAAGTTAAGTTACTGATTACAATGTGGCAGGTAACTAAACTAGTAACTAAACAGATTACATTTTGAAAGTAACCTACCCAACCCTGGTTACAGGTCTTTCACTGATCCGGATAAACCCTGAAATGTGTTTTAACCATGTACGGAGGTTCTCTCAGTTAATATAAGACATCATGGCAGCTGTATTTAGCTTTCAAAGGCCATCATTTCTTTTGCCTGCTAGCCAAACTAAAGACAACATCATTTGCTAGCTAACACAACTCTCAAAGAATTCAAGTTCCCGACAGCTACAAAAATAGCTGGTTTGGCATCTTTAAAAAATCCAGAGCACCTTTAAACAGTCTCGTATTATTTCGGGATTCTTTTGGTCTGGTACATACAGTACCTTCAGAAAGTATTCATACCCCTTGACCCATTCAAACTGTTGTGTTACAGCCTGAACTCAAAATGTATTACAAATATTTCTCTCACCAATTTACACACAATACCCCATAATAAAACATTTTGAAATGTTGCCAAATGTATAAAAAATGTAATGCACAAATCTCATTTACGTAACGTATTGCCTAAAGGTTGTGAATACTTGAAGAAGCACCTTTGGCGGCCATTAAAGCTTTGAGTCATTTTGGGTGTCTGTATTAGCTTTGCACATCTGGATTTGGGGATTTTCTCCCATTCTTCCTTGCAGATGTTCTCAAGCTATGTTAAAGTTAGATGGGCAGCAGCAGTGAACAGCAATCTTCAAGTCTTTCCACAGATATTCAAATGGTCCTTCTTGCCCGGACGGCTAGCTCTAGGAAGTTCGAGATATATATATATATTACATTTCCCAATGATGGAGACCACTGTGCTCTTGGAAACTTTCAAACACTCTATAAATTGTCTTATACCCTTCCCCCAGATATAATTGTGATGAGGCATATATCTTGGAGCTCTATGGACTGTTCCTTGGACTTCATCGTGCAGCTTCTGCTCTGACATGCACTGTCAACTGTGGGACCTTATAAAGACAGTTTGCTTCTAGATCATGTCCAAACAATTGAATTGACCACAGTTGGACTCCAAGTTGTAGTGAAATCAAGAAATTCCCGTTTCCCTTGTCTTTCCATTTGGAGTGTCATAGCAGAGGGTTGTGAATACTTAAATACACGAGATACGCATTTTATTTTCTTCAATACTTTTGTATAAAACCTGAAAACATGTTTACACTTTGTCATTATGGGGTATTGTGTGTAGACAGGTGAGAGAAAAACAAACATTTGAATCCATTTTGAATATAGGCTGTAACTACAAAATGTGGAATAAGTCAAGGGGTATGAATACTTTCTGAAGGCACTGTACGTTGCTTTCTGCAAGCATGGCCAACAGAACGTGTGTAACAATTGTAACCAAGCTGTAACATGGCAACCTCATATGTCGCTAGCGGTAAATGACCCAAAATGCACTAATGATTTTGAAATAGTACCTTAGATTTATAATATTTAACTGTGCAACTTCACTAGTTTTGAACCCCTCAGTGTTCATATTCACTATCCACATAATGATTTAGAAACTTTGCTATTTTGTTTCCTGGGTCACAAAACGCCATTTCTGAAGGCTTTTTTTTGTGTGGGTGGCATTTGGACTAGTGGTAGAGAGGAGAGAGATCAAAATAAAAAGATGGCGCGAGAAGACATCAGGCTGACAAATTCATGTAAATGGAGTATCATTCTCTTCCATGTCTACTAAGGAGAATAGTAATAAAGTATGAAGTATTTCCTAAAATAACTCAAGTGATTTCCTGTACAGCTACAGAGCTCTGGACTGATGTCTAGTACTCTCAAGGGTGGAGATGCGTAGGCACAAAAGGGGGACATCGATTCAAGCTACAGAAACTCCCCTGAAAATCGGTAGTTTACTGACAGACCACCGCTTAATTAGCTAACGACCTAGATATTCACCACAGACAGATCTTGAATCTTGTCAAAAGACCAACATATCATTAATGGATTCTCAAATAATACCCAGTCAGGACCTCCCACAGTGCAGTGTCACCATCATTCCAATTAAGTATATCTGAAGCAACAATATTGACAGGCAGCAGGACTGTACAATAGTTGTTGGTGCCATTTCCCATTCATCCCCACCTGTTCATAGTGTTTGCTGTGTTACCCCCAACCTAGGGGGTAGCATGCATTGCACTTCACTCAGCAGCAGAAACCCTTCTAGAAGAGGTTTGTCCATGGTCATTCAATCGTAAAGCCATGTAGACTTGCCAACATGCAGAGGCAGTGCTGGTTGTCGTGCAGTTTCCAGAGCAGGGGCTGCACAGAATACGGCACCAGGTACAGCAGCCACAGTGCCATAGGATTGCCTTTTCTTTTTCTGTCAAGCCTGATAAAAAAAAAAGATCTCGAAATGAAATGAAAGCTGGCAAAAGATCCTTTTGGATGAAAAGCCTCAGTAGCAAAATGAGTAAGGGGTATCGATCCATCGATAGGAGAATGAACACTCCCTTTATAGTTGCCACTGCTGCATTTTCTGGCAGGCATGCAGATAGACAGAGCAAGAGACGGGTTAAGAGACAGACAGGGAAGGAGTAGGGCAACAAATTAGACTGATGCCATTCTCATGTAGACAGTGATACCGAGTTAGACAAAAAAACTCAAAACTAAATGACAGAAGAGACGGGGGGGGGGAAAGAAGAAAAAAGTGGGGAGAGGGAAAAGCAAAACAACAAGCCTGCACTGGCAGCACCCCAGCACTGCATGAAGGGGTGGAGGGAAGGACACGGGAGGTCTACAGAGGGCTGACCGTAGAGGCACTCGGGGAGGTCTTGGCCGGACACCAGCCAGTTCCTGAGGAGGCGCAGGTGGTAGGGGCACTGGTGCAGGTGGTGGGCCATGGCCCTGTCCAGAGAGGCCAGAGGGGGATAACACAGGAGGGCCGGGTCAGTGACGAGCCCCTTCAGCAGCTGGGCTACAAGATGCTCGTCTAGGGGCTCTGAGGAAGAAGAGGCAGAGCGAGGAAGAGAGCACAGTGGAAGAGGAGCAAAAGAAAAAGACTGTAGGTGGGCCAGCATGTGCATAATGCTAAAGGGGCAGGCGCTCGTTTTCATTCTAAAGAAACAAGGCTACAGGTCCCAGGCTCTCATCCACTCAACTGACACATGGAGAAAGGAAAAACAACTGTCCAGCTACAGTTCTCACCATCTGATTATCACGGGGTAATGGGTAATGCACATTGGAAGCCTAAAAATTGTAGAAATGCTTTCAGGCACGTCAGTCATAATGCCTCTCATCATCTCCACGAGTTACCAGTAGGCACAAGGCTTTTTTTGGACTCCCAACACCACACCTGTCTCAGGTGTAGAAGATCAAAGGGCAATTCTTTCTTTCAAGAAAACACTGAACTACAAAACAAGGAATCAATGTTTTCATGTGGAATATATTTTTTAAAAAGCATTTTTACCTCAAGGGGGAATGTCAGACCATAGAAAATGGGAACACACCTGAAGACCCTATGAGTAGTACCTCATAATCGCCTCAGAAATACTGTAAACAATTGAACAGACGTAACGATATCTACCGGAGACAAAGATTGGCCCAATGTCAATCTCAAATAGCTCCTTTGTTCTAATGCATCATTCATGGCAACACAGTATTGTGCGACTGTGGATGTCTAACTTAGATAGAGGTCAGAACAAAGGCAACAGGTGTTAATGGGCAGATGGAGTGGGTTGGTTACATGAATTGTTGTCTGTTGAGTACTGTAGGTCGGATGAATAGAAGAGTTACTGTGCATCAGTAACGGGAAATCCCTGTTTAGCGCCCGCTTGAAAAACATAATCAGACCAAAGAGACACAGAAAAGCCATTTATCCACCCCACCTCTCTTTTAAGTACTGCCAGTTTATATAGCTATTAATTTGCGATGCAGGTCCAGACCGTACTGTATCCAAACCCACCTTTCTACATACTGCATGGGCTGCACTGTTTAAGGCCACCTATAAAAACACTGATCACCGTAGCCATCGCAGTGAGTACCAGCAGAAGTCCACGCAAATCTCTGTCAACACAGACACAGAAACCATGTGTGGAATCTCTCAATTACGGAGGCGACGCATAGTCCATCTGCTCCTCGTAGTCAGATGATCCAGGCACTTGGATGACATACAATATTCTAATATACTATTCGGGAAACTCCCTCAATCCTCAATCTGTTCAACGGAGCGAAAGGAAGAGCAAGGCCCAGAGTCGGCAGGTTGAATCTACATAAACCAAGCTACAGAAGAAGTCCCAACACATGTATATTTGTTCACTGTCGAACAATGTTGTGCACAAATGCTCACCACTGTTATTTTCCCCCCATCGTAGCAGCGCAGCTCCAATAGGTTGGGACAAATCTGACTGCCATCAAAGGGTTCATCCATGCATGACGAACCCATCCAACCCACTGGATGGTACACTGCTGCCTGGACACCTAGGCCATGCCAAGTACCAATATCTTTAATAGCGCACAGCAAAGTACATAGCAACAAGACTAGCTTGAGACCAGGAAAAGAGATGGGAGAAATGAACGGTAGGTCAATCCCCCCCCTCAATCCCCCTCCCCCAAGGTGGGGCATTCTTGAAAACAGAAGTTTCCGATGATTAAGTGACGTGGACACATAAGGCAACACACATACGGCAATATCTCTTCCACAGAACGTTGTAATGTGAATGCCCTTTTCTGTCAATCACCAAGTGGTACAGCCACATTTGAACGCCAAAACATGAATTAAAATGAAAGGAATAGACTCAACCCTCCATCACCCATCATTTGGATACTATTATTCCGTAGGTTTAGCACAAACTCCGTTTTCAGTGGGTCAAACTGAAAGGTCTATCGCGAGTCGAACAAGAGATTTGACAGTCATTTCACGAGTAAAAAGTTGTTTTTTTAAGGCTATTCATTTGCTTTAAACACGGGTTATCCTAATCTAAAAGTAGACTGGAATGGTGGAGGGGCTAATCGTCTCGCCAGAGAATGGGTTTGAATGAACAAATAGGAGCATGTGAGGATAAGGAATATGTGTTCCCAGCAACACATGGTGATATATCGGAGGGGATATATTCCATATACAAACACTGAGTGTACGAAACATGCTCTTCCCATGACATAGACCGACCAGGTGAAAAGCTATGATCCCTTATTGACGTCACCGGTTTAATCCACTTCAAAATCGGTGTGGATGAAGGGAAAGAGACAGGTTAACAAAGGATTTTTTTTTAATGAACTGAGACATGGATTGTGTATGTGTGCCATTTAGACGGTGAATGGGCGAGACAAAAGATTTAAGTGCCTTTGAACGGGGATATGGTAGTTAATTGGTGCTTGAGGCCACCGGTTTGTGTCAAGAACCGCAACGCTGCTGGGCTTCTCACTCAACAGTTTCCCGTGTGTATAAAGAATGGTCCACCACCAAAAGGACATCCAGCCAACTTGACACAACTGTGGGAAGCATCGGAGTCAACACAGGCCAGCATCCCTGTGGAACGCTTTCGACACCTTGTAGAGTCCATGCCCCGAGAAATTGAGGCTGTTCGAGGGCAAAAGTGGTTGCAATTCAATATTAGGAAGGAGTTCCTAATGTTTTGTACACTCAGTGTATATCCATCCTGTAGGAAAATGGTGGATCAGATGTTAACAGATAAATGCAGTGTAGAGGCCGGTAAACACAGATGTCGCTAAGAATGAACGTTGAAACCAAACAGATGGAGACAGGACGTCTTGTGAAGTAGAAACTCAAGAGAAATTGAGATCTTGATATGGATGTAATTACGCAGCCAATTTCAAACCCAAAATAGTTCCCCCCCCGAAAGACATGCAAGATATAAAAGGGAAACTAAGGAGGGATGAGGTATACTTGAAAAAAGACAGACATACCGTTAGTCGGATGCCTGGCAAAAGACACAGAAAATCTCTTTACTGCTGGCATAGAGAACAGCTCTGAGGAAATAAGAAGGGTACCTGGCGTTACTGGGGATACATGCTACCTGTGCACATGCCTGTATCTAGTGTGAGTGCATATGTACCTACGTGTGAGTTTTCCTGACCACTGTGTCTTTAAACAAATAGATTTATTTATTTAACTAGGCAAGTCAGTTAAGAACAAATTCTTATTTACAGTGACGGCCTACCCACACCCTAACGACGCTGGGCCAATTGTGCGCCGCCCTATGGGACTCCCAATCACGGCCGGTTGTGATACAGCCTGGAATCAAACCAGGGTCTGTAGTGACGCCTCTAGTACCCGAGATGCAGTGCCTTAGACCGCTGCGCCACTCGGGAGCCCAAGTAGTTCCTCTCTATAATGCTGCAGCTATGTACGGTGTATGTGTGCCTGTGTGTGGTCAGTGATATGCAGCATGGGAAGGCAGCATGGAAGAAGGGGTAATGAAGGAACAATGGAGAACGTGGATGGGATGGAAAAGCAAATGATAACTCAATTGTGGTTGTTTTGAATGGAGACAGAGGACTGACATTTGCGCAAGTCACCAATAGCCTAAAATGTACTTAAATCTTCAATCTTTCTGGAACAGTCTTTCGAGTCTAAGAATATGCTACGACAAAATGATCTGGAAAGGAAACATCCAGTGATGGCAACTGAGATTTAACATCCACCTCTATTACAATAGTGTAACCATCTGGATTTGAGAGCTGTGACTGTAAACACAATCATTGCTCATTTGTCTTTGTAACATACCACTACCTTTGGCCAGCATTATGTGTGTGTGTGTGAGTGAGTGAGTGAGTGAGTGAGTGAGTGAGTGAGTGAGTGAGTGAGTGAGTGAGTGAGTGAGAGATTGCAAAAACAGAGACAAAACCCCCATCACCAGAGAAAAGCCTTGGTGTTATTCTAAACCCCGCACATCTCTAGTCTCATACAAGCAAAAGATGTAACATCTTCAAGCATAATATCAAAGCGACCGTTTCTTAACGTGTACCTAATATCGAGTATACGGTGAAAACAAAGTGCACAGTGACACCCATTGGACAAAACGGGCACTTCAATCCGCATTGGAACAATTGTTCCTCTTCACATGCAGGTGGCAGGTCATTTGGTCTTCATATTACATACTGTGCAGTTACTATCAGGGCGCTCGCTGATCTGATGACGAGAGGTAGGTGTCAGCTTTTGGATTAAATTAAGCCAATCTTTGTGCTCCAACATTTCAAGCCATATGCCCTGATGAAAACATGTGCGATAATCAGAGTTCAATTTAGACGAGGACACCCTGGTGGCTATAATAATAGTCAACTCACCATTTCACTCTATAGTGAGCCAGGAAATTGTGGTATGCAAGTGGGAATTATGCAATGCTGGATTAATGGATCTCAAGGTAGATTTCAAGCCTTCGCTTCCTTAAATAAGGGATTATTACAGTAACTTCCCTGTTGATTAACACATCATTTTACCCCCTAGTTATGACATGCACACTGATACAGAATATATACAATAGACGAGATTTACTTAGCAGCCTAATCACACACCGGTTATGTCATGTAATCAAAGGGAACCCATGTTGCTTTGATTAGGAGAAGCAGGATTACTGGTCATGGGTAACGCATTTGATTGCGCGCAATCCAATACCAATCCATGCATGCAATGTATAATAAAACCTAAATTCTTAGCATATAATCACAATTGTGGTCCATGCTCATGCTGTTGGGGGGGACCACTCGAGCAGAGGATTGTCCTAGAGGCAGAAGGATAGAGGGGGGAAAGGAGGGCTCACAGATCATTTGGGTGATCAAATAACGTCTTGTCCACCAAGGTTGGAAAGGAGAGTAAAGAGTGTTTGAGCAGGAACTAAAAATGGCAGATATGGCGGACATTTGACATTTTTTACTTTTTTATCTTTTTCTTTTTTTTACGGGCACCGTACGGCATTTTCAGCGTCCATTTGAAAAGACAGGAGATAGATAGCGGTCGATAGAGAGAGATGGAGAGAGGAAGGACGTACCATCTCCAAAAGGCAAACCGGGGGACAGGGGGGGTTTGCGGTGGTGGGTGCGGACGTAGTCCCGCAGGTTGGGGGCGCTAGAGGACACCCCCAGGACAGAGGCACTGAAGAGGCCCGAGCACAGGGACCCTGTTGTGGAAGAACCGCGGGGTGGGAGAGAGGAGGGGAATGGGGGGGGTTGTTAGTACTCATTGCACACCATGCGGTTCTTAATAAGAGCAGTTCAGTGTGTGTGCCTGTGTGTGTTTATGAATAGAGTGGAGCACACAAACGGAGACCACTCCTAACACCGGGACCCTAACCCCTCCTAAAAGAAAAATAGATAAAGCCTCTCCTTAAGGTCTCCTGGGAAAGGAGACTGCCTCAAGGCTTTACACTTCTATGGACAACTGGTAGGACCACAGACAAAGGATGACATAGATTTAAGAAATAAGGGGTCTTTTTAGTGTGAATACAATGCAATACGAGACTTATGAGAACCTAATTAACAAAGTGGTCAAGGACTGTGGGGACAGAAACATTGCTATTGTCACAATGAACATAGGTTTTTCTATAACCATCCGCTCAATTCCTACAGCAGTTGGAATAGAAATAGTCACAGCAGAATAAGAATGCGCCTTTGTTTACCCCTTTATTCTGGTCTAAGCTGTGCTGGAATCGGTGGTTTTTGGTGGGATGCAGGGACAGCGACAACATTTGAATGGTCATTTCAAATACAGGTTGACATAATTGAACAAGCGTGGTGCATACAGTACAGTAGGAGTATGGAAAAGCAGTGGAGAACGCACGCACGAGTCAAACCAACCTCAGCCCAGGTTCACATCAATGAGAAAACATGTTTTTTCCCCCCCGAAGTATCCGTTGCACACTTTTATTTGTTTTATAAAGGGCATAGTAAGGTGTGATTATCACAGTGTTAGAAAGTGGCTGGGGGTAACAAGCACCTCCAAAATCCACGCACGGGGGACTAATTGTATCTGCGGTTATATTGAATCAACTTGTGGAAGTTTCCTTGCTTCTCTTGACAGATTAATGTAAATGGAGACAGACTGGAACAGCATCCGGGGGGGGCTCTGCGGCCCAGACCCCCATATATAGAGCCCTATTGGCAGGAGAGGTCCTTGGTGGTGGGGCTCTAAGGCTACGTCCCAAATGGCCCCCTATTCCGTACATAGTCCAGTACTTTTGACCAGGCCCATGGTAGCGCACGATAAAGGGAATAGGGGGGGGGCATTTGGGACACAGCCTAAGATGCATTCTCTCCACCGACTCTCCATTGACCTCTGGCCTACATAGTCTAAGCCTGGGAGCTTTGGCTGCCGGACCTACCTACCACTATGGAGTCACGGCAGCTATGCAGCCATCAGAAAGAGAGAGGAAGAAAAGGAGCGAGAGGGAGAGCGTGAGAGAGAGACAAAGAGGGAGGGAAAACAGACAGAACGAGAGAGAGAGAGAGAGAGAGAGAGAGAGAGGGAAAGAGAGAGAGAGGGAAAGAGAGAGAGAGGGGTGAGAGAACGAGATGGCCGGAGAGAGAACGAGACAGAGAACGAGAGAGCAAGCGAGACACAGAGAGAGAGGTCATACACATGACCCAAAGAGATTAGTGAGCGCTGATGACAGCGTTGCTGAAATATGACAGTGGCAGCAGTGGTTGGCAGAAACCAGATACCCACCTAGGCCAGTCGGTTTGATCTCAGGGGACTGGCGCGAGCAGGAGGGGAAGAGGCGGTAGGAGGCGCCCTTGGAGGAGCCGGGGGAGGTCTCGGAGAGGACCTGGGTGGGGACAGGGAGATTGTCACAGTGCGACAGACCGAGACAGAGAGACAAACAGCTGACACTTAGACAGGTAGCGAAATAACCAAGCAGTCACTAATGGAGACATCAAATCAAATGTTATTAGTCACATGTGCCGAATACAACAGGTGTAGGTAGACCTTACAGTGAAATGCTTACCTACGAGCCCGACAGTGCAGTTTCAAAAAATACAGATAAGAATAAGAGATAAAAGTAACAAGTCATTAAAGAGGAGCAGTAAAAAATAACAATATATACAGGGGGGTGCGCCGGTACAGAGTCAATGTGCGGGGGCACCTGTTAGTTAAGGTAGTATGTACATTTGAAGTCGGAAGTTTACATACACCTTAGCCAATTACATTTCAACTCAGCTTTTCAAAATTCCTGACATTTTATCCTAGTAGAAATGCCCTGTCTGTCTTAGGTCAGTTAGGATCACCACTTTATTTTAAGAATGTGAAATCTCAGAATAATAGCAGAGAATGATTATTTCAGCTTTTATTTTTTCATCACATTCACAGTGGGTCAGAAGTTTACATACACTCAATTGGTATTTGGTAGCATTGCCTTTAAATTGTTTAACTTGGGTCAAACGTTTTGGGTAGCCTTCCACAAGCTTCCCACAATAAGTTGGGTGAATTTTAGCCCATTCGTCCTGACAGACCTGGTGTAATTGAGTCAGGTTTGTAGGCCTCCTTGCTCGCACACGCTTTTCAGTTCTGCCCAAAAAATTGTATAGGGTTGAGGTCAAGGCTTTGTGCTGGCCACTCCAATACCTCGACTTAGTTTTCCTTAAGCCATTTTGACACAACTTTGGAAGTATGCTTGGGGTCATTGTCCATTTGGAAGACCCATTTGCGACCAAGCTTTAACTTCCTGACTGATGTCTTGAGATGTTGCTTCAATATATCCACATCATTTTCCTGCCTCGTGACGCCATCTATTTTGTGAAGTGCACCAGTCCTCCTGCAGCAAAGAACCCTAACAAAATTATGCTGCCGCCCCCGTGCTTCACGGTTGGGATGGTGTTCTTCGGCTTGCAAGCCTCATCCTTTTTCCTCCAAACACATTATGGCAAACAGTTCTATTTTTGTTTCATCAGACCAGAGGACGTTTCTCCAAAATGTATGATCTTTGGCCCCATGTGCAGTTGCAAACCATAGTCTGGCTTCTTCCTTGCTGAGCAGCCTTTCAGGTTATGTCGATATAGGACTCGTTTTACCGTGGATATAGATACTTTTGTTCCGGTTTCCTCCAGCGTCTTCACAAGGTCCTTTGCTGTTGTCCTGGGATTGATTTGCACTTTTTGCACCAAAGTACGTTCATCTCTAGGAGACAGAACGCATCTCTTTCCTGAGCTGTATGACGGCTGTGTGGTCCCATGGTGTTTGTACTTGCATACTATTGTTTGTACAGATGAACGTGGTACCTACAGGCATTTGGAAATTGCTCCCAAGAATGAACCAGACTTGTGGAGGTCTACACATTTTTTTCCTGAGGTCTTGGCTGATTTCTTTTGATTTTCCAATGATGTCAAGTAAAGAGTTTGAAGGTAGGCCTTGAAATTCATCCACAGGTACACCTCCAATTGCCTCAAATGTTGTAAATTAGCATATCAGAAGCTTATAAAGCCATGACATCATTTTCTGAAAAAGGCACAGTCAAGTTAGTGTATGTAAACTTCTGACCCACTGGAATTGTGATACAGTGTATTATAAGTGAAATAATCTGTCTAAACAATTGTTGGAAAAATTACCTGTGTCATGCACAAAGTAGATGTCCTAACAGACTTGCCAAAACTATAGTTTGTTAACAAGACATTTGTGGAGTGGTTGAAAAACGAGTTAATGACTCCGACCTAAGTACGCAAACTTCATACTTCAACTGTACATGTAGGTAGAGTTAATTAAAGTGACTATGCATAGATGACAACAGAGTGGCAGGCAGTGGTGTGGAGAGGGGACAATGTGAATAATCTGGGTAGCCATTTGACTAGATGTTCAGGAGCCTTCCGGTGCAACTGGTGCTGTCATGCATGTTTCAGTGTTATTTTTGCCTAATCAAGGATAGCAGAGCATAGAAGTTTGTATGCGTCTCTGTGTGAGGAGTATAGGTGGTCCAGAGTTCTTTTCCCTCTGGCTGCACATTTAACATGTTGATAGAAATTAGGTAAAACTGGTCTCCATTCATTTGTAAAAACAGACGCATTACTTTACTAAAGAATCCACTAATAGGGACGGGCTACACAGGGCGTTAAAAATACTATGTAGCCTGAGAAGCGTTGGATTTCCGTAAAGTATTACAAAATTAAGGTTTGTCTCTTTCTATGTGGGTTTGGATTCAAACAGGCCTATCCCAGCAATACAATATCTGAACAGATGAAAGCTGTGCCTGGGTTATGTTTATGATTAGTAACTCAAACAGGTAGGAACTACCTGGACTTATTCAATCAGAAACAACAAAAAATATTTTCCATTGCAAACTGTTTTCCGTTGCGTGCACCAAAAAGACACCACCCTAAATGTGGAATACACTCAATTTGGGACAGGGGACACAATAACTGACATGGCCCTGATCAAGTACCTCCATGGAGCCAGTCTTGCGGTTGCGTATCATGGGTGATCTTCTGATGCTGATTAGCTCAGAGAGAGGCAGGGCCCGGTCAGGCTCGTCCTGTGATAGGTCCTCCAGACTGCCTTGGTTGGTCTGCTTCTCCTGGTTCTGGATTGGATTAAAGAGACAGATGAGGGGGGGGGGCTGTGGACAGACACACCCACCCCCACCCACACAGACACCCCACAGACCTCAGCGGAGGCTGGGCGGAAGCCAAAGCCCAGAGGGACGTTCTCCTCGTCCTCACAGCTCTTCACCCCGGGACTGAAGTGGAGCTCCACGTGGAAACGCTCCTCTGAGCCGGGGTCCTGTTCAACACACACACAGAAACACAAAACAGAAGCACTGATGCTATACGACAGAGCGAGGGAGTGAGAGGAAGAGACACATACCGACAGGATGGTACAGTAATGGTACCAGGTGCAGTAATACTTCAGAAAGAAAAGACGACTGACATAGGGACAGAGAGGCCTAACTGACCTTGTTGTTATCCTCATACAGCATGATGACTATCTGAGTCATGTAGTTGAGTTCAGAGACGGCACTGAGGTAATCCATGGCCTGTTTCCACTGCTGGTCCTTCACCTCCTGTCACACACGCAAACACACAACATTATAACCAGAGAAAACTACACCGGAAAAAATATTTTCTGATTTTAAACCCAAGTCTGCAATATTCATGACCTTAAGTGTAGTATCACAATTGGTACTTCAAGTGAACTATCCCTTTACAACAACTAACCTGACCCCAGATCTGTTTGTGCCATCTTGACAACTCCTAAGCTATGATCATTGTCACTATTATCATGCCAACTAGATTTGGGACCAGGCTACTTTAACAGTGACAACGTACATCCAGTAGTCCGCCGTAGCGGAAGATGCTGAGCAGCGAGTGGACGTGGCTCTCGCTGGTGAAATAGAGGCGGGTCCGGACGTGACGCCCTGGAGACATGACCCCCCGCGAGTACCTGAACCACCAGAGGGAATGAAAGACAAAGGGTGATCACTTACGGGGGCTCTAGAGACACACCTCAATGGCGGGTTTACTGGATAGAAACTGAACCTGGGACAGTGGTACATAGCCAGACCTGGTCCTAGGAAAGTGGAACTCACTCCCCAACATGGTGTTATAAGAACTGCTCCTAGGGCGACCGCGGTCCCAATACTATTTCATACTATTGATTGCAAATACTGTCACATACATTTTTAGGTAAGTATTTAATTAGAAAATACAAGTAGAATATTGGAAATAAGTGTATTTTCAAATACAGATATTTAAGTACTCTGTTTGGTCCTAGGGGTATTTGAAATGCATTTGGAAATCATTTTAAAATATTCAACTATCAAATAAAATTTTATTTATTTGTCACATTCGCTATAGAATAGGTGTAGACCTTACTGTGAAATGCTTATTTTACAAGCCCTTAACCAACAATGCAGAGTAAGGAAATGCTAATTAAACTAAAGTTTCAAAAAAAGTAACATAATAAAATAATAACCAGGGAGTCGATGTGCGGGGGTACGGGTTAGTAGAGGTAATTGAGGTCATATGTACATGTAGGTAGGGGTAAAGTGACTATGCATAGACAGAGTAGCAGCAGCTTCGGTACGGCTTGCGGTACCAGAGAGAACAGTCTATGACTAGGGCCTTCCTCTGACACCGCCTGGTATAGAGGTCCTGGATGGCAGGAAGCTTGGCCCCAGTGATGTACTGGGCCGTACGCACTACCCTCTGTAGCGCCTTGCGGACGGATGCCGAGCAGTTGCCATACCAGGCGGCGATGCAACCAGTCAGGTTGCAGGATGCTCTCGTTGGTGCATCTGTAGAACTTTTTGAGGATCCATGCCAAATCTTTTCAGTCTACTGAGGGGGAATAGGCGTTGTTGTGACCTCTTTACGACTGACTTGGTATGGTTGGACCACTAGAGCCCCGTCGATGTGAATGTGGGCATGTCTCAGTGTTTAGAGTAAAGGTGGTCCAGCTTTTGTCCCCTCTGGTGGTCTGCACATGTGACACGCTAATAGAAATGAGGTAAAACGGATTTAAGTTTTCCTGCATTAAAGGCTGGGATATGTAGGCCGTCATCAATGCTGGGTGACTGATGTGGTGTATTTTCTATTCCAGTCTGTGCAAACAAAGCAGTCCTGTAGTTTAGCATCTTCATGGCCCTGCTTAAATTCTTGCTTTTAAGCAGGAATCAGGAGGATAGCAGATTTGCCAAATGGAGGGCGAGGGAGAGCTGAGTGCGGTCTTCGTGCCAGCATCAGTTTGTGGTGGTAAATAGACAGTGGTAAATTTGTGGTGGTAAATAGACAGCTACAGATGAAAATTCTCCTGGTAAATAGCGTGGTCTACAGCTTATGAGGTACTCTACCTCAGTTGAGCAAAACCTAGAGACTTCCTTAATATTAGAGATCACGCACCAGCTGTTATTGACAAATAGACACAGACCACCACCCTTCGTCTTACTGGGACGTAGCGGTCGTCTTGCAGCTGCATGGATTTAAAAACAACAACGTATTTTACCTTTATTTCAACTAGGCAAGTCAGTTAAGAACAAATTCTTATTTAACCTTAACGACGCTGGGCCAATTGTGCGCCGCCCTATGGGACTCCCAATCATGGCCGGTTGTGATACAACCTGGAATCGAACCACGGTCTGTAGTGACGCCTCTAGCACTGAGATGCAGTGCCTTAGACCGCTGCGCTACAAGGGAGCCCTGGAAAACCAGCCAACTGTATATTATCCATGTCGTCGTTCAGCCACAACTCGGGGAAACATAAGATATTATAGTTTTTATGGTCCCGTTGATAGGATAGTCCCGAACAGAGCTCATCCAGTTTATTCTCCAATGATTGCATGCTGGCCAATAGGATGGATGGTACAGGTGGGTTACCCACTCGTAGACTAATTCTCACAAGGCACCCAGATATGTGCCCTTTGTATCAGTGTCTCTTCATTCGAATGATGGGGATTTGGGCCTGGTCCGGGAGCAGCAATCCTTTGCGTCCGACTGATTAAAAAAAAATCTTTGTCCAGCGGTACACACCCATTATAACAGGGATCTAATAAGAACTCGGGCTCAGACAATGGACAAAGACAGTGTGGGACCAACTGCAGCACAGTGATGAGTATCTATAATAACAACTGATCCTAGATCAGTGGCACCGAGCCACAGACCGTGGTCACAGGTGGCACTGCAACTCACAGTGGGTGCAGCTTGTTGACGGCCTCGTCCTCGTGGGTCCTCTGCAGGTCTAGCTGGATCTTCTTCATCAAGGGCAGGCAGTAGGCCTGGGCAATGTCCATCTTCTCTGGCTTATTGATGCCATACTCCTGGAGAGAGAAACAGAACAATTTCATGCTCAAAGATGTTACTTCGGTTGATCATTTTCTGGCAGGTTCCTAAAACTGTAATTTCATAGCCAGGCTTACTGTACTTGAAGGGATAGCAAAGTAAGCTTAGTCGGCATTACGCATTTGAAAAGGAAACGATAAAGAGTAAGAAAGAAGCATCTTGAGCCATAATCATCCTCAGAGACTGAGGGGACGGGAGTCTAAAGTAACACGCTGGTCAAAAATTCTTCCCTCTGTGTGTGTTCACGTTTCTCTATCCAACAAGGAGCAAAGAAATGTTCAGGAGTCATGCTCCCCGCTTGATAGGTCGAGACCACTGCCATAGTCCCCGTTTGCGCAGGTAAACGTGAACGTGTGGGTATTCGTCTTCCCCTCACCTGAGGTATGACGATGTCGGCCAGGGCACGGGACAGCCTGAACAGCTCCAGTGTGTCCTCCAGGCCCAGCGTGGCGTTGTGCTGCGTGTCGTACTTCACACAGTCGTAGATGTCTGGGATCTTACTGATGTCGTAGCGGCCGCTCTTATTCCGGAAGTCCCTTTCCAGCTTGGACCAGCGCTGCAGCATCAGCTCCAGGGTCTCACTGTGGTACAGCTGCAGGTCTGGGAACAGGAAAGGACTTAGCTTACAGCAGACAGTTAGCGTAGGTTACACTAGACAGGAATTCAATTGATGAAATAACACGTATGGACTCGTATAGTAACCAAAACAAAAGTGTTAAATCAAAAAATATTTTATATTTTTCAAAGTAGCCACCTTGATGACAGCTTCACCTGGAATGCTTTTCCAACAGTTCCCATATATACTGAGCACTTGTTGGCTGATTTTCCTTCATCCCAAACCATCTCAAATTGGGTTGAAGTCAGGTGATTGTGGAGGCCAAGTCATCTGATGCAGCACTCCATCACACTCCTTCTTGGTCAAATAGCCCTTACACAGACTGGAGGTGTTTTGGGTCATGACTGGGAATACAGATATGCATCTGTTGGTCACAGATACTTTTATAAAAAATAATTTAAAAAAGGGCCCCAAAGGATCTTGTCACAGTATCTGTGTATTCAAGTTGCCATCAATAAAATGCAATTGTGTTTATTGTAGCTTATGCCTGCCAAAAAAAAACATAATCCCACCACCAAGGGGCACTCTCTACACTACGATGACATCAGCAAACCGCTCGCCCACATGACAGCGGTTGTGAGGCCAGTTGGACATACTGTAAAACTAGCTAAAACGATGTTGGAGGCGGCTTATGGTAGAGAAATGTATATTCAATTCTCTGGCAACAGCTCTGGTGGACATTCCTGTAGTCACTATGCTAACTGCACGCTCCCTCAAAACATCTGTGGAAAGGTGTTTTAAAACTGCACATTTTAGACTGGCCTTTTATTGTCCCCAGGACAAGGTGCACCTGTGTAATGATTATGCTGTTAAATCAGCTTCTTGATATGCCACACCTGTCATATGGATGGATTCTCTTGCCAAAGGAGAAATGCTCACTAACAGGGATAAATAAAGTTGTGCATAACATTTGAGAGAAATATGATTTTATATTTCTGGGATCTAATATTTCAGCTCATGAAATATGGGACCAACGCTTCATATGTAGCATTTATATTTCTGTTCAGTGTATATCACATTAGCAAAATGTAAACAAAACTGGAGAAACCCATTTTGAGGTATATTTTTGACACGACGGCATTCCCGATAGCTAGCAAAAGAGTGTAGGAGCGGTAGATAACTAACCGTCAATAACTTTAGCTAGCTAGCTAAGTAACTTCTCTATCGAACGGAGGTAAAACAATTCACTTATTTACAGTTGGCTAGTTAGCTTCCGCACCGCTCTTTGGTAGCAAATGTAACAGTGAATCCAGACCTGGAAAGCAGTCTCCACTAATGTTTACATTTTGACCTATTAGGAATGGGTCAAAAAGTCTTATAATCGGACAATAAAGTATTTAAATTCCAGTCAATTCTAAACAGAGAACAGACCTGCAGATTTGGGGTCCTCGAGCCTTTTGCGGATCTGGGAGGTGAGTCTCTGGATGAGGGCGTAGACCTGGTCACACGTCCTCACTGGGTTCCCTATGATCTTCATGGAGTTGACCAGAGAGGGGCTGCCTGTAGGGGCCAGCTGCAGCACA
The DNA here is from genome assembly GCF_018296145.1 of Oncorhynchus tshawytscha. Classification (NCBI taxonomy): domain Eukaryota; kingdom Metazoa; phylum Chordata; class Actinopteri; order Salmoniformes; family Salmonidae; genus Oncorhynchus; species Oncorhynchus tshawytscha. The sequence goes on along the minus strand of NC_056447.1, from coordinate 5,673,994 downwards.
TAGTAACAGTCACATGCTATTACAGTGGTACAAATCGTGCAGCACTTAATGGAACTCTGCAATGCCAGTGTTGGTATCCATAACAGGTAGTGTTGAAATGTTACGTGAGACTCTGGAGATTGACAGTAATGGCATGATCAGTTGAAGGCGGTACAGTAAGGAATGGATAGGAAACAGGATGGTAGATTAAAAACAATCAAATCTCAAAAACACTTTTCAAGGACTGCTCAAGTTGATGGAATTGTCAATGGAGCCTCACATCAGTGCAACGGGTGACCATAGTTTACTTAACGCCAGCAGTTATAATACATTATGATGCAGTTATAATACATTATGATGTAGTTATAATACATTATGATGTAGTTACTGTACAATGTATTGAAATACTTGACATGAGGCGGCAGGTTAGCCTAGTGGTTAGAGCGTTAAAAAATATAAAAATAGATAAATAAATTTAAAAATGAGCATGTCATAATGATTCTTAGTTGAATGCACATTATTATTATTGGCTCATTCATGCTTATTATAACTATTAAGGCATTACACCTGCAGGCTTTCTTTATTGAACCTTTATTTAACTATGCAAGTCAGTTAAGAACAAATGCTTATTTACAATGACGGCCTACACCCGGACGACGCTGGTCCAACACGGAGATGAAATGCCTTAGCCTGGCGCGCCACTCGGGAGCCCCGAGTTAAATGTTAACCATTTCAAAAACAGGGCTTTCCTCCTATGGCCTTTCCAAACAACGACTGGGTGGGTAGCAGTGGTCTCGATGACGGAATCTACAGACTGTACCTTTTGGTAGTCTGCCTCAGTGAAGTCCTGGTCTTTCTGCATGATCTCATGGAGGCGGGCCTTCACCCTCTGCTGGCAGTCGGTCAGAGACTCACTGTCGCTGTCCAGCATGCCGTTCATGTTGGCACTCTTCACCATCTGCACCAGGATGGGAGTCAGCTCCCCCTCCAGAGCCAGCAGACCCTACACAATAAGACAGTTATGAGATATACACACACACACACTCAACAATATGTTCTGTACACAGAAAGTGGTCATACATGCAAAGGGAGAGATGTATTGACACAGAACACAAATGAAAGGAACCAGGCTTACATATACAGTGAGCATGCATCACACACACACACACACACAGACGTTGTACTGTAAACATACCTTCGCAAAAGCAGCAGCGGTCATCTGTACACGGCCTTCGTCTGAAGCGTAGATCTTGAGGTCGTGGCGGTAGGTACTGTGTAAACGAAGCAGACCACAGCCAGGAAAACCGGCATAGTCCCCTACAGGGTCACACACACACACACACACACACAGAGGGAGGAACATCAGGCTTAGAGGACATCACAGAGGAAAGGAGAGCGAGAATTAAAGGATGCCTGCCAGATGAAGCTAGTGGGAGAAGTTATAGCAGGATGGGCTCATTGTAATGACTGGAACGGAATTATTGGGAACGAGTCAAACATGTGGGTTCCATATGTTTTGACCCGTTTGATACGGTTCCAATAATTCCATTCCAGACATTTACAATGAGCCCGTCCTCCTATAGCACCTCCCACCAGCCTCCTCTGGTGCGCGCCTATGTAACAGCACAGACTGTATGTGCACAAAAACATATAGGTAGTATATATCTGCAGTTGGAGGGAGGAAACCGTGTTGATTTTGTGACAAAAAAATAAAATAAAAATATCAGTCAACTGGATTCTGTTCACCTGAAAAGGAAGGAAAGCAAGTCCTTCACATCTCTTACCTGGGATGAAAAATGGTTAAAAACACATGGAATGTGGTCGAAACCCTTAACTAACCAATTCAGTTATCATGCTCGTTTTCGTTCGGAAGTGAAACCGAAGCTACGCTGCTGGTAAACAATTCAGACAAACAATTCCAACCCATGGAGAATTGCCAGGAGCATTGTTAGTAGGAGATGATCCCGCAGTCACTGAACGGCTTCAAAACTTGCTGAGTCATGAAACTGCATTTGCAGATGACCAAACACCTTTGCTTCCTTGGATCGTCGGATCACCTCATGGACCCTTTCACACAAACCTACAGCAAAAGACATATTGTTCTTATGATAAAACCCAAACCTCCCAAGGTTCCCAGGTTAGCCAGTGGAATGGGTGAGTAGTGTAATGAGGACGATGCAGTTTGAATGTATCCATTCGTGACAGTTAACAGCGGGAGCAAAGTCCAAGCCCTTCTTACCAATAAGAGACTCGAAGCCAAGGCGCCCGCAGCTACCTTCTAGTATACAGTGCAAGAGGTAAGAAGACAAGAGCAGAATTAACAGAAAACGTTTGCTACTCTTAACACTCCTCTGTACATATATTGTTTTTTTTGTGGTAATGTTTACCCATTTTTCTCCTCAATTTCGTGGTATCCAATTGGTGGTTAGTCTTGTCCCATCGCTGCAACTCCTGTAGGGACTCGGGAGAGGCTAAGTTCGAGAGCCGTGCGTCTGACGAAACACGACCCCACCAAGCCGCATTGCTTCTTGACACATGCTCGCTTAACCCGGAAGCCAGTCGCACCAATGTGTCGGAGGAAACGCTGTACAGCTGGTGACCGAAGTCAGAGTGCATGCGCCCGGCCGCCACAAGGAGTCGCTAGAGTGCGACGGGACAAGGACATCCAAGCCGGCCAAACCCTGCCCTAACCCGGACGACGCTGTGCCAATTGTGTGCCGCCTCATGGGTCTCTCGGTCGTGGCCGGCTGCAACACAGCCCGGGATCAAACCCGGATCCGTAGTGAGGCCTCTAGCGATGCAGTGCCTTAGACCGCTGTGCCACTCGGGAGGCCCTGGTACAAAAACTATATTTTATATAAATCATTTTTTTTAAAGCATAGCAAGAAGACGGAAAAAAATGATATATAATGATATATATATATACACATACAGTGAGGGAAAAAGGTATTTGATCCCCTGCTTATTTTGTACGTTTGCCCACTGACAAAGAAATGATCCGTCTATAATTTTAATGGTAGGTTTATTTGAACAGTGAGAGACAGAATAACAACAAAAAAATCCAGAAAAACGCATGTCAAAAATGTTATAAATTGATTTGCATTTTAATGAGGGAAATAAGTATATGACCACTCTGCAAAACATTACTTAAGTACTTGGTGGTAAAACCCTTGTTGGCAATCAGAGGTCAGACATTTCTTGTAGTTGGCCACCAGGTTTGCACACATCTCAGGAGGGATTTTGTCCCACTCCTTTTCGCAGATCTTCTCCAAGTCATGAAGGTTTCGAGACTGACGTTTGGCAACTCAAACCTTCAGCTCCCTCCACAGATTTTCTATGGGATTACAGTCTGGAGACTGGCTAGGCCACTCCAGGACCTTAATGTGCTTCTTCTTGAGCCACTTCTTTGTTGCCTTGGCCATGTGTTTTGGGTCATTGTCATGCTGGAATACCCATCCACGACCCATTTTCAATGCCCTGGCTGAGGGAAGGAGGTTCTCACCCAAGATTTGACGGTACATGGGCCCGTCCATCGACCCTTTGATGCGGTGAAGTTGTTCTGTCCCCTTAGCAGAAAAGCACCCCCAAGGCATAATGTTTCCACCTCCATGTTTGACGGCGGGGATGGTGTTCTTGGGGTCATAGGCAGCATTCCTCCTCCTCCAAACTCAGCGAGTTGAGTTGATGCCAAAAGCTCCATTTTGGTCTCATCTGACCACAACACTTTCACGCAGTTGTCCTCTGAATCATTCAGATGTTCATTGGCAAACTTCAGACGGGCATGAATATGTGCTTTCTTGAGCAGGGGGACCTTGCGGGCGCTGCAGGATTTAAGTCCTTCACGGCGTAGTGTGTTACCAATTGTTTTCTTGGTGATTATGGTCCCAGCTGCCTTGAGATCATTGACAAGATCCTCCTGTGTAGTTCTGGGCTGATTCCTCATGGCTCTCATGACCATTGCAACTCCACGAGGTGAGATCTTGCATGGAGCCCCAGGCAGAGGGAGATTGACAGTTCTTTTGTGTTTCTTCCATTTGCGAATAATCGCACCAACTGTTGTCACCTTCTCACGAAGCTGCTTGGCGATGGTCTGGTAGCCCATTTCAGCCTTGTGTAGGTCTACAATCTTGTCCCTGAGATCCTAGGAGAGCTCTTTGGTCTTGGCCATGGTGGAGAGTTTGGAATCTGATTGATTGATTGCTTCTGTGGACAGGTGTCTTTTATACAGGTAACAAACTGAGATTAGGAGCACTGCCTTTAAGAGTGTGCTCCTAATCTCAGCTCGTTACCTGTATAAAAGACACCTGGCCACAGAGGCAATCAAAGAAATCAGAAATCAGAAATCTTTCTGATTGAGAGGGGGTCAAATACTTATTTCCCTCATTAAAATGCAAATCAATTTATATCATTTTTGACATGGGTTTTTCTGGATTTTTTAATTGTTATTCTGTCTCTCACTGTTCAAATAAACCTACCATTAACATTAGACTGATCATTTCTTTGTCAGTGAGCAAACGTACAAAATCAGCAGGGGATCAAATACTTTTTTCCCCCCCTCACTGTGTGTGTGTGTGTAATAATATATATATAAATCATATCGGCCCGCCGTCTAGTCATCTAAAAATAGTCACTTTCCACTTAGTTTGCTAGGCTTTGCTTGGAAGAGTAGTTTATCATGCATTGTCTAGTGTAGGTAGTATAAACTTATTTTAGAAAGCATACATGGAAAGGGAAAGCCTAATGCAGATATAGTGATGTTACTACAGTACCTTGGGATTAGAACATTACAATAAACCTGGGTATGAAAATGACACTAGGCAGGAAGGGGAAAGTGGACCTCCCTTGTACATTTGTGGACAATTCAAAATACAAAAAATATATATTTCAAAATCCTCATGTGTAAAACATGCTTGACTAATGAACAAGACCTGGCAAATTCCATGTTGAATAATCCTGCAGTGTGTTTGTGCTTAGTGTTTCATTTTTGTTCGAAATTGAGTGTGATTAACGATCATCTTTACAAGACAGTGCATCTTCTAAAATGCCCATATGCCCTTTCATTCAGAAAATCGGACTCCTCCTCTGAACCTAAAACAAAACGTGTCAATGACATGTAAAGAACAGTAACACGTGAGGTCATGGTAGAGAGCCTTTGGAGGAGGTGAAATCAGAGTGTAAATGTCAAACGGAAAGAAAGGTGTTTGTCTTCGTTTGAGATTGGATCCCCCTTCAGAATGAGAAAGGCAGGCATAAGTGACGCTGGCACAAATCCTCACCAGATCATAACGCGTTTGAGACTTGAGACTTTCCAAATCTCCCATTGACCTCAATTCATGATTTACAAAAAAAAACTGAGTTAAGCACATGGATCTCAAGTTAGCCTTTGGGACATCGTGTAAAGTCCTGAGTTTTTCCTGACCTTGTGACTTCACAAAGAGAAATTAGGGGCTCTGTAAATGTGTTACTGGATGTTGTGACAGACAGAATATGCAGAGACATTTTCTTATCAATCACTTTACAGCTTTATCTACATGTAATTCAACGGCTGTTTATAGCAGTAGTTGAATTGATTTACATTGAAACCAGAGGTGCTTTAAAATTATTTGGGTTTGACTAAATTGTGCCCATACAAACTCCCATCTAGCCCTAGGTCCGTATATAGAAATAGTATACAGTCCAGTGTAGTGGTGAGGTGTGGCGTGTCCAGTAGTACAGTACTGCACCTTGTCCTCCAGGGTACATGCAGCGGAAGGCCCTCCCCAGCTCCTCAGCCTGTACTCTGCCTGCCGGGGTCAGCTCCCCTCCCCACTTCAACACCAGCAGTAGAGACGGACCCTCCTTCGGACCTTCTGTACAACAATAATACACATGCACGCACACACACCTGCATTAGGTCCTGCAGTTAAATCACAAAAAAAAGCAGAAAGGGTCAAAAGTACACTACATGACCAAAAGTATGTGAACACCTGTCGAACATCTCATTCCAAAATCATAGGCATTAATATGGAGTTGGGTCACCCTTTGCTGCTATAACAGCCTCCACTCTTCTGGGAAGGCTTTCCACTAGATGTTGGAACATTGCTGCGGGGACTTGCTTCCATTCAGCCACAAGAGCATTAGTGAGGTCGGGCAATGATGTTGGGCGATTAGGCCTGGCTCACAGTCAGCGATCCAATTCACCCCAAAGGTGTTCGATGGGGTTGAGGTCAGGGCCCAGTGCAGGCCAGTCAAGTTCTTCCCCACCAATCTTGACAAACCAGGATCTCACTTTGTGCACGGGGGCATTGTCATGCTAAAACAGGAAAGGGTCTTCCCTAAACTGTTGCCACAAAGTTGGAAGCACATCTAGAATGTCATTGTATGCTGTAGGGTTAATATTTCCCTTCACTGGAACTAAAGGGCCTAGCCCAAACCATGAAAAACAGACCCAGACCATTATTCCCCCTCCAAACTTTACAGTTGGCGCTATGCATTAGGGCAGGTACTGTTCTCCTGGCATCTGCCAAACCCAGATGAATCCGTTGGACTGCCAGATGGTGAAGCGTTATTCATCAGAGAAAGCGTTTCCACTGCTCCAGAGTCCAATGGCGGCTAGCTTTACATCACTCCAGCCGACGCTTGGCATTGCACATCTTAGGCTTGTGTGCGGCAGATCGGCCATGGAAACCCATTTCACGAAGCTCCAGGTGAACAGTTATTGTGCTGACGTTGCTTCCAGAGGCAGTTTGTGAAGACAAACTATTTTTACGAGCCTCAGCAGTCCTGTTCTGTGAGCTTGTGTGGCTTACCACTTCACGATTGAGCCATTGTTGCTCCTAGACATTTCCACTTCACAATAACAGCACTTAGTTGACCAGGGCAGATCTAGCTGGGGAGAAATTTGACGAACTGTCTTGCTGGAAAGATGGCATCCTACTGGAACAAGGTGCAATGTTGAAATTCACTGAACTCTTCAATAAGGCCATTCTACTGCCAATGTTTGTCTATGGAAATTGCATGGGTGTGTGCTCGATTTTATACTCCTGTTAGCAACGGTTGTGGCTAAATTGCCATATCCACATACTTTTGTATATACAGTTGAAGTCGGAAGTTTACATACAAGTTTTAATGACTCCAACCTAAGTGTTTTTCAACCACTCCAAACATTTCTGGTTAACAAACTACAGTTTGGCAAGTTGGTTAAGACATCTACTTTGTGCATGACACAAGTAATTTTGCACCAAAAAATGTACAGACTATTTTACTTCATTGTATCACAATTCCAGTGGGTCAGAAGTTTACATACACTACGTTGACTGTGCCTTTAAACAGCTTGGAAAATTCCAGAAAATTATGTCATGGCTTTAGAAGCTTCTGATAGGCTAATTGACAACATTTCTGTAATTTGAAGGTGTACCTGTGGATGTATTTCAAGACCTACTTTCAAACTCAGTGCCTCTTTGCTTGACATCATGGGAAAATCAAAAGAAAATCAGCCAAGACCTCAGAAAACAAATTGGAGACTTCCACAAGTCTGGTTCATCCTTTGGAGCAATTTCCAAACGCCTGAAGGTACCACGTTCATCTGTACAAACAATAGTACGCAAGTATAAACACCATGGGACCACACAGCCGTCATACCGCCCAGGAAGGAGACGCATTCTGTCTCCTGGAGATGAATGCAATTTGGTGCATAAAGTGCAAACCAATACCAGAACAGCAGCAAAGGACCTTGTGAAGATGCTGGAGGAGACAGGTACAAAAGTATCTATATCCACAGTAAAATGAGTCCTATATCGACATAACCTGAAAGGCCGCTCAGCAAGGAAGAAGCCACTGCTCCAAAACCGCCATAAAAAAGCGTTTTTGTTTTGCAATTGCAATTTTGCAATTTTACGTTTTGCAATTGCACATAGGGCCAAATATCGTACTTTTTGGAGAAATGTCCTCTGGTCTGATGAAACAAAAATAGAACTGTTTGCTATAACGACCATCGTTATGTTTGGAGGATAAAGCGGGGCTTGCAAGCCAAAGAACACCATCCCAACGTGAAGCAAGGTGGTGGCAGCATCATGTTGTGGGGGTGCTTTGCTGCAGGAGAGACTGGTGCACTTCACAAAATAGATGGCATCATGAGGATGGAAAATTATGTGCGTATATTGAAGCAACATCTCAAGACATCAGTCAGGAAGTTAAAGCTTGGTCGCAAATGGGTCTTCCAAATGGACAATGACCCCAAGCATACTTCCAAAGTTGTGGCAAAATGGCTTAAGGACAACAAAGTCAAGGTATTAGAGTGGCCATCACAAAGCCCTGACCTCAATTCTATAGAAAATTTGTGGACAGAACTGAATAAGCGTGTGCGAGCAAGGAGGCCTATAGACCTGACTCAGTTACACCAGCTCTGTCAGGAGGAATGGGCCAAAATTCACCCAACTTATTGTGGGAAGCTTGTGGAAGGCTACCCAAAACATTTGACCCAAGTTAAACAATTTAAAAGCAATGCTACCAAATACTAATTAAATTGTATGTAAACTTCTGACCCACTGGGAATGTGAGAAAGACATAAAAGCTGAAATAAATCACTCTACTATTATGCTGACATTTCACATTTTTAAATAAAGTGGTGATCCTAACGGACCGGATACAGGGAATTTTTACTAGGATTTAAATGTCAGGAATTGTGAAAAACTGAATTTAAATGTATTTGTCTAAGATGTACGTAAACTTCCGACTTCAACTGTATAGTGCATGTGTAATCATGAACATGACCAGATAGAGTGTACGGTTGTGACTCCCTACCTTCTTCCTCACTGGAGGCTTTGGGCTGTCCGTTGGGCAGGTAGGTGAGTTGCACTTTCCTGTTGATGCCTGAGAAATGCCCATACCTGGAAGACACACGGGGTATCTTCACTTAATGAAGCTTCAGTCATCATTATACATGTACAGCACACACACAAACCCAGACATGTGACATTGAACTCTACTCCAATCTAAATCTGTCAAGTCAAGGAAGTACATTTAAAAAAAGACCCACATTTTAAAAATATAAATATTTTCTTGGATTGAATTCAATTATTTATTGGACTGAATTTCAATGAATCACCTGAATGTATTTTTTTTTCTCCCTCCCATGGAATTGACTCCAACCTTGCTGGACACGTTTAATTTCAGAACCATGGTTGAGAACAGTCTCCCACTAGCTTCAAATGCTAGCTAGCAGGTGCTCAGTCTGTCTGTCAGTCAGTCAGTGGCTAGTTAGGCTAGGCTAAACTAGCTGCCTACCATGTTTCTGGAAACTAGCTTCAAATGCTAGCTAGCAGGTGCTCAGTCTGTCTGTCAGTCAGTCAGTGGCTAGTTAGGCTAGGCTAAACTAGCTGCCTACCATGTTTCTGGAAACATGTTTTGGGTTGTTTTTGTGTGTGAACTTTGGACCCCCGCTGTCACTGTGTGTCACTATTAATCCCTCATGTGCCATACCAGCGCTGTCCTTTGGGATGTGACAGGCGTTTGGTTAAAGTGCATAGCACTCAGGGGTGAAAGACGACACCATTGGGATTCCACCCACCCGGTTGTGTAAAATTGTCTCTCGGCCTCCCCTGTGGATACAGTGCTGTGGCAATAGTGAGGGCTGCGCTATGTAACAGCAGCTGTTCAATGCACCGGCTATGATAATAATTTAGCATATCCGACACTAATAGAAACATACTGTCCTCTAATTGGAAAACGTTTAGGAGTCCTTGGGACAAACATGTAGTATGACAAGATTTACAGACCAAGTACATGATGGCCCCGTGATGGAAAATGGTTTTGATAGGCGATACGATCAGTGTTAACGACTGATCCTGGATTCCCCATAGCTTTAGCCCAACGCACACAGATCAAATGAGTAGGAGGACCTGCTCCAACAGATAGAGTATGTTTACATGCGCAGGAATAATTCCATATTAAAAAGGATTACGGCAGTAGGCAGATTATGTAAAAGTCATGTAAAACGCCTTAAATTTGGTTATCATAATCGGCGTAAGGTCAATTTCTAAATAAGCATACGCCAATTGAAACCAGTTTTTCCCGCGCAATCTTTCAAAATTACTAAACAGTTAAAAAATAATAATAAAAATTGGCATTCCAGCGGTGTTTCTCATCAAATCTAACAGAGCCAGCACAGGTAGCGCAAGCCTCCCTCTTTAGTGCGAGTGAAGTGAGTTTGAAACAACTGAAATGTATCTTAGAAGTAGTTGTCACATGCAAACTTTGTTTCGACTCAAATATGTTTAGCAAAAATAACATGGTGACTGTGGTAGAAAGTTTATTTTAAATGGTTGATTTTCGGGAATTTATCAGAGTGCCATCAGGTAGCCTTATTTCAGATGTGTCCATGTAAACAGGATTATTATGGAAATCGTTCTTGCAAAGAACGTAAACGTTTTAATCAAACCATTATATTAATCTGACTATCCACAATAATCACGTTGTGTGCATGTAACCGTACTCAACTACATTGTGTCTGTTAAAGTCCTGTCTCTGGTGGGACACTTCGAGACTTGTCCCGAAGCCACTCCAGCATCGTATTGGCTGACGCTTAGGTTCTTGGTCCTGTTGGAAGGTGAACCTTCACCCCAGTCTAAGGTCTTCAGCGCTCTGGAGCAGGTTTTCATAAAGGATCTCTCTGTACTTCGCACTGTTCATCTTTTCCTCGATCTTGACTAGTTTCCCAGTCCCTGCCATTGAAAAGAAATCCCCCACAGCAAGATGCCGCCACCACCACGCTTCACCGTAGGGATAAGTGCTAGGTTTCAGGCGAAAGAGTTCAACTAGGTTTTAGCAGACCAGAGAATCTTGTTTCTCATGGTCTGAGTCTCTGCAGAGACCTGAAAATAGCTGTTCAGCAACGCTCCCCATCCAACCTGACAAAACTTGAGAGGATCTGCAGAGAAGAACGGGAGAAACTCCCCAAATACAGGTGTGCCAAGCTTGTAGCGTCATACCCAAGATGACTGGAGGCTGTAATCGCTAGCAAAGGTGCTTCAAAAGTACTGAGTAAACGGTCTGGATACTTATGTGAATGTGATATTTCAGTTTTTAAATTTGCAAACATTTCTAAAAACCTTAGTGATCGATCATGAGGTATTGCGTGTAGATTGATGAGAATTTAAAAAAAATCTATTTTAGAGTAAAGCTGTAACGTAACAAAATGTGGGGAGAAAAAAATCAAGGGTATGTATAAAAAAACAACGAAATAAATTAAAATATACAGTACCAGTCAAAAGTTTGGACATACCTACTCATTCAAGGGTTTTGCTTTATCTTTACTATTTTCTACATTGTAGAATAATAGTGAAGACATCAAAACTATGAAATAACACAAATGTAGTAACAAAAAAAGAAACAAAAAAAGAGTTAAACAAATCAAAATATATTTTATAGTCTAAGTAGCCACCCTTTGCCTTGATGACAGCTTTGCACACTCTTGGCATTCTCTCAACCAGCTTCATGAGGTAGTCACCTGGAATGCATTTCAATTAACAGGTGTGCCTTGTTAAAAGTTAATTTCTTAATCCGTTTGAGCCAATCAGTTGTGTTGTGACAAGGTAGGGGTGGTTTACAGAAGATATTTTAATTAACCTTTTTACTAGGAAAGTCAGTTAAGAACAAATTCTTATTTACAATGACAGATAGCCCTATTTGGTAAAAGATCAAGTCCATATTATGGAAAGAACAAAATAAGCAAATAAATTACAGTCCATCATTACTTTAAAAGACATGAAGGTCAGTCAATACAGAAAATGTCAAGAACTTAACTTTTCTTCAACTTCAAAGGATAAATTGATTAGAGTTAACTGCACCTCAGATTGCAGCCCAAATAAAAGTAACAGACTCAACAACATCAACTGATCATAGGAGAATCAGGCCTTCATGGTCGAATTGCTGCAAAGAAACCACTACCATCTCTGTACTTTGCTCTGTTAATCTTTCCCTTGATCCAGACTAGTCTCCCTGTCACTAAAAAATATCCCCACAGCATGATGCTGCCACCACCATGCTTCACCATAGGGATGGTGCCAGGTTCCCTCCAGGTGTGACGCTTGGCATTCAGTCCAAAGAGTTCAATCTTGGTTTCATCAGACCAGAGAATCCTGTTTCTCATGTTCTGAGAGTCCTTTAGGCAAACTCCAAGTGGGCTGTTATGTGGCTTTTACTGAGGAGACGCTTCCATCTGTCATCTCCCTGACCAAGGCCTTTCTCCCCCGATTGCTCAGTTTGGTTGAGCGGCCAGCTCTAGGAAGAGCCTTGGTAGTTCCAAACTTCTTCCACTGTGTTCTTGGGGACATTCAATGCTGCAGCAATTTTGGGTACCCTTCCCCAGTTCTGTGCATGAACACAATCCTATCTCGGAGCTCTACAGACAATTCCTTCAACCGCATGGCTTGGTTTTTGTTCTGACATGCAGTGTCAACTATGGGACCTTTAATATAGACAGGTGTGTGTGCCTTTCCAAATCATGTCCAATCAATTGAATTTACCACAGGTGGACTCCAATCAAGTTGTAGAAACATCAAGGATGATCAATGAAAACAGGATGCAACTGAGCTAAATTTCAAGTCTCATAGCAAAGAGTCTGAATACTTATGTAAATAAGGTATCTTTTTTTCTTCACTTCGTCATTATGGAGTATTGTGTGTATACATTTTTTTTTTATTAAAAAAAAATCAATTTCAAAATAAGGCTGTAACAAAATGTGGAAAAAAGTTGAGGAGTCTGAATAATTTCCAAATGCACTTGTATATACACAGTACCAGTCAAAAGTTGACACTTACTCGTTCAAGGGTTCTTCTTTATTTGTACTATTATCTACATTGTAGAATAATAGTGAAGACATCAAAACTATGAAATAACACATATGGAATCACATAGTAACCAAAAAAAAGTGTTAAATAAAAACATATTTGATGACAGCCTTGATGACAGCTCTGTAGACTCTTGACATTCTCTCAACCAGCTTCACCTGGAATGCTGTTCCAACATTCTTGAAGGAGTTCCCACATATGCTGAGCACTTGTTGGCTGCTTTTCCTTCACTCTGCAGTCCAACTCATCCCAAACCATCTCAATTGGGTTGAGGTCGGGGGATTGTGGAGGCCAGGTCATCTGATACAGCACTCCATCACTCTCCTTCTTGGTCAACTAGCCCTTACACAGCCTGGAGGTGTGTTGGGTCATTGTCCTGTTGAAAAACAAATTATAGTCCCACTAAGCGCAAACCAGATGGTATGGCATATCGCTGCAGAATGCTGTGGTAGCCATGCTGGTTAAGTGTGCCTTGAATTCTAAATAAATAAATCAGACAGCATCACCAGCAAAGCACCCCCACACCTCCTCCATGCTTCACGGTGGGAAGCGCACATGCGGAGATCATCCGTTCAACTACTAGGCCTCTCACAAAGACACGGCGGTTGGAATCAAAAATCGCAAATTTGGACTCAGACCAAAAGGCCAGATTTCCACCGGTGTAATGTCCATTGCTCGTGTTTCTTGGCCCAAGCAAGTCTCTTCTTATTATTGGTGTCCTTCAGTAGTGGTTTCTTTGCAGAAATTCAATCAATAAATCCCACAAATGTACTTTTAACAAGGCACACCTGTTAATTGAAATGCATTCCAAGTGACTACCTCATTTAGCTGGTTGAGAAAATGCCAAGAGTGTGCAAAACTTTTGACTAGTACACTTTCTGTGTGTGTGTGTGTGTGTATGTATATATACAGTTGAAGTCGGAAGTTTACATACACTTAGGGTGGAGTCATTAAAACTTATTTTTCAACCACTCCACAAATTTTGTTAACAAATTATTGTTTTGGCAAGTCAGTGAGGACATTTACTTCGTGCATGACACAAGTAATTTTTCCAACAATTGTTTACAGACAGATTATTTCACTTATAATTCACTGTATCACAATTCCACTGGGTCAGATGTTTACATACACTACGTTGACTGTGCCTTTAAACAGCTTGGAAAATTCCAGAAAATGATGTCATGGCTTTAGAAGCTTCTGATAGGCTAATTGACAACATTGGAGTCAATTGGAGGTGCACATGTGGATGTATTTCAATGCCTACCTTCAAACTCAGTGCCTCTTTTGCTTGAAATAATGGGAAAATCAAAAGAAATCAGCCAAGACCTCAGAAAAAAAATTGTAGACCTCCACAAGTCTGGTTCATCTTTGGGAGCAGTTTCCAAACGCCTGAAGGTACCACGTTCATCTGTACAAACAATAGTATGCAAGTATAAACTCCATGGGACCACGCAGCCGCCATACCGCTCAGGAAGGAGACGTGTTCTGTCTCCTAGAGATGAACGTACATTGGTGCGAAAAGTACAAATCAATCCCAGAATAACAGCAAAGGACTTTGTAAAGTTGCTGGAGGAAACAGGTACTAAAGTATCTATATCCACGGTAAAACGAGTCCTATATTGACAACCTGAAAGGCCGCTCAGCAAGGAAGAAGCCACTGCTCCAAAACCGCCATAAAAAAAGCCAGACTACGGTTTGCAACTGCACGTAGTGACAAAGATCGTACATTTTGGAGAAATGTCCTCTGGTCTGATGAAACAAAAATAGAACTGTTTGGCCATAATGACCACCATTATGTTTGGAGGATAAAGTGGGAGGCTTGCAAGCCGAAGAACACCATCCCAACCGTGAAGCACGGGGGTGGCAGCATCATGTTGTGGGGATGCTTTGCTGCAGAAGGGACTGGTGCACTTCACAAAATAGATGGCATCATGAGGATGGAAAATTATGAGGATATATTGAAGCAACATCTCAAGACATCAGTTAGGAAGTTAAGGCTTGGTCGCAAATGGGTCTTCCGAAATGGACAATGACGCCAAACATACTTCCAAAGTTGTGGCAAAATGGCTTAAGGACAATAAAGTCAAGGTATTGGAGTGGCCATCACAAAGCCCTGACCTCAATCCTATAGAGAATTTGTGGGCACAACTAAATAGTGTGTGCGAGCAAGGAGGGCTACAAACCTGACTCAGTTACACCAGCTCTGCAATGCTATCAAATACTAATTGAGTGTATGTAAACTTCTGACCCACTGGGAATGTGATGAAAGAAATAAAAGCTGAAATAAATCACTCTCTCTACTATTATTCTATTATTATTATTACTATTATTCTGACATTTCACATTCTTAAAATAAAGTGGTGATCCTAACTGACCTAAGACAGGGAATCTTTACTAGGATTAAATGTCAGGAATTGTGAAGAACTGAGTTTAATGTACTTTGGCTAAGGTGTATGTAGACTTCCGACTTTAACTGTATATTTTTTTAACATACTGAAATGACTCTGGGCCTTTGTATTTGATCCAACCAAGAATGTTGTCCTTGGTTATTGTCAATGAGGTGCTAATGGTAACTGGTTAATATGCAATCCCATACCATTATCAACGGGCTCAAGCAGTAAGCCTACGTATAGTACACAGAGGATGAGAAGAGGATGAGAAGAGTGAGGAGGGATAGTGAGAGGAATTACAGGGCAACTTTCAGAACGACATGCATTACAGACAACAAAGCACTCTCCCAAACGCACGCGGACACACTGTTGTGGCTAGTGTTCCCTGATTCTAAGTGCAGTATAACATCCCTCATCATTCTGAATAGGGGTTCATGGTAGCAGTGGTTACAGTGAGTGCGGAGAACAAGGAGGAGTGAACCTCTTCCTTTATAAGGGACGGGGGGGTGGTGCGTACTGAGTGTCATTCAAGCTGGATTCCCTTTGGAGAGATAGAAAGGAGGGAGGAAAAGAGTTAGACGCATGGAGGAGGGGGGTGTTCACAAAGTAAATGTGAAATCTACTAGGCTGGAGTGGGCTTAGTGAATAAGGCTAATTCAATCTGTGTATTGGGCTACAGACACACACAGCAATGACACAGGAGGTTTCGCCACCAACGCGTCACAGACACAGCAGAGCAGACCTTATGCATGGTCGATAAAATGGACAGATCAGGGCATGATGTCTGTGTGTGTGTGCCTATAACCCAGCCATAAGCGTCTCACTCACATCTCCAGGACAGTCTTGAGCTGCTCCAGTTTACCCTTCTTCTCCTCGATCTCACAGTCCGTGTGCTGCCCCAACTCAGCCAGTAGGAGCCGGGCAATGTCCAGCACCTCCTATACACACACACACACACACACACACACACACACACACACACACACACACACACACACACACACACACACACTGACATCAGTCAAACTAATTTGTCAAAGTGTTTAACAGCAACCAAAGCCTTTACCCCTACAAAGAGCAAGCGAAGGCAACAGTGGCCAGGAAACACTTCCAGATGGAAGAAACATTGACAAACTGGATTAGAAGTAGAGGCCATACACAGCACTACCATATTGTCGTAAATAGAGTTCCCCTCAACAGAGGAACACACTGCAGGTTCCTGGGTTACAGGCAAAGAAGAGATACTTGGACTGACCTGTAGCTGTTTGGGCTTCTTCAACTTCAGTTTCCCTGACTTGTACCCTCCGTACTTCTCAAACAGCTCAAAGAACCTGAAAAAAAACGCAACGGAAACAACATTGAGACACAACGGGACTCGGGAAGGTGATTTACAAGTTGTATTTGTTATATGACGTTGATCAGAAAGTCATTAAATGTTGTGTGTCAAATTCTGTCCACTGGGAATGGGGAGAGGGGGTATTTGAGGAGCAGGCGTGGTGTCCACTGGGAATGGGGAGAGGGGGTATTTGAGGAGCAGGCGTGGTGTCCACTGGGAATGGGGAGAGGGGGTATTTGAGGAGCAGGCGTGGTGTCCACTGGGAATGGGGAGAGGGGAGGAGCAGGCGTATTTGAGGAGCAGGCGTGGTGTCCACTGGGAATGGGGAGAGGGGGGGAGAGGGGGTATTTGAGGAGCAGGCGTGGTGTCCACTGGGAATGGGGTGAGGGGGCGTATTTGAGGAGCAGGTGTGGTGTCCTCTGGGAATGGGGAGAGGGGGGCGTATTTGAGGAGCAGGCGATGTGTCCACTGGGAATGGGGAGAGGGGGTATTTGAGGAGCAGGCGTGTCCACTGGGAATGGGGAGAGGGGGTATTTGAGGAGCAGGCGTGGTGTCCACTGGGAATGGGGAGAGGGGGTATTTGAGGAGCAGGCGTGGTGTCCACTGGGAATGGGGAGAGGGGGTATTTGAGGAGCAGGCGTGGTGTCCACTGGGAATGGGAGAGGGGGTGTCCATTTGAGGAGCAGGCGTGGTGTCCACTGGGAATGGGGTGAGGGGGTATTTGAGGAGCAGGTGTGGTGTCCTCCGGGAATGGGGAGAGGGGGTATTTGAGGAGCAGGCGATGTGTCCACTGGGAATGGGGAGAGGGGGCATTTGAGGAGCAGGCGATGTGTCCACTGGGAATGGGGAGAGGGGGCATTTGAGGAGCAGGCGATGTGTCCACTGGGAATGGGGAGAGGGGGCATTTGAGGAGCAGGCGATGTATCCACTGGGAATGGGGAGAGGGGGCATTTGAGGAGCAGGCGATGTATCCACTGGGAATGGGGAGAGGGGGCATTTGAGGAGCAAGCGTGGTGGTGTCCACTGGGAATGGGGAGAGGGGGCATTTGAGGAGCAGGCGTGGTGGTGTCCACTGGGAATGGGGAGAGGGGGCATTTGAGGAGCAGGCATGGTGTCCACTGGGAATGGGGAGAGGGGGCATTTGAGGAGCAGGCGTGGTGTCCACTGGGAATGGGGAGAGGGGGCATTTGAGGAGCAGGCGATGTATCCACTGGGAATGGGGAGAGGGGGCATTTGAGGAGCAGGTGATGTGTCCACTCGGAATGGGGAGAGGGGGCATTTGAGGAGCAGGTGATGTGTCCACTGGGAATGGGGAGAGGGGGCATTTCAGGAGCAGGTGATGTATCCACTGGGAATGGGGAGAGGGGGTATTTGAGAAGCAGGAAACAGGAAGATGTACAGACTCACAGAGGGTGTCTGACTTCCATCTTCATTTTCTGTTTGGGGGTGCGGTCTCCGTGGCGGATGATGGCGATGACACAGCGCAGCTCCATCCTGCGGGACAGGTGACATTAAGGTTGCAAAGCTTTGGATAACTTTCCAAAGTTACTGGAATACTCAGTAATTTATACTTGAAGAACACACAAACATACAGTTGAAGTTGGAAGTTTACATACACATTAGCCAAATACAGTTAAACTCAGTTTTTCACAATTCTTGACGTTTAATCCTAGTAAAAAATCCCTGTTTTAGGTCAGTTAGGATCACCACTTTATTTTAAGAATGTGAAATGTCAGAATAATAGTGGAGAGAATGATTTCTTTCAGCTTTTATTTCTTTCATCAGATTCCCAGTGGGTCAGTATTAGTATTTGGTAGCATTGCCTTTAAATGGTTTAACTTGGGTCAAATGTTTCAGGTAGCCTTCCACAAGCTTCCCACAATATGTTGGGTGAATTTTGGCCCATTCCTCCTGACATAGCTGGTGTAACTGAGTCAGGTTTGTAGCCCTCCTTGCTCGCACATGCTTTTTCAGTTCTGCCCACACATTTCTATAGGATGAGGTCAGGGCTTTGTGATGGCCCCTCCTATACCTTGACTTTGTTGTCCTTAAGCCATTTTGCCACAACTTTGGAAGTACGCTTGGTGTCAGTGTCCATTTCGGGAAGACCCATTTGCGATCAAGCTTTAACTTCCTGACTGATGTCTTCAGATGTTGCTTCAATATATCCATTTTCCTGCATCATGATGCCATCTATTTAGTGAAGCGCACCAGTCCCTCCTGCAGCAAAGCACCCCCCCACAACATGATGCTGCCACCCCCGTGCTTCACGGTTGGGATGGTGTTCTTCGGCTTGCAAGCCTCCCCCTTTATCCTCCAAACATAACGATGGTCATTATGGCCAAACAGTTCTATTTTTGTATCATCAGACCGGAGGACATTTCTCCAAAACATACAATCTTTGTCCTCATGTGCAATTGCAAACCGTAGTCTGGCTTTATGGTGGTTTTGGAGCAGTGGCTTCTTCCTTGCGGAGCGGCCTTTCAGGTTATGTCGATATAGGACTTGTTTTACTGTGGATATAGATACTTTTGTACCGGTTTCTTCCAACATCTTCACAAGGTCCTTTGCTGTTGTTCTGCGATTGATTTGCACTTTCGCACCAAAGTACATTCATCTCTAGGAGACAGAACACGTCTCCTTCCTGAGGGATATGACGGCTGCGTAGTCCAATGGTGTTTATACTTGCGTACTATTGTTTGTACAGATGAACCTGGTACCTTCAGGCTTTTGGAAATTGCTTCCAAGGATGAACCAGACTTGTGGAGGTCTACCATTTTTTTCCTGAGGTCTTGGCTGATTTCTTTTGATTTTCCCACGATGTCAAGCAAAGAGGCACTGAAGGTAGGCCTTGAAATACATCCACAGGTACACCTCCAATTGACTCAAATTATGTCAATTAGCCTATCAGAAGCTTCTAAAGCCATGACATAACTTTATGGAATTTTACAAGCCGTTTAAAGGCACAGTCACCTTCGTGTATGTAAACTTCTGACCCACTGGAATTATGATACAGTCGATTATAAGTGAAATTATCTATCTGTAAACATTTTTGGGAAACATTACTTGTGTCATGCAAGTCCTCACCGACTTGCCAAAACAATAGTTTGTTAACAAGAAATTTGTGGAGTGGTTGAAACTGAGTTTTAATGACTACAACCTAAGTGTATGTAAACTTCTGACTTCACCTGTGCCCATATACACATAAATTCATCAAAAAAAGAAACGTCCCTTTTTCAGGACCCAGTCTTTCAATAACTCGTAAAAATCCAAATAACTTCACATATCTTCATTGTAAAGGATTTAAAAACACTGTTTCCCATGCTAATAAACAATTAATGAACATGCACCTGTGGAACGGTCGTTAAGAGACTAACAGCTTACAGACAGTAGGTAATTAAGGTCACCGAAATGACATCTTAGGACACTAGAGGCCTTTCTACTGACTCTGAAAAACACCAAAAGAAAGATGCCCAGGGTCCCATCTCATCTGCGTGAACGTGGATTAGGTATAATGCAAGGAGGCACGAGGACTGCAGATGTGGCCAGGGCAATAAGTTGCAATGTCCGTAATGTGAGACGCCTAAGACAGCGCTACAGGGAGCCAGGATGGACAGCTGATCGTCCTCGCAGTGGCAGACCATGTGTAACAACACCTGCACAGGATCGGTACATCTGAACATCACACCTTACAGGATGGCAACAACAACTGCCCGAGTTACACCAGGAACGCACAATCCCTCCATCAGTGCTCAGACTGTCCTCAATAGGCTGAGAGAGGCTGGACTGAGGGCTTGTAGGCCTGTTGTAAGGCAGGTCCTCACCAGACATCACCGGCAACAACGTCACCTATGGGCACAAACCCACCGTCGCTGGACCAGACAGGACTGGCAAAAAGTGCTCTTCAGTGACGAGCCGCAGTTTTGTCTCACCAGGGTTGATGGTCGGATTCGTCGAAGGAATGAGCGTTACACCGAGGCCTGTACTCTGGAGTGGGATCGAGGTGGAGGGTCCGTCATGGTCTGGGGAGGTGTGCCACAGAATCATCAGACTGCCTGCAATGACAATCAATGCTGTGCGTTACAGGGAAGACATCCTCCTCCCTCATGTGGTACCCTTCCTGCAGGCTCATCCTGACATGACCCTCCAGCATGACAATGCCACCAGCCATTCTGCTCGTTCTGTGAATGATTTCCTGCAAGACAGGAATGTCAGTGTTCTGCCATGGTCAGCGAAGAGCACAGATCTCAATCCCATTGAGCACGTCTGGGACCTGTTGGATCAGAGGGTGAGGGCTAGGGCCATTCCCCCCCAGAAATGTCCGGGAACTTGCAGGTGCCTTGGTGGAAGAGTGGGGTAACATTCCACCAAGAGTGGGGTAACATCTCACAGCAAGAACTGGCAAATCTGGTGCAGTCCATGAGGAGGAGATGCACTGCAGTAAATGCAGCTGGTGGCCACGCCAGATACGGACTGTTACTTTTGATTTTGACCCCCCCTTTGTTCAGGGACACATTATCCCATTTCTGTTAGTCACATGTCTGTGGAACTTGTTCAGTTTATGTCTCAGTTGTTGAATCTTGTTACGTTCATACAAGAGGTCGACCGATTATGATTTTTTTCAACGCCAATACCGATGCCGATTATTGGATAGCCAAAAAGGCCGATACCGATTAAATTTGCCGATTTATTTTATGAAATCTATTTGTAATAATGAAAATTGAATTAACACTTATTTTAACTTAATATAATACATCAATAAAATCAATTTAGGTTGTAGTTATTATAGGACTATTTCCCTCTATACCATTTGTATTTTATTAACCTTTGACTATTGGATGTTTTATAGGCACTTTAGTATTGCCAGTGTAACAGTATAGCCTCCGTCCCTCTCCTCGCTCCTCCCTGGTCTCGAACCAGCAACACAACGAAAACAGCCACCACATAGAAGCAGCGTTACCCATGCAGAGCAAGGGAAACAACCACCCCAAGGCTCAGAACGAGTGAAGTTTGAAATGCTATTAGCGAGCGCTAAGTAGTCAGCCATTTCACTTCGGTCACACCAGCCTCATCTCGGGAGTTGATAGGTTTGAAGTCATAAACAGCGCAATGCGTGACGCACAACGAAGAGCTGCTGGCAAAACGCACTAAAGTGCTGTTTAAATTAATGTTTACGCGCCTGCTTCTGCCTACCACCGCTCAGTCAGATACTTAGATACTTGTATGCTCAGTCAGATTATATGCAACACAGGACACGCTAGATAATATCTAGTAATATCATCAACCATGTGTAGTTAACTAGTGATTATGATTGATTGTTTATTATAGGATAAGTTTAATGCTAGCTAGCAACTTACCTTGGCTTACTGCATTTGCGTAACAGGCAGTCTCCTTGTGGAGTGCAACGAGAGAGAGGCAGGTCGTTATTGCGTTGGCCTAGTTAACTGTAAGGTTGCAAGATTGGATCCCCCGAGCTGACAATGTGAAAATCTGTCTTTCTGCCCCTGAACGAGGCAGTTAACCCACCGTTCCTAGGCCGTCATTGAAAATAAGAATGTGTTCTTAACTGACCTAGTTAAATAAAGATTAAATAAAGGTGTAAAAAAGTACAAAAATAAATCGGCGCCCAAAAATACCGATTTCCGATTGTTATGAAAACTTGAAATCGTCCGTAATTAATCAACCTCTAGTTCATACAAATATTTACACATTAAGTTTGGTGAAAATAGTTTACATACACAAATAAATTATTTATATCCGTGTCAATACTGTCCATGAGTCTCTAGTGGATAGACCATATGGTTAACAATGGCATTATTTTCAAATAATTCCACAACTCTTCCAACTATTTACTTTCAACTCTTCCAACTATTTGTTGAACACTTTTGTGGTTAATACATGATTCCATGTGTTATTTCATAGTTTTGATGTCTTCCCTATTATTCTACAAAGTAGAAAACAGTAAAAATATAGAAGAACCATAGAATGGGGAGGTGTCCAAACTTTTGACTGGTACTGTATATTACAGGCCACACAGAGGGCCAGAGATAATTCCAGACACCTGTGATAATCTGAAGTACCCAAAAAAGGCCACTAGAAGTCATGTCATAAAATTCCCCCAAAAACCTTGAAAGTTATCACATGCTGGTAGTTTACTGGTAAACTTAGAAAGCTTCCAGTAATGTACCCTCCCTTTGCAACTCTAGGTGACATTACTGATTTGTTTATTGTATTCATCCTTTATTTAGTCAGGAGAAATCCTGATGAGGGTTAAAAAAAACATAGGCAAATGGATATGGAAAACAGTGTCACACCTGGTATGAAGCAGGATCCTCTAGGAATCCTCTAGGAATACGTGACTCAAGACTGTGTTAGCCCAATGAGCTATGAAGCCTTGGAGTTTGCTGCAGGAGCTAACACAAGTCTTCAAGTTTCAAGAGAGGTTAGCCATCACGTGAGTATAGTTCACTAAACCACCTCTGTTAGACGACATCTAGTAGAAAAGAGCAGGAAGAGGAAGAGAGAAAAGAGCAGGGCAGGAAGAGGAGGAGAGAGAAGGGCAGGAAGAGAAGGAAGAGAAGAGCAGGAAGAGAAGGAGAGAGCAGGGCAGGAAGAGGAGGAGAGAGAAGGGCAGGAAGAGAAGGA
The DNA here is from genome assembly GCF_018296145.1 of Oncorhynchus tshawytscha. Lineage (NCBI taxonomy): Eukaryota > Metazoa > Chordata > Actinopteri > Salmoniformes > Salmonidae > Oncorhynchus > Oncorhynchus tshawytscha. Next base: position 5,650,817 of record NC_056447.1, on the reverse strand, counting down.
GAGAGAAGAGCAGGAAGAGAAGGAGAGAGAAGAGCAGGAAGAGAAGGAGAGAAAAGAGCAGGAAGAGGAGGAGAGAAGGGCAGGAAGAGGAGGAGAGAAGGGCAGGAAGAGGAGGAGAGAAGGGCAGGAAGAGGAGGAGAGAGAAGGGCAGGAAGAGAAGGAAGAGAAGGAGAGAGAAGAGCAGGAGAGAGAAGGAGAGAGAAGAGCAGGAAGAGGAGGAGAGAAAAGAGCAGGAAGAGGAGGGAGAGAAAGGGCAGGAAGAGGAGGAGAGAAGGGCAGGAAGAGGAGGAGAGAAGGGCAGGAAGAGGAGGAGAGAGAAGGGCAGGAAGAGAAGGAAGAGCAGGAGAGAGAAGAGCAGGAAGAGCAGGAGAGATTAGAGCAGGAAGATAAGAGCAGGAAGAGGAGAGAGAAGAGCAGGAGAAAGAAGCAGGAGGCGGAAAGGAGGAAGAAAATGAGAAGAGTACTCACATGGTTCCTGAGGTGGTGGGGACTATAGGTATGTCCTCAGCCTCCATGGGGATGGACCAGGGGATGTGGAACTGAGGGGCCAGCTCTCGCATCACCATGTTCCTGTGCGGGGGACAACCAATGGAGTGAGCTAGAGCAGTGTTTGGGTTTTGAAAACGAATAGAGCGCGAGTTTGGATCCTGTCCAATTCAAGGAATGACATATGGCTTTAGATACCCAGCTGATCCTTGAGTGTCAAAGTGTAAATCAGGGGTTAAGCTGTAAGGATGACCGATAGTTGACCCCTCAGCATGACAGCTAGCCGCACCTACCCCAAGACCTTGGCACAGTCGTCATAGTACTTCATGGAGTTCTTCACAAAGCTGAAGCCATTGACGTCACAGACGAATGAGTGGCCATTCGCTCTCAAGAGGTCGAAGCCACACACCGTTTGCTGGGAGTGGAAGAATGCGTCAGTCAGCCATTCAAACTGAATGTAGCCAAATCAAGTCAAGTGCTTCTTAAAGTGCTTCTTAAAGTTGCAATATGCAGAAAATCACTTGGCCATTTCCTGGTTGCAAAAATTGGAATAGTTTGTCTAATTTCAGTCTGTGTGACAAAACAAGCCATGCATAGTGTAGAAAATCATTGTACCATCTAAACCACTGTGAAATATAGCATTTTCAGCTGTTTGAAGCTGGTGTACAACACCAAAAGTGAAAGACGCAAAAGCATAGGAATAGCACACAGCACAGATCTACTGCGTAGACTGAGAATGACGTTCTAGAAAACTCACATTTCTATGTGAATTTGGTCAGATCGCCCCAAATATTTAAAGACGGCTCCTACCTTCATCTTCTTTCATTCATCTGCACTGATCAGAAAATACATCAGTGGCTTTCACCTACCCGGCTCCTGCACAATCATTGCAGACGAAGGAAATAAGACGAGGTTGAGGAGAGGAACCATCTTCAGACTATCGGGATAGTTTTAAGAAGTTTAAAGGCTTCCGGTTGATTTGGAGAGAAGAGTGGTCTGATCGGTTGAAAAGCCTCACCTTGAAGGCCAGGCAGACCTTGCGGGCCACCAGTTTCTCCATGGCGGTGAGCATGACAGGGTAGCGGATCTCCTTCCCCTCGCTGTCCCGCTCCACCTTACCGTCCAGGGCCGGGGACTTCCTTGCCTCAGCATGGGCATAGTCAGGACCCACTGTGTACACCTGATACGACATCTTATTATACACACAGTCAGGTCCCAGTGTTCACCTGATATCATATCATACTAGCAGTACTCCGCCCTTACGGGCAGTACATCATTGGGTATGAATCATTTCTTTGATTTGCATCAAACACCTTTTTGGATAGGCTATACCAGCATTCTCAGCTACCGAGCATTTTAAAAACTCCCATAGGCCTATTTCCCCTGAGATCATTGTTTATTGTGCACTTATTTTCGCTTTAAAAAATTCTGCTGGCCTACCATGGGTCGGCAAGTAGCCTAGTGGTTAGAGCGTTGCCTAGTAACCGGAAGGTAGCAAGATCGAATCCCCGAGGTGACAAGGTAAAAATCTGTCGTTCTGCCCCTGAACAAGGCAGTTAACCCACTGTTCCTAGGACGTCATTGAAAATAAGAATCTGTTCTTAATCAACTTGCCGAGTTAAATAAAAAAATACAGTAGGGCTCCAGACTAACATTTCCCCCCTCGTGCTGCCACTAACATTTCCACCCCCCCCCTCGTGCTGCCACTAACATTTCCCCCCTCGTGCTGCCACTAACATTTCCCCCTCGTTCTGCCACTAACATTCCCCCCCTCGTTCTGCCACTAACATTTCCGCCCCCTCGTTCTGCCACTAACATTTCCCCCCTCGTTCTGCCACTAACATTTCCCCCTCGTTCTGCCACTAACATTCCCCCCTCGTTCTGCCACTAACATTTCCCCCCCTCGTTCTGCCACTAACATTTCCCCCCTCGTTCTGCCACTAACATTTCCCCCCCTCGTGCTGCCACTAACATTTCCCCCCTCGTGCTGCCACTAACATTTCCCCTCGTTCTGCCACTAACATTTCCCCCCCTCGTTCTGCCACTAACATTTCCCCCCTCGTTCTGCCACTAACATTTCCCCCCCACTAACATCCCCCTCGCTGCCACTAACATTTCCCCCTGCCACTCGTGCTGCCACTAACATTTCCCCCTCGTGCTGCCACTAACATTTCCCCCCTCGTGCTGCCACTAACATTTCCCCCCCCTCGTGCTGCCACTAACATTTCCCCCCCTCGTGCTGCCACTAACATTTCCCCCCTCGTGCTGCCACTAACATTTCCCCCTGCCACTCGTTCCCCCCGTTCTGCCACTAACATTTCCCCCCTCGTTCTGCCACTAACATTTCCCCCTCGTTCTGCCACTAACATTTCCCCCCTCGTGCTGCCACTAACATTTCCCCCCTCGTGCTGCCACTAACATTTCCCCCCCCTCGTGCTGCCACTAACATTTCCCCCCTCGTGCTGCCACTAACATTTCCCCCTCGTGCCACTAACATTTTCAGATGATGGCGCCAGCCTATGATCACGGCCACGCAATAGAACAAAAATAAGAATCATGTTATGAAGTCATTCACACTGCTATTGCCATGGTATGATTCAGGAAGTCATTTGTTACATCTAAACAGGTCCGAGCAGGAGACGAGAAGACACGGCTCGCACACCAGCACACACTTAAGATGATACCTTGACATCAGTGCCGTCCGTTGGCATGAACTCCTCGTATATGTAGGAGCCAGTCTTCCTCACACAGCTCTCTGGGGAGTACACACTGCTGCGGCTCCCTATCTACAGGAGAGAGGGGATCATTCATATGCTTATGAGAGTGCTTGATTCCGCCTGACAGATGGGCAGGGTTTGCACTTTTGGGACGATTTCCATGGGTTTCATTCGGTCAGGCAAGACCAATCAAGTGCAGCTACAATATTTCAAATGGAGGGCTAAAAGTTGGAGTACCGAGTGGGTATAATTGAGTATCAGACCTTTCTGCACGGCATGGCTCCTAAAGCTTCCGCCCCCTCCGCTATCGTTTCAACAGCATGACCCACTTGAAGCCAACTGTACCGCCCTAGTCCCTCAGTACCTTTCTGAAGAGTCTCTGGCTGCCCCCTCCAGCTGAGGTGGGGTAGTAGATGTAGACATTGTGGTCCTCTGCGCACACGGGCTTCTCCACAAAGGGCTTGGGGAACACCTCCCCGTTCACCTCCACATGATCCTCCCCCTCGACCAGGTTACATTCTGGGACGCAGACACACACACACCAGTCCTTTAGAGACAGAGTTCAATCAGGGTCTAAAAAAAAGCACACTTGAATGAATGCCCCATTCCAAATTGGTCTATAAAACCCTATTCATAGGCGCAATTTGGATCCGAAAGGATTGGGCAGGTGTTCATGTTCATAGCCTTCATCTTCAATAGAACAGGCCTACAACTATGCAAACCTTTAAAGCAGCGGCCGCCAACCTTTTGTTGAACCCGTCAATTCTGGTCTTCATTTTGACAGTTTGTTGCAAAAGTGCTATAATTTGGGTATTTTAGTAGTACATCTAGCTTGATTTGATTTGATTTGATTTATTTGATTTAGCTCTTTTTGCCCCTGGCGGATCCATTCCACTGAAATCGTGACGTAGAGGCACCTTGAGAAAGTTCCTATACGTCATCTCAAGACGGTATGAAATACACCCCCTTCTAGATGTGCTGGGTGGTACCACCTCAAGGTTTACTATGAAAGCAGGTGACAGCATGCCTTATTTGGCAATGGTCCCGGTTAGCGGAGTAGGCAAATATTATTTTTTTTGCATGATGCTTCCTTGACTAGACTACTGACGTTACACAAAATGTTTGAAAAGCCAGTAAGGCACAATTCCGTGTCCGGGCCAACGTTTTTGCTTGCCTTTTCATATGCAGCTGTGCTTTTACGAAGAGGGGGGGGGGGGACATGTATGCTACGAGGATTATACGTTTATATTCTTAGCTCCATCCATCGTGACGAGAAATAGATGACAAATCGGCATGTCAACAAGTATTTTTCCCGAACCACCGACTGATCGGGTGACGGTCCACTAAAACAGGGGGCTGATAGTTCAAAATGGTTGGGAGGGTCATTTTTATTTTTCAAATCCTTTATTTACAATATTCATCCCACACCTCTACCCCGGGAAAAGTTCAAGGATACCTGTGCTAAGGTTCGCCCCGGTAGTAGTTGTAACTTTTTTTTATTACAGTACCCAAGAGCAATCGGTGTGAATTTGACCATTGGAAAAATGAGCTACCACGTAAATACTGCAACCCGGGTTGGATTGAGCCCCTCATCTTCATTTTCAAGGCGATGATTGCACTTTTCTTCCCAACACGCAATGACTGTGAATTTCAAAAGATTTCCTTTGCGCACCACGGCAATAGGCGTCAGGAACTCAGTGCCTTCCCACTGTGAGCTAACAACCCAGAGCCATATTTGCTCGCAATGCACATCAGTTTCTTATTCGACTGTGCGAGTGGACTTTGATAAGTATGCTTTAGTGAGAGTGTTGGGACCAGTTACAACTACATTTACAGACAAAGGGTTTTAAGTTTGTTTCTTTTCTCATCTTGGCTCCCAGAAGCAAAACGTACGTCCACGCGAGCCAGCTGATCGATTTTTAAACGGTAACAGTCTGTCACAAGAGACTAGTTGTGTTGTAACACTCACCTTCAGGTCTGTCTGGGTCTCGGGTTAACACAGCGTAACGTGGAAGATCAATGCCCTCCTCCTGCAAGATACGATACACCTCCCTCCTGAAGGGGACGTGAGACAGAACGTTTACGACGGAGCAAGTCAACAGACTCCGAGACAAAGTAGGAGCAGGAAGTTGAGCGTCTGTGTTCCCCGGTATACCTGTCTTGTATGTAGTACTGCATGTTCAGGTCATTGATGAGAAGTGGGTTTCTGAGGTTGGCGTACTCTACCGCTTTGTCCAATGGGAAACCTACAAAGCCACCCCCATACATGCATTCATATACACAGAACACAACCATATAATTACAGGAAATGGAAGAAAATTCCTCAACCATTACATTGTCGTTCCATTGGTCTGTATACTGGTGTCCTAAATATATTTCCATTTCCCCCCCATGTTTATTTTCCTTTTCTCCTAAGATGTACCCCATTTAAACCAGGACAAGTCAGACGTACACTATGACTAAACATGAGCAAGACGGGAATGACTGTGTTGGGTATGTACAGATAGTATTCCATGTATACTTACTGTATATTGGCGTGCATATACATTATACACGTTAATCTGTGCAATGGGCGTGCGCACGCCAGTACCTGATGCACGTAATCGTATGCGGTGGGTGAACATACGTACGTTCGTTTGTACCTTTGGAGTGGAAGGAGACGAGGCAGTCGCACAGGGGCCATTTGTCCACGGGCTCGTTGAGGATGACCTCCTCGGGGAAGATGACCACGGTGATGTACTCAAACTTACATAGCCTTTCCATGATCTGGGTCATGGGCTTGGACTTGGACTTCTTCATCATGGAGCAGATGCCCACCACGATCTGCCTCTCTGGAGGCTGGGCGAACAGAGAGGAAGGGAAAGAGGTCACTCTGCATCTTACTGTTTGTAATGTGCTGTACATGATGTGATTACTTGTGCGAGGTGAAGCCTAAGCCAATTTTCCATCTTTCCTCTGTCCGGGTCATCTGTCCTCACCTTCTTCTCAAAATGCATTGAAGGAGAAGGTCTGAGGAGAGGGACCTTGGATCTTTATCTCCAATGCGGTTTGAGGAGGTGGCGAGGAAAGAGGAAGCAAAGTAGGAATCAAGTAAAGACGAATTGGGAAAGGGCCTCTTTCTCGCCGTCTTCATGCACCCACTTACCGAGTCGTAATCCTCATCCTCCTCTTTTCCCTGCCCCTCCTCCTCTCCTTTTTGCATCTCTCCCTCATTCTTCATGCCTCCTTCCTCTGGGCCTTGATGACCTTCATAGGCAAACACAGACGTGGGATTCCCACTCTGGCCCCACCCCTCTCCTCCAGTCTCTGACATTGACAGAGTGGGGACGTCACTCAAAGTTCCGGCGCATCTTTGCGTGCCAGTACACAGTAGGAGGGTGTGAGGTAATAAGAGGGAAGGCTCAGATCACCTTACCGACAACGGGGAGTAGGCACTGGTGATGCCTCTTTAAAATGCCCCTCAGGGGTTGATGAAGGTGTAACGAATTGGAGTAGGGCGAGGGGAAAGACTCTGGGTCTGGGTGCACCAGGTTTATATAGAGGACAGTGCTGAGGTAGTAATTCGAGGGGAGGGTTCTCATGGGTTAGGAAGCAAGCTCTAGGGTGTTGACTTGGGGTGAGGTAAGTAGTCAGGGGTGAGGTAGGTAGAGGACAGAGCCCGAGTTGGGGAAGGAGTAACCTCCCTGTGTCAGGAGAGCGGTCTCATTCTGAAAAGTGGCATCACTCTGGCCTGAGGAGGATGAGATGAGCGGTTCACAAATGGTTCCTCCACAGTCTCACCATCAGCCACCACCTACAGGAGGACAACACAGAAAGGCAGAAGCAGATAATGGCACGACTATGGTACAGAACATGTAAAAGATAAAACCCTGTAGAGACATGGCTGAGTGCTTGTTACAACGTCTAATTACGGCTGTCTAATAATGCTGCCTCGTCTCTCTACACTCAATGTGTTTGGGCAATTCCACAGTAACGGAATTACACTTTTCAGTCTTCTCAGTTCGCTGCAGCTAGCGACTCAAACGGGACAGTTTTACCTCAATCTCTTCATTCGAAGACTCAAATCATGGACATTCTTACTGACAGTTGTGGCTGCTGTCGTGATGTATTGTTGTCTCTACCTTCTTGTCCTTTGTGCTGTTGTCTGTGCCCAAAAATGTTTGTACCCTGTTTTGTGCTGCTTCCATGTTGTGTTGCTGCCATGCTGTGTGGTCATGTGTTGTGCTGCTGCCATGCTGTGTGGTCATGTGTTGTGCTACTTCCATGTGCTTGCTGCCATGCTGTGTGGTCATGTGTTGTGCTACTGCCATGCTGTGTGGTCATGTGTTGTGCTACTTCCATGTGCTTGCTGCCATGCTGTGTGGTCATGTGTTGTGCTGCTTCCATGTTGTGTTGCTGCCATGCTGTGTGGTCATGTGTTGTGCTGCTGCCATGCTGTGTGGTCATGTGTTGTGCTACTTCCATGTGCTTGCTGCCATGCTGTGTGGTCATGTGTTGTGCTACTTCCATGTGCTTGCTGCCATGCTGTGTGGTCATGTGTTGTGCTACTGCCATGCTGTGTGGTCATGTGTTGTGCTACTTCCATGTGCTTGCTGCCATGCTGTGTGGTCATGTGTTGTGCTGCTTCCATGTTGTGTTGCTGCCATGCTGTGTGGTCATGTGTTGTGCTGCTGCCATGCTGTGTGGTCATGTGTTGTGCTACTTCCATGTGCTTGCTGCCATGCTGTGTGGTCATGTGTTGTGCTACTTCCATGTGCTTGCTGCCATGCTGTGTGGTCATGTGTTGTGCTGCTGCCATGCTGTGTGGTCATGTGTTGTGCTACTTCCATGTGCTTGCTGCCATGCTGTGTGGTCATGTGTTGTGCTGCTGCCATGTGTGTGCTGCTGCCATGCTGTGTGGTCATGTGTTGTGCTGCTGCCATGCTGTGCTGCTGCCATGCTGTGTGGTCATGTGTTGTGCTGCTTCCATGCTGTGTGGTCATGTGTTGTGCTGCTGCCATGCTGTGTGGTCATGTGTTGTGCTGCTTCCGTGTTGTGCTGCTTCCATGTTGTGCTGCTGCCATGCTGTGTGGTCATGTGTTGTGCTGCTGCCATGCTGTGTGGTCATGTGTTGTGCTGCTGCCATGCTGTGTGGTCATGTGTTGTGCTGCTTCCATGTTGTGCTGCTGCCATGTTGTTGTCATGTGTTGCTGCCATACTATGTTGTTGTCTTAGGTCTCTCTTTATGTAGTGTTGCCTCTCGTGGCCTTTTGGTAGGCCGTCATTGTAAATAAGAATACGTTCTTAACTGACTTGCCTAGTAAAAATAAAAGGCTAAATTAATACAAATACACTGACAAATTTGAAGAAATACCATAGTATTCACTTCAGAGGTTTTGCAGACTTCCTTGAAAAGGCTCACGGTCACATGCATCTTTAGTCAACAATATTTCCCTCCAATGACAGAATTCAATGACTACACTAACCCCAAAAAAATACAACTCAGGGAATCAAACATTTTGGCTTGTATCTCATAAATACCAGGGTTTTAAAAATAAATAAAAAACAGTGGACTTGAGTGCAAATTAAAACATAACCAAGAGGAGGACTTGTCCTCAGTCAGTAGCCTGCCAGAACTGGTTCCTGTCTCTTTTAGCAATGCCCTTTCCCGCCCACCAATCAAAACAGCTGACTTCCAGGAAAAATCTCCAGAAACAGCCAGCCTAGCCCAGATCATATCACCGCTCACAGAAGCCAGCCAAGAGGCTCATAAGGCACTTCCTACACAAGGCCATGACCGATAGGGCCTTGGTAGTTGGGAACAGATTCCAAAAATTGTCAGATCCCAGTCACACTCCCAGGACAAAAAACTAATTTCACGATATACTATATCACGCTATAGAATGCTAGCACAGACAGCTCGTGTCCACACGTATATCAACTTCGTCACACAAAACGTGTGAACATGGGTAAGTCTGGTCCCCAGAATAGCCTGCCCTTTACTCAGTGTGTTGAAAGGGGAAGAGGCATAAGAGGAGGCGGAGCGAGGAGGGTGGCCGGTAGAGAGCATATTGGGTGCAGAGGCCTACTCTAGTAACGGCAAACAAGCATAACTCCTCGCTCTCCTCGAAGGCGTTGACAGGCCACACTAAACCATGTGGAAGCCCATCTTGGCCACCCGAGGTCAGGGAAACACACTCGGGAAATAAACAAACTCATAAATACGCAGCTACAACAACAGTGTAAAGACAGTCGGCGCCGCCATCCTCCCTAGACACACAGTAGTAAGGCTATTTGGCATTGAGTAACTGGGAAGATCGGACTACTGAAGCGATAACATTAAATAAAAACTACAGTTTGTCAGGAGTTTTGAGTGTTAAGCCCATTGTCTGTCTGTCGGCACAACACTAGCCTTGTTTCTCATCTCCAATCCTCTGTTCCTCACTGTGCTTCAGTCATCCCTTTGCCTCGCCATCAAATGTTTCTCGGATTCTTCAGTCAAAAAAAGGCACTGCGTCCTTTGACAACCTATGACTAACAAACCAAAAGGCCTGATTGAACACGTCCCCATCTCCCTTTGGCATCGCCCAACCCACCATCTGACAGCGAGTCACTTCCGCCACCCAAATTTGGGCGGCCCCAATAAAAGGCCTTTAACCTTTGAGACCGTATCCTGTAGAAAGTCAGGCCGCACAGTTTATGATAGGGGTGGAATTATTAGCTGAGCGCTCACAAAAAAAGCCTCTATCACACTCAGTGAGAACAGGCCCAATGACACAGGAAATGTCTCTGCAAATAGGAGGAGACACATACTGTCCATTTAGGGTCTTTCCTTTCCATACAAGGAGTGAAGAAGACTGAAAAGACAGGCACAGTCAGAGTATTGTCGTCTGCCAATTGCCATTTACTTGTGAACTTTGAAGCCAGCATAGACGTGTTTACTATGAAAACACAAAGTATGCCACCATATGCCTAGTGAGTCATATAGCCTAACAGTTACTATCAGTGCACGGTAAACTGAAGAGCCTGTCAGTGCAGGTGATCAGTTTGTTATCAGCGAAGCCTCTAAATCATTAAATAAACTGTTAATGATTATGTTCAATAGTCTGGAGTAGACTGGAGGACTGAACCTGTCGAAGACGAATGCCAATACCTCATTCCCCATCCTCGGCCACCAATCACAAAAATAGCCAAAACCCACAAGTTCTCCATATCCCAACACTCCCTCACTCTGAAGGGGCAGTACTGCAGAGGACAGACAATACATGAGGCTTTGAGGAATGCATGACAAATAATTACTGTACAAACAAAGATGCCCTCTGGGTCATTCAATCTCATGACTCTCTTTATTTATGGTTTCATAACTTCATTGTGTGAATTGTTTGCATTTGATTGTTAGTGTACAGTGCAGTCGGAAAGTATTCAGACCCCTTGACTTTTTCAAAATGTTGTTACGTTACAGCCTTATTCTAAAATGGATTTATTTTATTTTATTATATATATATACATTATATAAAATAAAAACACATGCATACATACACACACGCATAGAAAGATCTCAATCTACACACAATACCCCATGAATTCAAAACAGGTTTTTAGAAATGTTTGCTAATGTATTGAAAGAAAAACGACTGAAATATCACATTTACATAAGTATTCAGACCCTTTACTCAGTACTTTGTTGAAGCCCCTTTGGCAGTGATTACAGCGGAGTCCTCTTGGGTATGACGCTACAAGCTTGGCACACCTGTATTTGGGGAGTTTCTCCCATTCTTCTCTGTAGATCCTCTCAAGCTCTGTCAGGTTGGATGGAGAGCGTCGTTGCACAGCTATTTTCAAGTCTCTCCAGAGATGTTCGACCGGGTTCAGGTCCGGGCTCTAGCTAAGCCACTCAAGGACATACAGAGACTTGTCCCGAAGCCACTCCTGTGTTGTCTTGGCTGTGTGCTTAGGGTCATTGTCCTGTTGGAAGGTGAACCTTCGCCCCAGTCTGAGGTTCTGGAACAGATTTTCAAATTCAGATTTTCTCTCTGTACTTTGCTACGTTCATCTTTCCCTCTAGCCTGACTATTCTCCAAGTCCCTGCCGATGAAAAACATCCCTACAGCATGATGCTGCCACCACCATGCTTCACAGGGATGTTGCCAGGTTTCCTTCAGATGTGACACTTGACAATCAGGCCAAAGAGTTAAATCTTGGTTTCATCAGACTAGAGAATCTTCTCTCTCATGGTCTAAGAGTCTTTAGGTGCCTTTTGGCAAACTCCAAGTGGGCTGTCATGTGCCTTATACTGAGGAGTGGCTCCGGTCTGGCCACTCTACCATAAAGGCCTGATTGGTGGAATGCTGCAGAGATGTTTGTCCTTCAGGGAGGTTCTCCCATCTCCAGAGGAACTCTGGAGGTATGTCAGAGTGACCATCGTGTTTTTGGTCACCTCCCTGACAAAGGCCCTCTTCCCCCAATTATTTATTTATATATATATATATATATGCACCTTTATTTAACTAGGCAAGTCAGTTTAAGAACAAAATCTTATTTACAATGACGGCCTACAACGGACCAATTGTGCACCGTGATATGGGACTCCCAATCATGGCCGGATGTGATACAGCCTGGATTCTAACCAGGGTCTGTAGTGATGCCTCTAACACTGAGATGCAGTGTCTTAGACTGCTGCGCCACTCGGGAGCCCTAAAATAAGTAGCAGCGGCGGGACTGCTCAGTTTGGCCGGGCGGCTCTAGCTCTAGGAAGAGTCTTGGTGGTTACAAACTTCTTCCATTTAAGAATGATGGAGGCTACTGTGTTTTGGGGGACCTTCAATGCTATAGAAATGCTCTGACATGCACAGGGACCATATTTAAAACAGTTGTGTGCCTTTCCAAGTCATGTTCAATCAATTGAATTTACCACATGTGGACTCAAATCAAGCTGTAGAAACATTTCAAGGAAGATCAATGGAAACAGGATGCACCTGAGCTCAATGTCGAGTCTCATTGCAAAGGGTCTGAATACTTATGTATATAAGGTATTTCAGTTTTTATTTATAATAAATTAGCAAACATTTCTAAAAACCTGTTTTTGCTTGGTCATTATGGAGTATTGTGTGTAGATTGATGAGGGGGAAAAAATAATTTAAATCAAATTTTAGAATGAGGCTGTAATGTAATAAAATGTGGAAAAAGCAAATGGGTCTGAATACTTTCCGAAGGGACTGTATATCAATTCCCCATTACATATATCACCAGTAGTACATTTACTGCTAATTTCTATCATTTCTAATCTACAATGTTTGCTACTTTGGTTAATTAAGGTAATTATTTTTAAGGCATTCAAATGTATTATTCCAGTCTTCCCGTTCTCATTGCCTGAGTGGACACATTGTTTGCAGAGTGCACAAGCTATGCTTCACTTGTGAGAAACAAGTTTGTTTTGCAGTATAACTGCATTTCAAGTGCAGTTAACTGCAGTTAATCTGCATTCAAAATATCACAGTTGACTGCGGTTATTGCAGTTTCAAAAGCCAGTCTGAGAGGAAGTAACCTACCTACATTACACAAAAGGAAAGCAAGGAAATTGTCGAACACTGAAACAGAAGTCAAAATAGCCACGAATGTTTGTTAACATTTTTTTTTTTAATCGTTTGGAAATACGCTTTGGAAGCTGTCTGTCACGAATGGTTCGTGTATGTTCCTGTCAAGAAAGTGTGCCGCTTTTCAATGAACTCTACTGTGTACACTGTGACAACCTCGCCTCAGTGCCTAACGTTAATTATTTAGCGTGGCAATACATATTACAACGTAGACCACTGCAGCCTATACTTCGTTACAACGTAACTAAGTACACTTCACATTACAGCCAACCGCAATATCGATTATGAATAGTGTAAGAAGTGTTGCGGTCTTAAAATACAGTTACTTACTTATTGATAATTTGAGTTATAACCAGCTGTCAAGTTCTTTGTCCTTTGATAGTTGTTTTGTTGTGCAACCGCGAAAGTTGAGCACGGTAATGTTTTTCTTCTTCTTAAACTTGTAAACTTGGATCGCAACGGTGAGGTCTATACACCACCACCTACTGTACTGGCGTCTGATGCCGGACACGGCCTCCCTATTCATCAATTCAGTTTATCTAGCGCTGTTTACACCTACTGTTCCAGAGTGTGACTATATTAAACTTCGTAGAAAAATTGCCCCCCTCAACTAACCCTACACCCGTTTCCACTACTTGGCCCTATCTGATCCTACACCAGGGGCGGCAGCCTGGGACGAAAGGATACTATCGCTCAACACAGCTTGTAACTATTGTGTAGTTAAACCTGATAGCCCCAAGTACTTCTCTGCAGCTTCCAGCACCACAGCAATTTATGTGTTTTACATTCCATTTCTGCGGTACAGTTGATAACCATTGCTATGAATGCTAAATATTCAACATTACTGTAGCACATGTTATTCATATCACATTTTATTGCTCTCTGCCTCTTAGGCTTCCTCGCCCTGGACCCATCTTCCTCTGCCACTCTCTTCGTTGCCTCAGTATATGACACCTTCTGTACTACTCTGATCCCGGCAACCTCAACATACGTTTCTCTCAACCGACACTACTGATCTCCAGCACCACGGGTACCCGTACAGTTAACAAACAAACCTCTTCCACCGGTAGTACACAAACCATTCTCTCATGCCCTCCTGCACACTCCTCTTGTCACCTAAAACACTGATGTGGCTTTGGAAAACAAAAGCTCTCACATCCTAACTTAACTCTGTCGGGTAAAGACTCTGCATCAAAACTCAGAAGAACAGATAATGTCTTCTCTGTCTCACCACTCTCTTCACCAGGTCTACGTAGCCGGCAATGTTGTTGATGGGCTTCCACTTTCCTTTGAAGCAGGACGCTTAATAAGTGACAACAAATATACTGTATAAAGATAACTTTATCCCACCACTCAACAATATGAAAGCAGATCTAATTAAATGGAACAATCTTCCCATTCTTCAATCCAAGATGGTGTAGCAGTGTGGACGTGTTTGTTGTTGTCCTGTGTAAATGTTATGTTTTTTTCATAATTTTGTATATATTTCAATCTCTTTTTCCATTTTTAAATTAAATATACATTCCGGCAACCCGCCTCACCCGATGTGATACGAATCTGCTATTTTTATACCTTACAGCTAGAATCTCTATCAGGAGCTAGCCATCAGAAGCTAACCAGCTAATTAGCTACTAGCTATTTAGTCATTGTTAGCCACTGCTAGCGGCCTTTACCTTTAGCTCAGACACCAGCCGCTTTTAGCCTGGATAATACCTGCCAGTCTGCACAGCGCGATATCAACCATGAGTATAACGGACTGCTTTTCTCCACTACTTCACTGGATTCCTGCCATAAGCTCTGGACCATTACACGGGATCATCACAGCTAGCTAGCTGCTACCGAGTGGCCCTGCCCGAAGCTAGCCTTGAGCCAGGCCCATCTCTCAGCCTGCTCAGTGGACCCTATTATTACTCGGCTACACAGCTGATGCCTCCTGGACTCTACACTAACACGACTAGAAGCCACTACATCACCGGATTGCTACTGTAAGCTCTGGACCTTTGCACCGGATCATTGCAGCTAGCTAGCTGCTACCGAGTGGCTATAGTGGCTAACGCCCTTGTCCCGAAGCTAGCATCAGTTAGCCTCGAGCCAGGTGCATCTTCCAGCTACAATTACTATTTTTCCAATTGGCCTGGACCAATTGGCAATTGGTGAAGACGCTTCTGCTAGCCCCGGCCTGCTAACTTTCTGAACGCCGTGTCTCCCGCTCGCCTAGTGTAGTAACGACTACTTATCGGCTTCCCTGTGCTATTGCTGTTCACTGGACCCTATGATCACTTGGCTACATAGTTGATGCCTGTTGGACTGTTCATTAATCACGGTACTCCATTTTGTTTATTGTGTTTATCTGTCGGCCCCGGCCTCGGACTGTGTGTAGTTAACTGACCCTCTCTGCCCATTCATCGCCATTTTACCTGTTGTTGTTGTCTTCGCTGATTAGCTGTTGTTGTCTTACGCGTTGTTGTCTTAGCTAGCTCTCCCAATCAACACCTGTGATTGCTTTATGCCTTGCTTTATGTCTCTCTTTAATGTCAAAATACCTTGTATACTGTTGTTTAGGGTAGTTATCATTGATTTATTTTACTGCGGAGCCCTTAGTCCCACTCAACATGTCTCAGATAGCTCTTTTGTCCCACCTCCCACACATGCGGTAACCTCACCTAGCATAACTAGTGCCTCCAGAGATACAACCTCTCTTATCGTCACTCAATGCCTAGGTTTATCTCCACTGTACCCGCACCCTACCATACCCCTGTCTGTACATTATGCCCTGAATCTATCCTACCACGCCCAGAAATCTGCTCCTTTTATTCTCTGTTCCCAACGCACTAGACGACCAGTTCTGATAGACTTTAGCCGTACCCTCATCCTACTCCTCCTCTGTTCCTCGGGTGATGTAGAGGTTAACCCAGGCCCTGTGTCCCCAGGCTCTCTCATTTGTTGACTTCTGTAATCATAAAAGCTTTGGTTTCATGCATGATAACATCAAAAGCCTACTCCCTAAGTTTGTTTTACTCACTGCTTTAGCACACTCGGCCAACCCTGATGTCCTTGCCATGTCTGAATCCTGGCTTAGGAAGGCCACCAAAAATTCTGAAATTTCCATCCCCAACTACAACAACATTTTCCGTCAAGATAGAACTGCCAAAGGGGGAAGAATTGCAATCTACTGCAGAGATAGCCTGCAAAGTTCTGTCATACTTTCCAGGTCTATGCCAAAACAGTTCAAGCTTCTAATTTGAAAAATGAATTTCTCCAGAAATAAGTGTGACGACCCTCCCACTCTGTCTGCCGTATTCTCTCTCTATTATTTCCTTATTAGGATGCTGGTGGGCGGAGTTGGGAGGGTCGTCAGCTACATGGGAAACACCTGGGCCCGGTGTCTCCCAGGATAAATACACCACTTCCCCATTCATGGAGGAGACTCTCTCCATGCAGACACCTTTATGGATTTTGTTGTTTCTTGGTGGTTTTTGAGTTGTTTGCGACAACATCTTTCAACACCCTGCATTATCACATTCATGCATAACACTCACTTACACTACTGATTACTGATTACACACACCATTGTTTATTTTCCTTAGTTGCTTTAGTCAATAAATATATCTTTTGTTACACCTTATCTCCACGTTGTCTCCCTTTTGTTACGGGCTTTGAGCCGGTTCGTGACAAGTGGGGGCTCATCCGGGATATTTGAACTATTGGTTTGGGAGACCGTGAAGATACATGTTTGGTTTGCATGTTTTGTTTGAGTTTGATAGGCCCAGTATTGGTTGCCTTTGTTGTTTGGTTGGTGTGCTCTGTTGGAGAGAGTATAATGGTTAGTTTCCAGGCCCTGCCTAGCCTGAACTCTTGTTCTACTTTCTGTTGGGACGTCAGTCTGAGGTGAGTAATCGACTGTGTACCTCGGTGGGAGATTTGGGTAGGGTAGTGGAACTTGCTACCCGGAGCTATAGCCTTTTTCCCCTGATAGGTTTAGCGACGTGTTTCATTTTTTGGAACATGTTGGGCATGGTTAATGTTTGTTATTTTTGTGTGGTGTCTGTGGACTGAGCAGTTGTCTCGGGGGCACATCCGTGGCTTGGTGGAATTTGCCAGCATGCTGGGGAGTTTTTCCTTGCCAGCAGGCTACAGTGCGTAAATTCCCACCGCAAATCTGCACGAAGACTAGGGTTGAGTTATTGTAGGTTTTGGGGAAGCTCCGTATCTCATCTCTCTTCTGTGGTGCTCAGGGTGATTGTCAATTCTCGGGTTGTGGTCTGGTGTGCTCAGCAGAAGGGAAGAGCGAAACATTTTTTTGTGATTATGGCGTCTTATGTAGATAAGTTCATTCGCTCTCCATCAGAGGAATTGTTAGATTTAGGTACTAAAGAACAGCTGTTGAAGGTCGCGGAACACTACAAGGTTGAGATTAGTGGTAAACGTCTAAAGAATTCTATTAGGTTGATATTGAAGGCCAATCTGATGGAGAGTGGTATTCTTGAAGTTACCACTGGGCCAGCCTCTGCTGAGGATTTGTTGTCTCCCCATAACATTACAATGGCCATCCCATCAGTTAGCCCTAGTAGCCTTCCTTTTGAACAGCAGAAAGAACTGCTTTTGTTACAGCTGGAGCATGATCGTGAGAAGAGAGAGCATGATCGGCAGCATGATCGTGTAAAATATGAAAAGGAATTGGCATTTAAACAAGTGTTAAACTGTTGGCGCCTGTTATAGACCCCCTCAGCTCCCAGCTCTGCTCTGGACACCATATGTGAATTGATTGCCCCCATCTATCTTCAGAGTTTGTTAAGTTAGGTGAACTAAACTGGGATATGCTTAACACCCCGTCCATCCTACAATCTAAGCTAGATGTCCTCAATCTCACCCAAATTATCAAGGAACCCACCAGGTACAACCCTAAACCGCAAACATGGGCACCCTCATAGATATTATCCTGACCAACTTGCCCTCCAAATACACCTCTGTTGTTTTCAATCAGGATCTCAGCGATCACTGCCTCATTGCCTGCATACATTATGGGTTCGCTGTCAAACGACCACCCCTCATCACTGTCAAACACTCCCTAAAACATTTCAGCAAGCAGGCCTTTCTAATCGACCTGGCCCGGGTATCCTGGAAGGATATTGACCTCATCCGGTCAGTAGAGGATGCCTGGTTGATCTTTAAAAGTAATTTCCTCACCATCTTAAATAAGCATGCCCCTTTCAAAAAAAGTTGAACTAAGAACAGATATAGCCCTTGGTTCACTCCAGACCTGACTGCCCTCTACCATCACAAAGACATCCTGTGGCGTACTGCACTAGCATCGAATAGTCTCTGCGATATGCAACTTTTCAGGGAAGTCAGGAACACAGGCAGTTAGGAAAGCAAAGGCTAGCTTTTTCAAATAGAAATTTGCATCCTGTAGCTTTAACTCCCAAAAGCTTTGGGACACTGTAAAGTCCATGGAGAACAAGAGCACCTCCTCCCAGCTGCCCACTGCACTAGGGAACACTGTCACCACCGATAAATCCACGATAATCGAGAATTTCAATAAGCATTTCTCTACGGCTGGCCATGCTTTCCTCCTGGCTACCCCAACCCCGGCCAAAATCTCTGCACCCCCTGCAGCTACTTGCCCAAGCTTCCCCAGCTTCTCCTTCACCCAAATCCAGATAGCTGATGTTCTGAAAAAGCTGCCAAACCTGGACCCGTACAGATCAGCTGGGGTAGACAAGCTGGAAGCTCTCTTTCTAAAATTATCCGCCGCCATTGTTGCAACCCTTATTACTAGTCTGCTCAACCTTTCTTTCGTATTGTCTGAGTTTCCTAAAAATTGGAAAGCTGCCGCGGTCATCCCCCTCTTCAAAGGGGGGGGACACTCTAGACTCAAACTGTTACAGACCAATATCCATCCTGCCCTGCCTTTCTAAAGTCTTCGAAAGCCAAGTTAACAAACAGATCACTGACCATTTCGAATCCCACCGTACCTTCTCTGCAATGCAATCCGGTTTCCGTGCTGGTCACGGGTGCACCTCAGCCACACTCAAGGTACTAAATGATATCATAACCAATAAACCACCATAAACCATCGATAAAAGACAGTACTGTGCAGCCGTCTTCATCGACCTGGCCAAGGCGTTCGACTCTGTCAATCGCCGAATTCTTATCGGCAGACTCAACAGCCTTGGTTTCTCAAATGACTGCCAACTACTTCTCAGATAGAGTTCAGTGTGTCAAATCAGAGGGCCCTGTTGTCCAGACCTCTGGCAGTCTCTATGGGGGTACCACAGGGTTCAATTCTCGGGCTGACTCTTTTCTCTGTATATATCAACGATGTCGCTCTTGCTGCGTGTCATTCCTTGATCCACCTCTACGCAGACGACACCATTCTGTATACCTCTTGCCCTTCTTTGGACACTGTGTTAACAAACCTCCAAACGAGCTTCAATGCCACACAACACTCCATCTGTGGCCTCCAACTGCTCTTAAATGCTAGTAAAGCTAAATGCATGCTCTTCAACCAATCGCTGCCCGCACCCGCCCGCCCGACTAGCATCACTACTCTGGAGGGTTCTGACTTAGAATATGTGGATAACTACAAATACCTAGATGTCTGGCTAGACTGTAAACTCTCCTTCCAGACTCATATTACGCATCTCCAATCCAAATTTAAATCTAGAATTGGCTTCCTATTTCGCAACAAAGCCTCCTTCACTCACGTTGCCAAACATACCCTCGTAAAACTGACTATCCTACCGATCCTTGACTTCGGTGATGTCATTTACAAAATAGCCTCCAACACTCTACTCAGCAAACTGGATGCAGTCTATCACAGTGCCATGTGTTTTGCCACCAAAGCCCCATATACCAACCACCACTGCGACCTGTATGCTCTCGTCGGCTGGCCCTTGCTACATATTCGTTGCCAAACCCACTGGCTCCAGGTCATCTATAAGTCTTTGCTAGGTGAAGCTCCGCCTTATCGCAGCTCACTGGTCACCATAGCAACACCCACCCGTAGCACACACTCCAGCAGGTATCTCTCACTGGTCATCCCCATAGCCAACACCTCTTTTGGCCGCCTTTCCTTCCAGTTCTCTGCTGCCAATGACTGGAACGAATTGCAAAAATCGCTGAAGTTGAAAACTTATATCTCCCTCACTAACTTTAAACATCAGCTATCTGAGCAGCTTACCGATCACTGCAGCTGTACACAGCCCATCTGTAAATAGCCCATCCAACTGCCTCCCTCATCCCCATATTGTTTTTATTTACTTTTTTTGCTCTTTTGCACACCAGTATTTCTACTTGCACATCATCATCTGCACATCTATCACTCCAGTGTTAATTTGCTAAATTGTAATTACTTCGCTACTATTGCCTATTTATTGCCTTACCTCCTTACTCCATTTGCACACACTGTATATAGATTTTTCTATTGTGTTATTGACTGTACTTTTGTTTATCCCATGTGTAACTCTGTGTGGTTGTTTTTTGTCGCACTGCTTTGCTTTATCTTGGCCAGGTCGCAGTTGTAAATGGGAACTTGTTCTCAACTGGCCTACCTGGTTAAATAAAGGTGAAATAAAAAATAAAAAAATCTTAGAGGTCAAATAAACCCTTCAGAATGGCATGGCTACTAAAGTTTATATATGGCCAGTGTTTCCTCCGACACATCGGGGCGGCTGGCTTCCAGGTTAAGCGAGCAGTGTGTCAAGACGCAGGTTCGCGTTCCGGAGGACGAATGGCTCTCGACCGTCGCCTCTCACGAGTCCGTAAGGAAATTGCAGCGATGGGAAAATACTGTTGCTACCAATTGGATATCACGAAATTGGGGAGAAAAAGGGGGTAAAAGATATAAATCTTTTGGACATCAGCGGGAATCCTATTTCAGTCAGAAGAGGATATAGGTATGATAGGTAAGATATACAAAACCTTGCAGAGAGCTGACAACTGACAATCTCTTAGAAAAAATATATATAACCTACTGGATCAAAAACTTTAAAATAACTGATATTGGCACAAGATGGAGGGAATGTTGGAACATAAATAACGAAATTACAATTAACGAAAATGTACACCTAATCCAATATAAACTAATGCATAGAATTAATTATACAAGAGACAAAATTCACAAATTCTACAGCATAATGGCAGACTCATGTCTTAAGTGTGAAAATTACTCAATAATCCATGCCTTTTGGGATGCTATAACATCCAAAAGTTATGGGCAGAGTTAGAAAGTTGTCTGTCAGAAGTATTACAATGTAAATGTACTTTTAATACATCTGTCTGCATATTTCAAGATATGGCATATGAGGGTGCAGTGAGATGCAGTCGGAAGTTTACATGCACTTAGATTGGAGTCATTAAAACTCATTTTTCAACCACTTAACAAATTTCTTGTTAACAAGCTATAGTTTTGGCAAGTCGGTTAGGACATCTACTTTGTGCATGACTGTAACGGCTTTCTTCCTGGGAAGGAGAGGCGGACCAAAACACAGCGTGGTTGAAGTTCATGGCTCTTTAATAAGAGACACTTAACATGAACTAACTACAAAACAATAAACGTGAAAACCGAAACAGTCCTAACTGGTGCATAAAACACAAAGACAGGAAACAATCACCCACAAAATACCCAAAGAGTATGGCTACCTAAATATGGCTCCCAATCAGAGACAACGATAAACACCTGCCTCTGATTGAGAACCAATCCAGGCAACCATAGACTTACCTAGACACCTAAAAGAACACAACCCCATAAATCTACAAAAAACCCTAGACAAGACAAACACATAAATCACCCATATCACACCCTGGCCTAACCAAAGTAATAAAGAAAACAAAGATAACTAAGGCCAGGGCATGACAATGACACAAGTAATTTTTCCAACAATTGTTCACAGACAGATTATTTCACATATAATTCATTGTATCACAATTCCAGTGGGTCAGAAGTTTACATACACTAAGTTGACTGTGCCTTTAAACAACTTGGAAAATTCCAGAAAATGATTTCATGGCTTTAGAAGCTTCTGATAGACTAATTGACATCATTTGAGTCAATTGGAGGTGTACCTGTGGATGTATTTCAAGGCCTACCTTCAAACTCAGTGTCTCTTTGCTTGACATCATGGGAAAATCAAAAGAAATCAGCCAAGACCTCAGAAAAAATTGGAGACCTCCACAAGTCTGGTTCATACTTGGGAGCAATTTCCAAATGCCTGAAGGTACCACATTCATCTGTACAAGTAATAGTACGCAAGTATAAACACCATGGAACCACGCAGCCGTCACACCGCTCAGGAAGGAGACGCGTTCTGTCTCCTAGAGATGAACGTACTTTGGTGCGAAAAGTGCAAATCAATCCCAGAACAACAGCAAATGAACTTGTGAAGATGCTGGAGGAAACAGGTATAAAATGATCTATGTCCACAGTAAAACGAGTCCTTATATTAACATAACCTGAAAGGTCGCTCAGCAAGGAAGAAGCCACTGCCCCAAAACCACCATAAAAAAAGCCAGACTACGGTTTACAACTGCACATGGGGACAAAGATTGTACTTTCTGGTCTGATGAAACAAAATTAGAACTGTTTGGCCATAATGGCCAATGTTATGTTTGGAGTATAAGGGGGGAGGCTTGCAAGCCGAAGAACACCATCCCAACCGTGAAGCACGAGGGTGGCAGCATCTTGTTGTGGGGGTGCTTTGCTGCAGGAGAGACTGGTGCACTTCACAAAATAGATGGCATCATGAGGGTGGAAAATTATATGGATATATTGAAGCAACATCTTAAGACATCAGTCAGGAAGTTAAAGCTTGGTCGCAAATGGGTCTTCCAAATGGACAATGTCCCCAAGCATACTTCCAAAGATGTGGCAAAATGGCTTAAGGACAACAAAGTCAAGGTATTAGAGTGGCCATCACAAAGCCCTGACCTCAATCCTATAGAAAATTGGTGGGCAGAACAGATCAAGTGTGTGCGAGCAAGGAGGGCTACAAACCTGAATCAGTTACACCAGCTCTGTCAGGAGGAATGGGCCAAAATTCACCCAACTTATTGTGGAAGGCTACCCAAAATGTTTGACCCAAGTTAAACAATTTAAAGGCAATGCTACCGAATACTAATTGAGTGTATGTAAACTTATTGTAACGGTTTTCCTTAGGTGAAAGAGAGTCGGACCAAAATGCAGCGTTGTGATGATTTATGTTTGTTTAATAAAGGAAAAACTATACATGAATAAACTACAAAATAATGAAATGTGAAAACCTAAACAGTCCTATCTGGTGCAAACACAGAGACAGGAACAATCACCCACAAAACCCAACACAAAACAGGCTACCTAAATATGGTTCCCAATCAGAGACAATGACTAACACCTGCCTCTGATTGAGAACCATATCAGGCCAAACATAGAAATAGACAAACCAGACACACAACATAGAATGCCCACCCAACTCACTTCCTGACCAACACTAAAACAAGGAAAACACATACGAACGATGGTCAGAACGTGACAGAACCCCCCCAAGGTGAGGACTCCGAACGCACAATCTAAACCTATAGGGGAGGGTCTGGGTGGGCATCTGTCCGCGGTGGCGGCTCTGGCGTTGGACGTGGACCCCACTCCATAATTGTCTTAGTCCACCTCCTTAGCGTCCCTTGAGTGGCGACCCTCGCCGCTAACCTTGGCTTAGGAAACCTAACAACGGGCCCCACTGGACAGAGGGGAAGCTCGGGACTGAGGGGAAGCTCGGGACTGAGGGGTAGCTCAGGCAGGTAGCAGGCTCTGGCAGATCCTGGCTGACTGGCGGATCCAGGCTGAATGGCGGATCCTGGCTGACTGGCAGCTCCGGCTGCTCCATGCTGACTGGCAGCTCTGGCTGCTCCATGCTGACTGGCTGCTCCGGCTGCTCCATGCTGACTGGCTGCTCCGGCTGCTCCATGCTGACTGGCTGCTCTGGCTGCTCCATGCTGACTGGCCGCTCCATGCTGACTGGCGACTCTGGAAGATCCTGGCTGACTGGCGGCTCTGGAAGATCCTGGCTGACTGGCAGATCCTGACTGAATAGCGGATCCTGGCTGACTGGCGGCTCTGGCGGCTCCTTGCAGACTGGCAGCTCTGGCGGCTCCTTGCAGACTGGCAGCTCTGGCGGCTCCTTGCAGACTGGCAGCTCTGGCGGCTCCTTGCAGACTGGCAGCTCTGGCGGCTCCTTGCAGACTGGCAGCTCTGGCGGCTCCTTGCAGACTGGCAGCTCTGGCGGCTCCTTGCAGACTGGCAGCTCTGGCGGCTCCTTGCAGACTGGCAGCTCTGGCGGCTCCTTGCAGACTGGCAGCTCTGGCAGACTGGCAGCTCTGGCGGCTCCTTGCAGACTGGCAGCTCCTTGCAGACTGGCAGCTCCTTGCAGACTGGCAGTTCTGAACAGGCGGGTGATGGTGGGTGATTCTGTAACAGTTTTCATTAGGTGAAAGAGAGTCGGACCAAAATGCAGCGTTGTGATGATTTATGTTTGTT
This sequence comes from Oncorhynchus tshawytscha, assembly GCF_018296145.1. Lineage (NCBI taxonomy): Eukaryota > Metazoa > Chordata > Actinopteri > Salmoniformes > Salmonidae > Oncorhynchus > Oncorhynchus tshawytscha. The sequence goes on along the minus strand of NC_056447.1, from coordinate 5,626,536 downwards.
TAATAAAGGAAAAACTATACATGAATAAACGACAAAATAACGAAATGTGAAAACCTAAACAGTCCTATCTGGTGCAAACACAGAGACAGGAACAATCACCCACAAAACCCAACACAAAACAGGCTACCTAAATATGGTTCCCAATCAGAGACAATGACTAACACCTGCCTCTGATTGAGAACCATATCAGGCCAAACATAGAAATAGACAAACCAGACACACAACATAGAATGCCCACCCAGCTCACGTCCTGACCAACACTAAAACAAGGAAAACACATACGAACGATGGTCAGAACGTGACACTTATGACCCACTGGGAATGTGATGAAAGAAATAAAAGCTTAAATAAATCATTCTCTCTACTATTATTCTGACATTTCACATTCTTAAAATAAAGTGGTGATCCTAACTGACCTAAGACAGGGAATTTGTACTAGGATTAAATGTCAGGAATTGTGAAAAACTAAGTTTAAATGTATTTGGCTAAGGTGTATGTAAACTTCCCACTTCAACTGTACCTGATGGGTTGGACAATACTTTTCTTATCAATCATATTGAAAAAACATACTTAAAAATGGGAAATTAACCAATCTTCCATCGTTAACACAATAAAAAGGTCTACTGTTTATTATTTAGTTGTTGAAAGGGCAATGGAGTGAAACAAAATGCTGCAGTTTGAAGCCATGTGGCGGAGAGTGATACGGGCGCTGGAGATGGGGGTGTGAGCAGGTGGGTCTGGGTATGTTTAATTCTTTTTTTAAAGGTAGGATATGTTCTTTAAAATCAAAGGGGTTTGTCACTGCCATCTACCGTCTGGAGTGTGTGCATGACATTGATTGAAATTCACTTTGTGTTTCTGAAGTAAACTTTTTTTTTTTTTTTTTTTTTACAATTGTGCAAATTATTATGTACAATTCCAGTTTTAATTCTTAGATTTAATTTGTGATATTGTTGGTCCTATGAGGTGTGAAGGCTGTTGTTATGTCCCAGCACTAACACACCTGATTACATGAATCAACTAAATCAAACCCTTGGCTATTTGAATCCTGTGTGTCAGTGCTAGACTGGAACATAAGCCTGTGGGTTTCCAGGACCAGGATTGAAAAACAAGACTGAACACCTTTTACTGTACAATATTTACGTGAAGTGTGTCTTCATTTTACAGGATTCCATAAATTGGGGCCATTATGTCTTGATTCAGATTATGTTACACCTAAACCAGCCCTATAAATCACATTGATGTGCGTGCGATTTGATTCGCTGAGCAGCATTGCGAAATGTGCAAAGTGCTGTTTGAAAGGTGATAGTGACAGGGGTCCTTTTGGAAGTGACGTGAATAGTGTTACTGTAACTACTCAACATCAAGAGACAGTAGGCAACGAGGGAAGGTGGGATCACAGTTTGTCTAGTCACCAATATTGACCTTGAGATCTTTGATGAGTTGGGATGTGTATGCGCCATCTTAATATTGGCCAAAGAAATCTACCAGAAGTAGCCTCATCATCAGACATTTGGCTGGTGAATGACACTACACCTAAGCATTTACCTGAGTGCAGTGGCGGACTTACCATTAGGTAGAAGGGGCAATTACCTCAAGCCTCACATCATCAAGGGGGCCTCGTGAGCTGGGGATAATAAAACATATATATACTAGTAATCTTTTTTTTAAAGTCATAATTTCACCACTTGAGGCCCCCCCATGGCCCGCTAAATTATTTCCATACATATACAGTGCCTTGCGAAAGTATTCGGCCCCCTTGAACTTTGCGACCTTTTGCCACATTTCAGGCTTCAAACATAAAGATATAAAACTGTATTTTTTTGTGAAGAATCAACAACAAGTGGGACACAATCATGAAGTGGAACTACATTTATTGGATATTTCAAACTTTTTTAACAAATCAAAAACTGAAAAATTGGGTGTGCAAAACATTAAGAACACCTTTGTAATATTGAGTTGTACCCCGCCCTTTTGCCCTCAAAACAGCCTCAATTCCTCAAGGCATGGACTCTACAAGGTGTTGAAAGCGTTCCACAGGGATACTGGCCCATGCTAAAGCCAATGCTTCCACAGTTGTGTCAAATTGGCTGGATGACCATTCTTGATACACACGGGAAACTGTTGACTGTGAAAAACCCAGCAGCATTGCATTACTTGATACAAACCACCCCATTCAAAGGCACTTAAATCTTTTTTCATGTCCATTCACACAATCCATGTCTCAAATGTCTCAAGGCAAATCCTTCTTTAACCTATAACCTCCCCTTCATCTTCACTGATTGAAGTGGATTAAACAAGTGACATCAGTAAGGGATCATAGCTTTCACCTGGATTCACCTGATCACAGACTGGTTTATGATGGATTATTCCACCCTGACAAAGTTCCTGTGCATTGTTTCAAGTGATATGATTGCAAACGTGACTTTCATTGAAATTAAGCAACAGCAATTTCAGAGTGAGGCAAGATCAAATTCAAATAAATAATGAAGATTTAATTTGAACAGAAAAATTACCTCAGTTAAAACATTTCTTTAGTAAAAAGGCATGTCATACTCTTTTTGGCCAGACAGCATCAGATACATGGGCTACAAAGAGTAAGACAGAGGGGTGCTGTTTTGCTCTGAGGCTTTTTCTGGTGAGATAGTTTCAGCCACTTGTGAATTTCAGGAAAATTGGCATGTGCACAGTACTTTGTTCAGATGCTGGCATTATTTTGGATGAATGTGCAAAAGTAACAATTTTTTTAACGATTTGTTTGACAATCAGATAAAAACATGACCGGCTGTGTTCATGGTGCATTAAAAGGTAATACATTTTTACTGCTAAATTACATGTCTTTACTATAAAGCCCATTAAGACTGGCTTCTACCTGGGGCCTCCAAATCACTAAGTCTGTCCTTGACTGAGTGCATACTTGTTTGAACTATATATGTTATGTGGAAAAGATGGTTCCAAAGAACATGGCTGACGTTTTACATTCTCCCAACCGATTGTGCTAATTTTGTAATTTTTTGTGTGTTTTGTGTAACTTATTTTTTAACATATTGTGTACATGTTGCTGCTACCATCTCTTATGACCGAAAATAACTTTGATTACAGGGATTACTCACCGCGGACTGGAATAAACTTTTTCCTTTAACGAGTCCGATGAGAAGGATATCTTGCTTTCACTGGAACAGGCCCAGATCCACACCTTTTGCGTGAAGAAAAGATGCAGGAAAAGGGGCCGCAGATCGGGCAGCCTTCGGAGAATCCGTTTTTCTTGCTAACGTGCAATCATTGGAAAATAAAATTGAAAGACCTACGATTAAGATTATTCTACCAATGGGACATCAAAAACTGTAACATCTTATGTTTCTCAGAGACTTGGCTGAATGACGATACAGACAATATAGAGCTGGCGGGATTTTCCATGCACTGGCAGAACAGTGACGCTACCTCTGGTAAGACGAGGGGTGGGGGTGTGTGTCTATTTGTCAATGACAGCTGGTGCGCGATGTCTAATATTAAAGAAGTCTTGAGGTATTGCTTGCCTGAGGTGGAGTACATTATGATAAGCTGTAGACCACACTATCTACCAAGAGAGTTCTCATCTATATTATTCGTAGCCGTCTATTTACCACCACAGAACGAAGCTGGCACTAAGACCGCTCTCAACCAACTCTATTAGGCCATAAGCAAAGAAGAAAATGCTCACCCAGAAGCAGCGCTCCTAATGGCCGGGGATTTTAATGCAGGCATACTTAAATCAGTTTTACCAAATTTTTACCAGCATGTTACATGTGCAACCATTGAAAGAAATCCTAGACCACCTTTACTCCACACACAGAGATGCATACAAAGCTCTCCCCGACCCTCCATTTGGCAAATCTGACCAAAATTCTATCCTACTGATTCCTGCTTACAAGCAAAAACTAAAGCAAGAAGTACCAGTGACTCGCTCAATACAGAAGTGGTCAGATGACGCGGATGCTACACTACAGGACTGTTTTGCTAGCACAGACTGGAATATGTTCCAGGATTCATCCAATGGCATTGAGGAGTGCACCACCTCAGTCATCTGCATTGTTAGTAAGTGCATCGATGACGTCGTCCTCACAGTAACTGTACGTACATATCCCAACCAGAAGCCATGGATTACAGGCAACATCCGCATCGAGCTAAAGGCTAGAGCTGCGGCTTTCAAGGAGCAGGAGACTAATCCGGACACTTATAAGAAATCCTGCTATGCCCTCAGACGAACCATCAAACAAGCAAACCGTCACTAGAGGATTAAGATTGAATCCTACTACACCGGCTCTGACGCTCGTTAGATGTGGATGGGCCTGAAAACTATTACGGATTACAAAGGGAAACCCAGACGCAAGCTGCCCAGTGACACAAGCCTACCAGACGAGCTAAATGCCTTTTATGCTCGCTTCGAGGAAAGTAAAACTGAAGCATGCACAAGATCACCAGCTGTTCTGGATGACTGTGTGATAACGCTCTCGGTAGCCGATGTGAACAAAACCTTTAAACAGGTCAACATTCACAAAGCCACTGGGCCAGACGGATTACCAGGATGTGTACTTAAAGCATGCGTGTCTTCACTGACATTTTCAACCTCGCCCTGACCGAGTCTGTAATACCTACATGTTACAGTCCCTGTGCCCAAGGAAGCAAAGGTAACCTGCGTAAATGATTACCGCCCTGTGGCACTCACGTCGGTAGCCATGAAGTGCTTTGAAAGGCTGGTCATGGCTCACATTAACAGCATCCTCCCAGACACCCTAGACCCACTCCAATTCGCATACCGCCCCAACAGCTCCACAGATGACTCAATCTCAATCACACTCCACACTGCCCTTTCTCACCTGGACAAAAGGAACACCTATGTGAGAATGCTGTTCATTGACTACAGCTCAGCGTTCAACACCATAGTGCCCATGATGCTCATCACTAAGCTAAGAACTCTGGACTAAACACCCTCTGCAATTGGATCCTCGACTTCCTGACGGGCCGCCCCCAGGTGGTAAGAGAAGGCAACAACATGTCTGCCACACTGATCCTTATTAACACTGGGGCCCCTCAGGGGTGTGTACTTCGTCCCTGTTCACCCACGACTGCGTGGACAAACACGACTCCAACACCATCATTAAGTTTGCTGACGATCACCAACAACGATGAGACGGCCTATAGGGAGGAGGTCAGAGAACTGGCAGGGTGGTGCCAGGACAACAACCTCTCCCTCAATGTGAGCAAGACAAAGGAGCTGATCGTGGACTACAGGAAAAGGCGAGCTGAACAGGCCCCCATTAACATCGACGGGCTGTAGTGGAGCGGGTCGAGAGTTGTGAGTTGTGTCCACATCACCAAAAAACTATAATGGTCCAAACATACCAAGACAATCGCGAAGAGGGCACGACAAAACCTTTTCCCCCTTAGGAGACTGAAAAGATTTGGCATGGGTCCCCAGATCCTCAAAAGGTTTGACAGCTGCACCCTCGAGGGCATCCTGACCGGTTGCATCACTGCCTGGTATTGCAACTGCTCGGCATCTGATCTTAAAGCGCTACAGAGGGTAGTGCGAACAGCCCAGTACATCACTGGGGACAAGCTTCCTGCCATCCAGGACCTATACAATAGGTGGTGTCAGAGGAAAGCCCATAAAATTGTCAGAGACTCCAGTCACCCATATAGACTGTTTTCTCTGCTACCTCACGGCAAGCGGTACCGGAGCATCAAGTCTAGTACCAAAAGGCTCCTCAACAGCTTCTACCCCCAAGCCATAAGACTGCTGAACAATTAATAAAATTGCCACTGGCTGCTACTTACTGTTCATTTTCTATGCCTAGTCACTTCACCCCCACCTACATGTACAAATTACTTCAACTAACCTGTACCCTCGCACACTGACTCAGTACCGGTGCCCCCTGTATATAGCCTCGTTAATGTTATTCTTATTGTGTTACTTTTTTATTTTAGTCTACTTGGTAAATATTTTCTTAACTCTTCTTGAACTGCACTGTTGGTTACGGGCTTGTAAGTAAGAATTTCACGGGTAAAGTCTACACTTGTTGAATTCGGCACGTGACAAATAAAGTTTGATTTGATGTGATGTTGAAGAAACTGTGTCTCCAGATAAAGCAGAGTGGCGAGTCTGTACATAATTAGTAACATAAATACTGTACATTTGACAAGTTTAGCTAATTGAAGCTAATTCACCCTGCAAAAACCAAACATGGCCAACTAAGGCGTAAAATTACTAACAGACCCAGATTAATTTCCATGCACAAACAGTAGATACAAATTAGGATGATCCATTTGCACACTGACACTCAGGCATATGTATAGACAGCCCTGGCTTGCCAGACAGGTCGTGTGAGATGTGTGGGCCTGGTTATTTGGGGAGGTGGGGAGGCCAGTCTGTACTGTGGCATAAGGAAATAGTGTTCCATAAAAACCAGTACTCACTCCTCTCCAATTTTACCCCCCCCCCCCCACCCCTTACCACCTCTCAGCCACCACTCTGATTCTACAGTGTACAGTTGGATATGATTATGTAATATGCCCAAAAGCAATGGCAGCAAAGGCAGCAAAACACTCTTAGGCGCCCTTTATTCTCCCCAGAGCCCAATGGGTCGACCGGCCAGGTCTGGTGCCAGTGCTCCTGAGTCAGTGGCGGTCATCTTGGTTTTCCTGGGAAGAAACCAGGGCCTTGTTCACAGTTTATTGCTCTTGGTTTACAAGGAGAGAGAGCTAGGGGAAATATGGGGTGAAGAGGTTTGTGTAAAGAACGCAATGCCATATAATTTAGCCCCGGCGCTGAGTGAGCCGTTTAAAACATTTAGGACCATCAGAGGGGGGCATAAGCTTCGATCCACCTTCTGAAGGAAAAACCTTTGATAAACTCTGTATGTGTCATTGTTTTTCCTGACTAAATTAGCCTCATAGCCAATGGTAAAAAAAAGAAAACCTGTCCAGTTGGAGACTTATTGGCGTGAGTGTATGTACCTAGTGTGTGTGTTTAGTTTTCTTAATGGTCTATGGAAAGGGCAAGGAGTTAACCAAGTCTTTCTCCTACTCATACTTTCCTCAACCTCGTCAAGACGCCCAAAAAGGAGAGGGACGTTTCCAGGCTGTTAGTATGATTCACGAATCTCACTAGTCTAAAATTAGAACTCTAATGAATTACACCATTGTCGAATTTTGGGCTGAATCTTTAGTATGTTGATTATTCTTAGCAAATTACTACAAGATTAGTCTGTCACAGATGTACAGTAATGTACCATGCTCAACCTGAATTAGTTACTGTAAGGAACGATTTGCCTCTGGGGGTGCTCTTGAGCCAAATTAGGTCCCCTAAATGGACAGAAATATTGTCCAGAAATGATCTGATTGAACAGAAAGGCTCCACATTTCAGCATGGAACTTATGATGAGTAGGTGGTATTCAACTTAAACTCTAATCTGCTTTCGCGAAGAAACGATTGAACGGTATGCTATGGTGCCCTTGCTATGTACTGTACGTTGTACAGTAATGCTTTGCTTTACATGCGAATGGGTTGTCAGGATGAGTGGCACATCATTACAATGTGATACGGTAGAAAACGTGCGTTCGTGTACAGTAGCTCAACTAGCTATAACAGTTCCAACTTTGACTCTCGTCTCAGAGTATGAATTAAACATCCCTTTTGATCTCATATTTGTCGCCGAACAAATGTTATTTTTGAAACAGTGCCTTTGACTGTCTACCTGTTACTCTACCTATATCATTCACCGGTCTATTCTCAGAATGCAATGTTCGACATATGATTTCCAGTACATCCAGTTGGCACAGACATCCCAATAAGTTGGCATAGCAAATGGGGCCATCAATTGGGTTATACATTGCATATACATGTACAGGCTATATATGTAATGCCTCCCATAATGCAGCCATTCATTTCTATGGAGGGACGTAAAAAAGCAGACTTCTCCTGACAGACAGTGAGTGGCTGTGTCAGAGCCCTGAGCGGAGGAGAGGAGATGGGAGGCTGAGTGAAAGAAGCTCTTATGGCCGGGAGCTGTGGCATTAACGCCAGGGACTATTACAGGGCAGTATACAGCTAAACCCCATAGAGATGACTGAGTGGCGCAATCCCAAGTGACACCAGCATCTGTTGGTTGTGGAGATGAAATGCATGAATGAATGCCAGGAATCCATCAATGAGAATGTATTTATACACCTTCTTAAAATGAAGTCTGGAGTTTGTGTGCTTGTATTTGTGTGTTACTGTGGATTCCCTTGGAATTATTGTAATGTCTTTTAAAGAAGTTTCCCTATCTCTTTATTAATACATTTACCAAAAAACAGAACTACACTGAACAAAAATATAAACACAACATGTCAATTGTTGGTCTCATGTTTCATTAGTTGAAATAAAAGATCCCAGAAATGTTCTATATGCACAAAAAGCTTATTTTTCTCAAATTTTGTCCACAAATTTGTTTACATCCCTATTAGTGAACATTTCTCCTTTGCCAAGATAATCCATCCACCTGACAGGTGTGGCATATCAAGAAGCTGATTTAACAGCACGATCATTACAGAGGTGTACCTTGTGCTGGGGACAATTCAAGGCCATGCTAAAATGTGCACTTTTGTCACACAACACAATGCCACAGATGTTTTGAGGGTGAGTGCAATTGGAGCTGTCCTCCAGAGCTGTTGCCAGATCATTTAATGTTAATTTCTCTACCATAAACCGCCTTCAACATAATTTTAATTTGTCACTACGTCCAACTGGCCTCACAACCGCAGACCACGTGTAACCACGCCAGGTGCCAGCCCAGGACCTCCACATCCGGCTTCTTCACCTACGGGATCATCTGAGACCAGCCACCCAGACAGCTGATGAAACTGTGGGTTTGCACCAGTGGAGGCTGCTGAGGGGAGGGCGGCTCATAATAATGGCTGGAATGGAGTCAATGGATTGGCATCGAACACATGGAAACCGTTCCCCTTATTGCGCTCTAGCTATTACCACGAGCCCGTCCTCCGAAATTAAGGTGCCACAACCCATTGTGAGTTGCACAGCCAAAGAAATTCTGCACAAACTGTCAGAAATCGTCTCAGGGAAGCTCATCTGCGCACTCGTCATCCTCACCAGGGTTTTGACCTTACTGCAGTTCGGCGTCATCAACGACTTCAGAGGGCAAATGCTCACCTTCGATGGCTGCTGGAACACTGGATAAGTGTGTTCTTCACGGATGAATCCCGGTTTCAACTGTACCGGGCAGATGGCAGACAGCGTGTATGGCGTTGTGTGGATGAGCGGTTTGCTGATGTCAACGTTGTGAACAGAGTGCCCCATGGTGGCTCATGGGCAGGCATAAGCTACCGACAACAGACACAATTGCATTTTATCAATGGCAATTTGAATGCACAGAGATGCCACGACGAGATCCTGAGGCTCATTGTCGTGCCATTCATCCACCGCCATCACCTCATGTTTCAGCATGATAATGCACGGCCCCATGTCGCAAGGATCTGTACACAATTCCTGGAAGCTGAACATTTCCCTGTTCGTCCATGGCCTGCACACTCACCAGACATGTCACCCATTGAGCATGTTTGGGATGCTCTGGATCTACAGTAGGTGTACAACAACATGTTCCAGTTCCCGCCGATATCCAGCAACTTCGCACAGCCATTGAAGAGCGGTGGGACAAAATTCCACAGGCCACGATCAAGAGGATCACCTCTATGCAAAGAAGACGTGTCGCACCGCATGAGGCAAATTGCGGTCACACCAGACACTTAAAAAAAAAAGGTATCTGTGACCAACAAATGCATATCTGTATTCCCAGTCATGTGAAATCCACACGGTAGGGCCAAATGAATTTATTTCAATTGACTGATATCCTCATATGATCTGTAACCCAGTAAAATATTTTACAATTATTTTTGTTCTGTGTATATTGCTCCTCTCTGTCTTCCTTATGGGTTTGTTGAATTACAAACTGTTGAGGAAGGCCTACTAAGCTACTAAAATAACATCATGATTTTGTAATTGGAGCATTCTGGAGTAGTCAAACAGAGTAACTAACATCGTATGAAAGGACTGTAAATGTATGAACATAGCCCCGTGACACTATATTTGGATCTGGGTGTCTTATTTGAGAATCCCTATTTCAGGTGTAAATGCAGCCTCAGAGGTTTTAAAATCCTGCAGGTATTTGTGTTTGCCATAAATCTTTATGGAACAATGCTTGAAAGTGTGGATTTGTTTGAAATATCTGGATTTGAGGATAGATTCTGAATGATCTTTTGTGAAGCAAATGGATTATATTAGAAAAATAATTCAAATATAAGATGGGTTACAGATCTAATAATTGTTTTACTGTATCCATTTGAAATACTGTACTAGAAAACGCAACAGCTGCTTCCTCTATCCTAGAGGATGGTGACATCTATCAAAACACAAAACACAGACCTTTACAAATTAGATTTAATTTACAACAATCATTGCAGATTCACTCTTGGATGCCATTATAAGACGTCAATTAATCAATCAAATGTATTTCTAAAGCCATTTTTACATCAGCCGATGTCACAAAGTGCTGTACAGAAACCCAGTCTAAAACCCCAAACAGCAAGCAATTCAGATGTAGAAGCACGGTGGCTAGGAAAAGCCCCCTAGAAAGGCAGGAACCTAGGAAGAAACCTAGAGAGGAACCAAGCTCTGAGGGGTGACCAGTCCTCTTCTGGCTGTGCCGGGTGGAGATTATAACAGTACATGGCCAAGATGTTCAAATGTTCATAGACGACCAGCAGGGTCAAATAATAATAATCACAGTGGTTGTTGAGGGTGCAACATGTCAGCACCTCAGGAGTAAATGCCAGTTAGCTTTTCATAGCCGATCTTAGAGACAGCAGGTGCGGTAGAGAGAGAGAGAGTTGAAAACAGCAGGTCCGTGACAAGGTAGCACGTCCGGTGAATAGATCAGTGTTTCATAGCTGCAGGCAGAACAGTTGAAACTGGGGCAGCAGCACGACCAGGTGGACTGGGGACAGCAAGGAGTCATCAGGTCAGGTAGTCTTGACCTAGGTCAGACCTAGGTAGTCCTAGGTCCTAGGGCTCAGGTCCTCAGAGAAAAGAGAGAAAGAGAGAGGAGATAGAGTTAGCATACTTGAATTCACACAGGACACCGGATAAGACAGGAGAAATACTCCAAATATAACAGACTGATCCTAGCCCCCCGACACAAACTATTGCAGCATAATTACTGGAGGCTGAGACAGGAGGGGTCAGGAGACACTGTGGCCCCGTCCGATGATACCCCCGGACAGGACCAACCAGGCAGGATATAACCCCACCCACTTTGCCAAAGCACAGCCCCCACATCACTAGAGGGATATCTTCAAACCACCAACTTACTACCCTGAGACAAGGCCGAGTATAACCCACAAAGATCTCCCCCACTGCACGAACCCAAGGGGTGCACCAATCCGGACAGGAAGATCACGTCATTGACTCAACCCATTCCTAGGGACGGGATGGAAGAGCACCAGTAAGCCAATGACTCAACACCAGTAAAAGGGTTAGAGGCAGAGAATCCCAGTGGAGAGAGGGGAACCATCCAGGCAGAGACATCAAGGGCTGTTCGTTGCTCCAGTGCCTTTCCGTTCACCTTCACACCCCTGGGCCAGACTACAGACTACAAGACTATAGGACCTACTGAAGAGATGAGTCTTCAATAAAGACTTAAGGTCGAGACCGAGTCTGTGTCTCTCACATGGATAGGCAGACCATTCCAGAAAAATGGAGCTCTATAGGAGAATGCCCTGCCTCCAGCTGTTTACTTAGAAATTCTTGGGACAATAAAGAGGCCTTGTGTCCTGTGACCGTAGCGTACGTGTAGGTATGTACGGCAGGACCAAATCGCAATGATAGGTAGGAGCAAGCCCATGTAATGCTTTGTAGGTTAGCAGTAAAACGTTGAAATCAGCCCTAGCCTTAACAGGAAGCCAGTGTAGAGAGGCTAGCACTGGAATAATATGATCACATTTTTTGGTTCTAGTCAAGATTCTGGCAGCTGTGTTTAGCAGTGACTGAAATGTATTTAGTGCTTATCCGGGTTACATCAATTCACTATGTATGAATCACAAAATTGTCTGTCACTCCCAAACAGAAGACAACTGCATTGATACCTCTTTCTTTTTAAATGTACAGTATCAACTTATATTTCCCTATATTCAGTACCAGTCAAACGTTTGGACACACCTCCTCATTCAAGTGTTTTTCTTAATGTTTACTATATTGTAGAATTATAGTGAAGACATCAAAACTATGAAATAACACATATGGAATCATGTAGTAACAAAAAAAACTGTTTTAAATTTGAGAGTCTTCAAAGTAGCCACCCTTTGCCTTGATGACAGCTTTGCACACTCTTGGCCTTCTCTCAACCAGATTCACGAGGTATTCACCTGGAATGCATTTCAATTAACAGGTGTGCCTTGTTAAAAGTTCATTTGTGGAATCAGATGTGAGCCAATTCGTTGTGTTGTGACAAGGCTAGGGTGGCATACAGAAGATAGCCCTATTTTGTCAAAGACAAAGTCCATATTATGGCAAGAACAGCTCAAATTAACAAAGGGAAAGCCAGTCCATCATTACTTTACAACATGAAGATCAGTTAATATGGAAAACTTCAAGAACTTTAAAAGTTTCTTCAAGTGCAGTCGCAAAAACCATCAAGCACTATGATGAAACTGGCTTTAATGAGGGCCGCCACAGGAAAGGAAGACCCAGAGTTACCTCTGCAGCAGAGGATAAGTTCATTAGAGTTACAAAATTGCAGCCCAGATAAATGCTTCACAGAGTTCAAGTAACAGACACATCTCAACATCAACTGTTCAGAAGAGACTGCATGAATCAGCTATTCATGGTCAAATTGCTGCAAAGAAACCACTACTAAAAGACACCAATAAGAAGACAAGCAATGAACATTAGACCTGTGGAAATCTGTCCTTTGGTCTGATGAATCCAAATTTGAGATTTTTGGTTCCAACCCCATGTCTTTATGCGACGCAGAGTAGGTGAATGGATGATCGCTGCATGTGTGGTTCCGACCGTGAAGCATGGAGGAGGAGGTGAGATGGTGCTTTGCTGGTGACACTGTCAGTGATTTATTTAGAATTCAAGTCACACTTAACCAGCATGGCTACCACAGCATTCTGCAGCGATGCGCCATCCCATCTGGTTTGCATCATTTGTTTTTCAACAGGACAATGACCCAAAACACCAAGGCTCCGTAAGGGCTATTTGACCAAGAAGGAGAGTGATGGAGTGCTGTATCAGATGACCTGGCGTCCACAATCCCCCGACCTCAACCCAATTGAGATGTTTTTGGATGAGTTGGACCGCAGAGTGAAGGAAAAACAGCCAACAAAGTGCTCAGCATATGTGAGATCTCCTTCAAGACTGTTGGAAAAGCATTCCTCGTGAAGCTGGTTGAGAGAATGCCAAGAGTGCTGTGGTGGAATATTATATTCAAGGGAGAGAGACTGTGTCATTTTCTTCAAATAATCATCTTTATTCAATATTGTTGAATTATTGCATTAATGAAAACGTTGACGCAACAGTGTTGACTGTTGGGCCGAGAGCCTAACTGATAATGATAAAACAGAGACCTTATATAGGACAAAAAAATGCTAAGTCAGAATGGTTCCAACTCCCATAATCCACCTTGGTTATCTACAAAAGGATGTTGTTTACTTCCAACCCGGCTTAAACTCCCAGGTGCCAGGATGATGATGCAATGAGGCATTGTTCTAAATTCTTCCAGGCTATCTCTTAGGTCACACACACCACATCTTGCCTATAGAATGCCAGATTTAGGTAATTATAACCAAGTCATTGTCAGCCCAAGCTATCTAACAAAACTCATTTCCTTGACCCTACGCCCAGACTAACCACAGGAAGCTAGAGTGGAAACCATCTCTATACAGTAACAGTTGCCAGCCCAAGCTTCAAAAGACTCCTCTCAGTTAACTCAGAAAGGGAGAGAGAGTCCGAAGAACCTTACTCTATTTCATGGAACGGCCATTTAGTGCATAAATATAACAATATTGTAATCCTGCTACCACAGTGTGCAGAGCTGTCATCAATGCAAAGGGTGACTACTTTGAAGAATCTCAAATATAAAATATATTTTGATTTGTTGAAAAAATCAGGGCATTAAAAGTCCAAGGATACATCAAATTAGGTTGGAGAAAGATCTTTCAGATACAAAGGCCCAACTGACTGGAATAATTGACCTATAGAAATCAGGGCATTAAAATCTCACAATGTTTAAGAACAAACTGTTTGTGTTAACTACATCACAATGTGAAGATATTCGTAAATACTGCATGTATGTAGACATTACAGGTACTTATTTGTATTCGTTGTGCGAGTAGTTGTAGCAGTAGTTTGCATTAGTTGTAGTAGTTGTACAATAATTAGACAGTATTTGCCATATTATTCTACTTAATAAGTATTGTGTACTTGTTTTATTTGGACACTTTAAAACAAAATGGTGCATCAAGGGATTTCATCCTGAAAAATGTCTAATAAATAAATATACTAATGACAAGTGTCTTTCTACGTTGACCGTCGATGCAAGCTGCAATACTGCCATCTGTAGGATGATAACGAGAGTGCAAACTATTTCTACTGTAAACTTTGGATCCTCCTTTAACCTTTATTTAACTGGGCAAGTCAGCTAAGAACAAATTCTTATTTACAGTGACGGCCTACCCCGGCCAAACCCTAACGATGCTGGGCCAAAATTGTGCTGCCCTATGGGACTCCCAATCACGGTACAGCCTGGAATTGAACCAGAGTCTATAGTGACACCTTTGAACACTGAGATGCCTTAGACTGCTGCGCCACTCGGGAGCCCTGAAGTGAAATAATGTGACAAAGCAGAAGATTATAGAAAAGCATATAAAAAGTCCATCTAAATTTAGCTGAACACATATAATTCTTAGGCAATAGCAGTATGTTTATGTGCAGGGCTGAAATTCATTTTTAAGCTGTTGGCTACATCCCTTTCCAGCACACTAAGCAAATTCTACATGGGGCTCATGTGAGAGACGAACCCTTGCCACAATCTGCGACAATTACATGGATTAGGCACTTTACACAGAGGGCAATTTGACCAGTCAGTCAAATACAAGTGATAGGCTAGCTGCTTTGATGTTGGACTGCTAAGGACGCTTCCATGAATAAGTGTTGGAACACGTCCAACTAAGTCTACGATTTTAATTGGCTGCAGAAGATGTGCCAGGGTGTATTCACTGCCACCTGGTGAGGTTAGCAAAGGGCTAACGTGTGCCATGTTATCAGATGGGACCAGCTACAATTTAGCTTTCTGTCACATGCAAGCTCACTAGCTTTAAGCACCAACTCTCAGAGCAGCTCACAGATTACTGCACCTGTACATAGCCCACCTATAATTTAGCCCAAACAACTACCTCTTTCCCTACTGTATTTAATTAATTTATTTATTTTGCTCCTTTGCACCCCATTATTTTTATTTCTACTTTGCACATTCTTCCACTGCAAATCTACCATTCCAGTGTTTTACTTGCTAAATTGTATTTACTTTGCCACCATGGCCTTTTTTTTGCCTTTACCTCCCTTATCTCACCTCATTTGCTCACATCGTATATATAGACTTGTTTATACTGTATTATTGACTGTATGTTTGTTTTACTCCATGTGTAACTCTGTGTCGTTGTATGTGCCGAACTGCTTTGCTTTATCTTGGCCAGGTCGCAATTGTAAATGACAACTTGTTCTCAACTTGCCTACCTGGTTAAATAAAGGTGAAAAAAAAGAAGTAAATCGACCTTTTTAATATGCTGATACGCATTTTGTGTGTGAGAGCCTGTTTAACTTTAAAAGCTTGCTTATGTTTGCAGGTATGGTCCCAGTATATTTTGACATGGGAAACAGCAGACAGACAACACATTGTTATCAAAAGGCTATTTGAGTCATTTACCATGTCTAATAGTTGTTTTTGTGAGGCATTCCTTCACAGTTTCCTCATATACAATCCATTCATGGTCCCGTCCATAAAAACAGTTCTAAACACTACTATCTGGTTCTGAGGACTCCTTAGGGGCCCTAAAAATGGAGTGACCCCTCCAAAGACAATCTGTGCACTCAGCACTTTTAACGACCTAGTACAACTATGCCACTGCACTATATTATTGGCATCAGCCTGTGTCCCAAACAAGAATACTTAATTGTCCAGAGAGTGTGTTTCAGTTCTCTTACTCCACAAAACATAGTCACTTGTAAGTGTATAGGTCTGACATGATTGTGTGTAATAACAATATTAGCAGAGCATAACATGTCTATGGTTTGAGTGGTATTAATGATTATTAATAGAGAACAAAATGGAGGCCCACAATTATGGAGAATGTCCCCTTAATGAGGCATACACACAGTAATGTTGAATTCTTTGACTGGAAACAGGCATTCAGTATGCCCAAACTGAGGTATTTATTGGGTAATTCATTTAGAATAACATTGTGCCACATTTTTTCTGGCCATTTACAGTTACAGTTAACCCATATGACCCGGATATGACCCGGACAAAAACTATTTCAGTTTCCTGTTCTTGGCAATGAATCACAGTTCAGCAAGTTGTTACTTTGCACATACTCAGCTGTCTGAATGCAGTGTAGGGACTGACAGCCATAACTCGCTCTTTAATACTGGAAAGAAACCAACCTAATTGGTTTGTCAAATGACTGAGGGCAAAAGGTGGGGAATTCCATGCTCCAAGCAGGTTCATTGGGATGAGTCTTATTCCGAGGCAGAACGGAACCATTTCCGCTAGATGGGTCAGCTGCCTAGTTAAAAATGGTCTGTATTGTAAAAATTCATGATTTAAGGTTTCGGCATTAGGGTTAGCAGTAATGATAACGGTTAGGGTAAAAACACGATTGTATGGCTTTGTGGCCGTGCCAGCTAGTGACCGTCCCACAGAGATTCCTCCAGGGCAAGATTCATGACGAAAAACGCTAACCGTCTCCTCCAATGGCATGCGGATACATCCGATAGTAGTAGACTTTGCTGATACATCATCCAGTGTTTGTTAGGAAAGGGCTGCCACCATTCCACCTGATGTTTTGGGGGCCCTTTTTGTATTTACTGTACCTTTTTGTTTCCAGCGAGTGGCTTTGTACCGTATGATGGAAATATCTCGACAAAATGTAAGCCTTCCTCACCTTGAATCTTCGGCACATATGTTCTCTCACAGTAAATCAGTCTTGTGGTATAGACAAGGGGTCTATACTCAGCTCTTACCCTACGAGGTCCGGAGCCTGCTGGTTCTGTTCTGCCTGACAATGAATTGCACACACCTGGTGTCCCAGGTCTAAATCAGTCCCCGATTAGAAGAGAACGACAGAAAAAAAAAGTAGTGGAACTGGCTTCAAGGTCCAGAGCTTGAGTTTGAGGGGTGTAAACAATACTAGGCTGTAGAACGTTCACACAAGAGAACTGAAAGTGCCTGGATGACCTCTACTAAACACTATGTACTGATCCAGGGATGTGTGAAGCACCACAAGGATGTCCAGCAAGAACAGAGCCAAAGGACGACAGGGCAAAGGATGTTTGTTGTCACCACACAACACACTCCGGTTCACTTTTGGGTACTTATCCATTCATGTGTGGTTTCTTGGAGGAAAGCGAAATGGAAATGGAGTTAACCAAATTACACACAAGGCAATTAGGCCTATACTTTATTGCACACTACTGCATAATGAGTTTAGCTAAATACAGTAAATCATGTACTCAATTGCACACTACAAAGATAAACATGCATGAAGCTAAACAGTGCCTGAATCACATCAATGAACATGGATGGCTAAATAGTAAGCAGGCCCAGGTAGAGCCAGAAGCTAGCATTAGTGTGTGTGTGCGTGCGTGCACGTGTGCGTGCGTGTGTGTGTGCGTGTGTGTGTGGGCGTGCATGCGTGTGTGCCTGTGTGTGTGTGCCTGTGTGTGTTTAACAGACAGTGTTGAGAAGACCCCAAACCCTCACTCGCCCCAAACACTTCCAAAATGCTGCGTCAAAACTAGCTTAGATAGTTGCTTGGCCTCAGTACAAACAGTCAGCTCGTATTACGAAAGATTGTGGATCCTTTTGCATCTACTTAGCCTTTTGTCTTTTCTCTCATGTAGTGAACGGCAAGTCCACAAACCTGAATGTGAATGTTTGAATTGTTATACTCTCCAAAGGGATGCACTCATATTGTAAAGGGTTAACTGGAAATGTCCCAGGTTTACTGATACTGTATAATAAAAAGTTATATCATGTTATTTTAATATTATTGCAAGCACAGTCCAACACATCAAAACAATATATGTTCATTCTGAGTTATGCTTCTCCCCCCCAAAAAATATATTTTAGCAATACTTCTAATCCTCTGAACAGGAGGTAGAAAAATATTATGGATTTAGTTTTATCAGCCTCATGCCAATCAAATAGCAACCATTCACTAGTACAGTAGAGTAGTGTGGTTCCGTGGTACTGCTTTGGTTTTCAAATCCTCCGACTGTTAGCATGACCTCACACTATTGGCAAGACGATTCAACACTACCTCTCTACTACAGCTCTCTCTCTCTCTCTCTCTCTCTCTCTCTCTCTCACTGCTAAACTTGGTACTCCGTTTGAATAAAGCTTCCTTCAACTCCGAGCACATCTGGGAGCAGCACACCGTCAGAACACATAAGGATTTGGCTCACAGGTTAGAGTCACGACGCATCAACGGTACGTTACTACAGGGGTGCGTTATACAGTACCAATCCAGTCAGGGACAAGAATACTGCGCTAAAACATATCCTTTTCAAGAGGCACAATTTGGCCTCTTGATAACTTGACGTTTATCCTTGGCTTGGAGGACAGTGGCAAGGTAAAGTTTTGTTTTCAGTATCATCGGTACTGGGCAGCATCCAGTGCTTCTAGTAAGAGGGGATGAGCGTGCTGGACCGAATAAAATATACCTTGACCTCAGTAACACCTAGAAAATATAGATAAAGGCATTTTGTTTTCATGTTTTAAAGCTTTTAGAGAGTAAAAAACAACAACATGCAAATCGTTTTTTTTTAAGCTGATAAACTGTGTAATAGAAACGTGTACATGGCTTATTCTGTTTACATGCTATGTTGTTTTTTGCCTTTTGCTTAACGTGCTTTGTTGTGCTGACTTGATTGTCCCTGCTGTCACTCACATAGTCAGTGTCATTGGTGAAATGTGACTTCTTTGGATTAATTGTGTGCAAAAGAATCAATATATTCTGTATTCTTTCAGTGTATACATGGATAAAACTGAGGGGGCACATGTTGTGGGCATGGCATGACCATTTTTTATTTGATTTATTTGACCTTCGTTTACCTAGGCAAGTCAGTTAAGAACAAATTCTTATTTTCAATGACGGCCTAGGAATAGTGTGTTAATAACTGCCTTGTTCAGGGGCAGTGGGCATGAGCATGATGCCACTGGCCAGTGTGTTTCCTGGCTACTATACCAGTTGGGGATAGAAGAGGGGTGGGCTATTCCAGTCCTCGGGGGCCTGATTGGTGTCACACTCTTTCTCCATCCCTAGCAAACACAGCTGATTAATTCAATTGCATTCTAAACTGAAGATCATGATTAGGTGATTATTGGAGTCAGGTGTGTTAGCTGGGGCTGGGGCAAAACTGTGACACCAATCAGGCCCACGAGGACTGGAATTGCCCACCCCTGGGTTAGAGGGTAACTGAACGGCTGATCTCCCTTTCCTAACCATTTCTGACAGAGGCAGAAGGCAGCCAAATTTTGATTTGTTCGAGTAATACTATACATTCAACGAAGGATTTGGATCTTTCTTTGAGAGGATGTGTCCCAAAGATGTCTGTCTGATTAGAATATTTTTTGCTTTTATTGAAAATGTATAGGTTGAACTGAATTGTTAGTTGCAGTTTTCAGCATGTATTGCATGTATCAGCTAAGGCTGTTACAGTATTCAGCTGTTGGAAGTCTTAGAATGCACTGTGCCGTAGTTTGAACAGATTTAGAATGCACTGTGCCGTAGTTTGAACAGATTTAGAATGCACTGTGCCGTAGTTTGAACAGATTTAGAATGCACTGTGCCGTAGTTTGAACAGATTTAGAATGCACTGTGCCGTAGTTTGAACAGATTTAGAATGCACTGTGCCGTAGTTTGAACAGATTTAGAATGCACTGTGCCGTAGTTTGAACAGATTTAGAATGCACTGTGCCGTAGTTTGAACAGATTTAGAATGCACTGTGCCGTAGTTTGAACAGTTTTAGAATGCACTGTGCCGTAGTTTTAACATATTTAGAATGTACAGTGCCATAGTAGCACTCACGTCTGTAGCCATGAAGTGCTTTGAAAGGCTGGTCATGGCTCACCTCAACACCATCATCCCAGAAACCCTAGACCCACTCCAATTTGCATACCGCCCCAACAGATCCACAGATGATGCAATCTCTATTGCACTCCACACTGCCCTTTCCCACCTGGACAAAAGGAACACCTATGTGAGAATGCTATTCATTGACTACAGCTTGAGCTTGACTACAGTTCAACACCATAGTGCCCTCAAAGCTCATCACTAAGCTAAGGACCCTGGGACTAAACACCTCCCTCTGCAATTGGATCCTGGACTTCCTGATGGGGAAACTCCCCCGGGTGGTAAGGGTAGGTAACAACACATCCGCCACACTGATGCTCAACACGGGGGCCCCTCAGGGGTGCGTGCTCAGTCCCCTCCTGTACTCCCTGTTCACTCATGACTGCATGGCCAGGCACGACTCCAACAACATCATCAATTTTCCGATGACACAACAGTGGTAGGCCTGATCATCGACGAGACAGCCTATAGGGAGGAGGTCAGAGACCAGGCTGTGTGGTGCTAGGATAACAACCTCTCCCTCAACGTGATCAAGACAAAGGAGATGATTGTGGACTACAGGAAAAGAAGGCCCGAGCACGCCCACATTCTCATCGACGGGTCTGTAGTGGAGTAGGTTACGAGCTTCAAGTTCCTTGGTGTCCACATCACCAACAAACTATCATGGTCCAAACATACCAAGATAGTCATAAAGAAGGCACAACAAAGCCTTTTCCCCCTCAGGAGACTGAAAAGATTTGGCATGGGTCCTCAGATCCTGAAAAAGTTCTACAGCTGCACCATCGAGAACATCCTGGTTGCATCACTGCCTGGTATGGCAACTGCCCAGCCTCCGACCGCAAGGCTCTACAGAGGGTAGTGCGTACGGCCCAGTACATCACTGAGGCCAAACCTCCTGTCATCCAGGACCTCTATACCAGTCAGAGGAAGGCCGTAAAAAAAAAGGTTCCCGCCACCCTAGTCATAAACTGTTCTCTCTGCTACCGCACGGCAAGCGGTACCGGCGCACCAAGTCTAGGTCCAAAAAGCTTCTTAACAGCTTCTACCCCCAAGCCATAAGACTCCTGAACAGCTAATCAAATGGCTACCCAGACTATTTGCATTGCCCCCCTCTTTTACGCTGCTGCTACTCTCTGTTTATTACCTATGCATAGTCACTTTAATAACTCTACCTACATGTACATATTACCTCAATTACCTCGACTAACCGGAGCTCCCACACATTGACTGTACCGGTACCCCCTGTATCTAGCCTCTCTACTGTTATTTTACTGCTGCTCTTTAACTACTTGTTACTTTTATTTTAGATTTTTGACTTATCTATTTTTGACTTACCACTTATTTTTCTTAAAACTGCATTGCTGGTTAAGGGCTTGTAAGTAAGCGTTTCACTGGAAGGTATTCGGCTCTGGTGACATAGAACATTTGATTGATTTGATAACAGTTTAGGAATGCACTGTGCCGTAGTTTGAACAGTTTTAATCAATAAAGTAGAAGTTTGGTTATGAGAATTTCTACAGAAAGGGAAAAGATCAGGACAACTATGGACAGTCTCTTTATCCCCGCCATAAATACACATTCGTAAAGGTAATGCTTTTTTTAAAGACACGGCATGAATGATCAATTGTTCCTAACCATGAAGTCAGAAAATATATGCTACTATATAATGTTTAGTGTGGGCGTGTGTATGACACGCATGTGCATGTGTGTGTTTGCTCATGCACGAGTGCATGTGTGTATTTGCAAATGCATGTATATACCTATGTGCCCATCTGTGTGTATACGGTACATACACACCTATGTACTGTACACATCTACTTACATACAGTATCTGCATTGGGTGTGTGTGTCCAACTCATGAGTTGAAATTCCAATTGAATTTTAGTTTGAGTGACAGGAAGTAGAATTTAATTGAGTGCAATTCAAAGAAATTCCACTCAGTCATAGAACATGAGGTTTCATTGATTCTGACAGGGCGCACTTCCAGATACCAAAGAATATATCACTTTCTCTGGAAACAATGTTCATATACTCTTTTAACCTTAGTGCTTAGAATAGCCAAATATATTCATAGATCTATATATTCATTTGTTTGGCTTCTTTTTGAAGGCCTCAGGGTAAACTTCAGGGTTAAACTAAGGCATTCTGGGAAATGTTGTATTTTCCCCATTTTGAATTTGGAAAAAGTGATGAAATATAATAACTTAGAATTTTCATATACATGTTTTGTTTTCCTTGATGATTCATTTTAAGAGATGGTCCTGAAAATCAATTGTTTCAACAATATTTTATATACAGGTCTATGATGGGCAATGGGCATGTTCCCCAGCCCCCTGCTCCCTTACCCCTCTGAGGGCCTCTGTTGTCAATGTCCACTCTGTTATGGTGCCTGTGGTCTCCAGAGACCCAGGCGGGTTTAAGGGCCTCCTCAGGAATACAGCCCCCACAGACCTGTGTTTATCTTGGCTTCCAACACCCTCCCAGGGCCCTGCATTCATCCAAACTCACAGGGCTCCACCACGGCAGGAACAGACCAGGGCCTTATTGGCCTCCACCTCAATGGGGAATGGAACATACCACACTGGCTGAATGAACATACTGTAGAAGGGGTAGAAGACCTATACGGCTGCCACTCCAGACTTGGCTGGCTTACAATGGGAGTGTAGATCGTGAAGGTTGGAGGATGGCAAGGTTTTAATTCATGCCTTGAAAGAGCATGTGGATTTATTGGCTACCTGTAGAGATACATAGTAGTATGCTACAGTAAAGCCAGGGATACGGTTTTGGTTGGCCATGCTGTGTGTTTATATATGGCAACTGTGTTAGGGAGCAGCTAGTTCTTCAGGGAGGGATTTTCATCAAATCCATTCTTGAAAGGCCTCCCTTTTGTGAACTTAGCGTTGTGGTCAACGTTGCCTGAGCTACTAGTTGTGTGGTACATTGTGTGGTAGTTGGTAGTTGTGTGGTACATTGTGTGGTAGTTGGTAGTTGTGTGGTACATTGTGTGGTAGTTGGTAGTTGTGTGGTACATTGTGTGGTAGTTGGTAGTCGTGTGGTACATTGTGTGGTAGTTGGTAGTTGTGTGGTACATTGTGCGGTAGTTGGTAGTTGTGTGGTACATTGTGTGGTAGTTGGTAGTTGTGTGGTAGTTGGTAGCTGTGTGGTACATTGTGTGGTAGTTGGTAGTTGTGTGGTACATTGTGTGGTAGTTGGTAGTTGTGTGGTACATTGTGTGGTAGTTGGCAGTTGTGCGGTACATTGTGTGGCAGTTGGTAGTTGTGTGGTACATTGTGTGGTAGTTGTGTGGTACATTGTGTGGTAGCTGGTAGTTGTGTGGTACATTGTGTGGTAGCTGGTAGTTGTGTGGTACATTGTGTGGTAGTTGGTAGTTGTGTGGTACATTGTGTGGTAGTTGGTAGTTGTGTGGTACATTGTGTGGTAGTTGGTAGCTGTGTGGTACATTGTGTGGTAGTTGGTAGTTGTGTGGTACATTGTGTGGTAGTTGGTAGTTGTGTGGTACATTGTGTGGTAGTTGGTAGTTGTGTGGTACATTGTGTGGTAGTTGGTAGCTGTGTGGTACATTGTGTGGTAGTTGGTAGTTGTGTGGTACATTGTGTGGTAGTTGGTAGTCGTGTGGTACATTGTGTGGTAGTTGGTAGTTGTGTGGTACATTGTGTGGTAGTTGGTAGTTGTGTGGTACATTGTGTGGTAGTTGGTAGTTGTGTGGTACATGCATTCAAAGCAACGTTTAGAACTACATCTAGCTCAGTTGGAATGCCAGGATCAAATCATTGGATTATTCGAAGAGTGACTTTTTAGACCTGAATGCCAAAACATTCAAGAGATGAAGGTGCTCAAATTTGAACTGTTTTGCACACCGCACTATATGATGAAACATCAATGTCTTCATCACTGGAAAAGACAAATGGATGAGATTGATCTAATTTATAAACTTACCAACAGGGTTGCCAAACTGTTTTAGAATTTCCAGATTTTTTTTGTTGCTGTTGAAATGTCCTTTTTTTTCTTCTTTAATGTCAATTATCTAAAACACGTGTGTTCACATATTTTGTAGCTTAGACCCTATTTTACATCATCTAAGGTTTTTGTGTTTTTCCCACCATCAGTTGAGACACAATATGCTCTTGAATACAGAGTGGGGTGTCATGTTTTGGCTGATAAATGTACTAAAATGGGAATACAATTAAACGTCAACTTTCGAATGGTACCACAAAGATGGTTGGGGGTCCACACATCAGAGAATGTTAACATGAATGGTAATATCAGTTGTTTTAAATTATACTGTCAATCTTCCACCGGAAAGCTTTTGAAATCATAGAAACATAGATCATAGAATACACGCGACAATTTGAGTTGACATTCGACGGTGGGTGGACCGGCCGCCATCTTGGTGGTAGTAATTAGAAGTTCAAATGTAAGTTCAATTTTAATGGAGTACCAGCTAAATTGCAGTGGTCTGAAGGGATAGGTCCATTCTATTAGTTATATTTCTATCATTGAAAGGACACCAACCCTGCATTCAAGAGAATGTTGCGTCTCAACCGATGGCGGAAACAACACAACCTCAGCTGATGTAAAGTAGGGTCTAAGTTACAACATACAGTATGCAAATATGACAAAAAAATCTGAGTTTACAGGTTTTTAGATCATTTACATTAAAGTTTTTAAATTTTTTAAAAAGAAATTATGAAATAGTTTGACAGCTCTGTATGCTTTTTAACGATATCAAACTCAACCGTTTATCTTTTCCAGTAATGAAGGCACGGATGTCTCATGGTATGGTGGGGTGTGCTAAAATTTGGTCAACTTTGAGCACCTCCATCTCCTAAATGTTTTGGCATTCAGTTCCAAGTCCCTTTCTGAATACTTCTTCAATGGGCAAACATGTACTGTATGGAATGTTTTGTTTAAATGAAAAGTGATGCTATCAAAAAGTGATTGAATTCAAATGGATTTACCTGCCATACAGTTGTGAGGTGATCTGCAATTTCATGTGCATGTGCCATTTAGTGTTTCCTCCCAAATATAACTGAGCTGATCCACCCAGTTAGATCTCTGACAGCAAATTTTGGAGCTGTATTTCCTGAGTGTGTGGAACTTAGAGAATGTTGGAGCTGTATTTCCTGAGTGTGTGGAACTTAGAGAATGTTGGAGCTCTATTTCCTGAGTGTGTGGAACTTAGAGAATGTTGGAGCTCTATTTCCTGTGTGTGGAACTTAGAGAATGTTGGAGCTCTATTTCCTGAGTGTGTGGAACTTAGAGAATGTTGGAGCTCTATTTCCTGTGTGTGTGGAACTTAGAGAATGTTGGAGCTCTATTTCCTGAGTGTGTGGAACTTAGAGAATGTTGGAGCTCTATTTCCTGAGTGTGTGGAACTTAGAGAATGTTGGAGCTCTATTTCCTGAGTGTGTGGAACTTAGAGAATGTTGGAGCTCTATTTCCTGAGTGTGTGGAACTTAGAGAATGTTGGAGCTCTATTTCCTGTGTGTGGAACTTAGAGAATGTTGGAGCTCTATTTCCTGAGTGTGTTGAACTTAGAGAATGTTGGAGCTCTATTTCCTGAGTGTGTGGAACTTAGAGAATGTTGGAGCTCTATTTCCTGAGTGTGTGGAACTTAGAGAATGTTGGAGCTCTATTTCCTGAGTGTGTGGAACTTAGAGAATGTTGGAGCTCTATTTCCTGAGTGTGTGGAACTTAGAGAATGTTGGAGCTGTATTTCCTGAGTGTGTGGAACTTAGAGAATGTTGGAGCTCTATTTCCTGAGTGTGTGGAACTTAGAGAATGCAGGAGTGCTCTCATACACGTGTGTGAACTTGTCTAGGCGTGTTACCCAAGCCTCTGTTTGTGTGTGTGTGTGTGAGAGAGAGTGCGTGAGTGAACTTTTCTAGGATGTGACCCCAGTGTGGATTTATGTTTGTGTGTACATGACTGTGTATGAGCAGAGTCAATCCTTCTTGTGATACACTTGGGTGGAATGACTTTTGAACTTTGAACTTGGGAGACTGACTTTACTAGCCTCTGAATTCCTCTGGCCTCCCTCTGTAGTCTTTAATTTACCTCAGGGCAGGTAATATTTTTTTAAACATTGCAAAGAAATATTAAAATGATTGATGATTGGACAAGTCCCGGTAGTCCCTCCATATTTCAGTCCGTGTTCTTTCGTTTGATGCCTAATGAACTCCACCCAGGACTGAGATGAAGAAGGACAGATATGATGTAATCTCCTTGTAGGGTAGAGTCCATCTGTGTCTGGATGTTGGAATGAGTCTAGTTTGTAATCTATCAAAGGGTTGCTGGACTGCACGGGCCCCCTCAAAATGTAACCCGATGAAGGTACTGTAAGGCTGTGGTGGAAAGCAGAGAAGAAATAAACCTGGGTCACAGTGGCTCACTCTCTCCAAGAGCTATTCAAGACTAGGAAACCATTGGTAACACTTGGCAACTATTGGTAACACTTCGCAACCATTGGTAACACTTTAGGTTTTTACCGTACTCAAATGCAGGTATGAATCTGGGCCTTGAGAGTTCTGGTCTTGACGCCATCTCTGCCTACTGTGAGCTACAGCACACAGTCATTCCATAACGTCTAAATGCCTATCTGATATCTACAGCCTTTGACTTGCCCTTTCTGTCACACAAACTGATCAAGATGATTGTTTTGTGTCGTGTGCTGAAGGAGATGAGAAAGTATGGGTACAATCCTAAGCTAAATGGCAAAACAGACTCAGGAGCTCAGGAGTTAATATGTCTATAGTTTCCACTCTCATCCCTCACATTTTGGGGAAGGTTGTCCTCTACCTTATTTACCCCCTGGACATAGAAGAGCAGGATCACACCCAGTGACCCATTAGGCCACCAGGCATCCCAGCTGAAGTGACCAGTAACATCCCTGCCCACACATGCATCCACCACACACACACACACACACACACACACACACACACACACACACACACACACACACACACACACACACACACACACACACACACACACACACACACACACACACACACACACACACACACTAGCCAGAGAGGAAGTGACTGGAGGCAGATAGACTACTATACACTGAAAGGGCCAGTATCTGAGAACCGCTGGAAAACTGCCCTGACTGAGTATTTCATTTCTTCCTGTAAAAAAAACACATATTGAATCATGTTTTTCCCTTTTCCTATAAGCTACTGTATAAAGACTTCCCATGTTGCCTGGCGAAAGTCAACCCGGCACAGGACACAAAATACATGTGGGAATGTATATTCTGTTGAAGCTTAAATGTAAAATAGAATCAGGTAAGAGGGAAATCATTGCAAGGTCACCGTAAAGTAAAGTTCGGTCCCAATCACAATCATCTAGTGGATATAAACGAGTACAGCCATGTGCTTCTACCACCTGGCTAAACAGAGAACAGCAACCGTTTGTGGTCTAATGAGGCTTTTTACACACCATTGGAACCCGTAAAAAAAACGTGAGGCCTTTGTGTCGTTTACAGTCAGCCTGGTCAACCAAAACGAGAGCTCAGTCTGGTTCACCAGGCTAAATGACAGTACCTCACCAAATCTGACAAGACAGCCATTTTTTTCACTGACAGTTTTTTCTTCCATTACAGGTAAACCATGATCACCTTGCTCCTACTGTGTGTGTCTCTGCCCTTCGTCACCTCAACAATATCATTTGAAGACCCTAGCGGTATGTGTTATATTGCATCACTATTGTTCACCGGCCCTATTCAAATACTATGGAAAAAGCATTGTTCCTTCCTCCTTTCCTTGAAGTAATCACTGATCCAACATGAATAGGTGTATGCAAGCTTTCCACTCCTCTGCTTTCATGCAATCAAATCCAATCAACATTAAGGAAGGACATAGGGAAGGATGCATTGTGTTCAAATAGGGAAGAACGCAGTTCTAGCTATTCAAACAGGGCCTCTGTTATATACTGTATGTGTATCCCACTGCTGAAACCAAATACAAAAGCAAAAGTGTTTTATAGTCTCTTAGGATAGGGTTTGGAATAATGCAGACAGGTGACATGAATTTAATCCACTTTACTGTAGGGCAACATCTTCCCTACATGATCTACTAATATAATGTCAAAATAAATCTCATACTATCCTCCCAAGATCTCTACAGTACCTTGAGTGTCAGCATCCCCATGGACGTGCCACTGCGCCCTCTGATGGGCACCAAGGTGGTGGTGCCCTGCTACTTCCACGACAATCCAATCAACCACCCGGGCACACCCACTGTCGACCCCCTGTCCCACCGCATCAAGTGGACATACATCACCAAGGGCAAGGCCATCCTCATCCTGGTGGCGTCGGAGGGCAAAGTTCACGTGGAGACGGAGTACCTAGACCGGGTCACCATGGCCAACTACCCGCTGGTGCCCACCGACATCACCATGGAGATCACGGAGCTGCGCTCCAAGGATTCAGGCACCTATCGCTGTGAGGTCATGCACGGCATCGAGGAAAACCATGACTCGGTGGACATCCAGGTTCAAGGTATGACTTGGAGTGTAACTACAGGCTCTCAATGCATTTCGTTGGTATGATCTCAAGCTATTAGGGACAGGCGTCCCGCTAGCGGGACACCAGCCGACAACATCCGGTGAAATTTGAGGGCACGCAATTCAAATAAATAATCGTAATATTAAACATTCATGAACAAAGAAGTATCTTATATAATTTAAAAGCTTAAATAGTTGTTAATCTAACTGCGTTGTCTGATTTACAATAGGCTTTACGGCGAAAGCATACCATGCGATTGTCTGAGGATGGCGCCCCACATAAACATATTTTTCAACCAGCACAGGCTTCATAAAATCACAAATAGCAATTAAATAAGTCACTTACTTTTGAAGATCTTCATCTGTTTGTAATCCCAAGGGTCCCAGCTACAACATGAATGGTCGTTTTCTTAGATAAAATCCTTCTTTATATCCCAAAAAGTATGTTTAGTTGGTGCCATTGATTTCAGTCGACTCGTTCAACATGCAGACAAAGGAGTCCAAAAAGCTACCACTAAACTTCTTCAAAACAAGTCAAACAATGTTTCTAATCGATCCTCAGGTACTCTAAAATGTAAATAAACTAAAATATTTCATACGGAAAGTAGTATGTTCAATAGGAAAGCAAAATTAGTAAGCGCACGCCCTCTCCCTCGCACGCCGAAAGAGTGATATTGTTCCGGTGCTTTCCTCACCAAAACTCAAAATTCTTGCTTGTTTTTCGAAAAACAAGCCTGAAACCTTGACTAAAGACTGTTGACATCTAGTGGAAGCTATAGGATTTGCAATCTGGGAGACAGAATTACATAGGAACAATAGCTTTCCATTATAAGAGCCTGGGACCTAAAAGATTTCCAGTTGGTTTTTCTTCGGATTGTCGCCTGCCATATCAATTCTCAAATCAAATCAAATCAAATTTTATTTGTCACATACACATGGTTAGCAGATGTTAATGCGAGTGTAGCGAAATGCTTGTGCTTCTAGTTCCGACAATGCAGTAATAACCAACAAGTAATCTAACTAACAATTCCAAAACTACTGTCTTATACACAGTGTAAGGGGATAAAGAATATGTACATAAGGATATATGAATGAGTGATGGTACAGAGCAGCATAGGCAAGATACAGTAGATGGTATCGAGTACAGTATATACATCTGAGATGAGTATGTAAACAAAGTGGCATAGTTAAAGTTGGTAGTGATACATGTAATACATAAGGATGCAGTCGATGATATAGAGTACAGTATATACGTATGCATATGAGATGAATAATGTAGGGTAAGTAACATTATCATTATATAAGGTAGCATTGTTTAAAGTGGCTAGTGATATATTTACATCATTTCCCATCAATTCCCACTATTAAAGTGGCTGGAGTTGAGTCAGTGTCAGTGTCAGGGTGTTGGCAGCAGCCACTCAATGTTAGTGGTGGCTGTTTAACAGTCTGATGGCCTTGAGATAGAAGCTGTTTTTCAGTCTCTCAGTCCCAGCTTTGATGCACCTGTACTGACCTCGCCTTCTGGATGATAGCGGGGTGAACAGGCAGTGGCTCGGGTGGTTGATGTCCTTGATGATCTTTATGGCCTTCCTGTAACATCGGGTGGTGTAGGTGTCCTGGAGGCCAGGTAGTTTGCCCCCGGTGATGCGTTGTGCCTCACTACCCTCTGGAGAGCCTTACGGTTGTGGGCGGAGCAGTTGCCGTACCAGGCGGTGATACAGCCCGCCAGGATGCTCTCGATTGTGCATCTGCTTGATGACGAGCTTGGAGGGTACTATGGTGTTGAATGCCGAGCTGTAGTCGATGAACAGCATTCTCACATAGGTATTCCTCTTGGCCAGATGGGTTAGGGCAGTGTGCAGTGTGGTTGAGATTGCATCGTCTGTGGACCTATTTGGGCGGTAAGCAAATTGGAGTGGGTCTAGGGTGTCAGGTAGGGTGGAGGTGATATGGTCCTTGACTAGTCTCTCAAAGCACTTCATGATGACGGTGAATTCTGTTATAGTCTCAGACATCATTTTAACAGTTTTAGAAACTTCAAAGTGTTTTCTATCTAATGCTACCAATTATATGCATATCCTGGCTTCTGGGCCTGAGTAACAGGCAGTTTACTTTGGGCACGTCAGTCAGGCGGAAATTCAGGAAACTAGACCCTATCCAGAACAAGGTTTATTTGACATAAAATATGGTTAGATTGTCTTTCATTCTAGTTCAAATGTACTCTACATTGTGTTGGGGGTTCTCACACACATTAAGATTAACATGGACATCTCGCTCCAAAATCAAAGTTTGACAAAGGAAAGTGCCAAATAAAATCAGTCAATTATTTGGTTATTATTCGAGATTGAGGAATATAGCTGAATCCAGTGACATGGGACATGGTTTCATCTGATATGAACCTTTCTAGCGCAGCGGAACCCCTCGACAACATTCCGCTGAAAAGGCAGCGCGCGAAATTCAAAAATATATTTTAGAAATATGTAACTTTCACTCATTAACAAGTCCAATACTGCAAATGAAAGATAAGCATCTTGTTAATCTACCCATCGTGTCCAATTTAAAAACATATGATTATGTTAGGTCACAGCCAAGTTGAAAAAACATAGCCATTTTTCCAGCCAAAGATAGGAGTCACAAAAAGCAGAGATGTAGATACAATTAATCACTAACCTTTAATGATCTTTATCAGATGACACTCATAGGACATCATGTTACACAATACATGTATGTTTTGTTCGATAATGTGCATATTTATATCCAAAAATCTCAGTTTACATTGGCGCCTTACGTGCAGTAATGTATTCATTCCAAAACATCCGGTGATTTTGCAGAAATACTCATAATAAACATTGATAAAAGATACAAGTGTTATTCACAGAATTAAAGATAGACTTCTCCTTAATGCAACCGCTGTGTCAGATTTCAAAAAAATTTCTCCGAATCTGAGAACGAAGCTCAGAAACGATAAAAGCCAGAGGAATATCCGCCATTTTGGAATCAACAAAGTTAGAAACAACACCATAAATATTCACATACCTTTGATGATCTTCTTCAGAAGGCACTCCCAGGAATCCCAGTTCGACAATAAATGACTGATTTGTTCCATAATTTATGTCCAAATAGCCACTTGTTGTTAGCGTGTTCAGCCCAGTAATCCATCTTCATGAGGCGCAGGCACTTCATCCAGACAAAAACTCTAAAAGTTCCATTACAGTCCTTTAGAAACATGTCAAACGATGCATGGAATCAATCTTTAGGATGTTTTTAACATAAAACATCAATAATGTTCCAACCGGAGAATTCCTTTGTCTTCAGAAAAGCACTGGAACGAGAAGTAACCGGGCGTCCTGAGACCAAGGCTCTCTGCCAGACCACTGACTCAAAGACATCTCATGAGCCCCTTCTTTATAGTAGAATCGTCAAACCAGTTTCTAAAGACGGTTAACATCTAGTGGAAGCCCTAGGAAGTGCAACTTCATCCATATCTCATTGTGTATTCGGTAGGCCAAGCTTTGAAAAACTACAAACCTCAGATGTCCCACTTCCTGGTTGGATTTTTCTCAGGTTTTCGACCTGCCATATGAGTTCTGTTATACTCACAGACATTATTCAAACAGTTTTAGAAACTTCAGAGTGTTTTCTATTCAATACTACTAATAATATGCATATATTCGCATCTGGGACAGAGTAGGAGGCAGTTCACTCTGGGCACGCTATTCATCCAAAAGTGAAAATGCTGCCCCCTATCCCAAAAAGGTTAAGAACTTTTGAGTTTTGAACATTATATTATATTTTTGGAGTGAAATTTCCCTTCAATAGCACCTCTTCCTCATATATACACTAGCCTACCCTCTGAAATTGTATAGTAATCAGTAATAATACAGTGGGGGTAAACTGTTCTCTCCTCTCCAGGTATTGTGTTCCACTACCGAGCCATCTCTACACGCTACACTCTGAACTTTGAGAGAGCCAAGGCTGCCTGTATCCAGAACAGTGCCACCATCGCCACCCCAGCCCAGCTACAGGCTGCCTTTGACGATGGCTTCCACCAATGTGACGCCGGTTGGCTATCTGACCAAACAGTCAGGTAATTCTGACATACTAAACTGTGAACCGTTATCTGTCATGACTGTTTTAGGTAAGTCAGTGTGCACTATTGTCAGTCATACTTCTTTTAGGTTAGCCATCTTTGATGTTTTCATGTGGATATACTGTAGAAATTAACTAACCTGAAGGGTTTTGTGGGGATGTGAAATGTTGTTCTAGACGAGGGATACTCAAGTACTATTTGGGAAGGTCCGGTCACACAAATTTCCTAGGTGGCAAAAGTCCGGATGGATATTGTCATTTTTTAGCGTGGTAACAAACCCCCACCTCGCAACCCATGCGACCCCAAACTGTTCACACCCCTTTTGTTGGCGGAGACAACATTTGGCAGTTTTAAAGCTAATTTCCTGCAATTCTACACATTTTGCATGGGGCATTTTTTTCTGTTTTGAAGCTCATTTACTGCAATTCTACTATCCCCGTGTTGATCCGGTTCTGGTTAGTCCGGTTCCAGACCGCAGTCTGCCAGTTGAGTACGGGGGTTCTAAACCATGGTTTGGAATGAAGCAACGTTATAACCGTTTGGGATTTTTAAAAGATATATAATTTCAGACTAATTGATGTGTCATGTGTATACACATTTTTTTCTTTGCCATGTCACGTGATCTACTCAAGGTACCCCATCCATGAGCCTCGTGAGGGTTGCTTTGGAGACAAGGATGAGTTCCCGGGCGTGCGAACCTACGGCGTGAGAGAGGTCAACGAGACCTATGACGTGTACTGCTTCGCACAGAAGATGTCAGGTACTCAACAACAAATTTGATAGTTTGTCATAGTTATTATGGTCATTATGCAAGCTGTTTTGTGTTGCACGTAGATAGGCATCTAAGTTAAATGATTTATAGCATATAAATAGGGGCATGATCATTTGAAGTCAAAGTATTATGCAAAGCATAAAATGAGCTACACCCAGCCAGCAACAAACGTTCCCACAACTTTAGAGAATGTACACGTGATGTGTGAAGAATGTTTCCAAAAGACCCTTCCTTTCAGGTGAAATAGAACTTACCCAGAACATGCTTACAATGTTCTCAGAACTTAAGATAATAATGTTCTAGACATGTTTCATGGGAACATTGATGTGTCCAGTTTTCTGAGGGTTTAGAAGAATTTTCAACGAATGTCCCCCCAAACAATACAAAGAAAATGGTTACCAAGTTCTCAGAACATAAGATATTAATGTTCATGGGAACATTTCTGTGTATCAGTTGTCAAGCCGTCACCTGATGGTCCCAAAGAAACATCCCCCCCCAAAATAGTTCATTACCCATCACACCTTATTACTGTTGCCCATCCAATCAAGGCCTTGATTGATGAGCCCTGATTGTTGAGCCACTGATCAATTCATAGCTCTTTATATGTTGACAAGCTTAGGAATACTCACACAGAGTGCATATGTCAAATACAGTGTTTTAACTTGAATATTCAATCAGAGCCCTGATTGTCTTGGCAACAGTAACAAGACGTGACATTTAATGAAACCATTTTTCTTGGGGGGAGGCATTTTTGGGGTGTCTAGAACGTGTCTAGAACATTAATATTGTATATTCTGAGACCTGGCAACCATGTTCTGTGCACGTTTGGAGGGGCGTTAATGTAATATTCCATTAACCCTCAGAAAACTGGAAACTGAATGTTCTCGCAACGTCCCATAAAACTTATATTATATATATTATAATATTGTATGTTCTGTGAACATGGTAACCACACTCTGGGTATATTCTGTTTGACATGATATACCCAGACACCAAAACACGCTAAAAAGGTTCTCAGAAGGTTTTTGCTAGAATACATATAATGTTTCCATGACTAACGGAAAACTGGACACTCAAACATTAGGGGAACATTACAGGTAACATTGCAAAAATGTTCTCTCTCCCTGGAATCGTTAGCTGGGCATCAACTTAATGTTGATTGCTGATATACTTGCCATACAAAGCTACCCAACTAGCTAGCCTAATATATTATATTAGCTTGAGAAGTAAGAAGCAGAAATCATGACAGATAACTTCCTGTTTGTCAGTTTGCCTGCCTGCCTCTGTTTCTCACTCTTTGCTTTCCCCTCTACATCATCCCCAGGCAGAGTGTTCTACTCTATGTCCGTGGAGAAGTTCACCTTTTACCAGGCAATGGACCAGTGTGCCAAACTAGGGGCCAAGCTGGCCACCACAGGGCAGCTGCACCTGGCCTGGAAGGCTGGCATGGACGTGTGCAACGCGGGCTGGCTGGCAGATAGAAGCGTCCGCTACCCTATCAACATTGCCAGGCCACAGTGTGGTGGAGGACTACTTGGAGTGAGGACCGTGTACCTGTTCCCTAACCAGACAGGCTACCCCTACCCAGACTCCCGCTACGACGCTATCTGCTACCAAGGTAAGTGTAAAAAAAAGTGTTGAAGATGTAATTGTGAATTTCATTTGGGTGTCTTATAGCCAGAGTGATTTCCAGTAACACAGAGTGTGACTTTAACTTCGTGCTGCCAATGGTCTATTTCACAGAAGAAGACGGCGAAGTCAAGACGACCCCGTTCCCAGAGGTGGCCACCATCACAGCTGGCCCCATGGTTTACCTGGGGCGTACCACCGCCCCTGAGGCTGAGGCACAAGGGGAGGTTCTGACCCAAGCCCCCCTGGATACCACCAGCATGGAACTGCCTTTACCCATCCTCCCCAGTGTGAATGACACATATGCCAAGGTCACCCCGGTCGTGGGGGAAGAGATCATCAGCAGGGTGACAGCTAAACCTAATGTGGCCTCCGAGTTCCCTCGTGACAATGACACTGACATGTCTCCTACAGGTTAGCAGATTGTGCTGGTCAACGTCAGGGTGGAAATTGTTTAGATCTTGCCATTTCCATTTTCAAGCGTAATAACACAAATTCTGTGTTTGGTTCTGTTTGTCTCTTCCCTCCCCTATCTCCCTTCTTTCTCACTACATCCCTCTCTCCCTACTCCTCCCTCCCTCCTTCCATCCCTCAATATAGGTGTAGTGTTCCACTACCGTGCTGGCTCCAGTCGCTATGCCCTGTCCTTCGTGGAGGCCCAGTTGGCCTGTCAGAGTGTGGGTGCGGTCATCGCCAGCTCTCAGCAGCTCCAGGCAGCCTATGAGGCAGGGCTCCACCACTGTGATGCAGGCTGGCTCAGGGACCAGAGCGTCAGGTGAGATAGATAGGTTCCATTTCAGTAGTCCAGTAGCCTTCTCAGTAGGTTTGCACAAT
Organism: Oncorhynchus tshawytscha; assembly: GCF_018296145.1. Taxonomy (NCBI): domain Eukaryota; kingdom Metazoa; phylum Chordata; class Actinopteri; order Salmoniformes; family Salmonidae; genus Oncorhynchus; species Oncorhynchus tshawytscha. The sequence goes on along the minus strand of NC_056447.1, from coordinate 5,590,230 downwards.
TCTGGTTTTACAGAAATCCCTTCCCTGCATATTTCCTCGTGATTGCAGAAATTCTCTGATTGAAATAACGGAAAAACTTAAATTTGACTTTCTAGTCTCTTTTCCTAAAGAGGACCCTAGTAGAACTGCTTCATTAACCGTCAACCGTGACCTTAACCCTGACCTGCATAGTGACAGTTTGCTCTCTCCTGTGGTCAGGTACCCCATCCTGTCTCCCAGAGATAAGTGCTCAGGGAATCTGGAGCATCTCCCAGGGGTGAGGTCCTACGGCCTGAGACCCGCTACCGAGCGATACGATGTCTACTGCTATGTGGACCGCCTCAAGGGTCAGTGACATGGTGCATGGACCCTATTCTTCTTCTTCTCCTTCATCTTCTTCTTCTTCAGAGCTTCAGATGTTGAGAGATTTCTTCTTCTTCTTCTACATTTAAAATACCCAAATGCGGTGACCCAAACTTGATGATTTTGCATGACATTCACAGGACAGCATAGGCTGCATTGATATTTTGGGGACAGCATGCGGCACAAAATGCGGGACTGTCCCACACGGGACTGTCCCGACATGTGGTCGCCCTAGTAAAACCACCTGCTCTCTCTTCTCCCTCATCTCTCAGGGGAGCTGTTCTACACCAGCGACTATGACAGCTTCTCCTATGAGGAGGCCGTGGCCTACTGTCAGAAGCTCAACACCACGCTAGCCACCACAGGGCAGCTCTATGCCGCCTGGAGACAGGGCTTTGACAAGTGCCGTCCAGGCTGGCTGCAGGACCGGAGCATCCGCTACCCCATCCACAACCCCAGGCCCCACTGTGGAGGAGGCAAGGCTGGGGTACACACCATCTACGCCTTCCCCAACCAGACGGGACACCCTGACCAGCACTCCAGATACGACGCATACTGCTTCAGAGGTATGTATGAGTTTGGATATGCTCAGAGTCATCAATAGGGTGGCTGTTAAATGTCAAACTGTTTAAGCCCAAATACAGCCACTGTTAAAAGCATGAAAATGATATTGTGTTGGTTTTCTTTATTTTGTAGCTGAACCTACGATTATTCACACTGAAACCAGACTCAACGTTACTGTAGTTGTCGAGGAGGAAATGATCAACATGACAACCAGAACGGACCAATTGACTCCTGGTAACATATCTCTATATTAAGTGGTCAACGAGTATTTCTGTATCACTGCTAGTATTTCCTGTACATTTATCCTGCCGACCATGCCAAACGTAACAGTAGTTTGAAAGAGAATTACATACTAGCATGTTTACCTCTGTTAAAATCTAAATGCACAAGCTGTTTTCTAGTCAAAGTGAATTAATACTACATGTTCTTTTACCTTTGTTCTCTCTCTGTGGTTTTTCAGTGAGCCCCATCGTACCACCTGTATCTGTGGATGTGTCCGGTTCAGGCTTAGCTGAGCATTCTACCAGTGGTAGTGGCAGTGGAACCCCTGGTAGCGGAGGTACATCTGGTGGGGCCAGTGGCGAGGGCTCCGGGTCTGGCTTCCAAGTCACATTCGAGGGCAGTGGGCACATCTTGTCAGGACAGGGCTCTAGCTCTGGAGGTCTACAGGAGGCAGTAGAGGGGAGCACCACTGTCACTTACACCGGGTCTGGGAATAGTGGCTCCGGGGTGGGGGTGGGAGAGTTCAGCGGTGGGCTACCGTCTGGTGTCCTTCCCCACTCCGGTAGTGGCAGTGGGGTATCTGGGGACCTGAGCGGTAGCGGGGACTCTGTCATCATCATGGTGGACGGAGAGATGGTGGACATCTCCAAGCAGCAGCCCACCGGACAGGAGTTTGGACAAGGAGGTGTGGATGTCAGTGGCTCCAGTGGAGTGTCCGGATCGGGTGGCTTCTTCAGCGGGGATGTGACCAGCACTTCTGGCTCTGGACTTCCCGACATATCTTTTGAGCATTCAGGTCTCATTGACCTGACCGAGAATCCCTCGGGAGAGCAGGAGGTCTCTGGCTACCAGCCCTTCGCCTCTGGTTTTCCAAGCGGTTTCCCCTCCAGTTATCCTTCCGGTTTTCACAGCGGCTCTGGATTCCCATCCAGTGGTGACGGATCCCACTCAGGCCATGAGGTCATCTTCCTGACAGAAGACGGGATGATGGAGGTGACAACACAGCGGCGTCCGGAGCAGGGTCGGGGTTACGTAGAGGTCAGTGGTGACGGCAGTAGCCAGCATGAAGGGAGCACCTCAGCCAGTGGGCTCTCCCTGGGGGAGTCAACAGTCGCAGAAGGCGTGGTGCTGCCCCCTGGGTCTACCATGACTTACCCAGAGCATATCACCTATCTGGGAAACACAGGAAGAGGGGATGACCTGGACCTGGTGGAGGAAGGCCAGGAGCTGGAGGGCCATGAGCAGAAAGGGCAGGAGCAAGAAGGACTGGAAGGGTCCATGGAGACAATCAATGTCACGGCACCATCTGCATTCTTCTCTAGCCCAACAACAGCAACCGCCGTCTCAATGGTGACCCCTGTTGTGGTGGAGGAGCCTGCTGTAGTTGACGGTAAAAAGCTTATTTGATCATTTGATCATAGAAGTGTTCAACAGGCCATTTGTTATAGTATCTACGATCAGCCGTTGTTTTCTTTGCTTCATCCACCACATGCTAACAGCTAATGAACAATGCCCCCTAGTAAGCATATTGTCTAATCAACCCATTATATTCTGACCCTGCCTCTTTCTAGCTACTTGTGACCTTTGTGAGCCTAATCAGTGTGGCAGAGGCACCTGTTCTGTGCAGGATGGCATTGCTTTGTGCCAATGCCCACATGGATTCACTGGAGAGGACTGCAGCACATGTGTGTCAGTGACAACACTATGTGTTACAAGATGTATTCACGTGATTACAAGCCGGCATATCTATCATAGACATTTCACTCAACATTCCGGTGTCTCTGTTGTTATTTTTGTGTTTACATGCAAATTAAAGTTGCCCTGTCCTGCAATGTATACCGTTACAGGCATAGGTGGTGCGTGAGCCTCAAACTATATCCTGATTATATTTTGAAAAATTGTGATATGGCTGTCTGGACCTTTCACTGACATTCGCAACTCAACGATCATCTACAATTTTAAAAACAAAGGCAATGTTATTTTATTATTTAACTAGGCAAGTCAGTTAAGAACAATTCTTATTTTCAATGACGGCCTAGGAACAGTGAGTTAACTGCCTGTTCAGGGGCAGAACGACAGATTTGTACCTTGTCAGCTCGGGGGTTTGAACTTGCAATCTTCCGGTTACTAGACCAACGCTCTAACCACTAGGCTACCCTGTTGATACCATAGGGGAACCATTTTAGGGTCTCTGAAGAACCATACATGGTGTGGTTCTTTGAAAAACCATATAAAAATCAAAAACCAGAAATGTTTTGGCCCCTCCAGGAATGGAATTGAATAGCCCTGCTGTAGGGTTTTAAGCCTTATTTGCACATTTCCCAGGGTACCTTTCGATTAAATTTGAGTTACCAGTACCACCCATGACTGTGTTTGCTAGTGACGAGAGATATGATTGTTGCATTCATTTTGTTACAGTCTTGCCCAACTGAGAAACTAAGTGAATTTGTTGTCATTCAAATGTTATTATTCAAGACAATACATATTTCATAAGGCCTTATTTTGAGGGCCAAGTTTTAACTAAATACAGTGGCCTGAAACTCATAGTTTACAGTCCACATGAGTCCTGCAAGTCATGTTATGCTGGCTTGCAAAGTGATGCATAATTCGTATTGGCATCCAGCCAGAGTGACGAAATCTGACATTTAGAGTAAAAAATGTTTTTGCCTGCAACCTGCATTCAGAATGACTGCCAGGGTTGGGGAAAAATAAGATTACCCTAAACATCTAAACTGGAACAACCATTTCAGGAACAACCAAGTGCAAGTAACAGATTGGAATAGTTTAGAAAAAATGTATGTTATTTCTATATATTTGAGTAGCATAACATTAACGAATCAGTCAAAGCAACATGCAAACATTTCAACGATTTTACTGAGTTACAGTTCATATAAGGCAATCGGTCAATTGCAATAAATTAATTAGGCCCCAATCTATGGATTTCAAATTACTTGGCAGGGGCACAGCCATGGGTAGGCCAACGGGTATAGGCCCACCCACTTGGGAGCCAGGCCCAGCCAATCAGACTTAGTTTTTCCACACAAAGGGACTTTATTACAAACAGAAATACTCCTCAGTTGCAAGAGAGAAATTAACATTCAATTATTTGGTAACAGCTCTGGTGGACATTCGTGCAGTCAGCATGCAAATTGCACGCTCCCTCAAAACTTCAGACATCTGTGGCATTGTGTTGTGTGACAAAACACAATGGTAGCGCCGCCTATGGTTACAGCTAGCCTTATGGTAGCGCCGCCTGTGGTTACAGCTAGCCTTATGGTACCGCCGCCTATGGTTACAGCTAGCCTTATGGTAGCGCCGCCTATGGTTACAGCTAGCCTTATGGTAGCGCCGCCTGTGGTTACAGCTAGCCTTATGGTAGCGCCGCCTATGGTTACAGCTAGCCTTATGGTACCGCCGCCTATGGTTACAGCTAGCCTTATGGTAGCGCCGCCTATGGTTACAGCTAGCCTTATGGTAGCGCCGCCTGTGGTTACAGCTAGCCTTATGGTAGCGCCGCCTATGGTTACAGCTAGCCTTATGGTAGCGCCGCCTATGGTTACAGCTAGCCTTATGGTTACAGCGCCTTATGCCGCCGCCTATGGTTACAGCTAGCCTTATGGTAGCGCCGCCTATGGTTACAGCTAGCCTTATGGTAGCGCCGCCTGTGGTTACAGCTGGGTTACAGCTAGCCTTATGGTAGCGCCGCCTATGGTTACAGCTAGCCTTATGGAAGCGCCGCCCATGGTTACAGCTAGCCTTATGGAAGCGTCGCCTATGGTTACAGCTAGCCTTATGGTAGCGCCGCCTATGGTTACAGCTAGCCTTATGGAAGCGTCGCCTATGGTTACAGCTAGCCTTATGGAAGCGTCGCCTGTGGTTACAGGGGAGGGGGGAGGGTTGTATAAATGAAATAAATAGCGAACATTCTACAGTAATGTGTTAATGTGTCTATCTATCGGTTTGTGTGCAGCACTGCAGGGCTGTGCCGAAGGCTGGGTGGAGTTCATGGGGAGCTGCTACATGCACTTTCTAGAGAGAGACACCTGGCCCGACGCCGAGCAGCGCTGCCAAGAGCTCAACTCCCACCTGGTCAGCATCACCTCCCAACAGGAGCAGGAGTTTGTCAACTGTGAGTATAGATATAGGATGTGTGCAAATGTGTGTGTGTGTGTGTGTGTGTGTTTGCAAGCTTGTGTTTGTAAGTACTCTTTATTGTCTTAGTTGTGAAGTGTGTGTGTGTGTGTGTGTGTGTGTGTGTGTGTGTGTGTGTGTGTGTGTGTGTGTGTGTGTGTGTGTGTGTGTGTGTGTGTGTGTGTGTGTGTGTGCATGCACACGTGTGTGTAATACATGTTTTGTACAAACATAGATCATATCTGATACACACTGTACATGACAGCTCAATGTTCTATTTTCCATACAGCTAACGCTCAGGACTATCAGTGGATTGGACTCAATGACAAGGACGTGCAGAATAAGTTCCGCTGGACAGATGGGAGTCCATTGGTGAGTTGTTTTTTCTCTCGACCAGTTCAGGTATCCCCTACTTTACTTTACTGTACTTAGCTTTTTTAAAATTAGATTTGACTTTACTTTTAGTTGCGTACGCCATATGAATAACACTATTATTATTGATATTAATATTAAATTACCATTTGACTTCTTCACTCCATTTTATCCTCCTTTCTAATCAAATGGTCCTGTGTTGACGTCTTCGCATGCAGGAATTTGAGAACTGGAGGCCCAACCAGCCGGATAACTACTTTAACTCTGGAGAGGACTGTGTAGTGATGATCTGGCATGAGAACGGCCAGTGGAACGATGTTCCCTGCAACTACCACCTGCCCTTCACCTGCAAGAGTGAACCTGGTAGGGAGCAGGGGTTAAGTGGTTGAGGGTCAGGGGGCACAGAACATTAATTGGGTCAGCTGTCAGTGACTGAGCCAACAAGACATTTGGCCTGCTTTTTGAAAAATAGGGATGTCCGGGGGTGACTATGCACAAATAAGGGTTAATCAGGTGTTAATTGAAGTGAGATGAAACTGTGAGTCTTAAAACAAATCGGTACCCCCAAAAAACATTATTGTTGTTGGTCCAGCTCGCTATTTGTAGGGCACAACGAAGAGTCAATGTGTCATTCAAACTCTGACTTTATCGACATCGCTGGAAACAAACAGACAGATCTCATGAGATCATTTCCTCGCCAATTCCTCTGGTTTCCCCTTCCTTCCCAGTCGTGTGCCACTCCCCTCCCGAGGTGGACAATGCCAGGCCGATGGGCAGCAGAAGAGACCGCTACCCCGTCAACTCTATCGTCCTCTACCAGTGTGACGCAGGCTTCACACGGCGCCACCCGCCTGTTGCACGCTGTCTTCCCGACGGGCGGTGGGAGGAGCCACAAGTGGAGTGTATAGGACGTGAGTCTAACCTTCCTTGTTTAATTCATCGTGTCTCGTCCACTCCCATCAACTCAGATTCAAAAGCTCATTAAAGTAAGTTAGGCGAGATATGAGTGTCTCGCAGCAAGTTCCACTGCTGATTTTCATTCTTTCCCTTCTAATCAAGGGCTGATTTAGAGGTGGGTGCAATTAATTATCCCGTAGAAGAGAAACCCAGCGGTTCTCCGGACCGCCAGGCTCAGTTTTGATGGTTATTCAGCAATGTTTTAAGGATGTCATCAACATGCGCCTCTCTCTCCCTCAGCTGGTGCCACCCCCAGCAACCGACTACATAAGAGGTCCATCAGGAGACGGTCTAAAGCAACCAACAGTCGGTCATGGCGGGAGCTTCTCTAAGCAGGACTGAAGGGACACACTAAAAGAGAACCAAATGGACCGCTCTTGTAAAGAAACATTGATATTCAATGCCATTTTGCCTGACCTAAAGAGATAAAGTTCCCACCAGGGGTGGAAATGGGGAAAAGTTACTTTGGGAACCCACCAATGAAATAATCCTTGAATTCACCCACCTGTAGCTAATTTTTACATGTCAAAATGATTGAATTCCCTCATTTCCACCCCTGATTCCCATCATGTGTATATATACACATATAAACACCAAAGCACATTAGACATGATTTTGATAGTCCGACTGACAATGTTGATCTCTGAGTGTCACTCTGTGCCTTTGTGGGGGATATTTGGGCAGTGGTTCTCAACCTGGGGTACCAGCAACCCTGGGGGTACCTGGCCTATCCACAGGGGGTACTTGGGAAGACTCGAATATGTATAATTGAGAGGATACTTTGTGCAGAGCATTATGGACCTGATTTCGCAATAAACGATGCCTTTCTTATGCACGCCTTTCCTATGCACTTCTCAGTAGTTGGTACTCAGACTTACCTTATGAAGGTGGGTAATGGGGTTTGCAGACAAAGAAATATATTGGTTTGTTTCATCCGGAAAGTTGTCATATTCAAGTTCAATCCATGAAAAAATGTACAATAGGGGTTGAACAATATTACTATAAATCTACCATAAGCCTTACTAATCATCGAAATGTATGACAACGGTCCAGTCGTTATGAACCGTTTAACCTGCTAAGTGTGGTCTGAGTTCCATAATGATTCAAATAGGCTACATGTCCGAAATGATTGCACAATGTTAGACTAATGCTAGCGACACTCAGGCAGTGGAAGGTTCTAGCTTGTATGGCTCCCTGGGCGAACCCACCGTGACATGATATCAATGACGTGACGTGCAAATGAGCGATAGAAAACCGATCGCGCAAATGTCACCATTCTGAATTTTTATGCGGGCGCCCCCGGCTGCCCATGTCGCCTATACCTAAATCCGCCACTACCCTCAGGAACAGCTTACACGGACGTGAAAGAGAACTAACACTAAGGTGACAGTTGTAAACGTGGGTATTGTATGTGGGTATTACTGACCGTGGCCCCCGAGAGCGGCTTATATTTAACATGATACATATTTTTGTATGAAACAGAAAAGCCTGGGCATATAATTAAACAATTCTAAAGTGCATACATCAACATCTGCAGGTTCAGCCATACAGAACCCTATAACTTGGGTGTCCAAGGGTTCTACCTGGAACCAAAAATGTTCTCGTATGGGGACAGCCGAAGAACCCTTTTAGGTTCTAGATAGCACCTTATTTGGGGGGATTTTCAGAGATCACAAGGAAAAACCATCTAAAACCATTGCAGTGTATTTACAATTCCCTTCTCCAAATGGATTGCTTATTTACCTAGCTCTTACCAATACCTCTTATCCATTTATAAATTACCATGCATGGAGAATGCTGTTATTTCTATCGAGAAAAAAAAATGAAGTACATGCTTGGAACCAGCACTCTACCTTATTCATGCTTTCCTCGCGCTTAAAGCTGAGGGAATTAAGTCAACGTCAGAATATGGCTTATCTGTAGATCTCTATCCAGAAGGGGTCTCATGCTTAAATTCAAGGTCAGAATACGCATAGAGAGAAAAGTGCATCAAAAAAGGGAATCGGAGTCTAAGGGGTTGACAAAAAAAAGGTTGAGAACCACTGATACAGGGGAATATCGGGGAGGTTCATCTTGTGTCAGAATCGTTTGAAAGGTTCATTAGTTTATGGCTGTGTTCAGCCATTGGAGTCTTTTGATTGGGTGGTAGAGATAATATTTGGTCCCACATGTATTATACTCTGACTAGGGTGGGAGGTGTGACTCAAAGAGATGTTGGACGGGTCAATAAAAATGGATAGTATTATTTATTTGGAGAGTCCCATCTGAATGGAGTGGGAACGAAACATCCCTCCCCAAAGCACTAGAGTGACACTGAAAGTCAAGAACAAAGTAAAAAAAAGTGTTTAGGATTGCAGATGGGTACTCTGAAGTCAAGCACATTTTTTTCCCCCTTAGCTTATTTTTAATAATTAGCTTTTTTTCTAGTGTTGGACCTTAGGACCAAATAGGGAACAACTCCTATATGTGAAGAAAAGAGACAGAGCAATGTTTGTCTGTTTCGGAATGTCGAACAGAGTACCTCCAACTCTGGCATAGTATTGTGCTCTCATCCTGGACCTTTGGGCTATTTTCGGCACCAAATAATTCCGAACACAGAGACGAGTAGAGGGCGCACTTGCCACAAAGCCTGTTTTAGCATGAAGAAGAGAAAATGGACAACTTCAGAAATGGGGATAGTCCTCAATGGCGATGCCCACGCTGTCACAGAAGTGATCAATGGCAAAGATAGGACGTTTGCTCTCTTTTTTATCTCTACGCTTCAGAACCATCTGGTGAAAATGCCATCGATGCAACTGTAGCACTATAAGAACAAGCTAACGTCCAACAATCCATGTGACCCTACAATCCATACGCTCATACACGTTTGTCTGTTTATTTCTCACTGTGAATTCTCTCAAACGACGCTTTTGATATCAGATATCAAGCATTCTGATTAATGAATAAACAGGGCCTTTGTTTTACATTCATCTTATTCACGACCCCAAGTCTCCCTGTGTGCAGGAAGGGAATTATGAGGGGTTGAATTGGTACTGAAGCACTTAAAAATGAATTGACACCAGTAGCATAACAAGCTGTGATGGCACAAGGATAGAGGAGGAGGAGTTAGAGGATATGTTAAGTTGACGAGGATCCTTTTGGGTCGAATCATGTTTAACGTTTGGGAAGCAGGGGTTCATACTCAAGCTTCCCTCCCACCCGACTCACGCACGTTCAACAAACTCACTCAACACAATACTCTCACACGTCGGAAGTGATGTCAACATTTGATGAATGGTTGAATGGTTTATGGGTGTCTCAGTGCAGAGGGAGGTCACACACAGACACACAGACACAGACCCCCCCACACACACACAGACCCCCCCACACACACACACACACACACACACAGACCCCCCACACACACACACACACACAGACACAGACCCCCCCACACACACACACACACACACACACACACAAACAAACACACAAGAGAGAACGTATGGGTGTGTGCCCATGCACGTGAGTATAAAGTGTGTGTTGAATGAGTGTTTCAGCACGAAGAACATAGATACATGTGATAATGTTTATTCAGTGTGTGACATTCTAATAAGGGATTTGGATGTGACTATCAAATAAAATCTGAAATCGTCTGTTTCTGTTCAGTAATGTGTCCAAGTTATCTTTGATTTAGATTTAGGTATTGTGTGTATATATATATATATCATATTATACATTGTATACTATGAATATCATATGGCAATATTGTAAAAACCTTAATCCAACACCTAGCAACCTGGACAAGAGATTTTGGCATAACAGGTAAGGTATTGAATTGGTGGACCCAGTCGATGGACCCAGCTTCCAGTCCAGATCAGGGCTATCCTCCCAAATCCGTTGCAATATGTAGCTGTAGCTACAGTATTAAGAAACTATAAAAAGTGAAGTACTGTGAGGGTCTGTGCATGCAGTATACTAGAGCAGGTGTTCTCAAACTTTTTGGGGGCCAGTACCCCTTTTGTGACAGCAAATTCATCATTCATAGTCAGAAGACAACTCCAGTGAAATAAGAAATAGCATACAAGGAGTTTAACTATGACTTCGGCAGTGCATGGCCGGACGAGCCAAGTCTCAGAACCTTGGAAAGAACATTTCAAAGGCCTGAGTCTTTGCATCGGAGAGAAAACCGTATCTACAGATATTGTCAACGGGTAGAGAAAAACATTTGCAGCTTTAAAACTAAAACAGTGCATTTATGTAAAAACTAATTGGGGTAATACAAGACATTTGAGTTGAAAAATGTATAATTGGTGGAGTACTGTGGATGCCAATATTCCTTTGATATCCATGTTGCCCAGAGTTAAGAACATAAAGTGTAGATGAACAATATTGCATGTTATTGTATTACACACTCTAAACTTATTACACAGATCCCTTAGCCAAAATTAGTTTAACCTGTTGTTACTACAATTCATGAAAAAAATAAAAATAAAATTATTTTATATATATATATAATAAACTCAGCAAAAAAATTAACGACCCTTTTTCGGGACCCTGTCTTTCAAAGATAATTCGTAAAAATCCAAATAACTTCACAGATCTTCATTGTTTAAACACTGTTTCCCATGCTTGTTCAATGAACCATAAACAATTCATGAACATGCACCTGTGGAACGGTCGTTAAGACACTAACAGCTTACAGATGGTAGGCAATTATGGTCACAGTTATGAAAACTTAGGACACTAAAGAGGCCTTTCTACTGACTGAAAAACACCAAAAGATAGATGCCCAGGGTCCCTGCTCATCTGCGTGAACGTGCCTTAGGCATGCTGCAAGGATGTATGAGGACTGCAGATGTGGTCAGGGCAATAAATTACAATGTCTATACTGTGAGACGCCTAAGACAGCGCTACAGGGAGACAGGACAGACAGCTGTTTGTCCTTGCAGTGGCAGACCACGTGTAAAAACACCTGCACAGGATCAATACATCCGAACATCACACCTGCGGGACAGGTACATGATGGCAACAACTGCCCAAGTTACACCAGGAACGCACTATCCCTCCATCAGTGCTCAGACTGTCTGCAATAGGCTGTGAGAGGCTGGACTGAGGGCTTTTAGGCCTGTTGTAAGGCAGGTCCTGACCAGACATCACAGGCAACAACTTCACCTATGGGCACAAACCCACCATCAATGGACCAGACAGGACTGGCAAAAGTGCTCTTTACTGACGAGTCGCAGTTTTGTCTCACCAGGGGTGATGGTCGGATTCGCGTTTATTGGTCGAATGAATGAGCGTTACACCAAGGCCTGTACTCTGGAGTGGGATCGATTTGAAGGTGGAGGATCCGTCATGGTCTGGGGCGGGGTGTCACAGTCATCGGACTGAGCTTGTTGTTATTGCAGGCAATCTCAACGTTGTGCGTTACAGGGAAGACATCCTCCTCCCTCATGTGGTACCCTTCCTGCAGGCTCATCCTGACATGACCCTCCAGCATGACAATGGCACCAGCCATACTGTTCGTTCTGTGTGTGATTTCCTGCAGGACAGGAATGTCTATGTCTATGTATATATATATAAATACAGTGGGTAGAACAAGTATTTGATACACTGCTGATTTTGCAGGTTTTCCTACTTACAAAGCATGTAGAGGCCTGTAATTTGTATCATAGGTACACTTCAACTGTGAATGTCAGTTGGCTTTTCATAGCCGATCATTAAGAGTATCTCTACCGCTCCTGCTGTCTCTAGAGAGTTGAAAACAGCAGGTCCGGAACAAGGTAGCACGTCCGGTGAACAGGTCAGGGTTCCATAGCCGCAGGCAGAACAGTTGAAACTGGAGCAGCAGCACAGCCCAGTAGACTGGGGACAGCAAGGAGTCATCAGTACTGAGTCATGGTCCTAGAGCTCAGGTCCTCCGAGAGAGAGAGAAAGAAAGAGAGAATTAGAGAGAGCATACTTAAATTCACAGATGTTGCTTCAATATATCCACATAATTTGCCCTCCTCATGATGCCATCTATTTTGTGAAGTGCACCAGACCCTCCTGCAGCAAAGCACCCCCACAACATGATGCTGCCACTCCTGTGCTTCACGGTTGGGATGGTGTTCATCGGCTTGCAAGCCTCCCCCTTTTTCCTCCAAACATAACAATGGTCATTATGGCCAAACAGTTATATTTTTGTTTCATCAGACCAAAGGACATTTCTCCAAAAAGTACGATCTTTGTCCCCATGTAAAGTTGCAAACCGTAGTCTGGATTTTTATGGAGGTTTTGGAGCAGTGGCTTCTTCCTTGCTTAGCGGCCTTTCAGGTTATGTCGATATAGGACTCGTTTGTACTGTGGATCTAGATACTTTTGTACCTGTTTCCTCCAGCATCTTCACAAGGTTTTTTGCTGTTGTTCTGGGATTGATTTGCACTTTTCGCACCAAAGTACGTTCATCTCTAGGAGACAGAACACATATCCTTTCTGAGCGGTATGATGGCTGCGTGGTCCCATGGTGTTTATAATTGCGTACTATTGTTTGTACAGATGAACCTGGTACCTTCAGGCTTTTGGAAATTGCTCCCAAGGATGAACCAGACTTGTGCAGGGCTAAAAACAAATTCTGAGGTCTTTGATTTTCCCATGATGTCAAGCAAAGAGGCACTGAGTTTGAAGGTAGGCCTTGAAATACATCCACAGGTACACCTCCAATTGACTCAAATTATGTCAGTTAGCCTATCAGAAGCTTCTAAAACCATTACATCATTTTCTGGAATTTTCCAAGCTGTTTAAAGGCACTGTCAATTAGTGTATGTAAACTTCTGACCCACTGGAATTGTGATACAGTGAATTATAAGTGAAATAATCTGTCTGTAAACAATTGTTGGAAAATGACTTGTGTCATGCACAAAGTAGATGTCCTAACCGACTTGCCAAAACTATAGTTTGTTAACAAGAAATTTGTGGAGTGGTTGAAAAACGAGTTTTAATGACTCCAACCTAAGTGTGTGTAAACTTCCGACTGTATATATCTAGTCACGGACCTATCAAAAAAGCCTATCAAGCTCATCTTGCCAAGTACTGTATCCATCAAGATATTCTCTGATTCCGAATAAGGGTGCCATTCATATAAATCCACACCTTTATATAAACCAGTGGCACATCCCTTACCGTCGCTGTGGGCACAGACTCCCCTTTTTACTATATTTTGACCCCCTCCTGGAATCGCAAAGTGAAAAAAAGAAGCAAGTAATTATCTCTCTTAGGTCTCTAAAGTGAATACCTTCATTGCCGGCAGGCTGACCCAAACAAGCCTGCCCTGTGTGTGTACATGAGGGCAAGCATGCGTATGTGTTTGCATTCACGTGTGTGTGGGGAGGGGCAGGTCTGGGTGTGTGTTTGCCCTCCACCCGTGTTAAGGCAGCAGGACGTGCTTTTTTGGAATCATAAAATTACAGGGACCTCTGTTTGCTCCTCAAGAGAGGGAGGGAGTGTGCTGGTGTAATACTACCTACTGCCTTTGACTCCCTCTCCAACTCGGGCCCCCTCCATCTGAAGTGCTATGCCCAGACTGAGTGGCGCGTGCTGAGGAGGTTCTGTAGAGTGTGGAGTGCAAGTACACACACACATACAAGCACACGCATGCAAACACACACATACCCACACACAGTGCCCCGTTTGTATGGGTCAGTGTGACCCCTTTTACGTCTTTGCCCCATCAGGTTGTAGTACCCTACCGTGCGCCCAACAACGCACCTGTGACAGCAGCGCTCCCTGGTGGTGATTTAATGAATTACACTGCAGGAGGATTTATTTCGCAATCAGCAGGGTCATGTTCATTAGGCACAAAACGAAAGAAAACCAACTGAAACAGGGAAAGACCACCTTTTCCATTTCCATTTAACAAGACCCAGGCACCATTGGCAGGAACACATGATAGAAATGCTATTATATTTTAATTCCTGTAGTCAAATGACCAAATCACCCTCCAGTGGCCTCATGGGTGAAATGTTATTCATAATTTCATAATTAATAAACTGTCACACACTGATCGGTTTCACCTCTCTTTGTGATTGTCCCCACCCCCTTCCAGGTGTCGCCCATCTTCCCCATTATCCCCAGGGTACTTATACCTGTGTTCTCTGTTTGCCTGTTGCCAGTTCGTCTTGCTTGCCAAGTCAACCAGCGTTTTTTCTCAGCCCCCGCTTTTCCCAGTCGCTCTTTTTCTCGCCCTCCTGGTTTTGACCTTTGCATGTCCTGACTCTGAGGCCGCCTGCCTGACCAGTCTGCCTGCCCCTGACCCTGAGCCTGCCGACCTGTATCTTTGCCCCACCTCTGGATTATTGACCTCTGCCTACCCTGACCCTGAGCCTGCCTGCACCTTTACCCCACCTCTGGTTACTGACCCCTGCCTGCCTTGACCTGTCTATTGCTGCCCCTGACCCTGCCTGCCGTCCGGTACTGTTGCCCCACCTCTGGTTTACTGACCCCTGTCTGCCTCTGGGTCTCACATTCATACCCGATATAAGCATTTTTTTTTTTGGAAACCTTGTAGAAAATCTGGTGTTTGTTATATTTCAGTCTTCTGTTATGTATATAAAGTGCAATATTGGGGTGTAAACTCAAACATGATTTTATTCCATTTAATATATATGCCATTTAGTCGATGCTTTTGTCTCAAGAGCCTTATAGTCATGCGTGAATACATTTTGCGTATGGGTGGCCCCAGGTACTGAACCCACAATCCTGCCGACGCAAGTGATAACGTCAAAGGAGGGAGGGCATCATTCATTTGTTAGAAAAGTTATTCATGTCACATAACTTGATTAAAGTCGCATAATATGGATGGAACACTTCAACACCGTGCTCTCTACAAGGGGTGGTCATCAGATACTGTCAAAACACCTTCCATCATGACATAGTCTATATACCCCCATCGTCATCAAATGCATCATTCCAATTCAACCCTTATACAAAACAAGAAAAACATTTTAACATAGAAGGATAATCCAGATATCCAGAAATGTGCCTAAAACGATGAATTACATACATTGAACTGAAAGTGCTGCAGGAACAATGAGATAGCTACATACAGTTCAACAAAACACCAAGGGAAAGAGCTTGGTTGGACAACAAAATCACTGGCAAAGCATTATGAGAGCGGCGGGCCTTGCAGTGGTTGAACACCTTCTCTGAGTCTGAAATGTAACGACCCTTTACTGTAACACAAACCTGGCAATACAACACTAAATAGTCCGTTTGTGTATCAGTTCTGGTTGGCGTCTCAGTGGGGAGTGGCGGTATGACTGATATTATGTACAGTATGAGGAGATGTCGACAGTTCACTAGAACTATAAAGTGGACACTGTGATAGCAGAACTGGCTAATGCTAACTAGCATCCAGGCAAGGGTTGTGTAACAGTGCACCGTTTGTGATGAATGGGGAAGTTGTATGTGCTTTCTGTTGTACTGTAGTTGTGCTCTTTACTATTATTGTCCTCTGGTTTTTGTTGAGTGGAAGTTGAGGGGAGGTTTACCGATTGCAGTAGACACTGTATTTCTGATGCAGAGGGGGGAATCCCAAATTCCGCACCCCCGGTTCTGAAGGGCCGCAGTTAGGGCGGGCCTTTGCAATGGGGTAACGGATGCTCCCATCAGCCAACCAGCCTGCGTCGCAGCGGTCCAATCCCATGAACCGCCAGGCGGCATAGAGCTGGCCCACCTTTGCGATGAGACCGCCGTCTGTGGTGCACGCCGCCACCGCTTCGGTGAAGTTGAGCTTACGGGGACCTTTCAGGAAGTAAACTGTCCCTATGACGGAAAAGAGAGACAGGAGATTCTAGTAAGTTCTGAGCAAGTCGAAGGAGAGGACAGATTAAAACAAGTTGGACAATTCCAATCATTCACATTTCTCCTGTTACACTTATTGTTTGCGGAAGTGTTTTGCATGTGAGCGACACGCACACTGACCCTTGGGGGCGGCTGAGAAACAGAAGGCATCAAAGCGGTGGAAGTGGCGGTGGCGTTGTCCATAACTACGGAGACCGGAGGCTAAGTCCACGCCTCCACAGGCCTCCCGCGGCGTGGTGATTGGGTACTGAGCCGTCCCGTCAGCTAACCAGCCGGCGTTGCACCAGTCTAGCCCCTCATCCCAGGCGGCGAAGAGCTGCTCAAAGGTGGCCAGGGTTGAGTCCTGCTCCTCACACGCACGCTGGGCCCCCAGGAAGTTGAAATGGTAGCGTCCCATCTTGGAATGGTAGGGAAATACCACTCCTATAACAGGGATAAAGTGAGACATTTGCTGGAGGGGTTAAAGTGCTATAAAATGCCATTCATGACACTCATAAGGACAATAGGTTGAAGGTCATTTAATAAGTAGACCATCGCTGGAACGATGTGAACGTTTAAACGTTTCAACAAAAATTGGGATCGTTACCGTTTAGAGAAACTAACTAACCTATTATTTATTTATTTTAAACACAGTGCAGTTATCACAAAACCAAAACTAAAAAAGGTTCCGATCATCATCTTAAAGGGAAACAACGAATACCTAATGCAGCAATGCCGTAAGGTTAGTAAGAGATATGCATATTTTAAATGATTTGCCACGGATATAAAGCGCTCCGCACTCCCATCTTTGTTAACAATCGGGAAAATGGCAGAGAGTGAGACAGGGACGTGACAGCAGCGAAGTCCTGTGTGGCAATACTTTGAGAAGTCCAATGAGAAGCTGGTGAAATGCAAACTTTGTGAGGTGGATTTGAGCTACAGTGGAAGTACAGGTGCAAATGCTGAACCATCTGAAAAGGGAGGCACCTTGAGACCCAAGTCATTGCTGCCCCCAACAACAGACCTTAGAAATGCTCTTCACACGAAAGAAGTGCAATAAAGGATGGAGTGAAAGTCACAGCACTGATTACAGGAATGATTGCAGTTGATATGCAGCCATTGTCAATGGTAGAGGATGTCCACCTCAATGCCCCGATGGCATATAGATGCCATGTTGAAAAACATTGACGGCCCGGAGGGAGAAATTGTACAATGATTGCTCTGCAAGTACACAGCTCAAGCTCTCAATGTCATACACCCTATACATGGCATTAACAACAAATTGTTGGACGTCTATGAACACGCTGTCATACATCACTGCAATGAGCCATCACGTTGACGAGAAGTGGGATATGAAGTCCCATGTACTGACTACTGATGCACAGCAGAGAGCCTAAAAACGTAATTAACTACCATCATTGCTGAGTGGGTGAGGGACAGCAGTAAGTGCCGTCTGGTAGCCATGACTGAGGTAGATTGAACTGCATTGCCCCCTAGTGGTCATATGCAGGACCATTATTGTGAATCCACATGTTTTAAAAGATATATACAGTACCATTCAAAACCTACTCATTCAAGGGTTTTTATTTATGTTACAATTGTCTACATTGTAGAATAATAGTGAAGACATCAAAACTATGAAATAACACATATATGGTAACCAAAAAAAGTGTTTAAAAAATAAAAATACATTTTATATTTCAGATTCTTGTACTGTATATTATAATTTAAATGTTTAAACTATTTAAAAAAAATGTCTGTTTAAATGTTAAGAACATTTTTACATTCGTCACATCATCGATTGAACGGAGTGAACCCTGTGTTCTGTTGTGTAGAGCTGAGGGAGCTGACAGACAGACAGACAGACAGACAGACAGACAGACAGACAGACAGACAGACAGACAGACAGACAGACAGACAGACAGACAGACAGACAGACAGACAGACAGACAGAAACAGAAACACAGACAGAAACACAGACAGAAACACAGACAGACAGAAACACAGACAGACAGAAACACAGACAGACAGACAGACAGACAGACAGACAGACAGACAGACAGACAGACAGACAGACAGACAGACAGACAGACAGACAGACAGACAGACAGACTCGATTGAACGGAGTGAACCCTGTGTTCTGTTGTGTAGAGCTGAGGGAGCTGACAGACAGACAGACAGACAGACAGACAGACAGACAGACAGACAGACAGACAGACAGACAGACAGACAGACAGACAGACAGACAGACAGACAGACAGAAACACAGACAGACAGAAACACAGACAGACAGAAACACAGACAGACAGACAGACAGACAGACAGACAGACAGACAGACAGACAGACAGACAGACAGACAGACAGACAGACAGACAGACTCGATTGAACGGAGTGAACCCTGTGTTCTGTTGTGTAGAGCTGAGGGAGCTGACAGACAGACAGACACACACACACACCTCGCAGCTCCAGCTCCACCGTCACGCTCTCGTCTTCTAGCCCGTCGATGATCTCACAGCGGTAGCGGCCCGTGTCGTTCTGGTGCAGCTCGTTGATCACCAAGGACATGTCCCCCGGTGCCGCCCGATGCAGGCGTACACGCCCCTGGAAGCTGCCGTAGCTACGGTGACGGTTGCCCATGGCGACCATCACGTCTGTTTCGTGGGCGGTCTTACCCGCGCCGTTGGCGGGTAGCCAAGACCATTTGACCCGGGTCCGGCGGGGGCCGTTGATCTCAGGCTCGTAGCGGTAGTGACAGGGCAGGGTGATGTTACTGCCCCTGGCTGCTGACACCGAGGGCTGGGGGGACTCCACGTGGAGACGCACCCTCTTAATGTAGACTGGAGAAGAAACAGACAAGGACAGGACACAGGATAGATAAGAGTTATGCAGTAGAGTAGATACTGGATAGGAGCCAGGAACTTTTCCTGACCATGTGATCAAACCAGAGCCCCTGTAGTAAGAAAGAACCTGGGTCTGCCGCCTTCAGTGTACAGTGCCTTGCAAAAGTATTCACCTCCCCTTGGCATTGTTCCTATTTTGTTGCATTACAACCTGTCATTTAAACAGCTTTTTATTTGGATTACATGTAATGGACATACTCAAAATAGTTCAAATTGGTGAAGTGAAGAAAAAAGTTTGAAAAAAATAAATAATAAAAATTAATAAAAAAGTGGTGAGTGCATATGTATTCACCCCCTTTGCTATGAAGCCCCTAAATAAGATCTGGTGCAACCAATTACCTTCAGGTCACATAATTAGTTAAATAAAGTCCACCTGTGTGCAATCTAAGTGTCACATGATCTGTCACATGATCTCAGTATATATATACACCTGTTCTGAAAAGCCCCAGAGTCAGCAACACCACCCAAGCAAGTGGCACCACCAAGCAAGTGGCACCACCAAGCAAGTGGCACCACCAAGCAAGTGGCACCACCAAGCAAGTGGCACCATGAAGACCAAGGAGCTATTCAAACAGTTCTGGGACAAAGTTGTGGAGAAGTACAGGATCAGGGTTGGGTTATAAAAA
Organism: Oncorhynchus tshawytscha; assembly: GCF_018296145.1. NCBI lineage: Eukaryota > Metazoa > Chordata > Actinopteri > Salmoniformes > Salmonidae > Oncorhynchus > Oncorhynchus tshawytscha. The sequence goes on along the minus strand of NC_056447.1, from coordinate 5,570,314 downwards.
AATATCCCAAACTTTGAACATCCCACGGAGCACCATTAAATCCATTATTTAAAAAATTGAAAGAATATGGCACCACAACAAACCTGCCAAGAGAGGGCCGCCCACCAAGACTCACGGACCAGGCAAGGAGGGCCTTAATCAGTGAGGCAACAAAGAGACCAAAGATAACCCTTAAGGAGCTGCAAAGCTCCACAGCGGAGATTGGTGAATCTGTCCATAGGACCACTTTAGGCTGTACACTCCACAGAGCTGGGCTTTACTGAAGAGTGGCAAGAAAAAAGGCATTGCTTAAGAAAATAATATGCAAACACGTTTGGTGTTCGACAAAAGGCATGTGGGAGACTCCACAAACATATGGAAGAAGGTACTCTGGATAGATGAGACTAAAATGTAGCTTTTTGGCCATCAAGGAAAATGCTATGTCTGGTACAAACCCAACACCTCTCATCACCCCGAGAACATGATGTTTTTCCATCGGCAGGGACTGGGAAACTGGTCAGAATTGAATGAATGATGGATGGCTCTAAATACAGGGAAATTATTGAGGGAAACCTGTTTCAGTCTTCTAGAGATTTGAGACTGGGATGGAGGTTCACCTTCCAGCAGGACAATGACCCTAAGCATACTGCTAAAGCAACACTTGAGTGGTTTAAGGGGAAACATTTAAATGTCTTGGAATGGCCTAGTCAAAGCCCAGACCTCAATCCAGTTGAGAATCTATGGTATGACTTAAATATTGCTGTACACCAGCAGAACCCATCAAACTTTGAAGGAGCTGGAGCAGTTTTACCTTGAAGAATGGGCAAAAATCCCAGTGTCTCGATGTGCCAAGCTTATAGAGACATACCCCAAGAGACTTGCAGCTGTAATTGCTGCAAAAGGTGGCTCTACAAAGTATTGACTTGGGGGGGTGAATAGTTATGCACGCTCAAGTTGTCTTATTTCTTGTTTGTTTCACCCCACAAAATGTTTTTGCATGTTCAAAGTGGTAGACATGTTGTGTAAATCAAATGATACAACCCCCCCCAAAAATCTATTTTAATTCCAGGTTGTAAGGCAATAAAATAGGAAAAATGCAAAGGGGGGTGAATACTTTCACAAGCCACTGTACTTGGGTCTTCCCATGTAATCAGACCCCTTTTGGAACTCTTGGGTGCGTCTATAAAATCTAACCTGCTCTCAGTTTTGCATGTGTACTGACAAAACATACTGTGTAGCACATATTGTATAAATGAACACCACTCTAGATGGTGTGTTGTCTGCTACAACTTAGGCATGGTCAGGCTTGTCACACGCAATGGAATGGTCTTTGATCCTATATATGAAGAGGCTCCACTTAAGATCATTATACCCTTTTAACATTATCGTGCCAATCCAAACCAAACTGTGCTAAAACTGGTATTTTCTTTTCACATTCTCTTTTCCAGCAGTTTCAGAAAATGTTGGTGGATGTATCGTCAGGTCAGCCCAGTACAGCTTGGCTCAGATTAGTGTGAACAGGTTGTGTATTCATGAAAATACTGTATTACATACTCTCTCCGTTGCCATCGCCGTCCATAACGTCATGGTAGAAGAAGCCGTTGTTGTACACGGGGAAGGCGCGGTTGGAGACCAGGAGGTACATCCAGACGACCAATAGGGGGTGTAGGGGGCTCAACATCCTTACAGCGGAACACTGGGATCTGACTTCCTCTGCAAGGGATTCATGTCAGGACATGTTTTAATGGTGAAATGACTCAACCTGGACTCAACCTTGTCCCCTATCTTATCAAAGCCATAACCGTGGGAAGTAGTTTGAGGGGGGGGGGGCTGCGGCGTCAGTTCAGCTAAACATAGGGTGTCAAACGTTCAAATGCTATTTGGAGAACAGCAAAAACAAACATGTCCCCCGGACGTTATCATCTCAATATTAGGTTTAAAGGTTTGTGGAATGGTGTGTGTATGATGTACTACTCAACCTCATCAGACATAGGTTACATTGACTAATTTAGCCTATTTGTGGGAGCAGTGCAACATGAAATAGAACACACTATCAAGGCCGACTCCAAATACCGACATCAATGTGAAATACCGACATGAATGTGAAATACCGACATGAATGTGAAATACCGACATCAACGTGAAATACCGACATCAACGTGAAATACCGACATCAACGTGAAATACCGACATCAACGTGAAATACCGACATCAACGTGAAATACCGACATCAACGTGAAATACCGACATCAATGTGAAATACCGACATCAATGTGAAATACCGACATCAATGTGAGAGTAAGCTGATCATTAAACAGCTGACTGTGAATGCAAACTATGCCAGATAAATCCGACACATGCATTGAAATAAAAGCCATACACCAAAGGAATTATTTAAGCCTACATTTGACAAAATCAATTAGCCCGCTAGAATTAGGCTATTCTACACGTGTTTGGTTCAATCTTGATCAATCTTCCTTTCTTTCCTATCCATCCCCAATGACAATCCTGTTTTCTCCATCAATATGAAAATAGCCTTTGCACATGCCTGTCTCACTCTGCACACCAGTGCTAGTCAGTGCTTATTATTGACCTCCAGGGGACCCACAACCAATGTTCCCTCAAAAAAAAATTGGGCACTGAGCAAATTTCAGGTCTGCTGAGCGTAAACTTGAATGTTGTGAAAATTCTGTGCAACTTCCAGCACGTGTTTACTGTGAACACTGAGGCTGTATCCGCTTTAAGTTACAGCTTTAACAGTGGCCATGTAGGCTACTGTGGCTATTTGATCATAATGTAGGCCTACCAGAGTGGCCTACCGTAAAAAAACAATGGAGAAAATGCATCCCATAGCATTATAACATGGAACTAGCTGTTCTATCATCCAGCAAACAGTAGCAGCCAATGTGTGGTGTTAAATGTAGGCCTACATTCCATGAGACTTTTGGAGAGAAAAAAACATGCAGGGCTTGACATTAACCTGTTTATCTCAAAATACAACACTGCCCCTTTAAGACAAAAAAAAAGCTCTTTATCTGACTCACTTTTTAAAGATGTCTACAAACGTATGTTATGTCCTCTTCTCTTGAAGCAATCACTTCTATTGCTGACTACAAATGATCTATAACTGGGCTACTAACTCACCAACTAGCAAAGGATTTGAACAAAATGTGCACATGTGGCTACATGCAGCTCTCGCTTTGTTCTCAAAACAAGCGCATCTACTCACGACCGCTCATGCTGTAAACATGATCAACCGGTTGGTGACCACTGCGCTAGAAAGTTGAATGAAGTTCAATCTTGTGTTTCTCTCTGGGCGATGATATTTCTGCGCGGCAGTCTCGGGCTACTGTGGCGCAGCTTAAAGGGGACATTGCCCACAACCCAATTATTATTATTATTATTTCCGGCGGCAACCAAAACCCAAAGGCATAAACCATGGCCAAATGTGTAGAATAGCAGAACATTTGCTTAAAAAATAACTTTATTACATTTCAGTTTTTTTTTTGCACAGTTGTACTAAGGACAAATAAGGTGCAATTAATACAAATAAACCGAAATACAGGCTATAATTGTTCAGTCAGTGTTTCGTCCAGCAGCTAATGCTATGTTCACGTGCTATCAGAGTTATCGGTAATTTCCTATATCGGACCGGGAAGTTTCACTTGAATGACTCTCCAAATCGGAATTACAAGGGGTCACTGAGAAAATGTTGTTGTCCGAGTTGCCGAGTTTCACCAACAGATGACAACAAGTCGGTTTTTGACAAATACAATATGGGTAATGTAGCTAGTTTTACCATATTGTCAATGTTAAGCAAGCTAGCTAACTTTACTATAAGCAACGTTAGTTAGCTTATCAAACTAGTTCAAATCTTATTGGTTGAATATTGTTAGCAACAGTGCCATCGCAGACTTTTAAAACCCATGCAGTCTTTTTATTTGTAATATATCCTTGAACGTCTAATCAATCATTGTGTGTGTTTATTTATTGAATATAACCCCAAAATATATTTTTAATAATTGATATCCCTGGGCCTCCTTGCTCAGTCCGACAGTGTGGGCGTGGGGATACAAATTAGATTTTATATTTACATATACAGCACTGATTGGCTGATTGAAGTCTAAAACCCACCACCTTACCCCTTAGGAAAAAAACAAAGTCACATGGTTTTCAACCTGTCAGTTGGAGCTGGAGTTGAACCCTGAAAGCAGCGAACTTCCACAGGTGTGTAGACTACTCTGTTTTGTCATCAAAATACATCATGCATCCTAATTTGCTATATTATTGTTTTACTGTTTTCAATAGGTCACCAGAAGATGCAGACAGGTCCCAGAACAGCCTGTTTGCAGGGTGGATCATTCTGGCCTATACCCTACCCTGTCTACTGTCTATTCATTGCAGTAAACATGATTATCTACAGGGCATACTATAGGCCTCTGCAATTTTAGCTAGTTAACATTAGCATTGCTAGCTATTTGGACGAACTTGGCTAGCTAATAGCAACATAGTCATCTTTCTAAAATAAATTTGACATAATGATGGCATAGTTTTTTTCTTAAATGATAATGCCCTCGAAGCCAATATATCCCCCAAACACCGGCTTCGAGGGCATTATCTATTTTATACAACGGGTTACCAACAGATTCAAATAATGATTGAAAATTTCAGTAAAAACTTTATTTTGATGAATTTACTCATACTATTTCATCCTTCCACGAGATATAGTCCAAACACAAATCTATGGTTGCTACCCAAGGTGGCTGGTCGTTCATTCTGTAGATTAGGTTGCCAGAGACGTGACCCAGTTGTGAAGTCTTTTTCTCCTAAATATATGGACACAGCCCAGTCGTTCGTTCTAAATATTCCGTTGCCATGATGGCTGGCAAAGTTCTCATCTCTAGCTTGCTAGCTAGTCAACTTTGGCTAACACAGTCACATCAAACACTGCAGCCAGAATAAGAGCAAAGTAGCCGCATTTGCATTTGTTTAAGCTGTTTTCTATTGACATTTTATTTTTGGTATACATACATAAGAATCAGCTAATGATGTGACATTTCACCTGGCTTGTTTTTACCAAGCCACAGTTTGCATTGAGTAGAGTAGAACTTTTAGTCGGACATCAGTCTTCAAAATAACATTCAAAATGAAACATGTGACCCATGTATTGCATGTTATTTACTTTTAATAATATATAGATGAATAACTGTCTCTAGACCAGGGTTTCCCTAACTCGTTCCTTGGAACCAACAGGGGGCCCGTTTTGGTCTTTGCCCTAGCACTGGACAACTGATTCAACTAATCAACAAGCTTTGATCATTTGAATCAGCTGTGTAGTGTTAGGGCAAAAACCAAAACGTGCAACACTTGGGGCCCCTAGGGCCGAGTTTGGGAAAAGACTGCTCAAGACACTTACTTCTTGAATGGTTACTGCCACTGCCGGGTGAAAGATGGGTGGATGGAGGATCAAGCTGCTGGTAAATCCACATGTGTATCTATACATAGCCAGATTTGCAATGCAGTCCAATGCAAAGTGTGCTCATATGCCCATGGATTGAATTTCTCTGACCAAATCAGACAACGTTATTGTTGGCTGGAAAACAATGCAAAGAAACATTTGCTGCCTTGCAGCCAGCTACTGCACAATTGAACTTGCTTTTTCTCATTGCTTTAAAGTGAGAAATGTTTGGTCTTTGGTATCTTAACTCTGCATGCTGCAAACAATGAGGGGCCAGCAGCAATGTAGGAGGATATTTAAGCAATAAGGCCCGAGGAGGTATGGTACATGGCCAATATATCACGGCTAAGGGCTGTTCTTAAGCACAACGCAACGCAGAGTGCCTGGATACAGCCCTTAGCTGTGGTATATTGGCCATATACCACAAACCTCTGAGTTTCCTTATTGCTATTATAAACTGACTACTAACAGAAATAGACATAAATAAATACAAACTGTCATACCAATTATATACGGTCTCTTCCAGCCAATCAGCATTCAGGGCTTGTACAACCCGGTTTATAAATGCAAATAACAGATCTATTGTCATTCAAGGCATTTCTTTCAAACAGCTCTTATATAAAAAGGGTATTATCATTTTCACAATTTCAGTGTTATTTCAACTTTATAGTGTGTAAATCTCATCAAAATGTAAATCACATTTTAACTGCACTGCCCTTCTGCTTTGTCGGTTAAGGACTTGTAAGTAATTCACGTTGTATACAGCGCATGTGACAAATAAAATGTGATTTGATTTGAATATTACCCCGAACTGGTTTCCAACCATCTCCATGGGGCCATATTGGACAGGATTCACATGGCCATATCTCCATAAATAATTGGTACATAAGGCCCAATAATGACTTAAAGGGTTAGAGAACACAAACAAATGACATTCTAGGTGACTACCTCATGAAACTGGTTGAGAGAATGCCAAGAGTGTGAAAAGATGTCATCATGGCAAAGGGTGGCTACTTTGAAGAATCTAAAATATATTTTGATTTGTTTGAACACTTTTTTTGTTACTACAAGATTCCATATGTGTTATTTCATAGTTCTGATGTCTTCATTATTATTCTACAACATATAAAATAGTAAAAATAAAGAAAAACCCTTGAATGAGTAGGTGTGTCCAAACTTTTGACTGGTACTGTATATTTCCCACAATTTTTTGCCTGTTTTGCATGTTATTTTGGCATGAAGTCCTTTTTTTCTCTCTATTGTGTTATTGACTGTATGTTTGTTTATTCCATGTGTAACTCTGTGTTGTTGTTTGTGTCGCACTGCTTTGCTTTATCTTGGCCAGGTCACAGTTGTAAATGAGAACTTGTTCTCAACTAGCCTGCCTGGTTAAATAAATTTAAAAAATTAAAAAATGTTGGTTTAAAAACAATGTAAAACATTTAATTCATTGAGTTAATAAATCCGCATACAAACATGGTCTCATGGTCTTGCTTTGCGCCGTGAGTGGCTCAGTGTTCTGTCACTCATGGAGACACTACGTCACTGCAAAATCGACATGTAGAGATTGAAAAATTCAAGCCCCTAGGGTGCTGCTATAGAGTTACATTAGAAGTGCCCATCCAAGATTGCTCAAGGTCATTGACCACAGATAAAATTATGTAAAATCAGGTTATATCTACCGTAGTTTTGATTGGACTGATCATGTCAACATCATAATTTCAAAATCTTAGCTAGCAAGCTAGCAGTCATCATCATGAATCAAGTCGACAACCTACTGGCAAATCCTTTTCCATCCTTGTTATGGGAATGGAAATTATAGATAAAACGTATCAGTGCTCATCGGCCTTTGGACATAAACATTACACAACAAGTTGGAAACCGCAAATTCAACAATGAGTTGTTTGAAATGAATCGGTGGCTAACTGCAAGCATTGCACAGCAATCACTAGCCTGCTATTCAGTGGAGTGGGTGTGTGGTCCAAGTCTGGGTTTTAAGGGTCTCTTTTCCAAGCTTAAAAGGATAAACATTCAACACCATGGACCATAAAATGTTGAATACATTGGCCATGCTGTCAATCCAGCATAACTTCTGCCACATTCAAAACAACTGGAAACTCGGAACTGGAAAATCTCAGACTTCAGTGAGTTCAAGACAACTGGGAACTCTGAATAAACCGAGCTCTGACTGGGAAAATACGCTTTGAACGGTCATCAAACTCAGAATAACAGGTCGGGAATTTAGGCCTCTTTCTAGAGCTCTGACCTGAAGATCACTGACGTCATGATTCGACCTTGTTTTTTTTCCCCAAAGTCCCAGTTGTCTTGAAAGCACCATAAATCCGGAGACTGCCAGACTTTGATGACAAAGTTTGATGACAAAATTTGCCCATGAAGGACCGCCGCCCCACCTTCCTGTCCAAGTGAGCACAGCACAACAAGGAGTCCAAAAATGTATTGTATGCTGCTACATAGATGATGTAAGGGAGATATGTACATTGTAGCTAAGAAAGTAATACTAAGTGTATGTTGTGTAGTAAGCTGATAGTAGTCCATGTGCCTCACCCTAATAATCTGGTTCCTTTCCCCCTCATAATTTAGCCTACTGTTCTGACTTGGTGGTGCACATGTAACCTATAGCCTGTTTTAGATAAATGTAATCATCAAATATTGGAAGACCTTTCATTATCTGCATATATGCCCCCTTGATTTATCCCACGGTTCTGACTTGGTGTACAGGGAGAATTCTGTAAGAACGGCCCATGTTCTGAATTCTGCTCTGTACATTTCAAAAGTGCTAAACAAATAGTTATATTGACTACGTCCGTCCTAGCTCGCTCATTAATGTCTTATTCGAAATTACAGATGGACTCTTATCCGCTCGTTGTCCGCTTATGCCATAGTTTGTACATCTCAATTGTCAGTAGAAACCACATTTGTTTAAGCAAGTTAGCCATATCAGCTCTGATTTTTTTTAATGTAGTAAATGCAGCTGAATGAACTGTTTCGCTGCCAGACAAGGCTCTGCTAATAGCCAGGTGTAGGTAGCAGTGGTAAAGATTCACTCCATGGTTCTGAAAAGAAAGCACTGTTTGTCACCATTATAGTGCAATCTGTGTATTGTTTAGTGTTGTGTAGTGGCTTTGCTGGCATGCATCTTATTTTATTTTTTAAAGTTTGGCCCACCAAGATTTACATGCTAAAATCGCCACTGGCTATGTGAGAGGTTATGACTGTAGAATCTGTATAACATCTCACAATCATCACACATAACATAGCCAGCACTGCTATTATCCTATTTTACCTCCCAAGCATTAGGCTACTGTCCTGGCCCTCCTTCTATTTATTTTCAACTCTCCATTTCACATCTTTTCTCTTATTGAATTCAACTCTGACAACGCCGTTTTTACCTCAGTGGATTGATGTTAACTTTTTCTGCCCAACTTCCAGGGCCTACCGTGACATTCCGGGGTTTCTATTGTTGTAAAGACATGTAAAAGACATAATTTTGCATGAACATAACCAATCATGATGTGTTCATCTTATTCTTGTCAAACAAATCACTTCCTGTGCATGTTCATCCACCCCAAAATAATTCCAGCATCCAAAAGTGCACTGTGCACTCATGCCATTTGATGAATGAAAAGTGACACCAAAAAAGTGTAATGAAATTTGGCTTATTGCCTGAATTAATTGATTTTGTCTTGCTGACAAAAGGACCTTTTTTGTAGAAATATCACGCCTTGACCTTAGCTATCTTTGTTTTCTTTATTATTTTGGTTAAGTCAGGGTGTGACTAGGGTGGGTATGTTAGTTTTTGTATTGTCTAGGGGTTTTTGTATGTCTAGGGGTTTTTGTATATCTGGGATTTTTTTGTAAGTCTAGGTATATGTCGGTCTATGGTGGCCTGATATGGTTCCCAATCAGAGGCAGCTGTTTATCGTTGTCTCTAATTGGGGACCATATTTAGGTAGCCATTTTCCTGAGGTATTTGTGGGTTCTTGTCTATGTGTAGTTACCTGTCAGCACTTGTTTATATAGCGTCACGGTTCATTTTTTGTTAGTTTGTTCAGTGTTCATTCGTCTAATAAAAGAGAATATACGCTGTACCTTGGTCTCCTCCATACAACGAACGTGACAAGAAAGAAAAGTTGGGACACCTGAAAGGGGGCTGAGATACATGCAGTCCTGGGTTATACATGGGATATATATATTTTTAACCATGACACAGAGGTCTGGGTGTTCATTTAATATGGAATAAGCTTTTTTTTCATTTCTGCATTGACTCCCCTGGGGCCCCATAATTCGCACTCTGATCCAAACAATTTTTCATGTGAATTCATTTTGGCACACAAATGTGAATATATTTTCATACTTATTTTCAGTATTTTTACATTTATACACAAAGTTTTCTGATTGCAACCCAGCCAGCACATAACGTTTTGAGAACCATGTGTTTTTTTAGAGCTTGGTGAGAGCATGGTTTTCCTATGGTTATTTTGCATACAACCTTCCCACAACTTTCTGGGAATGGTGCAGGATAGTTGCTTGGCTTTGGAACGTTTTAAGGAACTTGACAAAAAAAGTTTTATTTCCTTGGTATCATGAAACTTTTGCTAAAAGTGTTGGTAATGGTCTAGGAACGTTCTCCAACTGGTATGATATTGGGAATGTTCCGAAATAGTTCAGAGAACATTAAGAAACAACATTCCTCTATGGGAATTTCAGTACTTCAGCATAACGTTTTCTGCAGAATGTTATTTAAAAACATCCGCAATCCAGTGTCGGTGTCAACCAAGCTCTCTCGAGCCTCTATCTTGGTAAGTGTGTTCAAGTGTGTTGGCCGTGCCCAATTATTGGCCACACCTAATCTTAATGAGCGCTTGTTTCCTTTGAAATGGGGTCTGTTTGAATAGACTCAAATTAGCCGCTTTGTATAAGTAAAAAAAACACATGGCATGCTAGCTCCACCATGGTGACGCAGTGGAACAATTCAATGAATAGACAACAGAAGATCATGGGTTTGAATCTCATTGACACCTTGCCACAATAAAAAATAAAAAAATGTTTGCATTATTAAAGCCGAAGAAAATGTATTTCCATGTGTCCTATCTGTGTTTGGAGTTCAAAATATGTAATAAGCTAGTAGTGTTATTAAAAGTATAATTGAAACATTCAGTGAAAGTTAAGGAAGTTCTAAAAAATAATCTCCAAATAACCTTTACATTTCGTTAAAAACATCATTTAGAGAATGTTGTCAGAACGTTATTTAATTACGTTCAAATATCCTATAATTTCTATTCTCAGAAAGTCAATAAAATCCTCCCAGGAAAACTTTCAAGGAACCTTTCTCAGAACCTCTCTGCAACCCCCCAAAAATGTATGTTCACAGACGATATTTTTCCTTGTGTTACTTTTTTAAAATCAGTTTTACCAGTCAGGAAGCGTATGGTTTCTTTACCAGAACCAATGGGAAATCAAAAACTTACTTTCCCGTAGCTTAGTTGTCTTATTCTCTCTAACAAGTATTTATTATCTAATTGTCCATCTAATTTTATTGGTTATCACTTTCAAGTTGTGGTGGCAAAGTAGGCTAATTTAAAGCTATACATTATTCAAGTATCTATTTGGCACCACTCAAAAGATTTGAGTTGAACTCGAATTAAGGTCGTAAAAAGAAGACTTACTTACAGATTGTAAAGATGTACGTTGTTCTCCGGCCAGAAAATGGACAACGTCGTGTCAATTAATGTTCCCCTGATGTTACTTTGTGAGACAGTTAGGCTGTCTGTCGGGGCAATTCATCCCATTGCGATTTTCAGGGAGAACACGAGTTGCGACGCATTGAGAGGAAAGTGACCTCATCGATCACAACAACAACAACAAAAACGGGCATAAGAGCTGCATTACGTTTACTATTGCATTACATAGGGATATATCACAACAATGTACTTATTGATATTTTTCAATATTCCCTTTACTAGCCCACCATCATTTACAGGTGCATTTTATGCCATTTTTAATCCAATAATTAATAAATCAATCAAATGTATTTTACATGGCCTTTTTACATCAGCAGTTGTCAAAGTGTTTTACAGATATCCAGCCTAAAACCCCAAAGAGCAGACACGCATCCAATAGTTTATGGTTTTCCCATATTCTTTTTAAACACCTGGGCAACCTCAATGAGGATATGTTTCTCATGACTGAGCCACATACTTTAATGTTCATATGAAATATGAAATATGTAAATCCCTTGAAATTAACCAAGTTTGTTTTATCAGTTTGAAACAATATGCCTATGCCACAAATCATTTCCAAAAATGAATTAACTCAACTTCCAGAGTAGAATAAATAGATTTTAGGCCTATGCAAATCCTGACAAATATGAATGAGCGATCTGTATTCACATGTTCAAGATTCTCAATGAGGCTTTGGTTTATGGGTATTCTCTCTGAAAATGAAGTAGTTCGCTAAATCCTGTATGTGAAGCATATTCTTTGACTCATGTTTTGCCTCGACCTTGAATGGCACTGTCAATATTGTCACGTGGGCTCATATTTCTGTGGAAGGCTGAAATAATACCAGCAGTGGTGGAAAACAGAGACAATTCCAGTTCTCCTCAGAAACCTCTGAAATGTGTTTTCCACTGTAAATAGCTGAGCGAAGTACAGAAGTTATCATAGTGCAGATGTGAGATGTTTTCATACTTTCCTACACATGCTAAGCCCATAGGGAGCTAGAGGGTGTATACTACCTCTACACATGCTAAGCCCATAGGGAGTTAGAGGGTGTATACTACCTCTACACATGCTAAGCCCATAGGGAGCTAGAGGGTGTATACTACCTCTACACATGCTAAGCCCATAGGGAGCTAGAGGGTGTATACTACCTCTACACATGCTAAGCCCATAGGGAGCTAGAGGGTGTATACTACCTCTACACATGCTAAGCCCATAGGGAGCTAGAGGGTGTATACTTTCCTACACATGCTAAGCCCATAGGGAGCTAGAGGGTGTATACTACCTCTACACATGCTAAGCCCATAGGGAGCTAGAGGGTGTATACTACCTCTACACATGCTAAGCCCATAGGGAGCTAGAGGGTGTATACTACCTCTACACATGCTAAGCCCATAGGGAGCTAGAGGGTGTATACTTTCCTACACATGCTAAGCCCATAGGGAGCTAGAGGGTGTATACTACCTCTACACATGCTAAGCCCATAGGGAGCTAGAGGGTGTATACTACCTCTACACATGCTAAGCCCATAGGGAGCTAGAGGGTGTATACTACCTCTACACATGCTAAGCCCATAGGGAGCCAGAGGGTGTATACTACCTCTACACATGCTAAGCCCATAGGGAGCCAGAGGGTGTATACTACCTCTACACATGCTAAGCCCATAGGGAGCTAGAGGGTGTATACTACTTCTACACATGCTAAGCCCATATGGAGCTAGAGGGTGTATACTACCTCTACACATGCTAAGCCCATAGGGAGCTAGAGGGTGTATACTACCTCTACACATGCTAAGCCCATAGGGAGCTAGAGGGTGTATACTACCTCTACACATGCTAAGCCCATCGGGAGCTAGAGGGTGTATACTACCTACACATGCTAAGCACATAGGGAGCTAGAGGGTGTATACTTTCCTACACATGCTAAGCCCATAGGGAGCTAGAGGGTGTATACTACCTCTACACATGCTAAGCCCATAGGGAGCTAGAGGGTGTATACTACCTCTACACATGCTAAGCCCATAGGGAGCTAGAGGGTGTATACTACCTCTACACATGCTAAGCCCATAGGGAGCTAGAGGGTGTATACTACCTATACACATGCTAAGCCCATAGGGAGCTAGAGGGTGTATACTTCCTCTACACATGCTAAGCCCATAGGGAGCTAGAGGGTGTATACTACCTCTACACATGCTAAGCCCATAGGGAGCTAGAGGGTGTATACTTTCCTACACATGCTAAGCCCATAGGGAGCTAGAGGGTGTATACTACCTCTACACATGCTAAGCCCATAGGGAGCTAGAGGGTGTATACTACCTCTACACATGCTAAGCCCATAGGGAGCCAGAGGGTGTATACTACCTCTACACATGCTAAGCCCATAGGGAGCTAGAGGGTGTATACTACCTCTACACATGCTAAGCCCATAGGGAGCTAGAGGGTGTATACTACCTCTACACATGCTAAGCCCATAGGGAGCTAGAGGGTGTATACTACCTCTACACATGCTAAGCCCATAGGGAGCTAGAGGGTGTATACTACCTCTACACATGCTAAGCCCATAGGGAGCTAGAGGGTGTATACTACCTCTACACATGCTAAGCCCATAGGGAGCTGAGGGTGTATACTACCTCTACACATGCTAAGCCCATAGGGAGCTAGAGGGTGTATACTACCTCTACACATGCTAAGCCCATAGGGAGCTAGAGGGTGTATACTACCCTACACATGCTAAGCCCATAGGGAGCTAGAGGGTGTATACTTTCCTACACATGCTAAGCCCATAGGGAGCTAGAGGGTGTATACTACCTCTACACATGCTAAGCCCATAGGGAGCTTGTATACTACCGCCTCACATGCTAAGCCCATAGAGCTCTACCTCTACACATGCTAAGCCCATAGGGAGCTAGAGGGTGTTACCTCACATGCTAAGCCCATAGGGAGCTAGAGGGTGTATACACATGCTAAGCCCATAGGGAGCTAGAGGGTGTATACTACCTCTACACATGCTAAGCCCATAGGGAGCTAGAGGGTGTATACTACCTCTACACATGCTAAGCCCATAGGGAGCTAGAGGGTGTATACTACCTCTACACATGCTAAGCCCATAGGGAGCTAGAGGGTGTATACTTTCCTACACATGCTAAGCCCATAGGGAGCTAGAGGGTGTATACTACCTCTACACATGCTAAGCCCATAGGGAGCTAGAGGGTGTATACTACCTCTACACATGCTAAGCCCATAGGGAGCTAGAGGGTGTATACTACCTCTACACATGCTAAGCCCATAGGGAGCTAGAGGGTGTATACTACCTCTACACATGCTAAGCCCATAGGGAGCTAGAGGGTGTATACTACCTCTACACATGCTAAGCCCATAGGGAGCTAGAGGGTGTATACTACCTCTACACATGCTAAGCCCATAGGGAGCTAGAGGGTGTATACTACCTCTACACATGCTAAGCCCATAGGGAGCTAGAGGGTGTATACTACCTCTACACATGCACATACACACAAAAAACCTATGCACACGCACCCACACACCCCTCTGTCACCCCACCTCAAGTTCAGGAGCGAGACCCCTACACACGCTATGGTCTTCCCCCAATGCTTCCTATGGGTGGAGCCCTGTCTACATCCAGCTAATATTTTAGTGTCACTGGTGCCTGTTCTTCAACCGCCTCAGTAGTGATGTCACATAATGTATTTAGTCACTCGTTATAGTCACATGCACACACATAATAGAAACACTAAACACAGCTACCGAGGGAAGGAGGGAAAAGCCAGTAGGATGTCAGATTACAATCAACTCCCCCTCTCTCCCCATGGACAACCCATTCTCATCCTAGACTCCACCACAAACATGCACACACATGCGCACACATGCAGAGAGGCATGTAGCCAAGCACAACCCATCCTACACCCTCAACACAACCACCCATCTTCCTCGCTCTGCTTAATACCCACAGCCCTCCGGCTCTGTGCTGGCCTGGTGGACACCCATTTAACTTTGCCAATCTCACTGACACACAGCCATTACACTGGTGCGTTTGAAGAGCCCCAGTCGCTGGTCTTCCCAAAGCCCAGATGAAAGCCTCTGCCTGGGGCTCCGAATACCAGGGCACTATGAACTGCAGGGCTGACTGGATCCAGGGGTATAATTTCTACTGTCAACAGGGAAGCCCGTTTGTGTTGGATGAGACACTTCCCTCCACACAAACACACAGAGTCAGACACGGACACAAACACATGAAAGGAGACCAAATGTGTGGTTTGTTTGACTAAATAACACATAAGTAGCTCTGCGGCCACTTTTGTTGACACTCAGAGGAGACACTCACAGACCGCAGGGTTCGTCACAAAGGATGTGTGTGGGAGTGTTGAGTTGGGATGTATTTACAAAGTTAGATGATTATAGGACAGAGACGGGACATAACGGTGAGAAAGCCAATGCTCAAGCATAAAGACATGAAGATAAAATAATTAGCTGGATTTCTTACAGCTTGCCTAAGTATAGAGAATAGAATGAGTCATTTCTTAGAGGATCGTCTTCAGCAATCACATGTTTCAGAGGCACCATTTTGAGTCCTTTACACCATTACATCCTCAAAAAAAACATATTGCGATATGACGGGAAAGGAAACTTAAGCTAAGACCTACTTTCCTTGCATTTCTCAAATTTCCTAGGATGACTTGTGCACATGGTTATGGATGATTATTCAATGAAAGTACACGTATCGCAACTCTCTACGTGAACTCAGCAACAAAAATGGCCCTTTTTCGGGACCCTGTCTTTCAAAGATAACTCGTAAAAATCCAAATAACGTCACAGATCTTCATTGTAAAGGGCTTAAACACTGTTTCCCTTGCTTGTTCAATGAACCATAAACAATTAATGAACATGCACCTGTGGAACGGTCGTTAAGACACTAACAGCTTACAGACAATAGGCAATTAAAGTCACAGTTATGAAAACGTAGGACACTAAAGGGGCCTTTCTACTGACTCTGAAAAACACCCAAAGAAAGATGCCCAGGGTCAATGCTCATCTGCGTGAACGTGCATTAGGCATGGTGCAAGGAGGCATGAGGACTGCAGATTTGGCCAGGGCAATACATTGCAATGTGTGAGACACCTAAGACAGTGCTACAGGGAGACAGGATGGACAGCTGATTGTCCTCGCAGTGGCAGACCACTTGTAACAACACCTGCACAGGATCGATACATCCGAACATTACACCTGCGGGACAGGTACAGGATGGCAACAACAACTGCCCGAGTTACACCAGGAACACACAATGCCTCCATCAGTGCTCAGACTGTCCACAATAGGCTGAGAGAAGCTGGACTGAGGGCTTGTAGGCCTGTTGTAAGGCAGGCCCTCACCAGACATCATCGGCAACAACATCACCTATGGGCACAAACTCACCGTCGCTGGACCAAACAGGACTGGCAAAAAGTGCTCTTCACTGACGAGTTGCGGTTTTGTCTCACAAGGGGTGATTGTCAGATTCGTGTTTATTGTCGAAGTAATGAGCGTTACACCGAGGCCTGTACTCTGCTAATTAATTACTTAAAAATCGTGATTTTCTGGATTTTTGTTTTAGATTCCGTCTCTCACAGTTGAAGTGTACCTATGATAAAAATTACAGACCTCTACATGCTTTGCAAGTAGGAAAACCTGCAAAATCGGCAGTGTATCAAATACTTGTTCTCCCCACTGTATATGATAATCACATGTGGTACATAAAGATCTACTCACAGCAATGTTTTTTTAAACCTCTACCTGGAAAAAAATGGAAATAAAAGAAAATAGGCAACATTTTTGAGACAAAAATACGTGCTTTGGTGGCAGCTATTTTCAGGTCTCTCCAGAGAAGTTTGATCGGGTTCAAGTCAGGGGTCTAGCTGGGCCACTCAAAGACATTCACAGACTTGTCCTGAAGCCACTCCTGCTTTGTCTTGGCTGTGTGCTTAGGGTCATTGTCCTGTTGGAAGGTAAACGTTTGTACTATTCTGAGGTCCTGAGTGCTCTGGAGCAAGTTTGCATCAAGAATCGCTCTGTACTTTGCGCCGTTTATCTTTCCCTCGATCCTGACTAGTCTCCCAGTCCCTGCCGCTTAAAAACATCCTCACAGCATGATGCTGCCACCACCATGCTTCACCGTAGGGATGGTGCCAGGTTTCCTCCAGACGTGACACTTGGCACTCAGACCAAAGAGTTCAATCTTGGTTTCATCAGAACAGAGAATCTTGTTTCTCATGGTCTGAGTCCTTTAGGGGGATTTTGGCAAACTCCAAGCAGGCTATCATGTGCCTTTTACTGAGGAGCGGCTTCTGTCTACCCACTCTACCATAAAGGCATGATTTGTATTTGTATTTATTATGGATCCCCATTAGCTGCTGCCAAAGCAGCAGCTACTCTTCCTGGGGTCCATCAAAATTAAGGCAGTTCATACAATTTAAAAACATTACAATACATTCACAGATTTCACAACACACTGTGTGCCCTCAGGCCCCTACAACACACTGTGTGCCCTCAGGCCCCTACTCCACCACTACCACATATCTACAGTAGTACATCCATGTGTATGTATAGTGTGTATGTTATCGTGTGTGTGTGTGCGCGCGTCTGTGCCAATGTTTGTGTTGCTTCACAGTCCCCGCTGTTCCATAAGGTGTTTTTTTAATCCATTTTTAAAATCTGATTTAACAGCTTGCGTCAGTTACTTGCTGTGGAATAGAGTTCCATGTAGTCAAGGGTCTATGTAGTACTGTGTGCCTCCCATAGTCTGTTCTGGACTTGTGGGCCTGTGAAGAAACCTCTTGTGGCATGTCTTGTGGGGTATGAATGGGTGTCTGTGTGCCAGTAGTTTAGACAGACCTCTGGTGGCATGTCTTGTGGGGTATGCATGGGTGTCCGAGCTGTGTGCCAGTAGTTTAGACAGACCTCTGGTGGCATGTCTTGTGGGGTATGCATGGGTGTCCGAGCTGTGTGCCAGTAGTTTAGACAGACCTCTGGTGGCATGTCTTGTGGGGTATGCATGGGTGTCCGAGCTGTGTGCCAGTAGTTTAGACAGACCTCTGGTGGCATGTCTTGTGGGGTATGCATGGGTGTCCGAGCTGTGTGCCAGTAGTTTAGACAGACCTCTGGTGGCATGTCTTGTGGGGTATGCATGGGTGTCCGAGCTGTGTGCCAGTAGTTTAGACAGACCTCTGGTGGCATGTCTTGTGGGGTATGCATGGGTGTCCGAGCTGTGTGCCAGTAGTTTAGACAGACCTCTGGTGGCATGTCTTGTGGGGTATGCATGGGTGTCCGAGCTGTGTGCCAGTAGTTTAGACAGACCTCTTGTGGCATGTCTTGTGGGGTATGCATGGGTGTCCGAGCTGTGTGCTAGTAGTTTAGACAGACCTCTTGTGGCATGTCTTGTGGGGTATGCATGGGTGTCCGAGCTGTGTGCTAGTAGTTTAGACAGACCTCTTGTGGCATGTCTTGTGGGGTATGTATGGGTGTCCGAGCTGTGTGCCAGTAGTTCAGACAGACAGCTTGGTGCATTCAACATGTCAATACCGCTCATAAATAAAGGTAGTGACAAAGTCAATCTCTCCTCCAGTCTCAGCCAGGAGAGATTGACATGCATATTATTAATATTAGTTCTGTGTGTACATCCAATGGCCTGCCGTGCTGCCCTGTTCTGAGCCAATTGCAATTTTCCTAAGCCCTTTTTTTGTGGCACCTGATCACACGACTGAACAGTAGTCAAGGTGCGACAAAACTAGGGCCTGTAGGACCTGCCTTGTTGATAGTGTTGTTAAGAAGGTAGAAACTAGGGCCTGTAGGACCTGTCTTGTTGATAGAGTTGTTAAGAAGGTAGAAACTAGGGCCTGTAGGACCTGCCTTGTTGATAGTGTTGTTAAGAAGGTAGACACTAGGGCCTGTAGGACCTGCCTTGTTGATAGAGTTGTTAAGAAGGCAGAAACTAGGGCCTGTAGGACCTGCCTTGTTGATAGTGTTGTTAAGAAGGTAGACACTAGGGCCTGTAGGACCTGCCTTGTTGATAGTGCTGTTAAGAAGGTAGAAACTAGGGCCTGTAGGACCTGCCTTGTTGATAGAGTTGTTAAGAAGGCAGAAACTAGGGCCTGTAGGACCTGCCTTGTTAAGAAGGTAGAAACTAGGGCCTGTAGGACCTGCCTTGTTAAGAAGGTAGAAACTAGGGCCTGTAGGACCTGCCTTGTTGATAGTATTGTTAAGAAGGTAGAAACTAGGACCTGTAGGACCTGTCTTGTTGATAGAGTTGTTAAGAAGGCAGAGCAGCGCTTTATTATAGACAGACTTTTCCACATCCTAGCTACTAATGCATCCATATGTTTTGACCATGACAGTTTACAATCCAGGGTACTCCAAGCAGTTTAGTCATCTCAACTTGCTCAATTTCCACATTATTTATTATTTTTAGCACTTTTCTGGGTTGTTTGTTTTTAATTCTTTACTTATCAGAGGTAGACTTACTTATGTTATTTACATTGGAGCTGATAGTGCAGGGTGAGCTGCATAAAGTGGTCTACCTACTATTGCACACCGCCTCAGTGCTAACAGTGTAACTGGTGAAGAGAAATTATAGATCAAATGTATTGGTGCTCATCAGCTATTGGACATAAACATTACACAACAAGCTTGAAATCGTAAATTCAACAATGAGTGGTTTGGAAGGAATCAGTGCCTAATTGCAATCATTGCAAAGCAATCACTAGCTTGCTATTCAGTGGAGTGGGTGTGTGGTCCAGGTCTGGGTTTAAGGGTCTCTTTTCCAAGCTTAAAAGGATAAACATTCAACATTGGCCGTGCTGTCAATCCAGCATGACTTCTGCCCCGCTCAAAACAACTGGAACTGGGAAATCTCAGACTTCAGTAAGTTCAAGACACCTGGGAACTCTGAAAACAACGAGCTCTGACTGGGAAAATACGCTTTGAACGGTCATACAAATCGGAATTGCAAGTCGGGAACTCTGGCCTGTTTCCAGAGCTCCAACTTGAAGGTCACTGCTGTCATCATGATTTGACATTGGGGGTAACAGAGTTCCCAGTTGTCTTGAAAGCACCATAATCCTAATCTAAATTACCTATTGCCTCTTGTCCGCTTGTCGTTCCCTTATTCCATAGTAGTCCATGTAAATCTCAATTGTCAGTAGAAACTACATTTGTTTAAGCAATTGGCTCATTCATCCCCCTCCTCTCCCCTGTAACTATTCCCTTGGTCGTTGCTGTAAATGAGAAATTGTTCTCAGTCAACTTACAAGGTAAAATAACAGATAAATAAATAAAAAGTAATCCATATTTATTTTAAAAGGCCATAAATGAGGCTGAATGAACTGTTTCGCTGCCAGACAACGTTCCGCTGATTGTCAGGTGTAGCAGTGGTAAGGAGTTGGGACTCTGCTGTTGGGACAGCTTTATGTAGGCCCTAACAGTTTGTGGGCACTGTTTGTCACTGTTACAGTGCAATTAATGTATTGTTCAGTGCCGTGGCTTTGCTGGCATGCATCTAAAAAAAAAAAAGTTTAGTTTGCCTCACCAATATTTACATGCTAAAATCGCCACTGATCACATTACACATTTAGTAATGACAGAACTTCACGCAATGTAACACTTTTGTATGACAAAGTGTGCATTGAAAAGCACACCAAAGACGCCATTAATAGTAAGTAATACTATAAAGACGGCACTTCTAAAGCACAAGCCTTTCACTACACCCACAATAACATCTGCTAAATCTGCTCTGTGACTAGTCAAGGATCATATCACCTCCACCTTACCGGTCACCCTAGACCCACTTCAATATATACTTACTGCCCCAATGGGTCCACAGATTGTGCAATCGCCATTACACAGCGCACTGCCCTATCCCATCTGGACAAGAAGAATACCTAGAGTTGAAGTCGGAAGTTTACATACACATAGGTTGGAGTCATTAACTCATTTTTCAACCACTCCACAAATTTCTTGTTAACAAACTATAGTTTTGGCAAGTCGGTTAGGAAATCTACGTTGAAATCTGAAGCTGTTTAGCTTTAGAAAACCCTGTGTAGATCTAGCTTGCTTCTGGGGTGCTCTGTAGGGCTGTCTCAATTTGTTTTTTAAAATCTGTCCTCTACTCCCCTTCATCTGCAATGATTAGAGACTTGACAGGGGGAAAACCATACAACGGAAGCTTATAATTAGGCTGGCTTTCACCTAGTCAGTTCTCTAAGATCAGAGCAATGAAGTAGAGGAGGCCAGGATGGATTTAAGATAATTGAGACAGCCTATGAGTACAATGACACCAACATGACAACCTTTACACCAAATAGTGCAGGCAATGTTGACTGGCACACTTTTAGACCAGCACAAACACCACACCCACAGTCCTCCTTTATCTGGTGGCTCCATCCATGTGATACATGTAATCGAACTGTAAACAGGGAAATGGAATGACAAAGGAACAGCCATAGGCACAATCAATGATACGTGTAAACTGAAGTATACTGGTCTGGGTTGGCGCCCCCCCTTGGGTTGTGCCGTGGCGGAGATCTTTGTGGGCTACACTCGGCCTTGTCTCAGGATGGTAAGTTGGTGGTTGAAGATATCCCTCTAGTGGTGTGGGGGCTGTGCTTTGGCAAAGTGGGTGGGGTTATATCCTTCCTGTTTGGCCCTGTCCGGGGGTGTCATCGGATGGGGCCACAGTGTCTCCTGACCCCTTCTGTCTCAGCCTCCAGTATTTATGCTGCAGTAGTTTGTGTCGGGGGGCTAGGGTCAGTTTGTTATATCTGGAGTACTTCTCCTGTCCTATCCGGTGTCCTGTGTGAATTTAAGTATGCTCTCTCTAATTCTCTCTCTCTCTCTCTCTCTCTCTCTCTCTCTCTCGGAGGACCATGCCTCAGGACTACCTGACATGATGACTCCTTGCAGTCCACCTGGCCGTGCTGCTGCTCCAGTTTCAACTGTTCTGCCTGTGATTATTATTATTTGACCATGCTGGTCATTTATGAACATTTGAACATCTTGGCCATGTTCTGTTATAATCTCCACCCGGCACAGCCAGAAGAGGACTGGCCACCCCACATAGCCTGGTTCCTCTCTAGGTTTCTTCCTAGGTTTTGGCCTTTCTAGGGAGTTGTTCCTAGCCACCGTGCTTCTACACCTGCATTGCTTACTGTTTGGGGTTTTAGGCTGGGTTTCTGTACAGCACTTTGAGATATCAGCTGATGTACGAAGGGCTAGATAAATAAATTTGATTTGAAGTTTAGAAAGTATGGAGGCTCTCTTCTGTGTGGAATCACTCTGTAATTAGACTCACAGCTGTACCCGAAGTGACAAGTGTAAGGGTGATTACGCATATATATATCTTTGTTTTGTTTTATTATCCTGGTATTTAGTCACATATTAGTCGGGTACATGTTAATGAATGAATATTTACTCATTTCTATGGGGTTCATTAAAATAAGTACTATTATACCATATTAAAAAGGGGGAAACCTAGTCAGTTGTCCAACTGAATGTATTCAACTGAAATGTGTCTTCCGCATTTAACCCAACACCTCTGAATCAGAGCGGTGGGGGGGGGTTGCCTTAATCAACATACACGTCTTCGGCGCCCAGGGAACAGTGGGTTAACTGCCTTGCTCAGGGGCAGAATGACAGATTTTTACCTTATAAGCTCTGGGATTTGATCCAGCAACCTTCTGATTACTGGCCCAATGCTCTAACCACTGACATATAGTCACCAAGCACAAGAAAGCACAAGAAAGTATCCATTGTAATCACATAATGTCCTCGTAAATACCAGGTATATACAAACTTGAAACAAGACAGTCAAATAGAATTCTATAATTTGAGCACAATGGAATAAGGTGGCTATGGAACTATTCCTGTTGCCATGAGACCAGCCTCATAGGGATAGCAGTAGAAATCTGTATCCATAAGAGTTAATGTGTGTCCATCCATACAAGAGGATGGTACAGAGGAGGAAAGTGCAAAGGGATGAAGGCAATGATTTAGATAATACCGTGGTATAGGAGGGATAGATTAGCCTTTAGGGCGTTAAAAATGCTAAACAGGCAAATGGACCCAAAGATTCCTGCCCTTTACATCCTCTCCCTTTGAAGTGAAAATGTCTGAAATTAATTCAAGCCTAATGGATTCATGTTACTGTCGGGTAAAAGATACAATCTGGCATTTGTTCAGGCCATATGAATGACCAAAAATGCCTGCAAATATCACAGATTGCACCTTTAACCCAATGCAGGTGAAATGGAGATGGTGAAATTGAAACCAGGTTCGCTACGGCACAATATACAAGCTGTCTGATGTTAAATCCTTTATTGTCTTGAGAGTAAAGGGAATTCTTTTAAGAAACACAAAAAACAAGAACTGATCAATATTAATATCGCATAAAAACACATCAATTGTATATATTTTTTTAATGAATCATATAAAACCAGGACATTGTGGAAAATGAAAGAATGGGAATAACTAGAGTCTGATGAACGAATCAGAAAAATGTACAGAGAAAACAATATAATCAATACAATATAATCAAAACGTTTATGTTTGATCAAAAAAAAAAAAGTATAGTCAATACAATGCATGCAGACATCAGATAATAACTATTTTGGAACAGTCTACAAAGATCATAAATATATTACAGTCTTTGACACCACAATCCTTTCCATAGCCTTGCAAATGCATCGTTATTCACATGCATTTAAAAGAGGATATCTATTGCCAATGTTTTCCAGCTGTTCATATTAATATTCATTCAAATCAAAAACTATCTTCTTATTGCACACACCCGTAATTCATAATTCATGGGGGGAGCTTGACAATGCTAGCTATGACCTCGGAGCAATATGCAGATTGCCATGTCACATCTTACGTTCAGTGCAACCATAGAAATCGTTTTTAAATTAGATTTATCTTATCAGTGTGGCCACAGGCTTCGAATTCTACGCATCAATTTGGTCCTCTTGTGATAAATGGATGGCATTTGATTGGTCTGCTGCAAAACATTTACATATTACAACTTCAAGGAACACATTTTTACAAAAAGTATTTACATTAGGTAGGATAACCAGCTCAGAAAAAAAAAAACTGTCAGAAATGTGTTTTTTTGGTTGCTATCATGTCAAAAATCTAAAACTACCCCTTGATAACTTATGGAAGCCATATAACTGCTCTCCAATGCTCTGACATGACAGATTCATAGTATTAAAACACTGTTCTCAAACACTCAATCTTCAGGTAAGTGTCAAAATAAAGGAAACACCAACATAAAGTGTCTTAATAGGGTGTTGGGCCTCTACGAGCCACCAGAACAGCTTCAATGTGCCTTGGCATAGATTCTACAAGTGTCTGGAACTCAAATCAAATTAATAATGGAGCGAATTGAAGGGATGTGATACCATTCCTCCATGAGAAATTCTGTCATTTGGTGTTTGGTTGATGATGGAAAACGCTGTCTCAGGCGCCACTCCAGAATCTCCCATAAGTGTTAAATTGGGTTGAGATCTGATGACTGAGACAGACACCCTTTAAACACCCTACGCTCCTTTGAGACCCCTCTTTCAAAGTCACTGAGATCTCTTCTTCTAGCCATGGTAGGCAACATAATTGGCATTATTAAGCAATGGGGCAGTTTTATACACTATCCTAAGCATGCTGGGATGTTCATTGCTTAATTAACTCAGGAACCACACCTGTGTGCAAGCACTTGCTTTCAATATCATTTGTATCCCTCATTTACTCAAGTGTTTCCTTTATTTCGGCAGTTACTTGTATGTCTGTCAACATCAGTACTTTATTTATTTAATGGAGAAAACTTTGAGAGTTTCCACATATTTACCTCAGCAAACAATTATACAGATTTGACCCTGAAAGTGCCTTTTAAAAAAGGGGGAAAACGAAATCATATCAAGTTGAGCTGTGTATCATAAGGGTTATAACAACATTAGTAGCACATATAATATGAAAATATGCCTGGTCCCAGATCTGCTGTGCCGTCTAGCCAACGCCTATGATCGTGTTTGTCAAGACAGCACAAACATCTCTGGGGTCAGGCTAGAATTGATCTGTCTTAATCTCAAAAAGACATCTGGCAGCATCATCAACTTGCTAACCCCCTATTTTCTATGTCACTTCATAATATTAGTCAATTAGTAATAAATGCATTACATTGACGTCACAACTCACAGTGCATTAATGAAAGGACAGACATCACAATCAGAGCAGATTGAGTTATAGAACAACACCACATACTGTAGGAGTATTACTGCACTTTTACATAATCTTTAGCAAAGAATTATAAACTAAAATTGCATTGAACTATTTGGGGATTTGAATATCACTCAATGTCACAAGATTACAGAATAAGAGTCTCTCTCCAGCTTTTTATACATGCTTTCTATTTTTTTTGTTAGGTCTGCTACTTATTTGAAAAACTGCATTTAGTAAAAACATGGCTAATAAATCATAATGCATTCACAACTAGTCAACCAACACCATCAATTTGTCAACAAAGTGAAATTCATTTGGTATACCTCTTCTTTTTCAAAAAATACAAATCAATCTTATAAATCCTATAGTCACATGACAGGTCTTTCCCTGGTTAAGAAGCCCAACGAAATAAAACACAAACAAGAACTCCCGCAAAAACATCTCTTCCAGAGCACTGCAGAATCAAGGAAACGGCTAGGCAATAAGACTACACGAGGGTGTTCGATAATACTACTACACACTTCAGTGTCTCTGGATGGTCAGGTGAAAATTCCCAGTTGGAAAAACATCTCAGCCAAGTTAGCTACTACTGTATTGTACATCACTAGCGATGGGTCTCGGGTTCAGTCTTCTGTGCCCAGATTCATAAAGCGTCTCACAGTAGCAGTGCTGATCTAGGATCAGTTTTGCCTCTAAATAATAATAATTAATAATAGGGGGAACAAGATCCTAGATCAGCACTCCTACTCTAAAACTCTGAATAAGGCCCTGATCTAGGAAGGACAGGTTCAGAGTCCATGTAGTTCCGGCTGACACAGCAGTAGTCTGTGCGCTCGACGTACAAGTTGACCTTCAGCACCCGACCTAGGATCAGATTACCCCTACCTAATCCTACCCGTAACCATTAGGTGGGCTAGATCAGTGGTAACCATTATCTGACCCTAGATCAGTGGTTAGGATCAATGTTGTACCTTCTCCAGGGTTGTGGTGGTGGCGTGGTGTTTTGCTGCCCTCTACGGGTGTGAGCAAGGCAGTGCAGGCGTGGCTCAGGAGGTTTTGGAAAGGAGGAGAAAGAGGAGGAAGGGCAGGGAAAGTGGAGGGGATTTGGCCGGGGACGGGGCTACTCATCGCAGCCCAACAACTCCATTCGCAAGGTGATGCGCTCGTGCCACGCCCACGGCAGAATGCGGACCAATCGGGCATAGAAGGGAGGCTCGAACACATTCTTTTTGTGGACGTTGTTGTCGCTGTTACCTGGGAAGATCTGGAAGTTGGGGAGCCAAATCACAAGCACAGAACTGATGGGTGATAGTTAGGGCAAGAGACACTGAACATCTATCATACAATATAAAGGTCATCATTAAATCTATGACATCTTGACTTTGCGTTTTAACCGCTGACTCAATAACACCTATATTTAATATCAACAAAGTAATTCAATTCGGTCTATTATTCTTAGGCAGGCACACGTTCATGCTTGGCTCCCTTTAAATGGATGTTCAAAATACATACGGCAGGGGAATATGCTCCACTTAAGGTTAGTGTAAAAACCATGTTAGGTTGTATTTTGGGTGGAACACCCCTTTAAGAACACCCTAAGAGAACACACTACTTTGGAGAGACAGATTTTTGCCACCTACCTTGTCTGTGCTGGTGACGTCGTCCTTGACTATGCTCCAGGACTGGCCGTCGTCGCTGTAGGCCACCTTGAAGGCAGAAACAAACTGGACTGCCCCAAAGTCCTTGGCCCCCTGGGTAATGATGCCTGTGATCCTCTTGGGGGACTCCAGGTCCACCTGTTACAGAAGAAGGAATTGTCAGAACAAGCATGGTTCAGTGCCGGACTCTGGTCTAGTGGCAAAGCTGCCGACTCCAGACTACAAATCCTCCTGGCAACGGGGGTTTGAGCCCACTGTGTGTCTGCCACTTTCTCATCTGTGCCCTTATTTGTCTGCATCCCCCACCACACTGTTCTGCCATGAAAAATAAGAATAGTGTCATTGGAACATCTTAGGCTTACCCAGATAAATTGAGTTCAAAACAAAATTGTCAGTAATTTTAGAGAGAGTAAACTTTCAGAGAGAATCTTCCAGTACTTTCACCAGCACCAACTCTAGCCTAGAGTTGAAGTCGGAAGTTTACATACACCTTAGCCAAACGGTAGCATTGCCTTTAAAACTGTTGAACTTGGGTCAAACGTTTTGGGTAGCCTTCCACAATAAGTTGGGTGAATTTTGGCCCATTCCTCCTGACAGAGCTGGTGTAACTGAGTCAGGTTTGTAGGCCTCCTTGCTCGCACACACTTTTTCAGTTCTGCCCACAAATGTTCTATAGGATTGAGGTCAGGGCTTCATGATGGCCACTCCAATACCTTGACTTTGTTGTCCTTAAGCCATTTTGCCACAACTTTGGAAGTATGCTTGGGGTCATTGTCCATTTGGAAGACCCATTTGCGACCAAGCTTTAACTTCCTGACTGATATCTTGAGCTGTTGCTTCAATATATCCACATCATTTTCCATCCTCATGACGCCATCTATTTTGTGAAGTGCACCAGTCCCTCCTGCAGCAAAGCACCCCCACAACATGATGCTGCCATGGTTGGTATGGTGTTCTTCGGCTTGCAAGCCTCCCCCTTTTTCCTCCAAACATAACAATGGTCATTATGGCCAAAAAGTTATATTGTTGTTTCATCAGACCAGAGGACATTTCTCCAAAAAAGTACAATCTTTGTCCCCATGTCCCCAAACTGTAGTCTGGCTTTTTTTAATGGTGGTTTTGGAGCAGTGGCTTCTTCCTTGCTGAGTGGTCTTTCAGGTTATGTCGATATAGGACTCGTTTTACTGTGTACATATACACTGCTCAAAAAAATAAAAGGGAACAATTAAACAACACAATGTAACTCCAAGTCAATCACACTTCTGTGAAATCAAACTGTGTACTTAGGAAGCAACACTGATTTACAATAAATTTCACATGCTGTTGTGCAAATGGAATAGACAACAGGTGGAAATTATAGGCAATTAGCAAGACACCACCAATAAAGGAGTGGTTCTGCAGGTGGGGACCACAGACCACTTCTCAGTTCCTATGCTTCCTGGCTGATGTTTTGGTCACTTTTGAATGCTGGCGGTGCTTTCACTCTAGTGGTAGCATGAGACGGAGTCTACAACCCACACAAGTGGCTCAGGTAGTGCAGCTCATCCAGGATGGCACATCAATGCGAGCTGTGGCAAGAAGGTTTGCTGTGTCTGTCAGCGTAGTGTCCAGGGCATGGAGGCGCTACCAGGAGACAGGCCAGTACATCAGGAGACGTGGAGGAGGCCGTAGGAGGGCAACAACCCAGCAGCAGGACCGCTACCTCTGCCTTTGTGCAATGAGGAGCAGGAGGAGCACTGCCAGAGCTCTGCAAAATGACCTCCAGCAGGCCACAAATGTGCATGTGTCTGCTCAAACGGTCAGAAACAGACTCCATGAGGGTGGTATGAGGGCCCGACGTCCACAGGTGGGGGTTGTGCTTACAGCCCAACACCATGCAGGACGTTTGGCATTTGCCAGAGAACACCAAGATTGGCAAATTCGCCACTGGCGCCCTGTGCTCTTCACAGATGAAAGCAGGTTGACACTGAGAACATGTGACAGACGTGACAGAGTCTGGAGACGCCATGGAGAACGTTCTGCTGCCTGCAACATCCTCCAGCATGACCGGTTTGGCGGTGGGTCAGTCATGGTGTGGGGTGGCATTTCTTTGGGGGGGGCGCACAGCCCTCCATGTGCTCGCCAGAGGTAGCCTGACTGCCATTAGGTACCGAGATGAGATTCTCAGACCCCTTGTGAGACCATATGCTGGTGCGGTTGACCCTGGGTTCCTCCTAATGCAAGACAATGCTAGACCTCATGTGGCTGGAGTGTCAGCAGTTCCTGCAAGAGGAAGGCATGGATGCTATGGACTGGCCCGCCCGTTCCCCAGATCTGAATCCAATTGAGCACATCTGGGACATCATTCCTCGCTCCATCCACCAACGCCACGTTGCACCACAGACTGTCCAGGAGTTGGCGGATGCTTTAGTCCAGGTCTGGGAGGAGATCCCTCAGGAGACCATCCGCCACCTCATCGGGAGCATGCCCAGGCGTTGTAGGGAGGTCATACAGGCACGTGGAGGCCACACACACTACTGAGCCTCATTTTGACTTGTTTTAAGGACATTACATCAAAGTTGGATCAGCCTGTAGTGTGGTTTTCCACTTTAATTTTGAGTGGGACTCCAAATCCAGACCTCCACGGGTTGATACATTTGATTTCCATTGATAATTTGTGTGATTTTGTTGTCAGGACATTCAACTATGTAAAGAAAAAAGTATTTAATAAGAATATTTCATTCAGATCTAGGATGTGTTATTTTAGTGTTCCCTTTATTTTTTTGAGCAGCAGTATATATATATATATATACACACACACTTTTCGCACCAAAGCACATGCATCTCTAGGAGACAGAACATGTCTCCTTCCTGAGCGGTATGACGGCTGTGTGGTCCCATGGTGTTTACACTTGCATACTATTGTTTGTACAGATGAACGTGGTACCTTCAGGCGTTTGGAAATTGCTCCCAAGGATGAACCACACTTGTGGAGGTCTCCAATTTTTGGGGGGCTGATTTCCTTTGATTTTCCCATGATGTCAAGCAAAGAGGCGCTGAGTTTGGAGATAGGCCTTGAAATACATCCACAGGTGCACCTCCAATTGACTCAAATGTTGTCAATTAGCCTATCAGAAGCTTCTAAAACCATGACATTATTTTCTGGAATTTTCCAAGCTGTCTAAAGGCACAGTCATCTTCGTGTATGTAAACTTCTGACCCACTGGAATTGTGATACAGGGAATTATAAGTGAAATAATCTGTCTGTAAACAATTGTTGGAAAAATGACTTGTGTCATGCACAAAGTAGATGTCCTAACAGACTTGCCAGAGCTATCGTTCTTTAAAACAAGACATTTGTGGAGTGTTTGACGAGTTTTCATGACTCCAACCTAAGTGTAATGTAAACTTCCGACTTCAACTGTATCTCCCTCAGCTACAGACCACCAAGTGTCCAACACCCACACCACATCACTTCCTACGGTTCCCTCTGAACCTCCTGCAGTTACCTGCAACCACTCGGAGCGGTTGGTGGTGGCCGCTGTCCAGGCGTTAGTCTTGCCCTGCTTGTCCAGCCGGGCGTAGTGGGACTGCCAGGTGAACGCCTCAATTCCCCAGGTGCGGTGGACACTTGAGGCCGAGATCTGGCGGTCGGAGAGCAGGCGCGACTTCATGCCCATGGGCTCAGAGCAACCTGCCGTGTTTGAATACACTGAAGTGAGACGACGAGCACCGGGAGGGAAAGAGAGAGAGAGAGAGAAGTATGATAGACAAGGGACAGACAGAGAAGCAAGGCCCAAGCCAGCCAGTCAGTGAGCAGCACAGGGAAAGCACATGCATGATGACCAGAGTTGTGGGGAGGTGGAGTGAGTAGTGACAGCCTGTAGTCATGCGGTACAGATTAGGGTTTCTGTTAGGGTTTTGGACGTTAAAAAAAATGTGAAAAGCCAATAACAGTTGATGGCCACAGTTAAAAAGAGCTACTATTTTTATTTCCCAACTGGTAATTGATGCGCGCTACCCATTTGCCATTCAAATGCATAGGCAACAGAAGACAGGTTTATCAGCGTGTCACACACCACTTTGCTATGAGCTGGAGGCAGTATGCATTTTGAAAACATATTTAAATTGTTTGAAGCCTGAATGTTTTACTAAATATTATGAGGCATGTCTTACCTTGCTTCAAAGTAGCAAGCCAAAAAACGACCATATCCATGGAGGCAATTACTTTATAGACTTCCTTCCATATGCCATTGAAACCAGTAGCCTCTTTCTCTTATGTTCTATTGGTTTTAAATAAACGTTTTCATTGTCCAGTAGCCAAAGGCACAATCCTAGTCATATTTGCATCTTTAGATCTCTCTCCGCTTTCAACATTTCTAATAGATATTTTCATGTCACATGAAACTGCTCACATGTGTGATGCACTTTTGACAAAAGGTGTTTTCCTGCTAATTGTATTATGGAACTAACATTCACGAGTAGCCTACTTTTGGACACATTTTTAATTGATCCTTTATTTAACTAGGCAAGTCAGTTAAGAACAAATTCTTATCAACAATGACGGCCTACGCGCATTGCTTATAAATGTGAATAAATAATATAGTTTATCAACATTTTAAGCTAAAAGTTCTGATCTGTTGCATCAGACTCATTCTTTAAAAATAAAATGTATGTAGCCAGTCCCACAACTGTCCTAAAAGTCTGTTTTGAATAGGATATTTCTTTCTTGACAAGCTGACCAATAAAATAGGTAACATTTTCTACAATGCGGGATAGATGGTAAATTGACATAGGCTTGTGATTTTGCTGTTCGTTACTCATCTTGTTGACTGAGGAAAAGTAAAACGTGGACAGTTATTGTAACACGTCTTCATAGTGTGCATCGGAATTCGGCAATGGAGCACTTTGTTGCAGCCTCGAATTAGCATGTTCCGTTAAGATGAATTACCATAATCGAAATGGGATCTCTGTCATTCTGAACACTGTGGGTAGACGCTCTAATCAGGTTATACACCCAATACATATGGATCCGGTAAATTTCTCAAATGTCCGGTCAATGAAAACCCTGGTTCAGCTATACAGCCATAGGGAAGAGAGTTGGGACAACTTATCTTCCATGATGTCACAAAACACTCTGTGGAGATGACATAAAAATGTGTGTTCCAAGTATGTAAACAGAGTGCAATTGCATGCAGAATGAGAACGCAATTGCCTTGGGGTTTTTGGTGGCAAAATGTCAGCCGTTCAAATGATACATCTCAACTCAAACGGAGTTGGCCGAAGTACGTTCACCTACGGCTCTAACGATAACGGTGGAGAGAGAGCGAGGAACGCCGCAGCATGCTTGTAGTTGGGCTGAGCGTCGTTGAGTAGTACTGTGAACATGCGAGCCTACAGTAGCACTAGCATGCGTGTCAGGTGCCCAAGCGTGTCACTTGTGTGCCATGCAGTTTGTATTGCAGGATGCTTTGTGTAACATGCATGTACGTGCGGTGCAAAGACCATAACCAAGCATAAACTGGCATAGCATGCTCTGACAGACAGTCACAGATGGACATTGCGGATCACTTTTAAAAACACACACACACACACACACACACACACACACAGATCAGTTTCCCTTAATTAGATGAAACAACGGCAGTGTGTTGGCGAGAACTCATGGCATCATTATAAAGCAAATAGAAAGTGCAGAAACTTTGTACAGAAAGTTGTTACACCAGAGAAAACATAGAAGGCACTCCAAAATATTCATCTAGTTATACTGGCATGGGAACAAGGCTGTGATGATGAATGTGACTGGCATATTATTCTTTTGTTACAATCCCAACACATTTGAGTCATTTACATGATAGGTCTCATTGCCAATATTTACACAGCAAAAAATGTCCATATGGTTTTGAAAAGTAATTTTTCTAAACGTTAGCCCCACCCAACCCCCTTCAGTAACACTACTGAAACACTTTCAGTCAGACCTAAACCAAAAACCTTCTGGTAAAACCAAAACATTCTGTATGATGTAACCATCTGACACACACTGAAAAGCAAACCCCATGCAGTTTGTTGACGATGTTATCAGTGTGTGTGTGTGTGTGTGTGTGTGTGTGTGCGTGCGGGTAGCCTAGTGGTTAGAGTGTTGGACTAGTAACCGGAAGGTTGAAAGTTCAAACCCCCGAGCTGACAAGGTACAAATCTGTCGTTCTGCCCCTGAACAGGCAGTTAACCCACTGTTCCTAGACCGTCATTGAAAATAAGAATTTGTTCTTAACTGACTTGCCTAGTTAAATAAATAAAACAAGTTTGTGTGTGTGTGTTTACCATTGAGCTCACAGCCCACCAGTTCCATGCGCAGGGTGCAGGCCTTGCGACAGACCACGGGGATGATGCGGAAGTACTGGCCAATGATGGGAGGGTCAAACAGGTTGGTCTTGGTGCTGTCGTTGTCCACGTTCCCCACAAACACCTGGAGAAATAGAAGAAAGGAAGAAAAGAATGAAAAATGTTACGAAATAATGACTTGAGGGAGTGATGTCAAAATGCATTACTTGAATTTCACCTGAGCTTTACAAAACAGGCCCCATGTGAATCAAACAGTATTTTTATTTGACCTTTATTTAACCAGGCAAGTCAGTTAAGAACAAATTCTTATTTTCAATGACGGCCTAGGAACAGTGGGTTAACTGCCTGTTCAGGGGCAGAACGACAGATTTTGTACCTTGTCTTGCCTTTCATTCATTTCCATGGAAATGGCACACTATTCCCAATATAGAACAAAGAAAAGCACACTACACAGTGAAGAGGGTGCAAATTCTACAACAGCCATATTGATAATATGTCTGTGTGTACATCTGAGAGAGTGTGCGCGCCTGTGCGTGTTCACTCACATTGTCCTTCTTCTGCCCATCCAGGCGGTACACGGTGTAGGTCCTCCCGTCCAGACTCGACGCCACTTTGAAGGCCTTGATGAACTCTGCTGACCCCATGCGGCTGGCGCCCTGCGTCACGATGCCCGTGAAACGCATCTTCCTCTGCATGTTAATCTGCACAAACGACAACGCGTTGTTTCAAATGTATTGCCATATAAGAGTGGACATTTGGTCCCGTAGTCATGGACCTTTCGCTGCACATAGAGAGGAATGACAAAAAAAAAGTGGTTACAAGGTCCACAGCAACAACATCAATCAATTGTATTTATAAAGCCCCTCTTACATCAGCTGAAACCCAGCCTAAAACCCCAAACAGCAAGCAATGCAGGTGTAGAAGCACGGCATTGCATCCATGCAATGAGCAGAGCCTCCGAGAATCAAACACATTTTAAATTGTGTCAGAATTAAAGCATCTCCTTGTTGCCTGTCTTTCATCTGCACTGATATGAAATAACCAGACAGGGGAATGTTATTGCCTTGTTGGTAGCCACAATATATTGCTTTCACCTATCCCCATGATGATGTTTTCAGATCAGTGCAGACGAGGAAGTGGAAGCCACTTTACTATGGAGATATCCTTTCTAGAGTAGATTAGGGTCGTGGTCATTAGGAACACCAGAACTGTTTTGGTATACTAAAAAAGAGCCTTTCTCATTAGACAAGTCCATGTAGCCTCTCCTGGTTTCAGTCAGTTTTCTTCCATTTGGTGCCTAGAGAACACGAGCCAGACAGTGGTGTTGGAGCCAGCCTGTCGTACTGTACTGACCTCTATCCAGGGGTTCCTATCATGGGAGGCAGAGGTCCAGGCATTTACCAGGCCTTTATTGTGAAGACGGGCCAGCTCGGGCCCCCAGCGCTGCAGGCCCAGGATGCCGTAGTGCACCGACGAGGCCGAGATCTGAGACTCTGCAATGCCTCCGCCCTCCATGCCCAACAGAGAGATACAGCCTGAGGGACAGACAGACAGACAGACATAGGTCACAAAAACAGGGCAGACAGAGACAGACAGACATAGGTCACAAAAACAGGGCAGACAGAGACAGACAGACATAGGTCACAAAAACAGGGCAGACAGAGACAGACAGACATAGGTCACAAAAACAGGGCAGACAGAGACAGACAGACATAGGTCACAAAAACAG
Source organism: Oncorhynchus tshawytscha (assembly GCF_018296145.1). Lineage (NCBI taxonomy): Eukaryota > Metazoa > Chordata > Actinopteri > Salmoniformes > Salmonidae > Oncorhynchus > Oncorhynchus tshawytscha. The sequence continues at coordinate 5,535,182 of NC_056447.1, read as the reverse complement.
GGCAGACAGAGACAGACAGACAGAGGTCACAAAAACAGGGCAGACAGAGACAGACAGACATAGGTCACAAAAACAGGGCAGACAGAGACAGACAGACAGAGGTCACAAAAACAGGGCAGACAGAGACAGACAGACATAGGTCACAAAAACAGGGCAGACAGAGACAGACAGACAGAGGTCACAAAAACAGGGCAGACAGAGACAGACAGACAGACATAGGTCACAAAAACAGGGCAGACAGAGACAGACAGACAGAGGTCACAAAAACAGGGCAGACAGAGACAGACAGACACAGAACCTAGTGGTTGAGGGAGTGAAGCAATGAAGAACAATCTAGCAGGTCAAATCTGTGGTGAAGTTAGTCTGGTTTATTATTTCACATTAGTACACATACATGCCCCACAAATCTATTGACTTTTTTTGACAACTGCCAACAGTTTGACATGAAAACATTAAGATATAAGGAAAATGAATATTCATGCTGAAAACCTCATAATAAACACCAATGGTATTCACTAAATGTATTGTTTTTATTTAGGATAATGTTTTACAGCTTTGTCATTGTAGTTTTTATTTTAAAATCATCTTCATTCATTATTTCATATATTTGAAAGGCCACACACTGAGGGCCAGAGATTATTACAGACACCTGTGATAACCTGAAGTACCCAAAAAGGGTCACTAGATGTCTTATGATAGATTCCATAAAATCCTTCAAAGTTACCAAATTATGTTAGTTTACTGGTAAACTTAGAAGTTTCCAGTAATATACCGTCCCATTGCATCCCTAGCTAGGACTATCTGTGAGTGGTCTGAGAGGGGAGGGGGAAATTGAAGACTAGCTGTTATTGGCAAAGGTTTGGATCTTTCTTATTGGTCTATTAACTAATTTACTGCCTGGTGATGTCACCAGGAAGGTGAAAACTCCCTCCCATCAAAACAGGCTGAAATTTCAAACAGCTCTTACACTAAAAAAGGACATTATCACCAATTTCACAGTATTAGTTTAACCTCATAATGTAAATTTATATACACACACAACACAGGAACATTACATTTTTGACTGCACTGGGCCTTTCATTTGGTTACATTATGATTTTCTTTATCACATTCAGCCTAATGTCTTTTATTGCACTTAACAAGATCATGGGGGACTAAGGCTAATAGAGAGCCAGTGTGTGTGTGTGTGTGTGTGTGACTGGTGCTCACGCAGTTGGCAGTGCTTGCCCACGTAGGGGGACGGACAGCGGCAGTTGAAGTCTCCATTTAGGTCCCTGCAGGAGCCACCGTTCTTGCACGGCTGGCCGACACAGTCATTCACATCTGTTGAGAGAAATGATGGCCATTATCAGTCACTGGCCTACAATCAACAGAACAGAACAATGATTGATAAGATGATATGGACAGGGGTGATCGGATCCTAAAAATCAGCCCTCCTACTCTTGAGATGCTTTTTTTTTTGAGCACAGGCCCCAAACTGAAATGGGGAAATATGTACATGCTTATACTGGATGATGAACTGACGCTTCATGCGGTTTTCAGATTAAGTCATTTTTTGACTTCCTCCTGAAGTTTTTTTCCCCCCCTTCATCTACACTTGGCTTTTGACTATGTGCAAATGAGCTCTGATAAAGCTATTAGTAAACAGCAGCAACGCAATGGCTCAGATGAGCTGTTGTGTGGCCCAATTATCTGAAACTCTTTGAACTACCCCTAGATGGCGCACTTTAATGGTATACGCTGGACGTGCGGTGTGTTTTTTTTTAGAGAGAGGGTGCTTGGCAACTGGCAGCGCTTTCAGAGGACAGCATGCATCAGAACAAACTTTTTAATCTTTCGCCCACAAGATTTGAAGGCATGACTAAACTTCCTTTGAACACTGCCCTAGATTGACTGTGTTTACTGTTTACCATATTTTTTGTAGAATATGACCCAAATCTCACTTGTTGTCAGTGAAGTGTGATCAGTGTGATTCTGTGCTCAGGGCCAGGCAGGCAGTCAGTCGCCCACTAGGGAGGCACCAATGATGTATATAAACCCGGCACCCTCTTCCTAAAGCCCACGGGGCATCCTGCTCTGAGATTAATGTTACTTCTCAAGAGACACACTCACAAAGTCACAAACACAATTACTCATAATACAGAATACTAGTACACACAGACACAGTCTCATAACTAGGGCCTAGGGTTTTTCCAAGCCAGCATGCATCAGAACACACTCAAAGTAACACACACACACACAATCAGCAGGAATGAGTCAAAAGCCAAAGCACCTTGGACTTAAAGCTCAATCCGAGATTTGCACAACTACAGCTGCTGTTTCTAAAAAGCCGAAAGCTCCTTCAAGCCCTCTTACAGTCTCAAGGTATTTTCGTGTGGTGTAGGCCTATTCCTATACTGTTACGGAGGAGCATATGGCTTCGCAGTATTTAAGGGCAACACCATATTCTCTCTTGACAGACTTCACACCTTAGCAAGAGGACATGGGGACACACACAGAGAGACTCATGGGCTCCCGAGTGGCGCAGAGGTCTAAGGCACTGCTTGAGACGTCACTACAGACACCCTGGTTCGATTCCAGGCTGCATCCCAACCGGCTGTGATTGGGAGTCCCGTAGGCCGCGCACAATTGGCTCAGCGTCGTCCGGGTTTGGCCGGTGTAGGCAGTCATTGTAAATAAGAATTTGTTCTTAACTGACTTGCCTCGATAAATGTAAAAAAATATACATATAAAAAATGTAACACACATGCATACATAAAACCTACAGAAATTGACAGACACCCTATTTTCCTTTCTACGTGACACCATGGGTGACAGACGCTCTCTATTTGCGTCAGCGATGGCCCCTCTGCATCAAGAGGATTTGGCACATCGTAAACCAGTGGTATTCAAAGTCGGGGTTGCGACGAGGAACTGCAGTGGGGTTAAAAAAAAAAAAGTATAGATTATTGTATTGGACAACATACGCTGAGTGTACAAAACATTAGGAATACCTGCTCTTTCCATTAGACTGACCAGGCGAAAGCTATGATCCCTTATTGATGTCACTTCAATCAGTTTCGATAAAGGGGAAGAGACAGGTTAAAGAAGGATTTTTAAGCCTGGAGACAATTGAGACATGGGTTGTGTATGTGTGTCATTCAGAGGGTGAATGTGCATGACAAATGATTTAATGGGGTATGGTAGTAGGTGCCAGGCGCAACGGTTTGAGTGTGTCAAGAACTGCAATGCTGCTGGGTTTTTCACGCTCAACAGTTTTCCGTGTGTATCAAGAATGGCCCACCACCCAAAGGAGATCCAGCCAACTTGACAACTGTGGGAAGCATTGAAGTCAACATGGGTCAGTATCCCTGTGGAATGCTTTCAACACCTTGTAGAGTCCAATACCCAATGAATTGAGGCTGTTGTGGGTCAACTCAACATTACGAAAGATCATTTGAAAAATACAATTTTATGAAGTAAATGTATTCATTGGAATTTAAAGTTATTTGTTGATGTAAAAATCTAAACGTAACGATTTTAAGCTTGTGTCATTAGATTTGGGGCCGCGAGAAATTCTTGGGAAAGAAATGGGGTGCCCAGAAATAAATAAAAAGAGAATAATAATGGGTTCCCCAAAGAAAAAGTTTGAATACCACTACCGTAGACCATGCTGCAGCTTGGCTGGTTACCTCAAGAGCCATACAGACGCTGTAATCTGCCATACTTAGAGAGAGGGGGAGTGAGGTAGAAAAGGTGGCCTGAGGAGGAGGAAGGAGGGAGGGAGGACAATAGCCCTGGGACACTACCCATCCTGGGACATCTAGTGCTCCAGAGTGACGTGGTGTGTGAAGGAGGTTGGAGGCCAAGGGCCAACTGGAGCAACGGGTCACAGCAGGACACAGGGACCGAGTTGTTTTTGTCTCAGTCATTTTTTATTTTTTTTACCTCTAGTTCAAAATGATACACAGTAAAAATCTATGGTAAGAATTTATTTTATCAATAAAACACCATACTGTAACTCTCACATGTCCTGGTATGGGTTTCAGCTAGCAGTGTGCCAATTGTATAGATAGATGTATGGTCCCAGTATAGACATGAAAAGATTGAGGCTATTGAGTGGATGAGCGCACACAGGATCATCAATACTCAGGCTTTGTTTGTGCACGAAGCAAAAACCAATACAGATCTAATTGTCATTGTTTGTAATGTGACCCAGATAGATCCATGCAGAGCAAGGTCATCTGGCAGCGGTGCATCTGACAGAGTACACGACACAGCCTGAGCATCTGAGCTAGTAGGCAGCGCTAGCGGCATGAGGTGTACACAGAGGCGTCATGCCCATAAGGGGCACGTGACCCCTCAGATTTGTCCTGTTAAAAATAATAGCAATCATATTTTTTGGATTCATTTTTTGCTGTCGTTTCTCTGTAATACTACCAGCCAACAAGCAATTTTATGAAGTTGGCTTTAACTAGCCCAAACACACTAGGTTCCCAATCTCATAAATAGCTACCAAGAAGCCTATCAGGCTATCAGTCAAGTTAGAGTAGCTAGCTTGTCTAACTATCTTAGCTGGCATGCCTGCTGGCAAGGTTGGTAGACTAAGAAAAGCAAGCAATTAATAAGACTCACATTCCTTTCAATATTTTACCCAGGAGAGAAGATTTGGTTTCTTTAACAAAATAACCACCAGTCAGGAGGATAAAGACAGCTCAAGAGATATGCAGAAAAATAGACATTTCTATATAATTAAATATAATAATTATGGCTATAGATTGCAGGAAAAAGCTGTTTCAGGTGTTTGAAAAATGCCAATTCGCCAACTTTCCAACAGGGGCCTAGCCCCCCTCCAGACCACTCCCCAGCCATCCTCACGTACTTTATGCCCCCTCAGATGTTGGGGATGCGTGACACCCCTGAGTGTACCGTACAGCTTTGTGCACTCCTGCAGGCCTGTGAGTAATGGCTTCCTTATACAGTATGTTTGCATTGTGATCCATTGACATGGATGTGATCCATTGCCTCATGCCCACTGATGGTTAAACTGGCAGTGACTCCATCCCTCTTTAAAAGGGTCAATCTTTAGATTTTTTAAAAACTTTTAAATTCATGATATAGCCATTGATTTTTTAAAGAAAGTACCTTGTAAAATGCCTCATGACCTGAGTTCAAATGTGAGAGTGGTCACATTTCTCCAGCCCCACCCCTTAGCTGTTTACCGAAACAAATGACAGGGTGGTAGTTTTGTTATAATTTCCAATCCCAGATTTCCCCTTTAAGGAATCCAGGTTGGAAAAGTCCCTGGCATGGGACACTGCCACAAACACCGGAATAATTATAACTGTGAATCCTTGTAATGTTGTATGTAATATTTGTTCATGTGTAAATCAATCCCATAAGGGATGGGCTGCCAATTAGCGATTTGACACCCCAAAAATGTACGAAATCATTTCATTTATTCGGAAGGGTACAACTGGGGGTGCCCCCAACGACAATATAGTGCCAGGTTTAGCCACAGAGCTGCTAAATTAAGTGTATGATAAAATTGATATTTGCTCAGTGAAAACCTTTTGGGGGCTAGCAGAAGTCCATAGAGATCCTCTAAAAATGTCCAAGGATATCCCTGGTTCCAGACTTTGCCAGACCTTGGTGTGGGACCATGCGTTATGTGTTGGTTCTTAATGAATATGCAGAGATTTGACAGTAGAGTTTTGTAGTCACTGATATCCTATAATTGAGGGTTATATGCTTATTTTTATATGTAATTCTATGATTGTAGTATTGTAGGTGGTCTGGCTATATACTGTGCGACAGAACGCTACAAGATTATAGCAACGGAAACATAAATTAGGTTGATTAGTGCAACGGACCTGAGCCCATTACGGTCTGGTGTTCTATCACCAATTTAGTAAAAATGACCTCCCCTCCTCAAACGCTACCAGAAACTACCTGTAAACAGAGCAGTGCGTGACCAGTTGAGTCAAAAAAACAGTCACACAAAAGTGCACACACCCACATAAACAGAAATGGATACACACACACACACACACACACACACAACTCCCCAGGGGGTGCAGAGCTCAATCAGGCCAATTTGGACTAGCCACATCCTGGGTGTGGTTGAAGCACCTCTTAAAACCAGAAATCTGCCTGCCACACACACACGCTTACAAACACTGACACACACGTGCACTTACACACAACCCTAATTACAGACACACAGACACACTAATCTGTTGACAAACACCTACAAATAACCAACACAGAATAAAACAGAGGTCATCCCCAGTTTAACATTTAAGCTCTCAGAGGCCATTTCAGCAGTGCCATTTCAGTCTCACAGTTGCAGTCGTCGGAGCCTATTTAGGAGCTGACACTAAAGTGAGTAAACAGCATTGGACATGGATTTCAGCATTAGACACTACCTTCCCATTGAGGCTTTCAGGCCAATTTCACACAGCTGGTAGAAGTGCTGGTGTCAGACGTGAGTGGAGGCTGTGACATTGTCGGGGCAGACTTAACTCACTTTTTTCTTCCCATTTTACCCCGGCAACAGGGAGTGGGAGTGCTGCGCTCAGGACCACTTTCTGTTGGCTGGATGAGCATGAGAGCCCGATTTGTGTGTGTGTTTGCCAAGTACGCGTGTGTGTTCTCTAAGTGTGTGTGAGCTCGCCAATTGTATCTGTGTGTGCGTGTGTGTGTGTGTATGGTAGCTCGCCAAGTGTGTAGGTGTGCCAGTGTGTTCTAGCGTGCAGGTGAGGACGCCAACCTAGCTTCAGCTACTAGGGTACGCCTCCGCGTTGGCTGCTTTCTAAGAGTCACCTTGACTGAGCCTACTGTACCCTGCTCCCACCACACACTTTGACCACAGTTTGCAGGAGCTGCCGAGGATGCGCTTCGCTCACACACACACACACACACACACACACACACACACACACACACACACAGTACAGAGCAATAAAAAATGTTCAAACAGGCATCAGGAATGCTAAACGAATAGGTAAGTTGGGAGACAGAGAAAGAATAGGCCAAGTACATGAACAGCACTTAGGGACCTCATATACTTCTGCTGTCAAATGAATAATCTTTACAGTCCTCCCCACGACATTATTTAATTAGCGTAAAAGCTAGCTAGTACTTAAGCTTTTATTTTCTGGGAAGTGGGTGATGTACTATGGAGTCAGGGCTTGGCCAAGCACTGTTTTTTCATGCACATAGATAAGCATGGCTGTGAACTTTTAAAGTCATGTTAAATTATTTATATACACACACACACACACACACACACACACACAGTGGGGCAACAAAGTATTTAGTCAGCCACCAATTGTGCAAGTTCTCCCACTTAAAAAGATGAGAGAGGCCTGTAATTTTCATCATAGGTACACTTCAACTACGACAGACAAAATGAGAAGAAAATAATCCAGAAAATCACATTGTAGGATTTTTAATGAATTTATTTGCAAACTATGGTGGAAAATAAGTATTTGGTCAATAAAAAGTTTCAATACTTCGTTATATACCCTTTGTTGGCAATGACTGAGGTCAAACGTTTTCTGTAAGTCTTCACAAGGTTTTCACACACTGTTGCTAGTATTTTGGCCCATTCCTCCATACAGATCTCCTCTAGAGCAGTGATGTTTTGGGGCTGTTGGTGGGCAACACAGACTTTCAACTCCCTCCAAAGATTTTCTATGGGGTTGAGATCTGGAGACTGGCTAGACCACTCCAGGACCTTGAAATGCTTCTTACAAAGCCACTCCTTCGTTACCCGGGCGGTGTGTTTGGGATCATTGTCATGCTGAAAGACCCAGCCACGTTTCACCTTCAATGCCCTTGCTGACGGAAGAATGTTTTCACTCAAAATCTCACGATACATGGCCTCATTCATTCTTTGCTTTACGCGGATCAGTCGTCCTGGTCCCTTTTCAGAAAAACAGCCCCAAAGCATGATGATGTTTCCACCCCCATGCTTCATAGTATGTATGGTGTTCTTTGGATGCAACTCAGCATTCTTTGTCCTCCAAACACAACGAGTTGAGTTTTTACCAAAAAGTTATATTTTGGTTTCAGTTGACCATATGACATTCTCCCAATCTCCTTCTGGATCATCCAAATGCTCTCTAGCAAACTTCAGACGGGCATGGACATGTACTGGCTTAAGCAGGGGGACACGTCTGGCACTGCAGGATTTGAGTCCCTGGCGGCGTAGTGTGTTACTGATGGTAGGATTTGGTACTTTGGTCCCAGCTCATGTCTGTCACAGTTGAAGTGTACCTATGATGAAAATTACAGGCCTCTCTCATCTTATTAAGTGGGAGAACTTGCACAATTGGTGGCTAACTAAATACTTTTTTGCCCCACTGTGTGTGTGTGTATATATATATATATATTACACACACACACACACACAGTTGAATTCAGAAGTTTACATACACCTTAGCCAAATACATAAACTCTGTTTTTCACAATTCCTGACATTTAATCCTTGTAAAGATTCCCTGTCTTAGGTCAGTTAGGATCACCACTTTATTTTAAGAATGTGAAATGTGAGAATAATAGTAGAGAGAATGATTTATTTCAGCTTTTATTTATTTCATCACATTCCCAGTGGGTCAGAAGTTTACATACAAAATAGTATTTGGTAGCATTTACTTTAAATTGTTTAACTTGGGTCAAACGTTCTGGGTAGCTTACCACAAGCTTCCCACAATAAGTTGGGTGAATTTTGCCCCATTCCTCCTGTCAGAGCTGGTGTAACTGAGTCAGGTTTGTAGGCCTCCTTGCTCGCACACACTTTTTCAGTTCTGCCCACAAATGTTCTATAGGATTGAGGTCAGGGCTTCATGATGGCCACTCCAATACCTTGACTTTGTTGTCCTTAAGCCATTTTGCCACAACTTTGGAAGTATGCTTGTGGTCATTGTCCATTTGGAAGACCCATTTGTGACCAAGCTTTAACTTCCTGACTGATGTCTTGAGATGTTGCTTCAATATATCCGCATAATTTAATCCTGCAGCAAAGCACCCCCACAACATGATGCTGCCACCCCCGTGCTTCACAGTTGGAATGGTGATCTTCGGCTTGCAAGCCTCCCCTTTTTCCTCCAAACATAACAATGGTCATTATGTCCAAACAGTTATATTTTTGTTTCTTCAGACCAAAGGACATTTCTCCAAAAAGTATGATCTTTGTCCCCATGTGCAGTTGTAAACCGTAGTAGCTTTTTTTAATGGCGGTTTTGGAGCAGTGGCTTTTTCCTTGCTGAGCGGCCTTTCAGGTTATGTCGATATAGGACTCATTTTATTGTGGATATTTATTGTGGATATAGATACTTTTGTACCCGTTTCCTCCAGCATTTTCACAAGGTCCTTTGCTGTTGTTCTGGGATTGCTACTTTTCGCACTCCTTTTCTCTAGGAGACAGAACGTGTCTCCTTCCTGAGCGGTATGACGGCTGTGTGGTCCCATGGTGTTTATACTTGCATACTATTGTTTGTACAGATGAACGTGGTACCTTCAGGCGTTTGGGAATTGCTCCCAAGGATGAACCACACTTGTGGAGGTCTCCAATTCTTTTTTCAGAGGCTGATTTCCTTTGATTTTCCCATGATGTCAAGCAAAGAGGCACTGATTTTGAAGGTAGGCCTTGAAATACATCCACAGGTACACCTCCAATTGACTCAAATGTTGTCAATTAGCCTATCAGAAGCTTCCAAAGCCTTGACATAAATTTCTGGAATTTTCCAAGCTGTTTAAAAGACACAGTCAACTTAGTGTATGTAAACTTCTGACCCACTGGAATTGTGATACAGTGAATTATAGGTGAAATAATCTGTCTGTAAACAATTGTTGGAAAAATTACTTGTGTCATGCAAAGTAGATGTCCTAACCGACTTGCCAAAACTAAAGTTTGTTAACAAGACATTTGTGGAGTGGTTGAAAAATGAGTTTTATTGACAGAGGACAGAGGAGCCTCTTAAAGAAGAAGTTACAGGTCTGTGAGAGACAGAAATCTTGATCAAAATTACAGGCCTCTCTCATCTTTTTAAGTGGGAGAACTCGCAAAATTGGTGGCTGACTAAATACTTTTTTGCCCCCCTGTATATATATGGGCATGAACATTTAGTTTCGAAATAGCATGCTAAGAGGCTGAAATCATTCACCTCCCAATTGAACCATGTATTGCCCAATAGGCAGTACCACCACAGTTCATTCACTTTGATGTGGGAGGGGAAAACTGAGTCAGAGTTGTTGACCTGATCGGACTCTTTCTGGTTTCTGTGTGCACGCTGCTGCGGATAAAAGGGAGGAAAAAAGTGCTGACCATTGTCTCTCTGTTTGGTATGATTGTGTGTGTGTGTGTGTGTGTGTGTGTCCCAGCCCCCACAGGCAGTGTCAGCCAGCAGAAGGGTTGAACACATAGAGCAAAGCACCTGGGGCCAAACAAAGGGACACAGCACATTTCACTCATTTAAAAAGCTCTTATATGAAATGTAAAAAAAAAAAAAATGTTGCTCTACATTTGTGAAAGGACATGTACAGTATATATGGCTACTTCCTTTCAAACTAAAATGAGATATTTGCATTTTTCGGTTGCTCCATTTGTCTTATTCTGTGAGATCGCAGCACACGGTCACCATCTGTCTCTTATGTGCAGCGCTTGAGGCGGCTCGGGGGCCAAGCACATTCTGCCAGTTGGGAGTTGAACCTTGCCATATCCGGAGAGACGGTCCTGTAAGGACAACAGCTGCGTGGGTTGAGAAACTCACTCACTGCCTCCTGGGCCTCTGTGCCCATGTCAGAGTAACTGGTTTTATTGGATCACATGCTGCATTTACACAGGCAGCCCAATTCAGATCTTTTGTCAAATTAGTGGCAAAAGAGCTGATCTGATCGGTCAAAGACCAATTGGTGGAAAAAGATCAGAATTAAAAACACAGCCTTGTTTCTCTATGTCTAGTCTATTACAACAACACCTCCGACCTCTGGACCTCATTGTTTCCATCCCAGGGGCTCAGTTCTTGTGATTGCGCCACAATGAGGTGGTCAAAGTGGTGGTCAGTCGGAGTGTGTTGAGATATCCGTTTGAATCCACTTTTTTTTAGTAAATCAAGTTTGATATGATTCAAATTGGATATCAATCCACCGTTCTGCCTAGATAACATTACAACATTTGCATCTTCATGCAAAGTAAATGGCGCCAAGCGTATCACATTAGCATTTTCAAATGAATATTGGCAGCCATGTGTTTCCATACTAAAACAGCTTGTCTAATAGATTCTATGTGAATTTAAACTGGGCAGCTTGTAGTTGTGGAGTGGCTCTCATAAATGAATATTGGCAGCCATGTGTTTCCATACTAAAACAGCTTGTCTAATAGATTCTATGTGAATGTAAACTGGGCAACTTATGGAGTGGCTCTTACTGTTCTGGCAGTGGACTCCGTCAAAGCCATCTTGGCACGTGCAGATGTACTCGCTGAAGACGTCCCCTCGGCGTGACTGGCCAGTCACCTCACAGATGGCATCGTTCTTGCAGGGGTTGGGGTTGCAGGGCCCTGGGTAGTAAATATAACTTATTATTAACCCTTATTGTACCAGGTAGGCTGACCGTGATCAAATTCTCTTTTTACAGCAATGACCTAGGGCAGAGTAGCAAGGGAGGGGGAGAGGGAACGATCGGATTAGGATTGGAAATAAAGTGTAGTACAGGCAGCCTCTCAGAATCTTCCTCTAACACTGTCTATGTAACATCTGTCGGTGTATAACACCGTGTATGAAGCCGCTGAAAACACCCAATGAAGACTTCCTATAAGCATTCATAACAGCTTGGGATTTTATTAGGATTCCCATTAACTGACGTCATAACGACAGCAAGTCTTCCTGGGATCCGACACATAACGAAAAAAATGACATTAGAGACAGTTGAAATACCTGAAAGGTAGCATTTAATCATTATATTCAGGGATCAGTATTTGTCCAGTCATGTTTGATCTCATTAGAGGTATTTAAAAAAAATGTTTTCTTGATGGTGAGTTGACTTTTGGCTTGGGAAATATGAGTTGGCATAACTGGCTTACATATAACTTTACAAATTAATACCTATCCTTGATACTCAAGTCAAAGACCTATAGTCGCTATATAATGCAGATATGAATACTGTTCTTTTCTCCGTACCAGCCTCTGTGTCGTTGCAGGTGTCCCCGGTGTATCCGTCGGGGCAGATACAGATGAAGGGGGCTCCGGCCCCGGTCACACAGATCCCTCCGTTACCGCAGACGTTTACCTCACAGTAGTCACCTGGGGGAGAGAGGAACAGTGAGCATTATTGAAGTCAAGAGACCTCTTTCGCAAGGGAGAAAAGGCGATTGTTTATTTAACAATGTATACAGATACAGTTCCCATAGGGAACAATGTTTCTAGCCCTGTAATTCCTACAAAGTTAATAAATTAACCTTTATTAGGTCAAAAGAGCCTAACGTATTATTGGGAAAACAAATATAATATACACATTTGCCTGTTACCCTGTGTGACGATTTCACATTCATAAATGTTTTAGCATAGCAATATGGCCAGTTGGCTTTCCTGGAGTGGGGAGAGAGAGAGGGTCTGATAGTATGGCATTTCCTGTCTGTGGTGACACAGAGTGATTGAGATAACACACTGACAACACACTGACATCACACTGACATCACACCGTATACTCGCACTTATCCAGAACGACTCACAGGAGCAACAAGGGTTAAGTGCCTTACTCAAGGGTACATCAGAATTTTCATCTAAAACCAGCTTGGGGATTTGAACCAGCGACCTTTCGGTTAGTGGTCCAACGCTCTTAATGGATAACCTACTTGCCACCCGTATTAGGCCAAGGGATGATACAGCACTGACTGTCATGAGTGGCTTGGCTGCGCTGGCCTAGCCTGCTGACACGGCAATACTAGACACAGACACTGGATGTTTCCAGTCACTAGTGTCTGGTTCCACTGTTGTCAGTTAGCCCACAGCATGTCAAGCTTTAGGGTAGGGAATCAGACCCTGCGTCCCAATAATCTTTACTTTCTCCTGAAAGTGTGTACTTGTACACTGCTCTCCCACAAGTGTAAACCCATTGGATTGGAGTAGAAATGGGCGACAGGGAGTTTCCACCATATTTCTCATTGAGGAAATACAGAGTGTCGCTAGGGTAAAAAGAAAGCAATGAGGGGAAATGTGTGTTTTAAAAAAATGCTGATTGTAGATTAGACAACTGGGAAAACAATTGCAGTCTCCAATATAGAGAGTGATAAATCAGAAGGAACTTTGACAGTAAGTGGGGAACACTAGATTGCTATGAAGTGTTGCTTAAGACACTGTAGACTTGGCACTTTCCCAAATGGACACTGACCATTTTCAAGGAAGTTGAGGTAAAACATATAGACAGACCGTATATAGGCCATCCAATTAGCTAATTATGGGTTCAACATAAAGTGAAAATAAGCTCATGTTCACAATAATACAGTGAGTGCCCTAAACAGACTCATCCAGAATGCTGCCTCATATTTAGTTCCCAGCCGCCCACCTCAAACATAGGTTGGAAAGTCGTAGGAGTAGTGGTGTTTGGAAAGCTACTGTAAACTCCTGGAGGCTATCATTTTGCTGAGGTTATAGTTCTTCTCAGCGGTCCTAGAGAGCCTGGCCTCCCACAAGGCCATGGTGAAAATGGCACGTTCATGAGAGACTCCAAACTTCCTGTGTCTCAGTCTTCCCCTTCTATATTTCTCTGGCATCAAAAACACACCAGAACCTCTGTGCAAAGTTTATCCAGGGTGAACACGGCTCAAAGACGTGCCCGTGGAGCTCACGTCTTCATATCCTGTTTTGGGAACAGACTAAATGTGGTTTCAGTACAGTAGGTCCCCTTTAAGTGAAGAGGCATTGGCCCTGTTCAAATACTTTAAAGTGCACACATCCTTCCTCATTCTCTAGAGGTAATCACAGATCATAAGTGTTTGATTTCGATAAGATAAAAGAAAATCTGCCACCTAATTGCTTTTCCACAATCTAACAAATTCAGATGTGAGGAAAGGATGCATTTCAAAGTATTCAAAAAGAGGGCCATCGTCCAAGACCTTTTTGGTCTTCCTCAGTCGGATCTTCATTTTTAGGAGGGGAATTACAAATGCCATCCATCTTCTTCTTCATAATGTACTGTCTCTCTATTTGGCAAGAACCTGCTAATAGAAATAGATACTGGACAGATGTGAATGCGTGATACATTTGCACCAACATTCTTTTTCGATATGTAGCCTAAAGCCAAGTCATCAACATGCATTTCCCAGGGATATCCGTGTTACAGTGGTGTCATGGCCTTGATGGTGTTTTGAGTCTCAGTCTCTGGAGAGTTGCAACATGGCAAAGCCTTGGCTGGCAGCACCCACACAACCTTATCTAAATGTTTCTGTCTGTTTATCTTCAGGAAGGAATAAAAACCTCCCTTTTCCTACCAAAGCTCCTTCAGAAAAACCTTGATAGCTAAGCAAAATGTAGGTCTAGAATGACCTTCTGAACAACGACCTAACTGGGTCGTGTTGGTACACGATAGGGAAACTATTTTGCGACGGAAAACGAAAAGTGCTGATAGTACCTTGCCGTTTCACAGAGTTTTCTTTTATTTGGTGCCTACTATGAACGGCCCTGGTCTTACAAGCTGATCTGTGGATCATGTGCTACTTTTAGGTATTGTGAGGAAATTCAATTAGGGACACAATTATTGTCAAATGGTTAAGGCTTAGAAATGGTGGTGTAACCACAATGACTCCCTAGAAATTCCTTTTACCTCATGTAGTAAGACGTGAGACCAAAAAAGGGTTAAAAATCTAAATATATTTTATATTTGAGATTCTTCAAAGTAGCCATCCTTTGCCTTGATGACAGCTTTGCAAACTATTGGCATTCTCTCAACCAGCTTCATGAGGTAGTTACCTGGAATGCATTTCAGGTAACAGGTGTACCTTGTTAAAAGTTCATTTGTGGAATTTCTTTCCTTCTTAATGCGTTTTAGCCAATCGGTTGTGCTGTGACATGGTGGGGGTGGTATAGCCCTAATTGATAGCCCTAATTGGTAAAAGCCCAAGCCCATTTTATGGCTAGAACAGCTCAAATAAGCAAAAGAGTAAACAGTCTAAGGATCGGCCCCTTTTTTTCAATTTTCGCCTAAAATGACATACCCAAATCTAACTGCCTGTAGCTCAGGCCCTGAAGCAAGGATATGCATATTCTTGGTACCACTAGAAAGGAAACACTTTAAAGTTTGTGGAAATGTTAAAGGAATGTAGGATAATAAAATCTATTAGATCTGGTAGAAGATAATACACAGAAAAACACTATATATATATATTTTTTTTGCACCATCATCTTTGAAATGCAAGAGAAAGGCCATAATGTATTATTCCAGCCAAGGTGCAATTTTCCAGCAGTGTATGTGCAACGTTTTAGTCTGATCCAATGAACCATTGCATTTCTGTTCAAAATGTTGTATCAAGACTGCCCAATATGCCCAATTTGTTAATTAATAAATGTTCATGTTCAAAACTGTGCACTCTCAAACAATAGCACGGTATTCTTTCACTGTAATAGCTACTGTAAATTGGACAGTGCAGTTAGATTAACAAGAATTTAATCTCTCCTGGGAAATGTTCTAGTTACATACAACCTCATTCTAACTGCATTAGCCTATGTTAGCTTAACCGTCCCGCAGGGGACCCACCAATTCTGAAGAAGGTCAGTCAATACGGAAAATTTCAAGAACTTTTAAAGTTTCTTCAAGGGCCATTGCAAAAACCATCCAGCTCAATGATGAAACTGGCTCTCATGAGGACCACCACAAGAAAGGAAGACCCTGACTTACCACTACTGCAGAGGATACGTTCATTAGGGTTACCAGCCTCAGAAATTGCAGCCCAAATAAATGCTTCAAAGAGTTCAAGCAACAGACACATCTCAACATCAACTGTTCAGAGGAGACTATGTGAAATCAGGCCTTCATGGTCGAAGCTGGTTGAGAGATTCATTCATTGGCGGATGTGGTGGATTGAGACACAGTCCATGCAAAAAAACATCTCTAACTTAAACTGACGGGTTGTGATGGGGATTTTTTTAATGATATTTCTTAGATTGACGCACGGATGCGACAATAGACTTAATTATAAGCACGGGAACTTTTCAAGAAAAAAGAAAAAAACATTTCGGCTGGCTCTTTCCCATCAACATTATATTTTCTCCTCTAAGTAAGCAACTCTTCACAAACACAACTGATTCTGTATTGAGAAACAGCCTAACAGACCAATTTCAAATGCATTGCGTTGTTCAGCTAAAGTCACCTGACCAACATATAGCTAAAGTATCACTTTCATTTATTGAGAAATGACAGTTTCATTTTTCTGACTCATTGGCGGTAGGTCACAGAATTGGAATTTCAGTATACTTCCTGAATTGACTTTAATTAAAATGGCATTGACCCCAACCCTTATCGTCAGTATTGAATGAAGATGGAGACAGAGCATAGGGTGGAGTTTAGAAGGGCATTGCTGAATCCTTGGCAGCCGTGGGATTATTAACATGTTTGATCAGCTGAACTGTTTGATCAGCCTCTCTCAACAGCTGAAGTGTTGAGTTCGGGAAGGAAGGAAGTCTGAGGAGACCAAAGGCCCTTTTATCATACTCATTGATTATATTTCATCTCTGTGAGCGTAAAAAAAATATATATATTTAGTACATGTATTGGCCAAAGAGGAAAAGTTAATAGCAGTTGAATAAACATGCCCTGATAAAAGTGTCTGCAGTAGAGGGGTTTAAAGGGATACTGTGAAATTTAAGTTGTTTTTCTACTTACCCAGAGTCAGACATACTCATGGATACCATATTTATGTCATCTGAGTGAAGAAAAACACAGTATGCCTTTAAGATATTTTGTTCACATTTTTATAACAGCTTTGAAATTGTTGACCTCTCTCTGTTCACATAACACCAACAGGATCCCACGGCTGCCACCAAATGTGACACTATTATGAACCAACCAGAGAGTCATTCAGCTCAGTGTGGCTGCCAGGGTTGGAGCACAGGACATTGTGTTATAATGAACTTTGGTGAGTAACAGTCCAGACCTTTCCCATGTACCAAGTCCCCGCTGGTCCAAATACCAGACAAAGGCTGCAGCGTCCCAAATGGCACCCTATTCCCAACATTGTGCACTCATTTCAACTAGAGCACTATGGACCCTGGTCAAAAGTAGTGCACTATATAGAGAATAGGGTGCCACTTGGTACGAATCCAAATAAAAATACCCTGAGCCACAGCCACATGACTCTAATCAGGAAGTACACAGGTTGAGACAAAGAGAGTGGATTTGAGTTCACTGAGGGATCAGCAGCTCGGGATATAAGGCAGGCAGAAACACTCCCGACTCACGTTAACTCTATAATGAGGAGTGTGAGTTAGCAAGGCTAGGTATTTGGTATTTTATTAGGATCCCAATTAGCTGTTGCAAAAGCAGCTGCTACTCCTTCCTAGGGTCCACACAAAATGACATAATACAGAACATTAATAGACAAGAACAGCTCAAGGACAGAACAACAAATTTAAAAATGCCACCCATAGCCTACATATCAATACTGTACATACAAAATATTGAGGTCAAATAGGGGAGAGGTGCTGTACCGTGAGGTGTTGCTTTATATGCTATTTTTAAACCAGGTTTGATGTTCATTTGAGCAATATGAGATGGAAGGGAGTTCCGTGCAATAATGGCTCTGAATAATACTATACGCTTTCTTGAATTTGATATGGATTTGGGGACTGTGAAAAGATCCCTGGTGGCAAATCTGTGGCATTAAGTAACTATGCAAACAATTTGGGATTTAACACAAATGTTTTTTTATGAAAATAAGAAGTGATGCAGTCAGTCTCCAACTTTTTGCCAAGAAAGACGGGTAATTGCATAGTATTTATATTATCCCTCTGATTACAATGAAGAGCAAGACATTCTGTTCTGGGCCAGCTGCAGCTTAACTAGGTCTTTTACTTTGCAGCACCGATCTTGATTATTATCCAGTCATGTGGTTAAGACAAAACTAGAGCCTGCAGGACTTGAGTGTGGTGTCAAAAAAGCAAGGCATCTCTTTATTATGGACAGACCTCTCTCCATGTTTTAACCATGACAGTTTACGATCTCAGGTAACACCAAGTCATTTAGTCTCCTCAACTTGTTCAACAGCCACACCATTCATTACCAGATTCAGCTGAAATCTAGAACTTAGGGAATGATTTGTACCATATACAATGCTCTTAGATTTTGAGATGTTCAGGACCAGTTTATTACTGGCCACCCATTCCAAAATGGACTGCAACTCCTTGTTAAAGGTTTCAGCATACAGTGCATTGAGAAAGTATTCAGATCCCTTGACTTTTTCCACATTTTGTTACATTAGGCTTATTCTAAAATGGATTACATTTTTTTTCTTCATCAATCTACACACAATACCTCATTATGACAAACCAAAAACAGGTTTTTAGAAAGGTTTGTAAATGTATAAAAAATATATATCATATTTACATAAGTATTCAGACCCTTTACTCAGTACTCCCACTCTTCCGGCGTTCGACATCACCGGTTTACTAACCACCGGTCCTGGCAACGATCATTATGCGCACCTGGCATCAATCATTACGCGCACCTACGCTCCATCATGAGGCACACCTGGACTCCATTACCTCACTCATTACCTCCCCTTTATTTGGCACATTCCCCAGGCAGTATTGACAATGTGTTTCCTGTCCGTATGCTTCTCTTGTATTGGTCATGTTCCGTTTATTATTAAACTCACGACCTGCACTTGCTTCCCGACTCCCAGTGTCTCCGTTACAGAATGCTGCTTCAACAAATAGGAAATCAGTAGGAAATCAGGAATTCTCCCAGACGGTCGATGAACAGGAATACCTACTTCGTCAACACCATGACCAGCTGGTGCAACTGGGGACGGCTATGGAAGATGTTCTTCACAGTCTTCAATGTTTAAAACATACCCGAGAGGCATTGCCTTCAACTAGCGGAGAATACTCTGCCATCAGTCGACCCAGAACACCAGTCCATTCAGCAGTCCACTCAGGTCAGCGATGCCCGTCTGTCCCTCCCGGATAAATATGATGGAACCCCATCTAAATGCTGTGGCTTCCTACTCCAGTGCTCCCTCTCTTTTGCGCACCAGATGGGAGCCCCACCACTGAAAGGTCCAAGGTTGCCACGGCTATTTCTCTGCTGACAGGGCGGGCATTGGAGTGGGCTACGGCCGTCTGGGAGAGAGTAGAAGAGGAGCTGGTTTAGTAAGAGGGGTTCATGGACTGTAGCAGCATCCAGTGGACTGAAGCAGGTTCTAACGGATGGAATGAGCCAGCGCTCCATACGCTATTCAGAAGAGGACTGCGAGAGGAAGTCCAGATGGAACTGGCATGTCGAAATGACAACCTCTCCTTGGATGCACTTATCGCGATGGCCATCTGGATAACCTACATTGGGAGTGTCGGTAGCCTTATTGCTTCTCTCCCTCCCTCAGTGACCACTCTGTAGGTAGGGGTCACAAGACTCCCCGCGGCTGAACGACATAGACGGAAAAAGCTGTGGCTCCTTTCCCAAGGAGTGGTCCAGCAGTGTCCGGTATGTCCTACCTTGGGGCCACGAGAGCAGAGGAACGGTCACGTGATCTTCCACCTCCTGGGGCAGGTGTATCTCATCTGCATCATTTTCTGCCAGACCCTTTAGTGTCGCTAACACCAGCTGGCTGTCACTCGTACTGTTTTTATAGCGCTAGTGGATTTCGGTGCTGCAGGGAACTTTATTGAGCAGACCCTTGAATCCTCCCTCAACATCACCTCATACCCGCTCTCCTCTCAGTTTCCGGTTCAAGCCCTGGATAAATCGACCACTAGGATCCGGAACCATTACACACATCACCACACCACACCACTCATCAGGTAAACATTCCTTTCTTCTTAATTCATGCTCCAGTTCACAAGATCATCTTCTGCCTCCAATGCCATAACCCCACCATCTCATGGTCTAGGATGAAAATCATGGACTGGGCACCCGAATGCCAGATGACCTGCCTTCAATCTCAAGTCGTATCCCCTGTGGTCTGGGATGTACTGTGTCTTGCAAAAGTATTCACCCCCATTGGTGTTTTTCCTATTTTGTTGCATTACAACCTGTAATTTAAATGGATTTTTATTTGGATTTCATGTAATGGACATACACAAAATTGTCCAAATTGGTGAAGTGAAATTTTAAAAATAAAGGTGGTGTGTGCATATATATTCACCCTTTGCTATGAAGCCCCTAAATAAGATCTGGTGCAACCAATTACCTTCAGAAGTCACATAATTAGTTAAATAAAGTCCACCTGTGTGCAATCTAAATGTCACATGATGTCAGTAATATATATATATATATATATCTCAAAAAAATAAAGGGAACACTTAAACAACACAATGTAACTCCAAGTCAATTACACTTCTGTGAAATCAAACTGTCCACTTAGGAAGCAACACTGATTGACAATAAATTTCACATGCTGTTGTGCAAATGGAATAGACAACAGGTGGAAATTATAGGCATTTAGCAAGACACCCCCAATAAAGTAGTGGTTCTGCAAGTGGTGACCAGACCACTTCTCAGTTCCTATGCTTCCTGGCTGATGTTTTGGTCACTTTTGAATGCTGGCGGTGCTTTCACTCTAGTGGTAGCATGAGACGGAGTCTACAACCCACACAAGTGGCTCAGGTAGTGCAGCTCATCCAGGATGGCACATCAATGCGAGCTGTGGCAAGAAGGTTTGCTGTGTCTGTCAGCGTAGTGTCCAGAGCATGGAGGCGCTACCAGGAGACAGGCCAGTACATCAGGAGACGTGGAGGAGGCCGTAGGAGGGCAACAACCCAGCAGCAGGACCGCTACCGCCGCCTTTGTGCAAGGAGGAGCAGGAGGAGCACTGCCAGAGCTCTGCAAAATGACCTCCAGCAGGCCACAAATGTGCATGTGTCTGCTCAAACGGTCAGAAACAGACTCCATGAGGGTGGTATGAGGGCCCGACGTCCACTGGTGGGGGTTGTGCTTATAGCCCAACACCGTGCAGGACGTTTGGCATTTGCCAGAGAACACCAAGATTGGCAAATTCGCCACTGGCGCCCTGTGCTCTTCACAGATGAAAGCAGGTTCACACTGAGCACATGTGACAGACGTGACAGAGTCTGGAGACGCCGTGGAGAACGTTCTGCTGCCTGCAACATCCTCCAGCATGACCAGTTTGGTGGTGGGTCAGTCATGGTGTGGGGTGGCATTTCTTTGGGGGGCCGCACAGCCCTCCATGTGCTCGCCAGAGGTAGCCTGACTGCCATTAGGTACCGAGATGAGATCCTCAGACCCCTTGTGAGACCATATGCTGGTGCGGTTGGCCATGGGTTCCTCCTAATGCAAGACAATGCTAGACCTCTTGTGGCTGGATTGTGTCAGCAGTTCCTGCAAGCGGAAGGCATTGATGCTATGGACTGGCCCGCCCGTTCCCCAGACCTGAATCTAATTGAGCACATCTGGGACATCATGTCACGCTCCATCCACCAACGTCACGTTGCACCACAGACTGTCCAGGAGTTGGCGGATGCTTTAGTCCAGGTCTGGTAGGAGATCCCTCAGGAGACCATCTACCACTTCATGCCCAGGCGTTGTAGGGAGGTGCTTCTACACCTGCATTGCTTGCTGTTTGGGGTTTTAGGCTGGGTTTCTGTACAGCACTTTGAGATATCAGCTGATGTACGAAGGGCTATATAAATAAATTTGATTTGATTTGATACAGGCACGTGGAGGCCTCACACACTACTGAGCCTCATTTTGACTTGTTTTAAGAACATTACATCAAAGTTGGATCAGCCTGTAGTGTGGTTTTCCACTTTAATTTTGAGGGTCACTCCAAAGCCAGACCTCCATGGGATGATACATTTGATTTCCATTGATACATTTTGTGTGATTTTGTTGTCAGCACATTCAACTATGTAAGGAAAAAAGTATTTAATAAGAATATTTCATTCATTCAGATCTAGGATGTGTTATTTTAGTGTTCCCTTTATTTTTTCCTGAGCAGTAATATATATATACATACACACACACACACACACACACACACACACACAAATCACACACAGCAGCCTGTTCATTTACAAAGGCCCCAGAGTCTGCAACACCACTAAGCAAAGGGCACCACCAAGCAAGTGGCACCATGAAGACCAAGGAGCTCTCCAAACAGGTCAGGGACAAAGTTGTGGAGAAGTACAGATCAGGGTTGGGTTACAAAAAAATATCAGAATCTTTCAACATCCCATGGAGCACAATTAAATCCATTATTAAAACATGGAAAGAATATGGCACCACAACAAACCTGCCAAGAGAGGGCCACCCACCAAAACTCACAGACCAGGCAAGGAGGGCATTAATCAGAGAGGAGACCAAATTAACAAAGAGACCAAAGATAACCCTGAAGGAGCTGCAAAGCTCCACAGCGGAGATTGGAGTATCTGTCCATAGGACCACTTTAAGCCGTGCACTCCACAGAGCTGGGCTTTATTGAAGAGTGGCCAGAAAAAAGCCATCTGTGGTAAGACTTAAATATTGCTGTACACCAGCAGAACCCATCAAACGTGAAGGAGCTGGAGCAGTTTTCCCTTAAAGAATGGGCAAAAATCCCAATGGCTAGATGTGCCAAGCTTATAGAGACATACCCCAAGAGACTTGCAGCTGTAATTTCTGCAAAGGGTGGCTCTACAAAGCATTGACTTTAGGGGGCTGAATAGCTATGCATGCTCAAGTTTTCAGTTTTGTCATATTTCTTGTTTGTTTCACAATAAAACAATATTTGCATCTTCAAAGTGGTTGGCATGTTGTGTAAATCAAATGATACAACTCCCCAAAACATACATTTTAATGTCAGGTTGTAAGCCAACAAAATATGAAAAATGCCAGGGGGGTGAATACTTTCGCGAGGCACTGTTTATTTGGACATTCGCCAGGCTCTGGAGAGGGAATCTACACCCACTACCTGTCCTCCTGAGCGCATCTACATTCTCACAGGGATAAGGCTTTTGACCTGGGCATACACGGCTGTCGTCGCTGAACATCCTGGGATCACCTGTACTATTCAATCTCTCTGAGAAGCATTGGTGGCCCACCTAGGCACAGGACGTTATTTGTTACATCAACTCCTGTTCTGTGTGTGCCCAAACTAAGTCCCACCGGCACGGTCCAGCAGGGAAGATCCTTCCCGTGCCTCAGCGTCCCTGGTCTTGTCTGCCCATTGACTTTGTTACCGATCTCCCCTCCTCTGACGGTTTCACCATCATTCTGGTGGTTGTGGACAGATTTTCAAAATCATGCCGGTATATTCCGCTCTCTGGTCTCCCTACAGCTCTCCAGATCGCTGAGGCACTGTTCCAGCAGGTAGTCTGGCACTATGGCCTTCCGGAGTACATTGTCTCCGACCGTGGGCCTCAATTCACGTCACGGGTATGGAGGGCTTGCATGGAGAAACTGGGGGTCACGGTCAGTCCAACCAGCAGGTGGAGAGGATGAACCAGGAGCTGGGGTGGGTTCCTGAGGAGTCACTGCCAGAACCGGCATGGGGAGAGGACCCAATTCCTTCCCTGGGCGGAATATGCCCAGAATTCATTATGTCACTCCTCCAGTGTGCCCTGGGTTATAAGCTGGCCCTGGCTCAGTGGATTCCGAGCCAGACCGAAGCCCCTGCGGTGGACGAATGGTTCCGGTGCACCGTCCGTCAGAAGGAGCAGGCAGACCGCCACCACAGTGAGACTCCCGTATTCCAACCTGGGAATCGTGTCTGGCTCTCTGCCAGGAATCTCCCACTTGGCCTGCCCTGCAAGAAGCTGAGCCCCTTGTTTGTGTGGCCATTCAAGGTTCTCCGGAGGGTCAACAAGGTGACGTATAGGTTACGGGTTCCTAGTGACTACCTTATCGCACCTTTTCATGTCTCGCTTCTCAGGCCGGTGGTTTCTGGTCCCCTGGCTGATGCTGTCCCCCACAACACCCCTCCACCCCCCTTGGACGTCGAGGGAGGTTCCGCCTATGCCGTGATAGCCCTACTGGACTCCCGAACATCGTGGGGGTTGGCTCAAGTCGGGTTCAAGTCAGGGGTCTAGCTGGGCCACTCAAAGACATTCACAGACTTGTCCTGAAGCCACTCCTGCTTTGTCTTGGCTGTGTGCTTAGGGTCATTGTCCTGTTGGAAGGTAAATGTTTGTACTATTCTGAGGTCCTGAGTGCTCTGGAGCAAGTTTGCATCAAGAATCGCTCTGTACTTTGCGCCGTTCATCTTTCCCTCGATCCTGACTAGTCTCCCAGTCCCTGCCGCTGAAAAGTGTCCCCACAGCATGATGCTGCCCCCTTCCATGCTTCACCATAGGGGTGGTGCCAGTTTTCCTCCAGATGTGACACTTGGCATTCAGGCAAGTTTCATCAGACCAGAGAATCTTGTTTCTCATGGTCAGTGTCAGTGTCTTTTAGGTGACTTTTGGCTAACTCCAAGCTGGCTGTCATGTGGCTTTTACTGAGGAGTGGCTTCCGTCTGGCCACTCTACCATAAAGGCCTGATTGGTGGAGTGCTGCAGAGATGGTTGTCCTTCTGGAAGGTTCTCCCATCTTTACAGAGGAACTCTGGAGCTCTGTCAGAATGACCATCGGGTTCTTGATCACCTCCCTGTCACATCAGTGACCGTACGTACATATCCCAACCAGAAGCCGTGAATTACAGGCAGCATCCGTACTGAGCTAAAATCTAGAGCTGCTGCTTTCAAGGAGTGGGATACCAATCCGGCCATTTACAAGAAATCCCACTACGACCTCCGACGAGCCATTAAACAACCTCATGGCTTGGTTTGTGCTCTGACATGCACTGTCAACTGTGGGTGTCTTTCCAAATCATGTCCAATCAGTTGAATTTACCACAGGTGGACTCCAATCAAGTTGTAGAACCATCTTAAGGATGATTAATGGAAACAGGATGCACCTGAGCTCAATTTCAAGTCTCATAGCAAAGTGTCTGAATACTTATGTAATTAAGGTATGTTTTCTTTTTTTGAATACATTTGCAAAAATGTTTTAAAAAACTGTTTTTGCTTTGTCATTATGGGGTATTGTGTGTAGATTGATGAGAAACATTTTAAACGTAATCCATTTTAGAATACGGCTTTAACATTACAATGTGGAGAATTTCTAAGGGTCTAAATACTTTCCAAATGCCCTGTATATAATGCTGTATAGACTGTCAGAGGTCTGTGTTCAAGAGTCACTCCAGATTAATCTGCTACTGAGAGGATCAAGCTCACATGCTAACTACACCAGTCACGTGTGTGCATCTGACATCGCAAGCGTTTTGATTTTCACCATCCACGCAAGACGAAATCATGACATGCAGGTTAAAATATCATATTTCACCGGTCATGCTTAAGACCCTCTTTTTAGCTGGTTCTTTGAAGAATTTTGACCTGCACGAAATTGTGTGTGTATATACTCTGACGCTTAATCGACAGATAAAAGGTAAACCTAGTTAGTTATCTTTAAATGAATCTCTTCTTGTTTTGTCTTTAAAACATCCACGTGGGTTTGTAGCTTCCTGGTAGCCAATAAGGAGGGGACTTGCAGCGCGTGGCACATTTCAAATAGAACTAAGTTACATTTTAGCACTTGGCTACTCAGACGCTCATTCACATGCGCAAGCGGTGTAGGTGAAATGATTGAATATCATGTATATGTACATTTATTTTTCAATGCTCGTGCTCACAACGTGGCCTGTGAGGTTTGCATGTCAGGCTGCTTGGGCCAACAGACACCAACAGGGGTGATCGCATTAGAAAGGCAGGTGGAAAACAAAAACAACAGACTAGAGACATTGGCGTCATTTCAAAAAGACCTGGGACTGTTTACGCGAGCCAGGTTCCCTACAAACTCCCAGGAGTGGTCCATTTGAGGACAATTAGAAGGCCGGGAGGGGAGGGCAGGAGAAGGTTGTTGTCATGCTGTTGCAATAGAATTACCAGGCTTAATTCGCTACAAAAAGAATGCGCCTAGACGTAAGTGGGCAGTCTTCTAATCGAATTGATGCGTAAGAACATCCACTGCAGACAAAGTTTATTCTTGCTGCGCGTGTACGTTCAATGACAAAATGTGCAGTTAGTAGATTAGTAAGCACATCATGCTATGCAACCAAGGGCAAAATCATGTCTCCTATAAAAAGTCGGTCGAGAACACTCAAGTTATCATCAAGCATGACATGAAGCTAAATCAGGGGTATAAACAAAATGATAAACTGGCTGGTTCGAGCCCTGAATGCTGTTTGGTTGACAGCCGTAGTATATCAGACCGTATACCACAGGTATGACAAAATATTTATTTTTAATTATCTAATTATATTGGTAACCAGTTTATAATAGCAATAAGGCACCTCAGGGGTTTGTGGTATATGGCCAATATACCACGGCTAAGGGCTGTATCCAGGCACTCCATGGCGAATAAGAACAGTCTTTAGCCGTGGTATATTGACCATATGGAAAAAGGCTGTTTTGTTTGAAAATGAGATTACAAAACCAAAAGTGCACAGTTTTAAGAGCACACTAGTCGTGTTGTATATCTTGTGTACACACACTACCGTTCAAAAGTTTTGGGTCACTTAGAAATGTCCTTGTTTTTGAAAGAAAAGCTAAAGAAAATTGGCCATTAAAATAACATTGATCAGACATACAGTGTAGACAGTGTTAGTGTTGTAAATGACTATTGTAGCTGAAAACAGATGATTTTGTATGAAATATCTACATGGGCCCATTATCAGCAACCCATTATCAGCAACCATCACTCCTGTGTTCCAATGGCACGCTGTGTTAGCTAATCCAAGTTTATCATTTTAAAAGGCTAATTGATCATTAGAAAACCCTTTTACAATTATGTTTGCACAGCTCAAAACTGTTGTGCTGATTTAAAGAAGCAATCAAACTGGCTTTCTTTAGACTAGTTGAGTATCTGGAGCATCAGCATTTGTGGGTTCGATTTACAGACTCAAAATGGCCAGAAACAAAGACCTTTCTTCTGAAACTCGTCAGTCTATTCTTGCTCTGAGAAATGTAGGCTATTCCATGCGAGAAAATGCCAAGAAACTGAAGATCTATCCGCAATCCAAAAATAAACAACTTATATAAATACACATAAAAAGCCATTCTCAGACATAGGCTAACTCACGTAGCCTAGAGTACTGTAGCTTCTATGAACTTCATGTTATTGGCAAAGCCTTATTGCTAAGTCTGAATGCCTACCATTTCTACTTGTTACACTTCAGATTGTGTATAAAATCACTGTTCCGAAACTCTTCTAATCAAGTGAGTCACTTTGCTGGCCACAAAAGGATGCTGCGAAGTTTGAATTGAGTTTGGCTGCATGTATCAGATCATAGGATGGCATTTAAAATATTTAACACAACAGATTGGAAAGTGGGACGAACGACACCGAGGCCCAAATTGGAATGTTCCATTTTGCAAAGAAAGATTGATTAGCCGGTCGCTATTAAAAATGAATACGAGGCCCTCGGAAAGAGTTGACATTAAACAAAGCCATCAGAACAAAAATGAGACGGGTCCCCAAAGGCAGGACCCTACTGGCACTGCAGATGGCAAAGGCTATGGCAGGCTGCAGCTTCTTGAATGGTTCATAGGATACACACGTGCACACACACACACGTCAAGCATTTGGCCCTGAATCTAACTATATTTAGCCCTGGTTCTGTCAGCTGCCCCATGTGGTCTTGTTGTGAGAAAAAGTAAGCCTCAGCATGACACAAATCATGGCTTTGCACTTCCCTTACCACAACACTGACCAGTGACTTGACTCGGCACAAAGCTTGACCCAGCTAACACTTCTAGGGAGAGAGAATGTTTTTGTAATGATACCCTGATGTTTGAGTGTCCAGTTTTCCGTTAGTTAGGGGGAAATTCTATTCATGTTAGCAAAAACCTCCTGAGAACCTATTTAGCATGTTGAAGCGTTAGTGTTAGGAGAACATTCCCTTAATGTCAAACAGAACTTGAAAAATGTATTTAGGGACATCACCGGAACAAGCTGGGAACTAGACAAAAACCTCCACGGGACTATGCCAGAACGTCCTGCTTTAAACAGTTCCCATGAAACGTGTCTAGAATATCTTATATTCTGAGAACATGGCAGTTTCTGTATATGTTTGGCATGATGTTGATGCAATATTCTTCTAACCCCCAGAAACTGGACTATTCTTGCAACGTTCCAATGAAACCATACAACCGACCCAAACCATACTGTGCTGGCTCTGATATTTTATTTTCACATTATCCTTTCTAGCAACTATTGTGGATGTACAGTATAACCAGGCCAGCCATGTACAGTTCTGATAGTGTAAATCTACATTAGTTACAGCATTGAATCTTACTCTGAGCCTTCCCAATCAAACCTACCCCTAACAAAACCCCAGAAAACCTGCCTTAGTTCCCAGAACCTTCAGCTCTTCCCTAGCTTTGTAAACATTTTGTATGACACTGCTCGGGCTGCATGCAGACCAAAACAGTAGCGCTTCCTTGCCTCCTTGTCTCTCTCACTGGCGCAGCAGTGATCTTAAGTCCAACTTTAATGTGTCCAGGTGACAATACACTCATGTCCCCCGTGGACCAGTTCCTATATTTATTTTAAATGTATTTATTTAACCTTTATTTAACATAAAACATCCTCCATTCAGGCTGCAGAGTTGGCGGTTTCCTCCTTAACTGGATTGAATGGTTCGTTGGTGAAAAAAGGGAAAATAAGGATACTGTCTTAATAATAAATCAAAAAAGATCCACCACTATGCTAATGAGGGTTGTGCACCGCATTCAACCAATCAGGTAGCAGCAGTCTGTTTTTTCAGCCCTGATCTGTTAAAAATACAGAACAAGTATTTATTAATGATTTATTTTTTAAATTATTTAACATTTATTTTGAAAAAATCCCTATTTACAGTGATGGCCTACAGGGGAAGTGGGTTAACTGCCTTGTTCAGGGGCAGAACGACAGATTTTTACCTTGTCAGCTCAGGGATTCGACCCAGCAACCTTTTGGTTACTGGCCCAACGCGCTACCCACTAGGCTACCTGCCGCCCCCTAATGGTAGCCATGTTAATGACATGTATTGGAACTCATTTTAGAGTAAAACGAGATGTAGAATATAATACATGTATTTGTCAACCCAGATGCACTTAATGTAATGAATGTATTGTTTACAGGTTTACTAAATGACATGTTCATAAACTTGTGCAATGTGAAAAGTCTAATTAACAGTCAATATATAATATCAACTTTAAAAACTCATTAACACCATAGTCTTGAAATGGGCCCAATATCAGTGCTTTGGCTTTGAGATATGTGTATTTACCGCTGCTAGCCTTATGCCCCTAGGAAGAAAATAAATGAGTTTAGACTACATTTTAGGGCAAGGACTTTCTCTTTTAAAATGCACTCACTGGGATTCTGGGCTGCATCATGTTGGCTCCCCACTCATGTTGCACTGAGCACACTTGAATAATACAACACGGCATGTAGAAATGTTGCAACTATTAAATACCGGTTTGCAAATACCGGTCTTACCAGCGTTCTTTCCCGCCTTCCTGTTTCTCTAGTTCTGTTTCCTAATTTTTCCCGGTTCTGACCATTCTGCCTGCCCTGACCCTGAGCCTGCCTGCTGTCCTGTACCTGCCTGCCTCTGACCTGATCACAAACCTATGCCTGCCCTTGACCTGCCCGTTGCTTGCCCAGTGTTTCTAATAAATAATCGGAGAACTGTACTATCCGACTCCCATGTCTGCATCTGGGTCATATCCTGAGTTGTGATATACATGGCTTTCTCTGAAAAAACGTACCAAAAAAATGTCAAACGTAATGATAAACACAAAGGATCTGTCTGGATCAAGTTCCATTTTGTGACCTGGCTTAATTTTTTGCTATGGTATCATTTTGGTATTGTGATGCTATCGAGTATCATGACAATAAACCTGGTATCGAAGTCCAAATTCTGGTATCGGAGTCTCAGAATCATTCTGTTACCATGGAATTGCCCATAGCCAATATGCTTTTTGCTGTTGTCGTTGACATTTAAATTGCTTGTCAAATGTTTTATACTACAAAAATGCAGGGAATATGCAGGTAAACATTGAATGGCAAATGTTATGTACAAATATTTTATGATTGCTAAAAGGCATTTAAGGTTGACATGTGAGCTAGTATGCCCAACATGAAAAATGCTAGCTCAAACGCCCCCTTGTGAGTGTCGCAGCCGACAAGGACCACTCAAGATAACATGCTACGGATCAATGAAATCTGGTTTAGACACAAAATAATTACCTAGCTAGCTAGTAATACAGTCATTTACAATCAACGATGTAGATATGATCACAAGTGGTCCAATTTCATTTTGTCAAAAGGAATGGAGCTAAGTTTTGTCCATTCCTAATCATATTCACACTTCTATCACCGCTGCAATTTGCTTGCCTTGATTGGTGGTTATTAGCTGGCCAAAATAACAGGATTCCATTCATTTACACAGTTCAGATTTATTTCGATTTTAGGTAGTAATCAATCGATATCCTATCGTAAACTTGTTGGAAGTGAGAGGCAGCTTTAGTCATCTTCCATCCTTTTTGAGCCGCATCCTATTTCTTGCTACGCCCTGCCACTTGTCTGCACTCCCCTCAAAGACGTAAAATCATCAGATAGGTGTCGATGAAATGTCTACCAATACACCAATCCATTGCTTTTAAATCTTTGAGGGGGTGTGAACGAGTGCACAGGCGAGAAGGGGTGAGAATTGAGATTGGGCTCCTGTCATCCTATAGTAGCCTAGCACACGCAGTCTTCCCGCTGTCTCAGTCATCAATAATCATTAACAGCCGACTCAGATAAATAGCGATGTGGCTATTAGTTGTCATTGCTAAGTAGTTGTCATTACTATGAGTAATGGTGCCAGTACACTCTGAATTACCAGCAAATCAATGATTATTTTACGAGTGGTGCCAACGATTGTCAACAAAATGAGGAATCCAATCCAGTCACCTCATCATGAAGAGATCATCTTCAACTAGGAGCAAGCAAGGTAAGCAAGCTAGTTAAGCATACAATGTCATTAGCTTAACCGCTAGGCTACCTGCCTGCCCTTCGAGCAGAGCAGGAAGGCCCACTGCCCTAACACAGACACAGCGTGTACACATGTTGCTCCAGAGCCAGTGCTGTTCTTCCTTCAGACAAACATTCATAAACAATGTGCTCATTTGCACAATATCTTTAGTTCACATTCGCTTGTTAATTTCCAAACTCACCAAGTAGCTACTACCTACACTCATATAACTTTATGAGCTGGATTGCCTATCTCTGCAATTAGTTTGTTGTTTGCGGTCATTGGCCTATTTAGTTCGCAGCCTCTATGGAAATTCGCTAGTACTTGTGCTAATTTTGTTAGCATTCTGGTGATAGACACCAATGGGCTTTTTTAGCAGCCCCTTGTGTACTAAAACAGTAATAGGGAGAGGTTGAAAATGTCAGACACTTGCCACCTGTTCAGCGCATGCTCTGCTTACGTGTCCTGGTAATCCGTCTGTCCCTACGGCCTTGTGACTGTTAACCTGTTTAAAAAGGTCGGCTAAGGCGAGTATGGTCACAGTCATCCGGAACAGCTGGTGCCCTCATGCATGGTTCAGTGTTGCTTGCGTCGAAGCAAGCACAGAAGGCATTTAGCTAGTCTGGTAGGATCGCGTCACTGGGCAGCTTGTGGCTGGCTTTCCATTTGTAATCTGTGCCGGTTTGCAAGCCCTGCCACATCTGATGAGCGTCAGCGCTGGCATATTAGGATTTGACCTTAGTCCTATATTGATGCTTTGCCTGTTTAATGGCTCGTCGGAGGTCGTAGTGGGATTTCTTGTAAATGGCCGGATTAGTATCCCACTCCTTGAAAGCAGCAGCTCTAGATTTTAGCTCAGTACGGATGCTGCCTGTAATTCACGGCTTCTGGTTGGGATATGTACGTACGGTCACTGATGTGGTAAACTTCTTAATGCCATCCGATGAATCCCGGAACATATTCCAGTCTGTGCTAGCGAAAATAGTCTTGTAGCTTACTATCTGCTTCATCAGACCACTTCTGTATTGAGCGCGTGCGTCACTGGTACTTCCTGTTTTGAGTTTTTGCTTGTAAGCAGGAATCAGGATAGAGTTATGGTCAGATTTCCCAAATGGAGGGCAAGGGAGAGTTTTGTATGCAATTCTGTGTGTGGAGTAAAGGTGATCTAGAGAATGTGTGTGTGTGTGTGTGTGTGTGTGTGTGTGTGTAAAACATTAGAGTCTTCATGACAATTTACTTTCTTGTGGACCAAAATAAATAAGACTGATAAATAATAAATGAGACTGATAAAGCACGTGAAACATGTTGTTTTCGCCCTCAGACACACAAACACAGAGACAAAGACAGGACATCTAATGATCACAATCAATTAGCTAAAATGATGGAGTTGTCAGTAAACTTTTATGAATGGTGATCTAAGGAGTTTGCGTCAGAGATCACTTTGTGTTTGTCAGAGAGATAGACACGGTCAAATTAATTAATATCAACATGAATTAAATCCTTCCTGCCCACTGCCATTGGGGTCTTTTGCACACTGGAACTCTACTATTTTACTTGCCTCACTACATATTTATATTTTGTATGATTGTCTTGTATTGCTGGGAGTATTTGTATTGTTTTTACTATTCCTGTATGACACATTTCATCTTATCTCTCAGCAAATGAGATTGTTCCACCTGGCCATGGAGATGTCGGCAACGCGTTCCAGTACCTTTTCCTGCGAGCTGAAGTTCAATTATTGTCATTATTTTGGTCCTTATTTCTGCGATCTTTCCTGCCATCCAGGGTTTTCTATTAGTGTTTGTTTTTAAGGATTTGTTGTTTACTGTTCATAATCACACTGAAATGTAAAATTATCCAATTTAAATATATTTGTATATTATTGTTCAGTGTAATAATTAGTTCTAGTAATGGTTATTTAATACAAACAACACCAGCAATTGCAGAGAGTGTTGGTGTTTCTCTCATGCCTCTCAATGCAGTTAGAATGAAACGGAATAGAATCTTTGAATGTGGTTCTCACTTCTTACTTTTTGACTGAAGCACACTTTAAAAGCTCATAACTTGGGTTCTGGTAAAGATAGCTCAGTGATTTATGCATATCTGGATTGGGGACAGTGTGTAGTTTGAGGAGGAAACAAATGCCACCATGTAAATGGATTCCCCCATAAGTCCTTTCTATTCATCCACGCATGTCCTGGATGCAAAGTCCTTTCTATTCATCCACACATGTCCTGGATGCAAAGTCCTTTCTATTCATCCACGCATGTCCTGGATGCAAAATCCTTTCTATTCATCCACACATGTCCTGGATGCAAAGAAAGCAGAGTGCCAACGGCATAAAGATGGGACATGGGCAAACATAATGGGGACTACTGTGAGGAGCACTTTGAACACAATGCCCTTAGGTATGTGTTAGTTATTTCAAGCAGAGGTTTTTATACCTACTTATGCCTAATCCGAAGAAATGCTTATGTTATCTTTATACCTATAGAATGACAATTAGCCTAGTTGGTGGATATGGAAATGCTTTTTTAAGCACTGTTGCTACAGAGGGAGTGAATAAAATTAGATTAGCCATGTCAATCACACTCTCCAAGCACTAGATAACAACAACTGTGTTCAAAACTGTCCATTGCATATTGTTAAGTTAAATACTAAACAACAAAAATGTACATACATATATAAATAAAAATTCCATGCAGCAATGTATTCCCATGCCTCACTGAAGGACCTCTCCAAATGCCCAAAACAGGAATGGGGTGTTACTTTGGGAAACTGAATTGGTAGTGCCATTTATGCCAGCCTTGAAATGTCCAGCTGATACCCAAACACTGTAAAAAAAATATATATATAAATTGCGTAGAGAAAAGGACACCGCTTTCCAATATGTGTATATATATATATACTCGCATGACACCACTGCTCAATATCCACCTCGGACCGACACACGGTGTGCTCAGCGCATTATAAAAGGCTTAAACTAGGTTAACTGTAAACAAAACAAAAACAACTTACCATTCACTGTGGAAAAGGCACCAACCAAAAAACAAACTACAAAGAGTGGTATGGAGAACGCGAAACGAATTTGGGTCTTCATTGTGGCTTCTTTCACTCTCTCTTTGAACTCTTGGGACAAAAACACAGCTGCTCCGTGTGGTGTTGCTGCGTTGGTTGGTGAGATTGAAAGATAGGCGGTGTCAGAGTGAGAGTGTGTATCTCTGCTGTGTATCTCTTCCGTCCAATGAAGTTCTGTTTTATAATTGTAAGCCCTCCCTGGGGGTGTGATTTGAAAAACGGTTTAAAGTAAATATAGCACGGTGAAAAGGCGTGGGGTGTAACTGTCAGAGTAGGGCTGCGTTATTGATACATTATTATGTATCCTAATAAAAACTGTTCAGTTATGAAGTAAAGTATGATTTTAAAAATCTGTTGAGTTAGGAAGTAAGGTATGATTTAAAAAATCTGTTCAGTTAGGAAGTAAGGTATGATAATAAAAAAAACTGTTCAGTTAGGAAGTATGGTATGATAAAAAAAACTGTTCAGTTAGGAAGTATGATCCTATGCCATTTTTTTTTTACCACCCAGGGATTTGGTGGAATGATATTTCCCTTCACACATTATAATGGCATGGAATCGTATGGAATGGGAATAGCATGGAACGGAACAGACAGTGGTGGGAAAAGTACCCAAAGTAAAAGTAAAGGCTCCTTAATAGAAATGACTCACGTAAAAGTGAAAGTCACCCAGTAAAATACTACTTGAGTAAAAGTTTAAAACCAAGTATTAAGTTTTAAATACACTCAAGTATCAAAAGTAAATGTAATTGGTAAAATATACTTAAGCATCAAAAGTAAAAGTATAAAAAATTCTAATTCATCATATTAAGCAAACCTGAGGGCACCATTGTCTTGCTTATTTCATTTGTGGCTAGCTAGGGGCACACTCCAAAAATCAGACATAATTTACAATGAAGCATTTGTGTTCATTTAGCCCACCAGATCAGAGGCAGCAGGGATGACCAGGGATGTTCTCTGTTTAGTGAGCCCACCAGATCAGAGGCAGCAGGGATGACCAGGGATGTTCTCTGTTTAGTGAGCCCACCAGATCAGAGGCAGCAGGGATAACCAGGGATGTTCTCTGTTTAGTGAGTCCTCCAGATCAGAGGCAGCAGGGATGACCAGGGATGTTCTCTGTTTAGTGAGCCCACCAGATCAGAGGCAGCAGGGATAACCAGGGATGTTCTCTGTTTAGTGAGCCCACCAGATGACAGGGAGGCAGCAGGGATAACCAGGGGATGTTCTCTGTTTAGTGAGCCCACCAGATCAGAGGCAGCAGGGATAACCAGGGATGTTCTCTGTTTAGTGAGTACACCAGATCAGAGGCAGCAGGGATGACCAGGGATGTTCTCTGTTTAGTGAGCCCACCAGATCAGAGGCAGCAGGGATAACCAGGGATGTTCTCTGTTTAGTGAGTGAATTGGACCCCTTTGCTGTCCTGTTAAGCATTTGAAGTACTTTTGGGTGTCTCAGGAAAAGTACATTATTCTTTCGGAATGGAGTGAAGTAAAAGTAAAAGTTCTCAACAAAATCAATAGTAAAGTACAGATACCCCCCAAAAATACAAAGTAGTACTTCAAAGTAGTTTACTTAGTTACTTTACACCACTGGGAACAGAACATAATGGAACGGATGGAACAGCAGAGATCAGATCAAATCATAACAGAAAATAATAATATAGAAAGAAATAGAATAGAATATAAATAGATACTTGATTGTCCATTTGGTTAGAACTGAATAAATCTTGAGTGCCAATCGATTAAGTATGGAAAGGTGAAAACATTGTCATTATAAAAAATAAACTATGTTTTTGTAATGCTCTTCGAATGTGTTTTGTATCTGATAAGCCAAGTGTGGTTGCAAACCAACTTTTGAGTAAAATGTGGCTTATAGGCCTCCCGAGTGGTGCAGTGGTCTAAGGCACTGCATCGCAGTGCTAGCTGTGCCACTAGAGATTCGGGGTTTGAGTCCAGGCTCTGTCACAGCCGGCCCCGACCGGGAGGCCCATGGGGCGGCGCACAATTGGCCCAGCGTCGTCGGGGTTAGGGGAGGGTTTGGCCGGCACTAGCGACTCCTCTGGCGGGATGGGCAGAGTGCACGCTGACACGGTAGCCAGGTGTACGGTGTTTCCTCTGACACGTTGGTGTGGCTGGCTTCCGGGTTGGATGGGCATTGTGTAAAGAAGCAGTGCAGCTTGGTTGGGTTGTGTTTCGGAGGACGCATGGCTCTCAACCTTTGTCTGTACGGGAGTAGCAGCGATGAGACAAGACTGTAACTACTACCAATTGGATACCATGAAATTGGGGAGAAAAAAGGGGTGAAAATACAAAACAACAAAAGAAGTGGCTTATAACATTGCCTCTATATAGACACAGACCATGGCATCATTCCTACACCACTATATTGTTGAAAGATCATGTTGTTTTCCAAGATTTAGTCTGACAGCTGCAACGGATGTTTACTTTTGCAGAATCTGTGGATCATTTTTTAAATCTCTTGTGAGGGAGTGCTAGAGAAGTCAACTGCTGGGTATGCAGAAATGGTCATTTGGTGGTGGTGGGTCTAACTAACTACTCTACACACACACATATACACACACACACTATAAGACTGAATGTGGGTGTTATTCGGGCTGAGATCCATCTGTGGTGTCAGAGGTGATTTGTGTGTTGATAGAGTAAGTGGGTGTAAGTAAACTGAACTCAAAATGTTCTCTCTCTGTTCTTATTATTATTTTGTGTGTGTGCACATTATTAACAGTAAATGTAACATTTTGAGATCCAATCTTTACTAGAAAACATGTTTGAGATACGTGACCCAGCCAGCACATAACGTTCTGAGACTTATATGTTTCTTAAAGCTTGGGATAGTGTGATTGTCCTATGGTTATTTTGCATTCAACCTTACCACAACATTCTGGGAATTGTGCTAGAACCATATTTTTCTCAGGTTGGAATTTTAGTACTTCTGCATAACGTTTCCTACAGGTAGTGTTCTCAAATTGTTCCCAGAATGTTAAGAAACAACGTTCTTCTGTGGGAATTTCAGTACTTCAGCATAACATTTTCTGCAGGTTTCCTCATGGTTATATTTCAAATAATAAGTAAATGGGTAATGATTAATGGGTAATGGGTAATGATTAATGGGTAATGATTAATGGGTAATGATTAATGGGTAATGATTAATGGGTAATGGGTAATGATTAATGGGTAATGATTAATGGGTAATGGGTAATGATTAATGGGTAATGATTAATGGGTAATGGGTAATGATTCATGGGTAATGGGTAATGATTAATGGGTAATGATTAATGGGTAAGCAAATTAATTTCCTATCTGTGCTTGGAGTTCAAAACAGTTAACCCAAACTAAGATAGCAGTGTTATTAAAAATCTTATTCTCAGAACGTTATTTAATTACCTTCAAATAACCTATCCTTTCCATTCTCAGAACATTAATAAAAACCTCCAATTAAACTTTCAGGGAACCATAGTAAAACGTTCTCAGAACCTCCATGCAACCTAAAAATGAACTTTCCAAGAACAGGCAAAATGTTCCCTTCTCAGAACGTTTAAAAAACATTCTGTTTTACTGGTCAGGAAACTTATGGCTTTTATTCCCAGAACCAATGGGAAACCAAAAATTGACTTTCTCACAACTTCCAAGGAACTAAATGTGCTAGCTGGGAAGAGTCCATATCAGCTGTAGGACTCTCTGATATACTCATTCTAAAAAATAACCAATGGTAATAACCAATAACCCACCATTTCTATTAATAGAATTGCTAAGTACATTTTGATTGACTGACACATACATTACATTCCCTGACACCACATTGACTGACATCACCATTTACTGTAACCTAGTAACTGGTAGAGTTCTGATCTAAAAATAGATTTCTCAAAACATTACCATTGTGGAAGGGATTTGGTGCATTTTCCAGTACAGTGCTCTCCAGTAAAGCTCTTTGAAGACCCCTTATAATAACTTTAAACATGTATTCCTGATCTCTCCTATAGTAGGCCTATGATATGAACGCTCCATAGGCTCCCAAATAGCATAAGATTAGCATCAGTTCATGGAGAGGGTCAGCATGTTTACTGCATGGGGAATCTGTAATGACTCCTGTTTCTAACTGATACCGAGATACAACAGAGGTTTTCAGATGTAATTTTCAGACGAGAAACGCATTCATTTTTACATTTACGTTTGACATTTTACAGATGTAGGATCTTAATTTGATCCCTCTTTTGTTGCTGAGAATTTTCCTGTAAAGCAAAAAATATCCATGAATTATAATTCACATAATAATTCACATTTCCTATTGCTGCAGGATTATGTTCCTTCTGTAGCAAATATAATAATTCACATTTAGGGTTGCTGCAGGATTATGTTCCTTCTGTAGGAACCCCGGGAGGGCCAAGAGAACAGAGGTGTCTGGTTATATATCTGTCATAGCTTTCTGGATATAGTGTCATAATGAAGTTCACTACTGACACAATCTATTCTACTCTATTCCATTCTGATCTGTTCTATTATATTATATCTAAGCTGTAAAAGATAGGCTATCCGTTGTGTATCAGTAACAATTAAACAGCCTATTATTCAGTGAGAGGGGTCCACAGTTTGAATGCATGAGAACCACACCAAGGTATTTCCTACCCTGTGACTAAGCCATGTGGCTTTGAAACCTTGTCAAAAGTCATTATCGTACGGACAGAACCATATAACCGTCGTATAGTCGGCTTGGATAAATCAATCAGTCAACTTCAAACAAATAGTCAGGTATGGTGTGAGTCATCACATACGTTTCCTATGATGTTCACCTCTTGTCTAAAGGGGCTTTTCCTCATGACTTACCTCTCCAATATCAGGCCTCTCTCCAAGGGGCTTAATCAGAAACGGACTGGCCATAGAGCGGTTCTGGCAAATGCCAGATTGACTGGTTCATCTTTAGCCCAGAGCGCTGGTCTAAAGATGGTAGTAGTTTTAGTGCAGAATTGCCATTATTTAGCTAATAATGGTGGCCTCAAGGGAAGAGAATTGTGGGAGCCTTGAGGCAAAATTAGGGCGGTGTGCTAGAAATTCCCAGGAGGATTTCTGTCTCCAGTCTGTCCCTGGGTTCAATTGGTTCATTAAAAAAAAATCTATGATAATCACTGATTCCTTGGTCCAGATTATTATTGGTGGGTTAACTGAATGAGAAGTGAATCTTTATTGTAATGTTTGAGTTAATAATTCTGAGTCAATATTGGAAATTTCGATTTTGGACACATTTTTTCATTTGATTTCAATGTACTCAAAAACAGTATAGTTATTTCTCATATCAATAGGCTTTGTATTGTATTTCCTGTATTTCCTATCTGGGTGAAACCTTTAGTTTTTTCAGACCCCTGATGTGTGCAGAGAATAAACAACAATTTGTTTTGCAATATTTCACACATTTTGTATTCATTATACAAATATTTTAAAATTAAGATACAGCTTTTCTCAATATTAAGGCAATTTGTAACTTTATGTACTTTTATTTGGTGCAGCAAATTGCCCTCATTCTCATAAGTAATGGTTGATTTCTCACATTGAGTGAATAGTCTACTTTAGTAAATGCCAATGTCGCCTCCCAGTGGCCAAATTGTATTGATTAGAAACGATCGACTTCACTGATAACAACCTGATACTGAAATGAAAATAATCTATTTATCAAACCCTGAGATTCAAATAACTGAGAAACAAACAGCCTAGTGATTCACTGTGTTATTTGGCCTACTTATACAACGGGTGGGTCTAACCCTGGATGCTGATTGGTTAAAATCGCATTCCAGCCGGTGTTTATTCCACAAGTTACCACTGGCTAAATCTATGACGTTAAAATGCCTATTTACTCTGTTGCGTCTCACTGCGCAATCCACTGTCTCATCAGCCCAGCAGACAATTTATAAACTTGATCTCCACTATATAAAGCATGTAGACATTATCGCCCATTTCTTTTTGACTAACATTTAGTTTTCAACAGCGTTGATTTGTATAAACCTAGCTGCAGACAGCTTTTCTCAGCCAGTCGAAATCATGAATCAACTGGCATGATTTTTATGCAAATATACAAAAAGAAATGTCAATAGAAAACAGGTCAAACGAAACGAGATGCAGATAGTTTGCAGTCCTTCCAGCTTCCGTTTGAAGTGATTGTGTTAGCTGTGTTGTTGACTAGATGACGAGAGAGCACATTTTCAATGCCAGGCGAAATCACGCCTCATTAGCGTTATGGATGAGTGCAAATAAATGTCACTAGAACCCAGTCTAAACAAATGCAAATGCAGCTACTTTGCTGTTATTCTGGCTGCACTGTTTGACGTGACTGTAAATTAGCCGTAATTGGCTGGCTACAGTAGCAAGCAAGGGATAAGAACGTTGCCAGCCAGTATGGAAATGGAACATTTAGAACGAACGACTGGGAACAGAACATAAAGACTAAGGGGCTGGGTCACGTCTCTGGCAACCGAACCGAAAGAACGAACGACCAGCCGGCTTGGGTAACAACCTTAGATTTGTGTCGGGACTATACAGTGCATTCAGAAAGTATCCCCACCCCTTGACTTTTTCCACATTTTGTTACATTACAGCATTACTCTAAAATTGATTACCTTACTTTTCCTCCGCATCAATCTACACACAGTACCCAATAATGACAAAGTTACAACAGGTTTCTAATTGTTTTTGCAAATGTATAAAAAAAATAGCTGAAATACCTTATTTACATATAGTACCAGTCAAAAGTTTGGACACACCTTCTCATTCAAGTGTTTTTCTTTATTTTGACTATTTTCTACATTGTAGAATAATAGTGAAGACATCAAAACTATGAAATAACACATATGGAAACATGCAGTAACCAAAAAAGTGTTAAACATATATTAGATTCTTTAAAGTAGCCACCCTTTGCCTTGATGAGAGCTTTGCACATGCTTGATATTCTCTCAACCGGCTTCACCTGGAATACTTTTCCAACAGTCTTGAAGGAGTTCCCACATATGCTGAGCACTTGTTGGCTGCTTTTCCTTCACTCTGTGGTCCAACTCATCCCAAACAATCTCAGTTGTTGAGGTCGGGTGATTGTGGAGGCCAGGTCATCGGATGCAGCACTCCATCACTCTCCTTTTTGGTCAAATAGCCCTTTCACAGCCTGGTTTTGGGTTGGGTCCTTGTCCTGTTGAAAAACAAATGATAGTCCCACTAAGCGCAAACCAGACGGGATGGCGCATCGCTGCAGAATGCAGTGGTAGTCATGCTGGTTAAGTGTGTCTTGAATTCTAAATAAATCACAGACAGGGTCAGCAGCAAAGCACCCTCACACCATCACACTTCCTCCTCCATGCTTCACGTGGGAACCACACATGCGGAGATCATCCATTCACCTACTCTGCTTCTCACAAAGACATGATGGTCTGGAACAAAAAAACTCAGACCAAAGGACAGATTTCCACTGGTCTAATATCCATTGTTCGTGTTTCTGGCCAAAGCAAGTCTCTTCTTCTTATTGGGGTCCTTTAGTAGTGGTTTCTTTGCAACAATTCAACCATGGTGGCATGATTTATGCAGTCTCCTCTGAACAGTCAATGTTGAGATGTGTCTGTTGAATTCGGGGAAGCATTTATTTGGGCTGAAATTTCTGAGGCTGGTAAATCTAATGAACTTATCCTCTGCAGCAAAGGTAACTCAGGGTCTTCCTTTCCTGTGGCAGTCCTCGTGAGAGCCAGTTTCATCATAGCGCTTGATGGTTTTTGCAACTGCACTTTAAGAAACTTTCAAAGTTCTTGAAATGTTCCATAATGAATGACCTTCATGTCTTAAAGTAATGGTGTACGTTTATCTTTGCTTATTTGACATGTTCTTGCCATAATATGGACTTGATCTTTTACCAAATAGGGTTATCTTCTGTATACCACCTCTACCTTGTTACAACACAATCAGTTGAAATGCCACAAATGAACTTTAACAAGACACAAGTAAAAAATAAAGAAAAACCCTTGAATGAGTAGGTGTGTCCAAATGTTTGACTGGTACAGTATTTATTTAGACCCTTTGCTATGAGACTCAAAATTGAGCTCATGTGCATCCTGTTTCCATTGATCATCCTTAAGATGTTTCTACAACTTGATTGGAGTCCAGCTGTGGTAAATTCAATTGATTGGACATGATTTGGAAAGGCACACATCTGTCTGTATAAGGTCCCACAGTTGACAGTGCATGTCAGAGCAAAAACCAAGCCATGAGGTTGAAGGAATTGTCTGTAGAGCCTAGAGAAAGGATTTTGTTAAGGTACAGATCTGGAGAACGGCACCAAAACATTTCTGCAGCATTGAAGGTCCCCAAGAACACAGTGGCCTCCATGATTATTAAATGGAAGAAGTTTGGAACCACCAAGACTCTTCCTAGAGCTGGCTGCCCGGCCAAACTGAGCAATCGAGGGAGAAGGGCCTTGGTCAGGGAGGTGACCAAGAACCCGATGGTCACTCTGACAGAGCTCCAGAGTTCCTCTGCTGCGATGGGAGAACCGTCTAGAAGGACAAACATCTCTGCAGCACTCCACCAATCAGGCCTTTATGGTCGAGTGATCAGACGGAAGCCACTCCTCAGGAAAAGGCACATGACAGCCAGCTTGGAGTTTGCCAAAAGGCACATAAAGGATTCTGACCCTGAGAAACAAGGTTCTCTGGTCTGACGAAACCAAGATTGAACTCTTTAGCCTGAATGCCAAGAGCCACGTCTGGAGGAAACATGGCACCATCCCTACGGTGAAGCATGGTGGTGGCAGCATCATGCAGTGGGGATGTTTTTCAGTGGCAGGGACTACGAAACTAGTCAGGATTGAGGGAAAGGTGAACAGCGCAAAGTAGAGAGAGATCATTGATGAAACCTGCTTCATAGCTGCGGTGAAGGCTCACCTTCCAATAGGATAATGACTCTAAGCACACAGCAAAGACAATGCAGGAGTGGCTTTGGGACATTTCTCTGTATGTCCTTGAGTGGCCCAGCTAGAGCCCGAACTTGAACCCGATCGAACATCTCTGGAGAGACCCGAACATTGCTGTACAGCGATGCTCCCCATCCAACCTGACAGAGCTTGAGAGGATCTGCAGAGAAGAATGGGAGGAACTCCCCAAATACAGGTGTGCCAAGCGTGTAGTGTCATACCCAAGAAGACTAATAGCTGCCAAAGGTGCTTCAAGAAAGTACTTAGTAAAGGGTCTGAATACTTATGTAAATACCAGTGTTTTTTTCATATACATTTGCAAAAATGTCTAAAAAACATTTTTTGCTTTGTCATTATGGGGTATTGTGTGTAGATTGATGAGGAAAAATGTTTTTATCCTTTTTAGAATAATGTAACAAAATGTGGAAAAAGTCAAGGGGTCTGAATACTTTCCGAATGCACTGTACCTCATGGAAGAATTAAATAGTATGAATACATTTATCAAAATAACCTTGTTTATGAAAATATGTCCATCATTATTGGAATATGTTGGTAACCCCTTGTATAAAAGTGATAATGCCCACCAAGCCGGTATTTGGAGGACATATTGACACAGTTCTACAAAACAACACCCGTGCCAATATATCCTCCAAACACCCGCTTCTCTGGTG
This sequence comes from Oncorhynchus tshawytscha, assembly GCF_018296145.1. Taxonomy (NCBI): domain Eukaryota; kingdom Metazoa; phylum Chordata; class Actinopteri; order Salmoniformes; family Salmonidae; genus Oncorhynchus; species Oncorhynchus tshawytscha. Next base: position 5,491,251 of record NC_056447.1, on the reverse strand, counting down.
TTATCGCTTAAATAGTATTTTTTATTTAACCTATATTTAAGTCAGTTTAGAACATTCTTACAATGACGGACTCCCCCGACCAAACCCTAATGACGCTAGGTCAATTGTGCACCGCCCTATTGGACTCCGAATAACGGCCAGCAGTGATACAGCCTGGAATTGAACCAGGGTCTGTAGTGACACCTCTAGCACTGTGATGCAGTGCCTTAGACTGCTGCGGCACTAAGGAGCTTGTGACAGTTATTGCGAAATTGTAAGTGCTGTACACAAGTAGCGCAAAATGAAAGATTAAATGGTTATTAATATATACATTGTAAAATCATGATTTACAACACCACAAATACTTCTCAGGAAGTATTGACAACATGGAAAACATTGAAGGGGGCTACAGTAAAACATAATATGCATCTCAAATAACAATCCAACTGGGCGTAACAAAATACTTTTTATGTATCCTTATCAATTACTACCTTTTTATACGTAGATGGTGAATACCATTAGGTATCATGCTATGCGCAAAACATTTTGTTCGATAAGTGCACAGCCCATTAGCCCGTGACGTGAAAACGGTGAGTGCCCTTCTCAAAACGAACAGGAATCTGCGCAGCTCGGTCATATTGTTAACAAGGCAGCATTGCGTATCGTTCAGAAGCATACAGCTCTTTCCCATAAAATATATGTTCAAACAAGTTTCATTGGTAAGGCAGAAAACGCGCTGAGCTAGTAAAACACAGAATATTACGTTCTCACACCCCTTTGTTTTTGTTTTGAGCCGACTTCGCCGTGGCCCAAAACTGGGCACCGAAAATGACCCAACATGTGACGTAGCGGTAACTGAGCTCCAATAAAAAATAGGTATATGTAAATCACCTCTTCTGCAGTAGGAAGTCGGGCTGCAGTTGCTAGGTGCTCGCGTGTTTCAACTCTGTTCGGCTGTAGTAAACAGTCCGTGACTACACGGAGCAGCTGTGCACAGAGAGCAACACAGCTTGTTAACATACATGCATGTAAGGACACTGATTCGGACGAAAGCTCGAGTAGACCGCGAAAATATCTTTGAGGTAAAAAAATGGTACGTTGTGCATGGTTGCCAACCAGCTGATTTACTGGCTTTTTTTTACAGAAACAATTGCTACTGCGTGTGTGCTGAAATGAGGGTTGTCGGCTGACAGAGGGCAGTCTACTTTTTCTGCGTGTTTCACTGTATCAAAAGTGGGTAACATTTCTGTATTCTATTCTAGACCAGATTGTAAGCGTAGAATGAGTTGTCTCGCGCAAATTCAACTCTAACACAAACATGAACGACTTCAATGCTAAATAATAACGTCCGAATGATTGGAATTTGTAAAATGATATATATAATGTAATTTGTATCTACATAAAGTCAAAGAGATTAGACTTTTGCATTCAACAATATACTGACAGTTAGCTATTTGGGTGACGTTTTGTTCCCCTTTTTCAGCGCTGCCAGATTCTGAAATGCATGTCCAGGGGTGACTGAGTATCATTAGTTATTGAACAAGGTGGGCAAAAATGTTTGACACTGTCTAACCGACTTCGTTTCTTTCTGCTCTTTGTGAACTTCAAATCAGTCTTATTGACGAGTGCACCATGTGCAGCCAGTCTTATTGTGGTCATATTTGATCTCATTATTCTTATCACGCTCTAATTTACATGCTGTATCAATGCTATGACTGCATGTGACTCTTTATATACCCTCTGCACCAGTGTGCCATGTGTTGCTGTTGTGATCATATGTTAATTGTGCCTAGACATAGGTCCTCTCTGTCAACCATGAGTGCACTCATGGAGCCAGGCGACGTCCACACCATTGCCCCCGAGATGCCAGCCATGTTTGATGGCATGAAGCTGGCTGCCATCGCAACGGTGCTCTATTTCCTTGTGCGCTGTCTGAATCTGAAGAGTCCCACGGCTCCGCCTGACATCACCTATCGGGACACGCCCCTCAACCGCTATGTGCTCAAGTCCTGCCCCATCCTGACCAAAGAGTGAGTACTGATCCCTACCCAGCAGATAGGATGTCATTTGGGACACAGACATTATCACCTATAGAGCCCTGGTCAAAAGTAATGAACTATATAGGAAATGGGGTGCCATTTGGGACAGAGCCACTATCACCTATAGAGCCCTGGTCAAAAGTAATAAACTATATAGGAAATGGGGTGCCATTTGGGACGCAAACCGTGTCCACTGTTCCCATGCACCGGAGCACACATAGACCTACTTGAGAGCAAGCACACACACTTGTGAGTGAAATAGCAGTCATGCCATGCAGTGCTTCCTGGAACATGTTATGTTGTGACTATGGTAACAATATCACATTCAAGAGCAGACTGGTACATGCCACACATACACAGACAGTCACAAGCTCATACTCATAAACCCACATGTACTGTAGCTACAGGACATACTATCCCACTTTCATAAACATCCTTAATCTTTCCTTTCCCCCTGAGTCGTGATCACTTTCAACCCAGTCGCGATCGTGCCCTTCTCACCGTACCTCCCTGTTTTGACCAGTCCTCAACACTCCCTGCATCAGTCAATGGCTGTCCAGTCCATCGAGATGCCCTGTGTGTGGGTATAGGAGGTGTCCTATTAACACTGTATTATTTTACAGCCACATCGCAATTACATAACATCTACACTATGGACCACACTGCAGACTTAGCATGGCTAAATTACACTGTCTTTACATGGATGAAATTAACATTTTTTTTTAAGATCAACTCTCTAACTCAAGGAGCTGTTTTTCATTGAAATGTAAATGGCTTCCATGAGACATGAAGATGTTAATGTCTTGCTACCAGTGATATATAATTGATCCTACAGGCCAAAGCCTGGTCACAGAGTGGGGAAAGGAGGTTACTTAAAACAGTTGTGTTTCTTTGCATGAGATGGAAAGACCATGCTAGAGGTACAGCTAGGATCCAGAGTTACTTGCAAATTAGATTATTTTTTGTTGTTGTTATACCTCTTTTTCTTCCTAATTTCGTGGTATCCAATTGTTTCATCGCTGCAACTTCCATACAGACTCGGGAGAGGCGAAGGTCGAGAGCCGTGCTTCCCCCGAAACACAACCCAACCAAGCCGCACTGCTTCTTGACACAATGTCCACTTAACCCGGAAGCCAGCCACACCAATGTGTCGGAGGAAACGTCATACACCTGGTGACCGTGTCAGCGTGCACTGCGCCTGGCCCGCCACAGGAGTTGCTAGTGCGCGATGGGACAAGGACATCCCTGCCGGCCTAACCCGGACGACACTGGGACAATTGTGCGCCGCCCCATGGGTCTCCCGGTCGCAGCCAGCTGCGACAGAGCCTCGACTCGACCCCAGAATCTCTAGTGGCACAGCTAGCACTGTGATGCAGTGCCTTAGACCACTGCACTACTCGGGAGGCCCACAAATTAGATGTTTATACATGTTAACGTCATGCTAGATTTTGTGTGTGATTCCATGCACGTGTGTGTGTGTGGAATGTACCAGTTCACACTGGGATTTCATACCATGCTCACAACACAAAATGTTCCACAAGGCACTGACATTACTGCTCTTACATCACTTTGGCTCTCACACATCCACTCTTGCCCGTTTGTGTATTCACACAGGTACGAACCACCGCTGCTGTGGGGGAAGAGTGGACACCTCCAGACTGCCCTGTATGGGAAGATGGGGCGTGTCAGCTCCCCAAACCCCTGTGGGGTGCGCAAGTACCTCCTCATGCAGGATGGGGCCACTGCCACCTTTGACCTCTTCGAGTCGCTGGGGGACCACCGCACTGGAGGTGAGATATTCGCTCCAGAGTGAATATTCCCCTAGGTGCAGAACTAGGCTCAGCTTCCCCTGCACCAATCCTAACCTTAACCTTTAGTGAGGAAATGCAAAAATGACCCAAGATCAGTGTCTCGGCTGGGGCAGCTTCACCCTACTCCGAGATATTCATGTACTGTACTCTCATGTACATGTGTCATGTACTGTACCACGTCATGTACAGATCTGGGTTCAAGTACAAAACATTTTCAGGACTCTTGTCTTTCAAAGATAATTCGTAAAAATCCAAATAACTTCACAGATCTTCATTGTAATGGGTTTAGACACGGTATCCCATGCTTGTTCAATGAACCATAAACAATTAATGAACATGCACCCGTGGAATGGTCTTTAAGACACTAACAGTTTACAGACGGTAGGCAATTAAGGTCACAGTTATGAAAACCTAGGACACTAAAGAGGCCTTTCTACTTACTCTGGAAAAACATCCAAAGAAAGATGCCCAGGGTCCCTGCTCATCCGGGGCGGCAGGGTAGCCTAGTGGTTAGAGCGTTGGACTAGTAACCGAAAGGTTTCATGTTCAAATCCCCGAGCTGACAAGGTACAAATCTGTCGTTCTTCCCCTGAACAGGCAGTTAACCCCCTGAACAGGCAGTTAACCTAACCCACTGTTCCTAGGCAGTCATTGAAAATAAGAATTTGTTCTTAACTGACTTGCCTAGTTAAATAAAGGTAAAATAAAAAAATCTGCATGAATGTGCCTTAGGCATGCTGCAAGGAGGCATGGACTGCAGATTTGGCCAGGGCAATAAATTACAATGTCTGTACTGTGAGACACCTAAGACAGCTACTGGGAGACATGATGGCAGACCATGTATAACAACCCTGCACAGCATCTGTACATCTGAACATCACACCTGTGGGACAGGTACAGGATGGCAACAACAACTGCCCGAGTTACACCAGGAACGCACAATCCCTCCATCAGTGCTCAGACTGTCTGCAATAGGCTGAGAGAGGCTGGACTGATGGCTTGTAGGCCTGTTGTAAGGCAGGTCCTCACCAGACATCACCAGCAACAACGTCACCTATGGGCACAAACCCACCGTCACTGGACCAGGCAGGACTGGCAAAAAGTGCTCTTCACTGACGAGTCGCGGTTTTGTCTCACCAGGGGTGATGGTTGGATTCGCATTTATCGTCGAAGGAATGAGCGTTACACTGATGCCTGTACTCTGGAGTGGGATCGATTTGGAGGTGGAGGGTCCATCATTTTTTTTTTTTCCTGAGTTTATTTGAAATTTCAAATACTTGTAGTGTTTGCTTGAATATTAATAACTTTATTTATAGAGCTCTTTTCAATAACAGGTTAACAAAGTGCTTCGCATCAAGTGCATAAGTGGGTTTTCAGGGGGGATTTAAAGAGGCACTGAATCTGCAAGCCTGATCTCCTCTGGCCATGTAAGTTGTAAGTTGGGGCTAAACCAATCCTAGCCTTAAACGTGATCCTATCTATTCTAAAGGTGACTTGTAGATGGGTGGGTTTTGCACTTTTGCAATTATTGTGTTGGTTCAATTTTGCCAGATGAGCTCAATCAAGCCCAGCTAAAGTATTTTAAATGATTTCAAATAGTATTTGAACCCAGGTCTGGTCATGTACCACATGCCATGTACTGTATCTGTGATATGGGCATGACTCAGCCTATTGGTTAGGCTTACAAAAACAGCTGTGCTCAATACTGTCCGCATCCCTTCAAGTCCTCCGTGTAGTGGCACTTCAAAATGCGGTTTAATGCAACAGGTCTGCGACTAGTGTGCATTATTTAGACATTTTGAGGTAATTCATCGAATGGAATTGGCTTTGGTTGGTTTCTACTGTTTCCTTATCTTGAGTAATGTATGTCAAGGGAACACTTTTATTTTATTTATTAAAAATCCTCTCGTACTGTTTTGACCTTTTGGGCACATGCCCTAGGGTATCTAATTGGGTTTGAGACCATTAGCATGATGGTGCCCCTGAGGAAAGAGTAGCACACACCCTTTATCTGTGTAATGACTCCCTGGTAGGCTTGGATGGTATACTGGGATATTTTGAAGTATAGACGGTATGATTTTTCAAGTAGTATTAATCGCTTCAGCCATGCATTTGGTTTGTCAACTAAGTGGTTACTGCAGAGGCCATCAATCCCCTCCCGGATCAAGATTCTTGGGGCCTCATTTATAAATTGTGTAAGTACACGATATACCCACCCAAATGTGTGTGCGCCAATTTTCACGCAGAAGTTGGCATTTACAAAAATCGAACTTGATGAGAGAATGTGTGTACACATGGCCTTAAGTTTGCGAGGAGGTGAGCACATCTCTGCTAGTGGTTGAAATATTGTATTGTAAGCTGGCAAGTATTTTGTGCAAATGGAGATATGACGAAAAGCTTATTCATAAAAACCAGGAAAACATATGAATGCAGCCATTTGCAGTTACTTAAGAGCGAAAATCATTTTATAAAAAATATTTTAAAAATCTAAAATATAGACATTTCCTATTTTGTTTTCATAAGTTGCAAAATAAATTCCTGGCCGTGATGGATTCATATTTCTGAAGTAGCCATACAAAAAATGACCATACGCAGCTCTCATTTCATTGGACCTAGAAGTCTAGTGAATAGACAGGCTAAATGTATTTCAAGTTTTGCAATCCCACAGGCAGCACTATTTATAATATTCAGTTGAATTTAACAGGTGAACAGTCTATTTTACATTGAAGTAGACTGTAGCATACATAAGCCTACCTTAATGTAAAATATAAACTGGTCACCTGTTAAATTCAACTGTATATTATAAATAGTGCGAGATGGGACAAGGACATCCCTGCCGGCCTAACCCGGACGACACTGGGCCAATTGTGCGCCGCCCCATGGGTTGTAGGAAAAGTCAATGTAAAACGTTGTGCTGCCAGGTCCACAATAATCTGACAGTCCTTTGCCAGATGCAGCATAAATTAATGCTAAAGATTAAAGCATTCTGCCAACTCAGTAGATAGGCTGGCAGCTTGTGTAAAATATTTGACAGTATGGGTAGGCTTCAGTATTGGTGTGCGATAGGAGTGCCGCCACATTGCCTATTTAATCTCGGAGCCTATACCAAGGCAGGACATAGAAACCCAATCTATTGATAAACAAAATTTTGAATGCCAATAGTTCCAAATTCTACAGCAAGTAAAAGGGTGTCATTGTCACCGTAAGTTTAATGAAGGGCGTTTGTCCAGGCAGAGTTTTAATGCTCGTTCACGCTTGCACAGTTTTACTACGGGTCTGATTTATAACTGGGGAAACATGCCAAGTTTATAAATCTTAATGTTGTTGTACCTTGCACATGTGGGAATGTTGTGAAATTCTAAGCGGCGGTTAGAAGAGGCCCTGCTGCCTAAACGTGTTGTGCGTTGAAAAATATAGCGTTTGGAAAAGAAATGGCGCCCCTTTTGTGCACTGCGAGTAATACCCTATACGGTACAGAGCAGTTTGAAAGTCTGGATACCGCCTAACCCTACTCCTTGGTCTTGTTCATTAGGCACCACACAGAAGAAAATGACTGAAACAGGGAAGGACTACTGGAACTGGTCCAATGCAAATGTCAATTTCCTGTTGCAAAATGTTTTAAAGCGTGTTCCACTGTGTGCACGAATGAACATTTGTGTGCACTAATGACCCCTGTTGCACATAGAATAGCGTGCTTTTCGGCCTTCAATTTGCCCTAACACCACCTACCCACGGACTCCCCTTTATCACCTGTGTGTTTACTGTGTTTTTACTCCACAGATGACATCACCATGGTGATCTGCCCAGGGATTGGTAACCACAGTGAGAAGCACTACATCCGTACCTTTGTGAATCACTCCCAGAGGCAGGGGTACAGGTGTGCTGTTCTCAACCATCTGGGGTCCCTGCCCAACATCGAGCTCACCTCGCCGCGCATGTTCACCTACGGTAAGACCGACAGGGCCAGGGCTCTGTTAAGTATGCATATTGTTGGCCCTTTTTTTAAAAATGTTTTACTGTCCATACTGTCCATATGTCCATACTGTCCATATGTAGCTTGTTTAAGGTCACAGGTCCAGAAATGGCTGAAGAATTGCAACAATTACCTGGAGCCAACTCTGCAGGTGATTTTGAAAAGTCATAGTCAATCGATAAAAAATCTAATAATGATTTATCTTTCATTTACAATCTGTAGAAACAATGAGAATAGAAAGGTTCAAAACAGCACAGTTGAAAAATATGTCAAATAGAAATCCAATATGGATGTTGTTAAGAGATAGATGGGTGAAGTTGAATAGAGCTGAAGGGTGGGACTGATAACGAATGTAAAATATGCTGTGTCCGTAAAAAAAAAATGTGTGTGTGTTCAGAACTTTTGTGAAACAGCACAGTTCCTAAATATATGGCAAATAGAAATCAAACTGGATGGACATCAGAAATAGATGGGAGGGGTAGAGGAAGAACAACACTAAAAACAAACAAAATAGAACTATTGTAAAATAGAATGTGTCCATAACTTTTCTAGCGCAGGCGTTCCGCTAGAGGAACCCCTCGACAACATTCCGCTGAAAAGGCAGTGCGCAAAATTCTGAAATATTTTTTTTGAAACATGTAACTTTCACACATTAACAAGTCCAATACAGCAAATGAAAGATAAACATCTTGTTAATCTACCCATCGTGTTCACAACATATGATTATGTTAGGTCATAGCCAAGTAAAAAAAAGACAGTCACAAAAAGCAGAAATATAGATCAAATTAATCACTAAACTTTGATCTTCATCAGATGACACTCATAGGACATCATGTTACACAATACATGTATGTTTTGTTCGATAATGTGCATATTTATATTCAAAAATCTCAGTTTACATTGCCACGTTACGTGCAGTAATGTTTTGATTCCAAAACATCTGGTGATTTTGCAGAAATACTTATAATAAACATTGATAAAAGATAAGTGTTATTCACAGAATTAAAGAGACCTCTCCTTAATGCAACCGCTGTGTCAGATTTTTTTTTTTAAATGACGTGAAAAAAGTAATCTGAAAATGGCACTCAGAGCCCAAAACAGCCAGAGAAATATCTGCCATTTTGGAGTCAACAGAAGTTAGAAATAACACCATAAATATTCACTTACCTTTTGATCTTCATCAGAAGGCACTCCCAGGAATCCCAGTTCAACAATAAATGACTGATTTGTTCCATAAAGTCCATCATTTATGTCCAAATAGCCACTTGTTGTTAGTGTGTTCAGCCCACTAATTCATCTTCATAAGGTGCAAGCACTTCGTCCAGACAAAAACTCAAAGTCCCGTTACAGTCCTTTAGAAACATGTCAAACGATGTATGGAATCAATCGTTAGGATGTTTTTAACATAAAACATCAATAATGTTCCAACCGGAGAATTCCTATGTCTGAAGAAAAGCTCTGGAATGAGAGGTAACTCTGTCGGGAGTGCGCGTCCTGAGACCAAGGCACTATGCCAGACCACTGACTCAGAGGTCTCATGAGTCCCTCCTTTGTAGTAGAATCCTCATTCAAGTTTCTAAAGATGGTTGACATCTAGTGGAATCCGTAGGAAGTGCAACTTGACTCAATAGACACTGTATGGCCAAACGTTTGAAAAACTACAAACCTCAGATGTCCCACTTCCTGGTTGGATTTTTCTCAGGTTTTTGCCTGCCATGTGAGTTCTGTTATACTCACAGATATCATTCAAACAGTTTTAGAAACTTCAGAGTGTTTTATATCCAATACTAATAATAATATGCAAATATTAGCATCTGGGACAGAGTAGGAGGCAGTTCACTCTGGGCACGCTATTCATCCAAAAGTGAAAATGCTGCCCCCTATCCCAATTAAGGTATATAGTGTGTGGAAAGCTGGAAGTAAAAGCCTAAGTGTTGTTCATTAGTTTACTCCAATTAGGGGAGGGGTGGTAGGGTTAGTGGAAAATAATAATTATATTTATTTTAAAAAGTTTGTATTTAGATATATAATATGTGTATACATTACTGTTCAAAAGTTTGGGGTCACTTAGAAATTTCCTCCACTGGCAGCTTCATTAAATAGTATGCGCAAAACACCAGTCTCAGCGTTAACAGCGAAGAGGTGACTCCGGGATGCTGGCCTTCTAGGCAGAGTTGCAAAGAAAAAGCCATATCTCAGACTGGCCAATAAAAATAACATTATTATGGGCAAAAACACACACTGGACAGAAGAACTCTGCCTAGAAGGCCAGAATCCCGGAGTTGCCTCTTCACCTTTGACGTTGAGACTGGTGTTTTGCGGGTACTATTTAATGAAGCTGCCAGTTGAGGACTTGTGAGACGTCTGTTTCTCAAACTAGACACAAATGTACTTGTCCTCTTGCTCAGTTGTGCACCGGGGCCTCCCACTCTTTCTATTCTGGTTAGAGACAGTTTGCGCTGTTCTGTGAAGGGAGTAGTACACAGCATTGTACGAGATCTTCATTTTCTTGGCAATTTCTTACATGGAATAGCCTTAATTTCTCAGAGCAAGAATAGACTGACGAGATTCAGAAGAAAGGTCTTTGTTTCTGGCCATTTTGAGCCTGTAATCGAACCAACAAATGCTGATGCTCCAGATACTCAACTAGTCTAAATAAGGCTAGTTTTATTGCTTCTTTAATCAGAACAACGATTTTGAGCTGTGCCAACATAATTGCAAAAATGGTTTTCTAATGATCAATTAGCCTTTTAAAATGATCAACTTGGATTAGCTAACACAAGGTGTCAGTGGAACACAGGAGTGATGGTTGCTGATAATGGGCCTCTGTATGCCTATGTAGATATTCCATTAAAAATCATCCGTTTCCAGCTACAATAGTCATTTACAACACTAACAATGTCTACACTGTAGTTCTGATCAATTTGATGTTATTTTAATGGACAAAAATGTGCTTTTCTTTCAAAAACAAGGACATTTCTAAGTGGTGTGCATGTGTGTGTGTGTGTGTGTGTGTGTGGGTGCGCGCGCTCGCTCGCTCGCTCACTACCGGTCAAAAGTTTTAGAACACCTACTCATTGAAGGGGTTTTCTGTAAAATAATAGTGACGACATCAAAACTATGAAATAACACATATGGAATCATGTAGTAACCAGACAATTGTTAAAACAAAATCAAAGTATTTTTTGAGATTCTTCAAATAGCCACCCTTATCCTTGATGACAGCTTTGCATACTTTTTTTTGATGACTACATGATTCCATGTGTTATTTCATAGTTTTGATGTCTTCACTGTTATTTATTTATTATTTTTTTTTTTTTACCTTTATTTAACCAGGCAAGTCAGTTAAGAACACATTCTTACTTTCAATGACGGCCTGGGAACAGTGGGTTAACTGCCTGTTCAGGGGCAGAACGACAGATTTGTACCTTGTCAGCTCAGGGGTTTGAACTCGCAACCTTCCGGTTACTAGTCCAACGCTCTAACCACTAGGCTACCCTGCCGCCCCAATTCTACGATGTAAAATTAAGAAACCCTGGAATGAGGTCTGTCCAAACTTTTGACTGTGTGCGTTTACAAAAAAATATATGAGGGATTGGAAATGATGCGGACAATTACATTGATGGAAGCTACAATCCAATTTGGCATTTAGTTGAAGTTGACTTTGGTCTACTTCTAATTAGTCTGCTACAGCCGGACATGATTGAAAACATCGGTGACTGAATTAATGTTACGTGTGACCTACAGTGGGGCAAAAAAGTATTTAGTCAGCCACCAATTGTGCAAGTTCTCCCACTTAAAAAGACGAGAGAGGCCTGTAATTTTCATCATAGTTGAAGTGTACCTATGACAGACAAAATGAGAGAAAATCCAGAAAATCACATTGTAGGATTTATGAATTTATTTGCAAATTATGGTGGAAAAAAACTTTTGTTATTGACCAAATACTTAATCTCAATACTTTGTTATATACCCTTTGTTGGCAATGACAGAGGTCAAACGTTTTCTGTAAGTCTTCACAAGGTTTTCACACACTGTTGCTGGTATTTTGGCCCATTCCTCCATGCAGATCTTCTCTAGAGCAGTGATGTTTTGGGGCTGTTGCTGGGCAACACGGACTTTCAACTCCCTCCAAAGATTTTCTATGGGTTTGAGATCTGGAGACTGGCTAGGCCACTCCAGGACCTTAATGCTTCTTACGAAGCCACTCCTTCATTGCCCGGGCGGTGTGTTTGGGATCATTATCATGCTGAAAGACCCAGCCACGTTTCATCTTCAATGCCCTTGCTGATGGAAGGATGTTTTCACTCAAAATCTCACAATACATGGCCCCATTCATTCTTTCCAGTCATCCTGGTCCCTTCGCAGAAAAACAGCCCCAAAGCATGATGTTTCCACCCCCATGCTTCACAGTAGGTATGGTGTTCTTTGGATGCAACTCAGCATTCTTTGTCCTCCAAACACGACGAGTTGAGTTATTACCAAAAAGTTATATTTTGGTTTCATCTGACCATATGACATTCTCCCAATCTTCTTCTGGATCATCCAAATGCTCTCTAGCAAACTTCAGGCGGGCCTGGACATGTACTGACTTAAGCAGGGGGACACGTCTGGCACTGCAGGATTTGAGTCCCTGGCGGCGTAGTGTGTTACTGATGGTAGGTTTTGTTACTTTGGTCCCAGCTCTCTGCAGGTCATTCACTAGGTCCCCCGCATGTGGTTCTGGGATTTTTGCTCACCGTTCTTGTGATCATTTTGACCCCACGGGGTGAGATCTTGCGTGGAGCCCCAGATCGAGGGAGATTATCAATGGTCTTGTATGTCTTCCATTTCCTAATAATTGCTCCCACATTTGATTTCTTCAAACCAAGCTGCTTACCTATTGCAGATTCAGTCTTCCCAGCCTGGTGCAGGTCTACAGTTTTGTTTCTGGTGTCCTTTGACAGCTCGTTGGTCTTGGCCATAGTGGAGTTTGGAGTGTGACTGTTTGAGGTTGTGGACAGGTGTCTTTTATACTGATAACAAGTTCAAACAGGTGCCATTAATACAGGTAACGAGGGGAGGACAGATGAGCCTCTTAAAGAAGTTACAGGTCTGTGAGAGCCAGAAATCTTGCTTGTTTGTAGGTGACCAAATACTTATTTTCCACCATAATTTGCAAATAAATTCATAAAAAATGTGATTTTTCTGGATTTTTTTTCTCATTTTGTCTGTCATAGTTGAAGTGTACCTATGATGAAAATTACAGGCCTCTCATCTTTTTAAGTGGGAGAACTTGCACAATTGGTGGCTGACTAAACACTTTTTTGGAGTTGTACTGTATGGAGTTTTCCAAGTAAAAGCTTGATGTGGAAAAGTTGGTTAATTAATAAATGTATTGCATTTACCTGTAACTTGCACTGTCTTTCTAACTGCTACTAGGTGTGGCAGGTAGCCTGGAGGTTTGAGAGGCAGATCAGCAATTGCAGGGTTGCCGGTTTGAATCCCTAGTACAGCTGGAAAATCTGGTGGGGAGTGCGCCAGTAACCGGAGGGTTGCTGGCATCTGTATCCTAGATGCCATCTTCTGCCGTTGTGCCCTTGCGCAGGGCCCCTAACACCTAGATCTATCCAGGGGCACTACACCGTGTCCAACCCTGGGTTTCAATCCCTTGGGATTTGTTTGTGCATCTCAGTGCATTTGGTTGAAAAGCAAAATACACATTTCTGTGATTCCTTTTCCAGGTTGTACATGGGAGTTTGCAGCCATGGTGGGTTCCATCAAGGGGGCCTTCCCCCAGACACTGCTCATTGTGGTGGGCTTCAGCCTAGGGGGGAACATTGTGTGTAAGTTCCTGGGGGAGAACAGGATCAACCAGGAGAGAGTGCTGTGCTGCGTCAGTGTCTGCCAGGGATACAGCGCACTCCGGTAGGTGGAATCAAAATAAAGCGGTATACAAATGGCACCCACTGTCAAGTAGAACGTCGTTGATACTGTGATTCGGCTACATGCGGACATGCGTGTGTCTAGATCCACGCCCGTGAGGATTTGTGGAAGGGGCAGGCAGCCAGTCTGGCCTCTCTTTGTTCATACCCATAGGTAGGCCATGGCCACCACTTTACCCCGTGTAGCTTTTGTGTTTGTCCTCTCTTTTTTTCCTTTCTCTTTTTAATCTCACGCAGAGCACCACACACACACACAACTGCTATTGTCTCTCATAGACCTCAATTCGCCTTGTTTCCCCGTTCACTTTTAGACACCGACACTGTTCACGTAACACTCTGCAAATAGTCTAAAGTAAGTACACTCGGGCTATTAAAAACCTGCCATCACATATGCCCGTTACCCGTTTATACAAACCACACCCACGCATTAAGTGCTACCAAAGTGCTTACACCGCTAATACATGTTTCACATAGGATTTACTGTATGTTTCCTGTTAACAACATTAAAAAAATAGGCCAATGTTTATATGACCTCTTTCAAACAGGCCCGGCATAAGCCTTTTATACCTCCCGTGCACATGCCAGCACCGAGTACATGGTAGTAGGGCTGTGTAGATGTGGGTGGGGCATCTATTTTAATGAATCCAGTGAATATACGTAATCACAAATACGTCTATTATTAGTTCATTGACTAATAAAGTGTATTTTCAAAAGAATGGAATAGCAAGTATTTTGTTAATTATGCTACTGATCTATGAAGCCTAATTGGTTGTGCCATGCAAATCTAAACAATAGTTTATTTTGTTCATTAAACAGACAGGATACACTTTGCTCTGCCCTGATCAGTCAACCAACATATACCCTACATGACCAAAAGTATGTGGACACATACACATCAAATAACAGCCTCAACTCTTCTGGGAAATCTTTCCACTAGTTGTTGGAACATTGCTGCGGGGACTTGCTTCCATTCAGCCACAAAAATTAGTGAGGTCGGCCACTGATGTTGGGCGATTAGGCCTGGCTCGCAGTTGGCGTTCCAATTCATCCCAAGGGTGTTCGATGGGGTTGAGGGCAGGGCTCTGTGCAGGCCAGTCAAGTTATTCCACACTGATCTCGACAAAACATTTCTATACGGACCTCGTTTTTTTGCACAGTATTGTCATGCTGAAACAGGAAAGGGCCTTCCCCAAACTGATGCTACAAAGTTGGGAGCACAGAATCGTCTAGAATGTCATTGTATGCTGTAGCGTTAAGATTTCACTGGAACTAAGGGGCCAAGTCCGAAACCATGAAAGACAGCCCCAGACCATTATTCCTCCTCCACCAAACTTTACAGTTGTATACACCTGTCAGCAACGGGTGTGTCTGAAGTAGCCAAATCCACTATTTTGAAAGGGTGTCCACATGCTTTTGTGTGTGTATGTATAGGGGTAAGGTGACTAGGCATCAGGATATAAGATAAACAGAGTAGCAGCAGCTTGTGTGTGTAGTCAGTATAAATGTGTGTGTGTGTAGGGCCCTGTGAGTGTGCATAGAGGCAGTGCAAAAATAAAAAGTTCAACGAGGATACTCAGGTTAACTCAGTCCATGTAGTTATTTATCAGTATTATTGCTTGGGGATAGAAGCTGTTCAAGAGCCTGTTAGTGCCAGACTTGATGCAGGCTGTAATACAACATGTGGAATAAGTCGAGGGGTATGAATACTTTTTGAAGGCACTGTAGAAATACATGCACAATAAAAGAACCACTCATTGTGTGGTATTGACTTGGTGCCGTTATTGACTGTCTCTCTCGTGTATGTGTGTGTTAATCCAGGGCCCAGAAGACGTTCCTACAGTGGGACCAGTGTCGGAGGCTCTATAACTTTCTCATGGCAGACAACATGAAGAAGATAATCCTCTCCCACCGGTACATACAACTGCTAAAACACACGTCTCAGTAGTTAGTACACATATCACTACTGTCTTAGTCCCTATGCAATGTTCAGTCTTTGAAATAAGACCTAGACAGAAATCCTAAATAAATTGCCCTAATGGTTCCATTACGAGCTACATGCTTCAAGCCAGACTAATTTACGTCATTTGTGATTACAAAATAACAAACTGTCTGGACGACAAAACAAACCCAGATAAGACGTCATCATAATAATAATAGTTCTCAAGCGGCCGCTGGGCCAGCCACCCTTCCATCAGTATCAGACAGCTGGTGTTCTTGTTTGCTTGTAGCCTATAACAAGCATGCAGGCTTCCCTACTGTATAAAAATGACAATTTACAAGTGGAGTCTGCAATGAACATTACAGCAGTAAAATGTCTTTCTAATTCACACTACCGGTCAAAGGATTTAGAACACCAACTCATTCAAGGGCTTTTCTTTATTTGTACTGTTTTCTACATTGTAGAATAATAATGAAGACAATAAAACTATGAAGTAATACATATGGAATCATGCAGTAACCAAAAAAGTGTTCAACAAATCAAAATATGTTATATTTGAGATTCTTCAAATAGCCACTCTTTGCCTTGATGACAGCTTTGCACACGCTTGGCATTCTGTCAACCAGCTTCATGAGGTAGTCACCTGGAATGCATTTCAATTAACAGGTGTACCTTGTTAAAAGTTAATTGGTGGAATTTCTTTCCTCAATTACTTTGAGCCAATCAGTTGTGTTGTGACAAGGTAGGGGTGGTATAGACCAAGTCCATATTATGGCAAGAACGGCTCAAATAAACAAAGAGAAACAACAGTCCATCATTACTTTTAATGACATGAAGGTCATTCAATATGGAACATTTTCAAGAACTTTGGAAGTGCAGTCACAAAAACCATCAAGCGCTATGATGAAATTGGCTCTCTTGAGGACCGCCACAGGAAACGAAGACCCAGAGTTACCTCTGCTGCAGTTCATTAGTTACCAGCCTCAGAAATTGCAGCCCCAAAACATGCATCACAGAGTTCAAGTAACAAGTAACACATCTCAACATCAACTGTTCAGAGGAGACTGTGTGAATCAGGCCTTCATGGTCGAATTCCTGCAAAGGAACCACTAAAGGGACACCAATAAATAAAATAAATAAGAGACTTGCTTGGGCCAAGGAACACAAGCAATTGACATTTAGAATGGTGGAAATTTGTCCTTTGGTCTGGAGTCCAAATTGGAGATGTTTGGTTTCAACCGCCGTGTCTTTGTGAGACGCGGTGTGGTGAGCGGATGATCTCCACATAGGTATTTCCCACCGTAAAGCATGGAGGAAGTGGTGTGGCGGTGCTTTGCTGGTGACTTGCTCGTTTTTATTTAGAATTCAAGGCACACTTAACCAGCATGGCTACCACAGCATTCTGCAGCGATAAGCCATCCCATCTGGTTTGCGCTTAGTGGGACTATCATTGGTGTTTCAACAGGACAATGACCCAACACACCTCCAGGCTGTGTAAGGGCTATTTTACCAAGAAGGAGAGTGATGGAGTGCTGCATCAGATGACGTGGCCTCCACAATCACCCGACCTCAACAACTGAGATTGTTTGGGATGAGTCAGACAGCAGAGTGAAGGATAAGCGGCCAACAAGTGCTCAGCATATGTGGGAACTCCTTCAAGACTGGAAAAGCATTCAAAGTGAAGTTAGTTGAGAGAATGCCAAGAGTGTGCAAAGTTTCATCAGGGCGAAGGGTGGCTACTCTTGAAGAATCTCAAATATAAAATATATTTAGATTTGTTTAACACTTTTTGGGGGTGGGGGGCTTACTACATGATTCCATATTATTTCATAGTTTTGATATCTTCACTATCTTTCTACAATGTAAATAATTTAGACTGTACAAAATGACATTTAAAATAATGATGAAACGAAAGATGCCTTATTAGGCTATACAGTCATTCAACAGTGCCTTTTGAATTGATTTTATCTGTTTCGTGTAGTGAATCTGTTATTCAATGTGTTTGTTTCGGCTAATAGCGATATGGCCCCAACATTTTTTTTTCCCAACAAATGATGTTTTTATATATATATATTTTAAATATATACCTCAAGGGGTCTTTTAAAAATGTTATTCATTCATTAATTAATTAATTAAATAGCTAAATGATCCTTGGTATGACTTTAAAAAAAAAAATTAACAATTCCATATACCTTAGTAGAACCCTCCTTCCCCGTGCTTAGACTGTTTCTTTCGCGGACCGCAAATAAGAGATTCATACAGTGCTCATATTATAATGGCTGTCTCTTCACCTTTGCCCACTTCAGAAGTTAGATTTTCTCCAGGTGTCCCTCATTATAAATAACGTACTGTCCCTAAATGACACGTTTATTCTGTCCCTCAACTCTTCATTTATAATGAGTGTCATTTTGTATTGAGCGGGATATAGCTAGATGCTGTATGCGTTGATTTGCTGCTGTTGTGGATGGATCAGAGGAACCGTTAGACTGTGCACAAGGTAAATTATCAATATGTATGTATGCGTTGATTTGCTGCTGTACTTATAATTCGTAAAACCTTCATTTGTATCACTTTGAAGTGACCCAAATGGCAAATTCATCTTTCATCTATACATTTCGAGATATATTAAACCACAAAAAAAAAAAAAGTTTATTTGGCACTTAGTCTGGCTTTATTGGCATTGTCTGTTAAACCCGTTACAAAAAATCTGGCAGTTTTGAAGCTGCAGTAGAAGTGCAGTAACTGCAGTCGACTGGTATTTTAGACACCTTAATTGCAGAATAACTCAAGTTGAACTGCAGTATATACTGCACTGTAACTGCAGTCGCACTGCAAAATTACTGCAGTAAAAAAAACATTTGGACGCAGTATTTTCAGCATACTGCAATATTTTTTTCATATGGGATATTTCTGATACTGAATTGTTTTTTGCAGGAATTTATTTTACGTCATACATTGTGTACCACCTGTACTCTGTTTCTGATTGACAGGGGCAGTTTGTTTGGAATGAACTCGAGCAAGATGGAGGACGCAGACCTGAGCCGACTGTACACAGCTACCTCCCTCATGCAGATCGATGACAATATCATGAGGTGACGGCCAGCTTTCTGACTCTGGTGGCCATCTTGAAATAATCTTGTCTTTAGTAATTGTGGCCTTGTTGCGATAACCTGAAGCCTGTTTTTTTTGTTCATATGTTTCACAGAAAGTTCCATGGTCACGACACGCTGAAAGAGTACTACGAGAAGGAAAGCTGCGTACACTACATTCACAATGTGAGTGAACACGGACCAGCCCGGAGTCTCCCAGAGCCTTCGTAGCTGAAGTAGTACATTATTGTCCTTGACGACCCAGACTCAAGTCTCCTACAGACACACAAAATTTTGCTCGAAGATTGAAGTCAGATATTTATTTTATAATTGTTCCACTAATGTGGTTGTCGGTCTGGGTTGTGGAGATTTTTCTTTGGACTATTTTAGCTACGAAGGATTTGAGAAACCTAGCCCAGAGTGATTACAAAGTGGTTTTCAAACTTAATGATGATGATGTATGAGGGTGATGATGACAATCGTATTTCAGATCAATGTGCCTCTACTGCTGGTCAACTCCTCAGATGACCCTCTGGTCCATCGGTCACTTCTGACCATCCCACGCACACTCGCAGGTATTCACTCTATTCAGTAAGAGTTGTAACTAATTGAGTACTCACCACATTTTGTTGATTCATTAATACCAATTATTTATTCATAGTGAGTGATAGCAGTTTTAGTAGCCAGGACAGGATATCTTCCAAAACAAATCGATGGGAGTAAATGGGCCACGCTCACCAAGTTCACAATTTATGGCCAAATCACCTCAAAGAAATGTGTACTGAGCATTCTTGTTTGATTGCATTTAGCTTCATGCAAAATCCTTTTAAACTGGTCATTGTGACGATGTGCAATGTCATTAGTAGTAGCGCAATTTAATTATTCAATCAACACCAGGGTCACGTCAACTTGGCCGCTTCTTCCTTTCTCTGCTGGACACGCTCTTTACGTTTTGACCGCTAAGTGTTGATAAATCCTCCTCGCCATCTTTCTGCAGCGTCTCCCTGCCCAGACAGTCTTTTTGAATTTTTCATGGCCATGCGATCCCCTGTGCTGTGGTATTATTTACAGGGTGTGTTTGTTTTCCGCACGTGCGCCATGTCTCGCCCGCATTTAAGCATTTCTCTGCCCCAGTGGCCGGGAGTCACTGGCCCGACCCCCATTTAGTGTGTAAATCAACAGCCACAAGGCTTGTAGGAGAAAGGTGCTGGCATCTACTTCCCCCTGAGTCCAGGGTGCTCCAACCATGTTGCTGAAGGGCTACGATCCTGTAGATTTTCCCTCCAACCCTAATCTAGCACACCTGATTCTAATAATTAAATAACCTGAATCAGGCTGTTTACAACTGGGGTTGAATTGAAAACCTACAGGAGGGCAGCACTCCAAGAACGGGGTTGGCGAGCCCTGTAACTCTACGCCTGGCCTGCATGTTCCATAGGGGACTGTGTTGTGGCGGTGTCCCATAAAGGGTATACAGGCTATCCTCACCACCAAAGGCTACTAGAGTGCAAACAAACCTATTGTATTGGACAACTGCATACACGCGGATATGGAAGTAGCCTCATGTACCGTATGTAGTCGCACACAACCCGATTTTTTTAAGGGCGAGTCATGCTCTCTAATAAAGGTAGATGGGTTCAGTCAGTGTTACTCCAGTTCGTCGTCTCTCTGGCCTTAAAGGCCAGCACTTAATCCCATTAGCGCTGTCTGTCTGTATCTGGAGGTCAGTTAGGAAGCCAGCCAGCCACCCTCAGTCTGCCTGGGCCCTTTCAGCAGCCAGCGTTGGGCTGTACGGCCGGCACCAGCTGTCTCTGCTGTGTGCGCCTCTGCTCCCTCTCAGGCGCTGATGAGCTGCCTTTTTTTAAACTGGCCCGTGTGTTTTCGGTGCGTGTGCTTCCTCCATATGGAGAGCTAATCGCAGGTCAGCTGCTACCACCTCACCACTAACCTTATGTACTTTACATGGAGACAGACGCTGATCTTGGATCATTTCATAATGAATAAGATGATATGGACGGGCTATAGATCAGCACTCCTACTCTGAGATGCTTTGTGAATACAGGCCCATGCCTGGTCAGGGCAGGCCTGTGTTATTTACTGACGGTTGTTGTATTATTTACTCTGGTCACTAGTGTTTCTGTAACGGTGTCACCTGGGCCAGAGTGAAAGACGGGGTTGCGGCTTGACTAGAAAAGCAGGGTGCTGCCCGTTTTTATAATCTATACCTCTGTCCCGTACACGTCTTTTGATTTGTATCTGAGCGCTTCTCGCGTTCAGTTTGCAGTGACTAAAAGTTACGAGAGGGAAATAAAGACAGAGCGAGTCAGGGCTGAGAGTGTTGGGTGGCAGAAATGGAAAGGAAATTAGGCCTAGGAGTCACATATCTGTGAGGAAACTCGAGGCTCTGCCAGAAAGGGCTACCTGCGAGCTTGCACAAAATTAAACCAATGAATCGTCAGTACATTGGCAATATCTAATTCATTACCTCATCGAGTTGCACTGTTACATCTACCATTCGAGATGTTTTGCATCGTGTTTACTGTGTTTCGAGTAAGAGTGCAATGACCTAATCTATACTGAACACAACATGCAACAATTTCATTTTTCTTTTTACTGAGTTAGTTCATTTAAGGAAATCAGTCAATTGAAATTCATTAGGCCCTAATCTATGGATTTGACATGACAGGGCAGGGGCGCAGCCACGGGTGGGCCTAGGTTCACCCACTGGGGAGCCAGGTCCAGCCAATCAGAATGAGTTTTTCCCCACAAAGGGGCTCTATTACAGACAGAAATACTCCTCTGCACCCCAATACCACTTTGGTGGCATCTTACCTAGTAATAGGCCAGTAGTATCAGCATCCACCATTGTTTACGCAACGACACCACCACATGCTAACTGTTAGCATCACCGTATCTTTCTCCACACCCGTCAGAAAAGAAGCCGAATGTGATCTTCGCCCTGACGCTCCACGGGGGTCACCTGGGCTTCTTCGAGGGGGCTGTGCTGTTTCCCCAGCCCCTCACCTGGATGGACAAGGTTATCGTGGGCTATGCCAACGCAATATGCCGGTGGGAAAGACACAGACCGCCCTGCCTGAGGACACGTCGTGGACTCTGTTCACAGGCCGACGGTAAAGCTTACCGCACACATGCTCATGTATTTTGTATGGACAGACACTGCCAGGGATAAAACGGGGATGCCATGAGACGAAAGGAAAGGTTTCACACTCTACCTACATTTACAGGCGTATACACACACGTTATTGTTATTAATATACGCACATCCAGTATTCCTCTGTCCTAGTCCCCTAACATCCTGTCAATCAAGAGTCACTATCTGCCACTCACACTTTTTTTTTATTTTTTAAAGGGACTCCTAGTTTATAAGGACACATACGCCCACCGGAGAAGGCCGAAACCTGTATTCTTCTCTTCAAAAGGGGGACGGGGATGATCTATGGGCACAGTAGCTCGCCTGACTTTGTTCTGACTATAGCTTTGCTTAGAGAAACACAGCATTCAGCTGCGAATGACATTCATTGAAAGCCTTTACCCATGGACTCCAGTCAGTCGAATGGATGGCACTTGCTCCTCTAAACGTGGATACACAGTGTATCCTGCACCTGCTGGTGAACAGCTACAAGACTCCACCATGGCTTATTTATTGCTCCGTTCTATCCATGGAAAAGACTGGAGAGGAGACTTAGCTTCTGTGTGCAAAGTCCCAGCCAGCACCCCTTGGTTCTCACTTGGGTTGCTACTTGGTCCCGACTCTCCTAACTGTTTGTTCCGAGTGTGTGTACTGTTGTCGTGATGTTGTCAAATGGGAGCTCTGGGAGGTTGAAACTCTGAAGGCTTTTGTTAAGCAGAGAAATAGAATTCCTAGAACAGACATTTTATTTCTATGTTAAGCTTCTTTAGCTCTTTTTAATAATTGGGGCCAGGGTCAAAATCTGGTCTGGCCTCTAGTTCTAGGCTAATAGGCAATACTTTCCTGGTCAGGTCATCGTCTGAGGAAAAACTCCAATCTGGCCCTAGTGATAATATATTTTGTCTTCACATTGTGCCTCAAACATAAACATATAAAATAAAAATATTTCAAACCAAGAAAGGATGGCAATGGTTTAAAGTACTTCATTACTATTTTCAATACGCAGACATAGTGTTCAAGGATATCTGACATTCTGAGGAAGCACCCAATCCTACCCAGAACACATTAATGACAAGTTCCCTTGTCCTGTACTGTATTCTTGGTGGAACAGCCTCTGCTATTCTCACTGGTTGGCTTGCACTACACAGCACTCCACTTCTGAGACTCAAATACATAGATTTTTATATATTGTAACTTGAGTTGTGAGTATAGGAATATTTCTGACCTTTTCTAAGTAGTTGATTCTTACAAGCCGAGTGCACTGACTAAAGTCCTTAATCACAGCCACTGTGAGGCAAGGGTCCACTGTGCTATTTCAGTCATTCAGTTGGTTTGCCTGAGTAGCCAATGTTCAATGGTACAATGTCAATGACACTTTATTCTGGCATGCACGTTTTGGAGATTTCACTGTAGGACCAATGGAATGGTCTAAAATGAGCAAACTCCACCCACCTGGGGCAACAAGCGCACCCACCATTGAGCATTGGTTATTTGAGTTGATTGATTGAACCAAATAGGGAACTGATTGTCAAGGTTTGCCATGAACATTGTGTGTCTACCTGAATCATTGAACTCACCCAACGGCGAAGATGAAAATTGAAGCCACGTTTAGGTTTGTTGCTGTTGTGAAATAATATATAGGTATGCGCTACAGATGTAGACCCCAGTTGTCCTCAATTGAAATACCAAAACACCATGTGACTTGGTCTTCTTCCTTATATGGGCAAAGCCCCATGCTTTATTATTTTTTTTTTTATAAACACAGAAGGTTTTCGCTGTTCTTTTTAAGAGATATTTGTTGGAAACTGTTTAAAAAATAATTTTAAAATTCTGTGGTTTCTGAGATGTAGAGCACAGACTAAGTTGGCCTAAATACTCTGGTCGAGATTCAGTCCAAGGTGCATTGTAGACAAACGCACTTCCTTTTTTGAGGGTAATTTTGACCTGACTTCTGAATGTGATCTCTACACGTGTCAGGGAATTTGGGGTTATGTTGATCAGTGCAGTGCGTTTGTCGACAATGCGCCTTTGATTGAATCCCGGGTTCTGTCTTTTTATTTGCGCTAGTCTGTATTCTATTCCATGTATAAAAATGGACCAAGTTACTGTGATATCATTGGGTAGATGAGAGAAGAGTTGCTGGACTAGGAGCCTTGCAGAGAGAACTAAGGTCATAACTTCCACTATTTATCCCTATGGAATTCATCCTTTGTTTCCCTTATATTTTGTTTACAACCCCTATAGATGTACAATGCTGTTCAGTCATTATAATGTAGAATCACAACTTGGCGTGATGTATAAAGTAATCGTGTGTGTTTTGGTTCCGATAAGGGTGTGCAAAACGCAATACATTTATGGGGGGGGGACTTTGAACTTGTATCCTTGAAATACACTATTTTGTTGTGGATTTCTCTGCATTTGTGTATTCCTTTCTGTCCTATGTTTTGTGTTTTCCAAAGATTCTACAAGCCAAGGTGAACAGATTGTCATCTTTCTTTATATACAGTTTATTGTACACACAGTGGTGACGTGCTCATGCCTCTGCAGCAATTCAGAGGATTAAACCGCTCGTTCTTCTCCAAGCACAAACAAATGGAGACGGGGACTTGTTGGATTCCTGGCCTTCTATCACCCTGAGGTGGATAGCGCAAACTGGATCCTGCCAGGTTTAACTAGTACTAGCTGTCTGGGTCAGAGATGGGGTTAACACAAAGCACGTCCCCACAGCACAGCGAAAAGCTCGATGGTTAGGGCTGTTAAGTAACCCAACATAAGGCCTGAGCCAAGGATGTATAGTCTCTGTGCTGTTGGGAGTGCTTTTGTAAGGTGTATTACTACTTAATAACCGCTGGGAAACAAAATCAGTGCAATACCACACCCCTTTTTTCACACAGTTTTCTGAAGCCACACTTGTGTTTTTATTTCAATTTTTTTCTCAAGTCTGTTTGGCGGTGTGTGTGTGTCTAGATGGAGATGTTGCGGGTGGGGTGGTGGGGGGGGTGGTGTGTTCAGTCGAACAGCTTGGCTGCTATGGCTTTGCCGTCATACTTGGAGTTCTTGCCCTCGAACTCGGAGGGCAGGATGTCCGCGTCAAACTCCTTGTAGTAGTTGTCCAGCTCGTCTCCGTGGACAAACACCTGATTTGGTAGACAGACAAACCTATTAACTAAAATATTCTCACCATATACACTCAGTGGCTAGCTTATTAGGTACTCCCATCTAGTACTGGGTCAGACCCCCCCCCCCCTTTGCCTCCAGAACAACTTGAATTCTTAGTGGCACGGAAACGTTGGTCAACACACACAATTGGTATCATGGGACCGAACTTGTGCCAGGAAAACATTCCCCACACCATTACACCACCGCCACCAACCTGTACCATTTGACACCAGGCAGGATGGGTCCATGGACTCATGCTGCCTACGCCAAATCCGGACTCTGCCTGACTCAACAGGAAGCAGGATTAGTCTGACCAGGAAATGTTTTTCCCAATTGTCCAGTGTTGGTGATTGGATGCCCCCTGGAACCACTTCTTGTTTCTAGCTGAAAGGGGTGGAGCCCGGGAGGTGGTCTTCTGCTGCAGTATCCCATCTGTGACGAGGACCAACGAGTTGTGCGTTCCGAGATGCCGTTCTGCACCACTGTTGTACTGCGCTGTTATTTTACCTGTTTGTGGTCCACCTGTTAGCTTGTACGATTCTTACCTCCTTCGACCTTTCATCAACAAGCTGTTTTCGCCCCCATAACTGCCGCTGACTGGATGTTTAGTTTGTCGTGTGTTAAACGCCCACGACGCCGCCCGTTTCTGAGATACTGGAACCGGCGCACCTGCCACTGATTATCGTATGCTCAAAGTCGCGTAGGTCACTCGTTTTGCCCAACATTCAATCGAACGGTAACTGAATGACTGCTTTATATAGCGAACCACGTCCACGTGACTCAGTCTGGAGGAGCTAACAATTTTTGTACTGGGTGGTGTACCTAATAAACTGGCCACTGAGTTTTTCATTATTGTATTTACTGTTACCAGTATATTACATGTTGATTTAAGAACCCATTCACCTTCCTTACTTGTTGATTTTTATCATGTTACTTCAGATATTTTCCCTATTTTTTTTTTTTTTAAATCCCAAGTTTTCCCCCACTACTTTCCTACCAACCTCTCACTATAAAAAGGCTCAATTTAAAAAAAATTCAAACATAGGGCTTGTTTCACTCACTCTCTCCAGCAGCTTGCCTTTCATGAGGGGCTTGACCACATTGTAGGTGGTAGTGAAGTACCAGGGTTGGTGGATGAAGTGGACAGCTTTGAAACGGGCAGGGAAGGAGTCCAGACACACACACACACACACACACACACACACACACACACACACACACACACACACAAGAGGAACAGAGGTTCAATTCGTTACAGATCTCACCACCATTATGACCATAAATAATCATCCTCATTGTACGAGTAACGGAAACTATCGTTGTTGCGCAACAACAAAGTTCAGCGCATTAGATTAGAGCTGGGACGATTTTTTTGTAATGTGCTGTTTACTATTCCTTTGGAATGTGTGTGAAAGTGACCTGCAACATGTCCACCATCTTCTTGAGCTCAGTGGGTTTGATGCCAGAGGCCTGCTGCATGGTGAAGCCCTTGAAGTTCTCAATGATGCAGAAACCGTTGATCTGAGTCTCCTCGTTCTCCAGCAGGCTCTCCAGGATTACACAGTAGGCACGCAGGATCTGATGAGCGCACATATACACGCATAGTCACATGTGCGCAGACACACACACACACACACTTTTGACACTTCTGTTAACATGACAAGAGGAATGGAAAAAAGGGCCAGCACTCCCTTGATTATGATTTGCAATAGTAGGAGCTTTGTTTTTAATTTTAATTCTCTTTCATAGCAACATGACTCAATAGACCATACGTTTACGGCCAGTGTGTGAACTATTAGGTAATATTGCTATGAAAGAGAATTAAAACTAAGCCTCTATTATTGCAAATCGTAATCAAGTGAGTGTTGGCTCTTTTTTTGGGGGGGTATTTTTACGTGATTTATTTTTGGTTCCAAGCAACCTTTTTACCTGTCTACACAGATTTGTAGTGTATTTATTTTTTCATATTTTGAGCACGTTCTCTTCCACAGATCTCATGAGCCAATTCAAATTATTATCATGGGATGATTTCAATTATCAATAACTCCCATTTGACAACCATTACTGTATATCTATGAAAATGTTGGTCCTGTTTTTAGTGCCGTGCGGGGACCACCAATGTTTATATATTTTTTATTTAACTAAGCAAGTCAGTTAAGAACAAATTCTTATTTACAATGACGGCCTACTGGCGAACAGTGGGCTGAACGACAGATTTTTACCTTGTCAGCTCGGGGATTCGATCTAGCAACCTTTCGGATACTGGCCCAACGCTCTAACCACTAAGCTCCCTGCCGCCCCCAGTGTATCTCAAATGTGTGCATTGTTGGGGATCCAGGTCCCCGGTAGTCACCTCATCGAAGGTGATCTCTTCGTAATCCCAGTTCTCGATGTTGAAGAGCAGAACGATGCGGCCGTACTTGTCTCTGCTGGACAGGATGCCTGGGTAGCCGGCCTCGATGGTGCTGCGGACAGCCTCCGGGGTCAGGTTCTCGAACAACTCAGGGTAATCCCTCCTGAAGCGCACGTAACCTGAACGCAGACACAGGATCATCAAGATCAGATATAGTCTGGCCAAGTTAGGAGTTAAGCATAAAGGAACTTCGTTGTTTGGTTAGGTTCTGCCCACTGTTCGCCGGTTAGGTTTAACCAAACTACATTTTGTTCTAATGCCACTGTTCAGAATGATCATATGCACAATAGCATGGCTTCCTTAGCCTGGTCCCAAATCTATTTGTGCTCTCTTGCCAACTCCAACAGTACTTGGCTATACAGCAACAGATTTGGGACCAGGCTATAGCTGCCTGTCATTTTAAGATATAGCATTTACAACACATGACATCAGCTTCAAAGAAATAGACAGAAAACGTGCTCACTAAGCTTCACCGACATACAGTACGGTAGTTTGTGGGGACCCACCCTTCATTAGGTCGAAGGCTCTTGGCACGTCGTATTTCCTGGCGCGGATGAAGCGGACCAGCATGCCGTCGGGCTTCTCGCCAAAGGTTTCCAGCACCCCTTTGGCGAGGTCGTCCTCAGCTTCTGCCTTCTCCTTGATGATTCCCCTCAGCTCCTTGACTGCCAACACCCGCTTTTCGTCGGTCTCGTTCAGCTCGTCCTTGGCCTGTAGGGATCCATCAAAGCATCAGTCAGTCAACCTCAGATGAGGTCTACAACCTCAGAACTGAAGCAGCTATAAATATATATTTTTTCAGATTGTGCTATATGTGGCATCGACACAGTATGACGTCATGCTTGTTCTTGAAATTAGCCTTTGCAAAGAAATAGCTCTTTTGGGGGAAATTTAAGATACAATTAAGTGTTCTTGTTTTTGAGACCAGAGGGAGTTTGTACAGGTAGTCTGGACTCCATTTGAACTTGACACATGATTTGTGGTTGCACTTGAGTTTGTGGCAGGGCTTATGATGGGAAATGACTTGACAGTGTAAGGTTTGTGAATGAGTGACCGCAGACCTTCTGCACGGTGTGGTCGGGCAGCTGGGCGCAGGGACCGAACACGGGACCGTGGTCCTTGACCGTGAGGCGCTCCAGCTTAGCCCTGAGAGCCTGCTCTTCTTCCGACACCATACGGAACGTTCCACTCTGGGGGGGAGAGGGGTGGATGATCTCACAAGCATGACTTGCCAACAAGCACCATTCGCTCGCAAGACTACCAAATAGCTACCTTACGAATGAGGTTTAAAACCAGGGCGTACGCCAATATACAATCCAAAAGGAGGCCTCTATCAATGGGCTTAAGTATTAGCATTGGTTAATCACCCTCGCATGAGCACAGTCACGCCTGGTTAACCTGGGCTGAGATCTGCTTAGGGGTTAATGCTAGCACAGTAACGCCTGGTTAACCTGGGCTGAGATCTGCTTAGGGGTTAATGCTAGCACAGTAACGCCTGGTTAACCTGGGCTGAGATCTGCTTAGGGGTTAATGCTAGCAATTGACAGCATCCAGCGCTAATGTGCCTGAGAAATGTTGAGCTGCCATTGTCCATGGCAACATTCCCTGATGGGTGGACTGTCTGGCGGCCAAATTGAGTGCCATTCTATTTCTGCTGTTTGAGTAACCCTACTGTGGGAAGTGACGGAAGAACACGACGACACAATAAGCGTATCTATTGTGGATTGCATCCTCCGAAGGAACAAGATGATGCACTCTTGTTTTCTGCTCGTCACTGTATGAAAAACAACATTCCTCAGAACGTGACTCTCAGGATCAATGTCTCTACCTTCGTCATTCCACAGACTTGTTAAGTTTGACCATTGATCTGCGATACAAACACCACTGAATGGTTTGAATAATTACAGTGCAGCATCTAAGCCTGTTGCATACAAAGAGAGGAGCTTAGAGGTACTTACGACGACAGCCATTTCTTTAGTTGTTTAGAGCAGCTTTGTACCCACTGGAAAATAAGAGGGATTTAATTATTCACAATTGGAGAATAGATTGGATTCCAGGAAAACATCAAAATAAACAATTCACGTATTGTGCTCCAGGTTTGAACTCCCTCCATCTTAACCCACCAGCATTTGTAACACTTCAGATTTGTGAGCCTTATTTGTCCGTTATCTGAATTACACAGAATCAGACATTTTGTTATTTTATATAGCAGGATGATTCAAGTAAAAACACCACACTCAATCACGATATCAGACACAATAGCACAGTTGTATGGGCAGGGTCAGGCGTGGGTCAGCCACTCAATTCGGAGAAACTGTTCAACTGATCCCATAGTGCATTCAGATCATCAGCGTGACCATCAAAGCTTTCCCTCAAATTTCTGCCGGAGTCAGCTAGAGAGCGGAAGCACTGGACTCCATTGATAGCTACAGGCAGTGGGTTCCCAAGTCCTCTGCTAGGCACAAGAAGGAAGCTGAAACATTCCACGCCTGTTCAGTGTTTAGCACATTTCACCCCCCAGCGTTCAACAACCAAACCAGCATACAAGGCAATGCTCTGCCTTGTAAAACATGGGGAGTAATATGTCATGAAATACAAATCATTTTTCACTCCTTCCTCCTGAGCAAAAAGAAACTTCCTAATTTG
Organism: Oncorhynchus tshawytscha; assembly: GCF_018296145.1. Taxonomy (NCBI): domain Eukaryota; kingdom Metazoa; phylum Chordata; class Actinopteri; order Salmoniformes; family Salmonidae; genus Oncorhynchus; species Oncorhynchus tshawytscha. The sequence continues at coordinate 5,461,128 of NC_056447.1, read as the reverse complement.
GGCTCCAATCCAGCAACACTCCACTGGGTCCATCAGAACTACCAAACCCCCAGCAGGATTTGGAATGCACCACCCCCTGGGTGTGAGGGAGATGGGTCACAGTGGGTTCCCCATATCGGAGGCTTCCCGGATCGAGGAGATTGAGCCTTACCTGGGGAGGGAGGAAGCTGGGCGCTGTCGAGAGTCTGTGTGGAGCAGGACGGCCAGGCCCGACCATTTGTAGCATCAGGATTGGTGTCGTCACACTGGATTACACCCATCAGATTTCTCTGATAATCAGCATAAAGTGGAAGGGGGGGGGAGAAAGGAGGGAAGGACAGAAGAGGGCAATGATGCTGAGCCAATAGAAGAGAAGGTGGGGTTAGGGTGGGCTGGAGTCACGTGGGTGACGGTAGGGGTTGCTGTGAGGTGAGATGTAATGGAAGGGATACACTTTTAGGTTAGAGGTGGTTTAAGGGGGTGGGTGGGGGGCATTTAGTAGGGAAGAGAGTTGATTGCATTCCAATGTTTCTTGGAGCAAGTGAAAAGTAGTGGTTCGTGCTCTCTCTGTGGCCTGGAACATGAACAGAGCTCTGGAGAGGGGGAGGTTCAGACCCGGTATTGAAGGCACTCTAACCCTTCACGTGTATGACCATGCATATGAGTGGGAGCTCTGTCTTTGCTGTATAGGACCAGGTCGCCCCCCCCCCCTGCTGCCACCAATTGTGCAGCCAGGTAAAGTGTATAAAGCAGAGTTCTATTATCCAGGTGTTCTCTCGGGTTCGCTTTCGAAATACATATGTTCTTGTGTACTATAGAGGCTTGAAAGGCTGTGCCCGTGCTATATGACATAGTATAGTAGCGTTGTGGTGCGTGTGGCTACAAACAATGTTAACCCTATAGAATGGGGACAAGTTTAATGTAAGGTTTGTTACGTAGGTACATACAGGTACAAAAGTCCCCCATTTTAATCAGAATAGAATGAGGGTTAGAAGAAGTGAAAGAGTGATTGAACTAAGGAGTAAGGTGAATTGAGTGATTCGGCTATGCAGAGAGAGAAATATGCAGGTACTAGGTGTTAGGTGTGGTCTTTAGTTCGTGGCACGGGGAGAACATTTGAGGAACAATGAAATGAGTAAGTGTGGGAAGTAGGTGAGGAATATAACCAGCGATAGTGACATAATAAGTGATGTAGGAAGAAACCAAGAGTGACATGTTGAGGTAGCCATGGGTGTTACATGTTGAGGTAGCCATGGGTGTTACATGTTGAGGTAGCCATGGGTGTTACATGTTGAGGTAGCCATGGGTGTTACATGTTGAGGTAGCCATGGGTGTTACATGTTGATGGTGTTACATGTTGAGGTAGCCATGGGTGTTACATGTTGAGGTAGCCATGGGTGTTACATGTTGAGGTAGCCATGGGTGTTACATGTTGAGGTAGCCATGGGAGTTACATGTTGAGGTAGCCATGGGAGTTACATGTTGAGGTAGCCATGGGAGTTACATGTTGAGGTAGCCATGGGAGTTACATGTTGAGGTAGCCATGGGTGTTACAGTATAAAGCAGATGAAGGATATTTTGCAGTGAGCCCCTTTTCCCCCAAAAAAATGTCACTGATGCACGTTTCGCACTGATGCAATGGTGGAGCAGGAGTAATCTCTTAAACCAGGTCTGATCCGCTCAATGGGGGGGTCCGTGTGACTAAAGCGTCCCGAATGGCAGCACAATGCCAGGCTCTGTGTTCCCATAGTCAGCCCTGAGCCCAAGGGCTAAGTTAAAGCTTTAGAGAGTGTGTGTGTTAGAGAGAGAGTGTGTGAGAGTGAGTGAACCAGCAGCAGCACAGATAGTGGGACCATATAGGCTGCGTTTAGACAGGCAGCCCAATTCTGATATGTATTTGTCTTTTTTTACCAATCACAGATCTTTTCACAGCAGCTCTTTTTCAGAGCTGATCTGCCTTTCCGAACAAGACTAGTTTTTTGTTTCTGCTAATGCAAATGTTGATCTAAGTGGCTAAAGCTGCAGGATTTCTCTTTGACGTCTTCTGTGACGCCATACTGGCAGTTCTCTCTCAATCATCAGCATGACCAAACAAAAAAAGGTGGAAGGAAGGAACTTGGATGAACTGTTAAGCTTTGCAAAAGGAAGCTCTGATGTAATGGCAACCATTTTAAAGGTACATTCCCTAAGGCCAGGATTCATTCAACGACTTGCTTCAGCACCGCACTACTGCCAATGTGCCTTTTTTTTTTTTTAAATAGCAATCTGAAATTGCAGATTTCCCCAACGTAGGCGGGGATCGCATTTGTGGTAAACACTGTGGACGTCGGCTGAAGTGTAAATGTACTTTTCAAAGTTAAGTGCAATGCGCTTGTCAACAATGCGCCTTTCATTGAATCCCGGCCTTGGTTTGCCAGGGAACCGTGTCACCCCAAGGCTTTTTTAAGGACGTAGCCAGAGGGTCTTCGCAAGTCTATCTTTTTTGCTTGTAAGTTTTAAACGTTACACGATTATGTCTGTTCTTCCAACCCTAATCGTTAAAGTGGCAATATGTAACGTCTTGGGTGACCTGGCCACATAGAAATGTGAGTTACAGATCCGCAAGTCTAAGAAGCGGTAGACCTGTTCTGTGTGCCATATTTCTATGCTTTCTGTTTCATTTTAGCATTTTTTTGCTTTCGGTTTTGTACACCAGCTTCTAACAGCTGAATATGTTTGGTTATGTTTGGTTAACCAATATGTTTGGTTATGGAAAGTATATTTCAGTGGTTTGGATGGTACAATGGTTCTCTACACTATACTAGCTTAGTTTGTCACTTAGTTTGCCTAATTTCAGTTTATTAGAATTTTAGCAACCAGGAAATGGCAGAGAAATTTCTGCATAGTGCAACCACAGATAGAACAATGAGACAGATATTTCACCAGATGTATAAATGTGAAGCATCCGTTTGGCGTTTCCTCTCACTACCAAATATGGAGTTGGAGATATAGTTGGAAATATGGAGATGGAGTTTGGCTGACATTCTGCAACTGTTCTCATCAATGTGAACCATTTGATCTCAAGACGACAGGTTTCTGTTTCCAAAACTAGAATCTGTTATGAACAGAGTGGACTAAGTTTAGTAGACGTTACCATTGCCAAAGTTTAAAAAATTTATTTGTTTATTAGGAGTGCAAAGGCAAATTGAGTTATTGCACACGCACATGTCACAGGGTAGGCGTTCCCTAACGGAAATATGCAGAAGAAAGCTAGAACTGACCAATAGGATCTCGCTAGCTCGTGCTTGGCTCTTCCCAGCTGTTCTGCCCACTATGACTAATTTGTTCACATTGGAAATTACAGGCTGTGGTCTCTTGGTTTAGTTATAAAATTATCTTTGGTGCAACTTTTTTTTAAATCTGTAAAATATGGAAGTAGATCACTGTTTAGTTTTAACAGGCTCTTCCTAAATGCACAGACAAGCTGCTCTTTAGAATAGGCAGTTCAAGATCTTGTCTCATCGCTGCAACTCCCAACGGTCTCTGGAGAGGCGAAGGTCGAGTCATGCGTCCTCCAAAACATGACCAGCCAAACTGCACTTCTTAACACCAGCCCGCTTAACCCGAAAGCCAGCCGCACCAATGTGTCGGAGGAAACACTGTCTCAAGGAGTCGCTAGAGCGCAATGAGCCAAGTAGAACCCCGCCGGACAAACCCTCCCCTAACCCGGATGATGTTGGGCCAATTGCGTGCCTCCCGGTCACAGCCGGTTGTGACACAGATTGGGATTGAACCCGGGTCTGTAGTGACGCATTGCCAGTGCCTTAGACCGCTGTGCATCTTGGGAAGCCCTATTTTGTATATTTTTACCACATTTAAGAACCACAGTAGACAGAAGTGGACTTGCATAGAACCTCTGTGTAGCTTTAGTAAACCCTTTGAAAGACTCAGTATTGACTAACCACGTCAAGGTAAGTAGTGGCATTGCATAAAAGGCATGGATACCTGTAGGCTACTTCAGAAATGTATGAGGGCATTTGTGGGGGCAAACTAAAGGAGGAAAATAAACACAAAAGACGATATTTGTGTGCAGCATCATGAGCATCAAAAAAAAAAGCTATATGCATGCTCACACCTGTAACTGCCAGAGCAGGCTTCTCTGAGCCTCCTTTGATTTAGTATACAGTCATGACCAAAACGTATTGGCACCGTTGATAAAGGTTAGCAACAAAAAATAGTGTAAAATAAATACTCTGCTATATTGTATGCTCCAAAAATGGGAAAACTATATTGTTATACTAATGCAATTACTCAGAGAAAGATATTTTGTTTAAACAAGTAACAGGTTTTCAGTGGTGTTCAAGTCCATAACATCGAAGATCCACCACCATATTACATACCGACTGTAAAATATGGCCCTTCTCAAGGTCAACAGCATCATGAACTTTACCCAGTACTAAGACACTTTAGCCAACATGGTTGCCTCTGCCAGGAGGCTGAAACTTGGCCTCAAGTGGATGTTCCAGCAGGACAATAACCCCAAGCACACCAAACGTCACAAAGAAATGGTTAATTCGCCACAAAATCTAAATTTTGCAATGGCAATCTGTCTCTGGACATGAACCCCATTGAAAATCTGTGGTTTGAATTGAAGAGGGCAGTCTATAAGCGCAGACCAAGGATGTCAAGGATCTGGAAAGATTTATGTATGGAGGAATGGTCTAAGATCCCTCCCAGCGTGTTCTCCAATCTAATAACACATTTTAGAAAAAGGCTCAGTGCTATTACCCTTGCAAGGGGAAGGTGCTGGAGTATTGAAAACAGGGGTCAAAATGATTGTATTAAATCGTTTTCCAATTTTCTTTATCACACAATATAGCTCAGTATTTTTTTAACAGTATTTTTGCTCATCTTCAAGGGTGCCAATAATTTCGGTCATGACTGTAGGTCTGAAGAAGCACGCTGCAGCATACAGCCAGAATGGTTACACTGTAGAACCTGCCTGAGACCAGTCTGCTCGTCAGTTTAAAATTGGCAGACGTTTGATTTCCCAGTGGCTACAGCCGCAACATTCACACACAAGTTTAAGGAGCTCTCTGGAGTGATTTTAAGGAGCTCTCTGGGGTGATGAATCATGCTTCCCCTACTTGCAGTCCGACAGACAAAATCTGAGTTTGGCAGATACCAGGAAAACGCTCCCTGCCCATATATATATATATAAACACAAAAGGAAGATATATATATATATATATATATATTAGTGCCAACTGTAAAGTTTGGTGGAGGAGGAATAATTGTCTGGGGCTGTCTTTCATGGTTTGGTCGAGGCTCCTTATTTCCAGTGAAATCTTAAAGCCCAGCATAAAATTACATTCAGGGGATTCTGTGCTTCCAACTTTGTGGCAACAGTTTGGGGAAGGCCCTTTCCTGTTTCAGCATGACAATGCCCCCGTGCACAAAGAGAACGGTGTGGAAGAACTTGACTGGCCTGCACAGAGCCCTGACCACAACCCCCATCTGGGTGATACAACGGAAATGGTGGCTTTCCTGTCCCTCGCCTTAACCAGGGGAAAAACACCCCAAAAATCCGATAATGACACAAAATATGTTTGTTGTAATTTAAGTGTTTAATTGTTAATAAACATGTAACACAAATAATATTGCAAGTTATATTTTTTTCACATTATCGTAGAACATGGTCAGCACCTTGAGCCAGGAGACATGGTTTAGTGACATATTTTGAGTCAGAATATTTAAATGTCATAATACAAAGTAAAGTATTATAGCTGTTTAGGGAATGATAAACATATCAACTAAATATTATAAATAATTTATAATACTTACTAATACTCAATTTCATGTCACTGATGTCACCCTTCATTTTTCTTTTAAACACCACTTTGAAGAAATTCAACATCCTGCCATCTTCTTCCTGGGTCAAAGGTTAATTGAAGGGCGGGGCTGTTTTGAAGCGCGCTTGGTGAGTCTGCACTCTCTTCATATGTTAGTTAATTTTGATGATTAATTTGGTCATTTAATGCAGAGCCTTTAAACCCGTCACTGGTGTTATACAGTTTATAATATGGGGAAAGGACATATGATTGAAATAATTATTATTCACTGGTGTTATGTCACTTGTGTTACTGTTCCTGCTGGTAACACCCGTGACATTCCAGTAACACCAGTGACAATAACACTGCTAACTTTTTATATCAACGTAAGGTTTCACAACATTTCAGTAGTGTAATTTGTAACATAATATGGCTTTCCTTTTGATAGATAAACAAACAAAAAAAGTAAGTACTGCTGAAAAGCTAAGACTCTACAGACAGTGCAGGGATGCTGACCCGGACCGCAGAGAAGCCGATCTTGAAAAAAAAAAAAAAATGACTTACTTATTTAAAGGATTTAGAGAGTCAAAAAAGAGAGTGAATGATCTCACATAAAGAAGAAATAGACATTAGCGAAAGCAATGTCGGTTCAGACAGGAAAAAAACAGAAATGTTGAGAGCAGGAGAGACATGATGGAGAGGGGGGTTCACTAAACAGGTAAGCTGACCTCTTGATCCACCACGGGAAAGACATAATGGATACGATGTCTTTCTATGAGGAGGTAACGGACTCTGACACTCAAATACAGTTGTATTATGTCAGTGATGAAGCAATGGAAAGTAAGGCACAGAAGACTTATGGGGTACCTCTAGCAACCATAAAAGGAACCCAATGCAAATGCGCCAGGTTCAGAGTATCACGCCTGGCATCGTAAAGCACAGAGCGTGTGGGATTTCAAATGTTATGGACTCCAAGAAATCCCTCTCCCACCAGTGCCGGCTAATGACCATGGTCTCTCACCTCCATATCAAACAGATGGCATCTACCCGGATAACTCAGCTCCACTTCGTCCAGATGTCATAGAGGCTCACCACACTGGACAGTGGTGGTGTATTCCAACAGGTCCACAGATGACGCCATCACACTGCACATTACCCTATCCCATCTGGACAAAAGGAATACCTATGTAAGAATGCTGTTCATTGACTACAGCTCAGTATTCAACACCATAGTACTCTCCAAGCTTATCATCAAGCTGGAGGCCGTGGGTCCCAACCCCGCCCTGTGCAATTGTGTCCTGGACTTTCTGACGGGCCGCCCCCAGGTGGTAAGTGTAGGTAACATCTCCACTTCGCTGACCTACAACACTGGGGCCCCACAAGGGTGCGTGCTCAGCTCCCTCCTGTACTCCCTCTTTACCCACGACTGCGTGGCCATGTAAGCCTCCAACTCAATCATCAAGTTTGCAGACGACACAACAGTAGTGGGAATGATTACCAACAACAACGAGACAGCCTACAGGGAGGAGGGGAGGGCACTCGGAGTGTGGTGTCAGGAAAACAACTTCTTACCCAACGTCAATAAAACAAAGGAGATGATTGTGGACTTCAGGAAACAGCAGAGGGAGCACCCCCCTTTCCACATCGACGGGACAGTAGTGGAGAGGGTAGTAAGTTTTAATTTCATCGGCGTACACATCACAGACAAACTGAATTGGTCCACCCACACAGACAGTGTGGTGAAGAAGGCGCAACAGCGCCTCTTCAACCTCAGGAGGCTGAAGAAATTTGTCTTGTCACCCAAAACTCTGACAAACTTTTACAGATGCACAATCAAGAGCATCCTGTCGGGCTGTATCACAGCCTGTAACGGCAACTGCACCGCACTCAACCACAAGGCTCTCCAGAGGGTGGTGCGGTCTGCACAACACATTACCGGGGGCAAACTACCTGCCCTCCAGCACACCTAACACCACCCGATGTCACAGGAAGGCCATAAAGATCATCAAGGACAACAACCACCCGAGCCACTGCCTGTTCACCCCGCTACCATCCAGAAGGCGAGGTCAGTACAGATGCATCAAAGCTGGGACCGAGAGACTGAAAAACAGCAATCACAAACTCAGAGAGGCTGCTGCCTACATTGAGACCCAATCACTGGCCACTTTAATAAATGGATCACTAGTCACTTTAAACAATGCCACTTTAATAATGTTTACATATCTTACACTACTCATATCACATGTATACACTGTATTTTATGCCATCTGTTGCACCTTTCCTATGCCGCTCGGCCATCGCTCATCCATATACTTATATATACACATGTTCTCATTCACCCCTTTAGATTTATGTATTAGGTAGTTGTTGGGGAATTGTTAGATTGCTTGTTAGATATTACTTCACTGTCGGAACTAGAAGCACAAGCATTTCGCTACACACTCATTAACATCTGATAACCACGTGTATGTGACCAATAAGATTTGATTTAGTGCATTGTGAACTACGATGAACAACCATACTGGAGGTGGAAGAACAAAACGTCATAAGTCCACAGGAATGGAGTCAACAAGTTCTTCTGGGCCAAGAGATGATATCAACTGGTATGGGGATGACCAGAGTGTGTGTGTCTGATGCCAAAGTCGCCGCCAAAAGATCAGCTCAGATTGACCACGGTATCTGGAAGTACTTGGAGGAATGTGTGAAAGTGGCAGATGTGAACTGATTGCCAGAGAGAAGAAGCCATCAGTGGCTAGAAAGAAATGGAGAATGGCTCGGCGATGATAACAGATGGATGTGACACAATAACATGTCAAAGACAAACAATTCTCAAGTAAAAGTGGGAAATAATTAGTACAGGAAAATATAAAATAAAATATAAAATATAGAGGAAATAGGCCTATTCCATGAACATGTTTGACTGCATACAAAATGTTTCTCAGTGGGTTTGGGAAAACTCAGTCTTCGTTTACATTCATTGTTGTGTTTTCAATTGTTCTACAGCTCTAATAGACATGTTATATGTTTGTGTTAGGAAAGACATTTTAGTCAATAGGCTTCATCTTTTGGTCTTAATCTTTGACCAATAACCTTCCTTTTAATGTTCATATGAAATCAACACATGGTATAAAATGATTTGTAATAAAACTAAATTGATCAAAATTGGATGAAATAATCGTAAATTATGTCATTGGTTTCACATTCCGTCACTGGTGTTACTGCATGGCATATTGGTGTTCTAGCATCAGCTTTTGCCAATTTTTATATATGTTTATGTGTATCTACCCAAATGTTGCTGCAGTCATTAGTAAGCATTTTAAGAATATGATAATCCAATTTTGATGACTCAACCTCAATTATTTCTGTTACAACACAAAACACGTGGTAGAAATATCCAAATGTTGCACAATAGAACTTTACACATACCGGTTCAAAGTAAATTATTACTAATCAAAACAATGTCTTAATATTAGCATTAACCTTTTACATTCAGGAAAGCCTAGTTCACAATGCACCAAATCAAATTCCTCCGATGGCATTGAGGAGCAGACCACATCAGTCATTGGCTTCATCAATAAGTGCATCGATGATGTCGTCGCCACAGTGACCGTACATACATACCCCAACCAGAAGCCATGGATTACAGGCAATATCCGCACTGAGCTAAAGGCTAGAGTTGCCACTTTCAAGGAGTGGGACTCTAATCCGGAAGCTTCTAAGAAATCCCGCTATGCCCTCCGACAAACCACCAAACAGGCAAAGCGTCAATACAGGACTAAGATCAAATCATACTACACCGGCTCCGACACTCGTCGGATGTGGCAGGGCTTGCAAACCATTACAGACTACAAAGGGAAGAACAGCCGAGAGCTGTCCAGTGACAAGAGCCTACCAGACGAGCTAAACTACTTCTATGCTCACTTCGAGGCAAATAACACTGAAACATGCACGAGAGCACCAGCTGTTCCGGAAGACTGTGATCACGCTCTCTGCAGCCGATGTGAGTAAGACCTTTGAACAGGTCAACATTCACAAGGCCGCAGGGCAAGACGGATTACCAGGATGTGTACTGCGAGCATGCGCTGACCAACTGGCAAGTGTCTTCACCGACATTTTCAACCTCTCCCTGTCCGAGTCTGTAATACCAACATGTTTCAAGCAGACCACCATAGTGCCTGTGCCCAAGAACACTAAAATAAACTGTCTAAATGACTGCCAACCCGTAGCACTCACGTCTGTATTCATGAAGTGCTTTGAAAGGCTGGTCATGGCTCACATCAACACCAATTTGCATACCGCCCCAACAGATCCACAGATGATGCAATCTCTATTGCACTCCACACTGTCCTTTCTCACCAGGACAAAAGGAACACCTATGTGAGAAAGCTAATCATTGACTACAGCTCAGCGTTTAACACCATAGTGCCCTAAAGCTCATCTCTAAGGTAAGGACCCTGGGACTATACACCTCCCTCTGCAACTGGATCCTGGACTTCCTGACGGGCCGCCCCCAGGTGGTAAGGGTAGGTAACAACACATCCGCCATGCTGATCCTCAACACAGGGGCCCCCCGGCGATGCGTGCTCAGTCCCCTCTTGTACTCCCTGTGCACTCATGACTGCACGGCCAGGCACGACACCAACACCAACATTATGTTTGCCGATGACACAACAGTGGTAGGCCTCTCCCTCAACATGATCAAGACAAAGGAGATGATTGTAGACTTCAGGAAAAAGAGGACTGAGCATGCCCCCATTCTCATCGACGGGGCTGCAGTGGTGCAGGTTGAGAGCTTCAAGTTCCTTGGTGTCCACATCACCAACAGACTAACATGGTCCAAGCACACCAAGACACTCGTGAAGAGGGCATGCCAAAACCTATTTCCCCCACAGGAGACTGAAAAGATTTGGCATGGGTCCTCAGATCCTAAAAAGGTTCTGCTCGGCCTCCGACCGCAAGGCACAACAGAGCGTAGTGCAAACGGGCCAGTACATTACTGGGACAAGCTTCCTGCCATCCAGGACCTCAATACCAAGCGGTGTCAGAGGAAGGCTCTAAAAATTGTCAGACTCCAGCCACCCTAGTCATAGACTGTTCTCTCTGCTACCGCACGGCAAGCGGTACCGGAGCGCCAAGTCTAGGTCCATGAGGCTTCTAAACAGCTTCTACCCCAAGCCATGAGACTCCTGAACACCTAACCAAATGGCTACCCAGACTATTTGCATTGCCCCCCGCCTCCCACACCGCTGCTACTCTCTGTTGTTATCATCTATACACACAGGCACTGATGGAGGGACAGGCACAGGATGGAAACACCAACTGCCCGAGTTATACCAGGAAAGCACAATCCCTCCATCAGTGCTCAGGCTGTCCGCAATAGGCTGAGAGAGGCTGGACTAAGGGCTTGTAGACCTGTTGTAAGGCAGGTCCTCACCAGACATCACCGGCAACAACGTGGCCTATGGGCACAAACCCACCATCCCTGGACCAGACAGGACTGGCAAAAAGTGCTCTTCTCTGACGAGTCGCGGTTTTGTCTCACCAGGGGTGATGGTCGGATTCGTATTTATCGTCAAAGGAATGTGCATTACACCGAGGCCTGTACTCTGGAGCGGGATCGATTTGAAGGTGGAGGGTCCGTCATGGTCTGGGGAGGTGTGTCACACTAGCGTTACAGGGAAGACATCCTCCTCCCTCGTGTGGTACCCTTCCTGCAGGCTCATCCTGACATGACCCTCCAGAATGACAATGCCACCAGTCATGCTGCTCGTTCTGTGCGTGATTTCCTGCAAGACAGGAATGTCAGTGTTCTGCCCTGGCCAGCGAAGAGCTCGGATCTCAATCCCATTGAGCACGTCTGGGACCTGTTGGATCGGAGGGTGGGGGCCATTCCCCCCAGAAATGTCCGGGAACTTGCAGGTGCCTTGGTGGAAGAGTGGGGTAACATCTCACAGCAAGAACGGTCAAATCTGGTGCAGCCCATGAGGAGGAGATGCACTGCAGTACTTAATGCAGCTAAGTTAAGGGTTAACTACTATCTGACTAAGTTTTGGGTAAAAAAATATATATATTTGAATTGTTGGCTCTTCAGAATCCACCACTTCCGTAGAATCACCCATTTGGGATGAATTGGAACGCCGATTTGCGAGCCAGGCCTAATCGGCCAACATCAGTGCCCGGCCTCACTAATGCTCTGACGGCTGAATGGAAGCAAGTCTCCGCAGCCATGTTCCAACATCTACTGGAATGCTTTCCCAGAAGAGTTGAGGCTGTTATAGCAGCAAAGAAGGGACCACATCCACATTAATGCCCATGATTTTGAAATGAGATGTTTGACGAGCCGATACACTACATGACCCAAAGTATCTTGCAGTATAAATCATGTATAGAGGTTCCAGAGAAAAGCTGATTATATGGAAGACTAGAGGACTTGCTCTACATTTGACATCACAGCGACTCTGAAACGAGATCGAAAGCTAAACTGAGTTTGTTCCAAGATTGCACTCCCACCTAGTGGAGAAAACGAACAAGTTCCTCATATTCAAGGCAAAAAAAAAAGATGGATTCAGATCATATTAACACAGCGTTTGATCTGAAACATTTAGAGAAGAAACAGTGAAATTCCATGTTCGTGCAATGCTTTGGCACATCTATTTTGAAGTCCAGTTAAGACTGGAGGTCGACCGATTAATTAGGACCCATTTCAAGTTTTCATAACAATCGGCATTTTTGGACACTGATTGTGGACCATTTTTATATTTTTTACACCTAGGCAAGTCAGTTAAGAACACATTCTTATTTTCAGTGACGGACTAGGAACAGTGGGTTTAACTGCCTTGTTCAGGGGCAGAACGACAGATTTTTACCTTGTCAGCTCGGGGATTCGATCTTGCAACCTTCCGGTTACTAGTCCAACTTCCGGTTACTAGTCCAACGCTCTAACCCCGTTTTACATTGCACTCCACAAGGAGACTGTGTGGCAGGCTGACTACCTGTTACGCGAGTGCAGCAAGAAGCCAAGGTTAATTGCTAGCAAGCATTAAACTTATCTTTTTAAAAACAATCAATCTTAACATAATCACTAGTTAACTACACATGGTTGTTGATATTACTAGTTTATCTAGCGTGTCCTGCGTTGCATATAATCGATGCGGTGCCTGTTAATTTCTCATCGAATCACAGCCTACTTCGCCAAACGGGTGATGATTTAACAAGCGCATTCGCGAAAAAAAGCACTGTCGTTGCACGAATGTACATAACCATAAACATCAATGCCTTTCTTTAAAATCAATACACAAGTATATATTTTAAAACTTGCATATTTAGTTAATATTGCCTGCTAACATTAATTTATTTTAACTAGGGAAATTGTGTCACTTCTCTTGCGTTCCGTGCAAGGAGTATATGCAGCAGTTTGGGCCGCCTGGCTCGTTGCAAACTGTGTGAAGACCATTTATTCCTAACAAATATCTAAATTAATTTGCCAGAATTGTACATAATTATGACATAACATTGAAGGTTGTACAATGTAACAGCAAATGTAGACTTAGGGATGCCACCCGTTAGATAAAATACGGTTACGTATTTCACTGAAAGAATAAATGTTGTTTTCGAAATGATACATTTCCGGATTTGACCATATTAATGACCTACGGCTCGTTTTTCTGTGTTATGTTATAATGAAGTCTATGATTTGATATTTGATAGAGCAGGCTGACTGAGCGGCGGTAGGCAGCAGCAGGCTCGTACACATTCATTCAAACAGCACTTTCGTGCGTTTGCCAGCAGCTCTTCAAGCCTATCAACTCCCGAGATTAGGCTTGGTGTAACCGATGTGAAATGGCTAGCTAATCGCGTTTCAATCGGTGACGTCACTCGCTCTGAGCCCTTGAAGTAGTTGTTCCCCTAGCTCTGCAAGGGCTGCGGCTTTTGTGGAGCGATGGGTAACGATGCTTCGAGGTTGGCTGTCGTCGATGTGTTCCTGGGGCGAGGAGAGGGACGGGAGCTATACTGTTACACTGGCAATACTAAAGTGCCTATAAGAACATCCAATAGTCAAAGGTATATTAAATACAAATGGTATAGAGAAATAGTCCTAATAACTACAACCTAAAACTTCTTACCTGGGAATATTGAAGACTCGTGTTAAAAGGAACCACCAGCTTTCATATATTCTCATGTTCTGAGCAAGGAACTTAGACGTTAGCTTTTTTACATGGCACATATAGCACTTTTACTTTCTTCTCCAACACTGTTTTTGCATTATTTAAACCAAATTGAACATGTTTCATTATTTGATGTATTAAGTTAAAATAAGTGTTCATTGTTCATTCAGTATTGTTGTAATTGTCATTACAAATAAATAAAACCGACTGATTAATCGGTATCGGCTTTTTTTTTGGTCCTCCAATAATCAGTATTAAAAATAATCGTCCGACCTCTAGTTAAGACAGTAAACATTTTCGTAAATTATTTTATTCCAATATATTGATATCCAATTAGGGCACAGGCACAGCAGGGTCTTCAAAGAACAGCAGCATAAAACATCAAGTTGGCAGTATGGTTCACTATTAGGTGACTGAAGGGGCAAAGGACCACTCACCGGGAGATACTGGTGTAATTTCATGCAAGAAAGCTTAAAATGGTGAGTTAAAGGAATACTTCAGGATTTTGCCGCAGACGCCCATTACCTACTTCCAGAGTTCGATGAACCCATGGATAATAAAATTGTGTGTGTCCAGTATGAAGGAAGTTAACATTGGTTTGCAAAACTACCTTTTAACTGGTGTTATAACAAGGGCCGCTAGCAGATACCCATAGACTTCCAGGCATTGTTGTAATTATCCAAGTAGTAAATTAAGCATGTGTTTCGTATCCGATTACCACTTTATCTACATGTTACGTCAAACATGCTCTACATACACAAAAGACATATGGATGCAATGCATTCAAATAAATCCTGTGTCATTGCATTTGTTCCAAGATTGCCATTCTTGACATTGAGTGACTGGATGTGTTGACCTTATCCCCTGTGGAAACTGTGGCTCCCACCATGAATGTGTGCAACAGCAGCTAATCAGATTCATTTAATATCACCTCTTTTTCCACAAACTTCAGTTAATAGCCAGTCAGAAGAGCAGCTTGATATTGACTGAACCATACTGCCATGCTTGCCAAACTTGGATCATTTGACTTAAAACCCCATGGCCTACATCTACCCCATCAACCCTCCTATACAGGCTTCTCTCAATGGCCATCATCGGTCAAGTCCTCTGGCCAGTACTGGTCCTGCATGTAGTGGTTTAAGGTAGCGGGGTCTGGGAGAATGCCTGTGCCTCGGTCCGTCATTCTCTCTCGCATGTCCTGTTCCCACTCCCCCTCCACGAGTTTATACAGGTCCAAGGAAGCCAGAGCATCCTCCACTGAACTGTGGCCCCTCCTTCCAACCTGTCAGGGACAAGACAAAGACCACGTGACATCAGACTCAAAATGACAAACGTTAAACGCCAATGACCAACCCAACACAGTCAAGACTATTACCTTCTCTAGGGTAGAGGGCAGCTTTTGGAATTTTGGATGAAAAGCATGCCCAAATTAAACTGCCTTCTACTCGGGCCCAGAAGATAGGATATGCATATAATTAGTCGATTTGGATAGAAAACACTAAAGTTTCCAAAACTGTTAAAATAATGTCTGTGAGTATAACAGAACTGATTTGGCAGGCGAAAACCTGAGAAAAATCCATTCCGGAAGTAGGAATTTGTGTGTGTGTAGTTTTCTATTCAATGCCATTACAGTATCCATTGACTTAGGACTCAAATTGCAGTTCCTATGCCTTCCACTAGAAGTCAAGTCTTTAGAAATGGTTTCAGGCTTGTATTCTGAACAATGAGGGAGTAAGAGCAGTCTGAATGAGTGGACCTGCCGTGTCACAGAGAGAGTAGAGTGCCTTTCTTGTATACCTTTTAATATTGACGACGTTATTGTCCGGTTGAAATATTATAGATCATTTAGGCTAAAAACAACCTGAGGATTGAATATAAACATCGTTTGACATGTTTCTATGAACTTTACAGGTACAATTTGGATTTGTCGTCTGCCTGTTGTGACTGCGTTTGAGCCTGTGGATTACTGAATAAAACGCGAACAAAACAGAGGTTTTCAGATACAAAGACTTTATCGATCAAAGGGAACATTTATTGAATAAATGAATGTCTTCTGAGTGCAAACATGAAGATCAAAAGGTAAGGGATTAATTTTTTCTCTATTTCTGACTTGTGTAACTCTTCTACTTGGCTGGTTACTGTTTGTAATGATTTGTCTGCTGGGCTATGTTCTCAAATAATTGTACGGTATGCTTTCGCCGTAAAGCATTTTTTAAATTTGACACCGTGGTTGGATTCACGAGAAGTTAATCTTTAAACCTGTTTAATAGTTGTATCTTTTCTGAATTTTATTAATGAGTATTTCTGTATTTAAATTTGGCGCTCTGCAATCTCACTGGATGTTGGCCAGGTGGGACCCACATACCCTAGAGAGGTTAAGATATCCATCGATCTTTTCAGATCCCTAACCTCAGACGCTTTTAAAAACATGGTCACCAAACACACCGAGAGGAACGCTCACCTGTATTTTCCTGTTTAGGAGGCTGTTGGCCAGGATCTTGAGTGAGACGCAGCGCTTTGTGGGGAAGCCAGCCAGTCGCCTGAGCAGACGCATACCACTTGTGTCCCTGATCATGTGACCCGGGTGGTTGAAATCCAAGGCCCGGAAGTCGTTGTACAGAGCATGGCCGATCACCACTTTCCCATCCAGTATTCCTAGTATCTGGACCAGAAAAGCAGACATAGTATTGGTGGCCATTATCAACAGGAACACACATACAAGACAAATAGGAATAATCAAAGTATTAAACAAATCATAAATGGCTTCAAATTGCACATCTACTTTCCTTTGAGACCCTGGCTAGGTCCAGTTGGGATTTTTAGCATATAGACTACTGTAATCTTTGGTCCAGAAGTCGCAAAGGAAATAATACTATTAAAAAGGCCAAATAGAACCAGACAATATTGTGATGATTAGGGGTTAGTTCGCTTCTTACCTCTGTCCTAGCCTTGGGGAAGGGCAGAGCGTTCTGTAAATGGTGCCTCTGGATGCCACTCCAACGGGTCCTGTAGTCGGTCACAGCCTGGCACGGACGGATGTACTTATCGTAGAGGACATTGCCATGGTAATCTACCAAGCTGCAGCGTGCCAATTCACTAGTGCGCCCAGCCAGCCCTGTACCAACCATCTCGCAGTCCATTGCCACCACCGTGGTCGGGCACATGGTGAGGCAGGGAGAAGTGCGTCCACTAGCAGGAGGGCTGGCCTCAGACGAGAATCCACTGTCCACCTCCCATAGTTCACTCAGAGCGGCCCCAACCAGCTTTTTGCCTTCTGAAGTCTGCTGGTTGGCTACACGGTTGTCCCCAGAAGCAGCTGGACAACCAGCTATCGGTAAACCCTCTACTGTGGGGGGCAATGGCAGTCCAAATTTAGCAACATGAGTCCATGGGTCTGTGGTTTTTAGAGTGCTATCAACTTCTAGACACGTGTGTCTCGCAGGTAATTTTATATTTTTTACTCTTTGGATAGTGTCCGGCGTTTTATTGTTTTCCTCTATCCTTTTTCTCTTATTGGAGATGTTATTCTTCTTTTGATGCTTCTTCCGTGCTCTGGCGTTCTCCACCGCACTGAGGAACATGGCTTTCCGGGATAAATATCTGTAGTTGTTGATAAGTCCCCAATATTTGCGATGGGTTTTACTTCCAGTTGAAGTGCATGCTTCAGACATCGCTGTTTCCATGTAGTATCACATCTGCAACACACCTTTTAATTTATTTCATTGGCAAAAAAACGAACGAAAAGACTAAATTATACTATAAGTTTAAGTTATGGCACAATAGCTAGAACTAGCTACCACAATCGAGAAAACTAACAAATTCATGACTAAAGAGTAGAAATGATGCCAAAGATAGTGTCTAAATGTTACATCTGTCCGTGCTCCGGACCGCGTGTTACCAACGTGGCAAAATCAAATGAACAATCAAAATGTCGAAAAATAACATAAAAAGGTAATTGCTTAGCTGTATGACATTGACTAACCAAAACATTATGCTAACGAATTAATACATAAATTACCTAAAGCATGAATAGCATACAGTACCTCTGCTGACACGTCCACCCGTCCCGAACACTCAACTGAACAAGCCCAGGCAAGGTTTACTGACTTGTCACTGATTGGCTCGTAAGCAAGTAAGCCCCGCCTTTGGCCTTCGTTCTCAACTCTGATTGGACCATAGTTAAACCAATCCTACCAATCAGAGAAAAATACCAACTCGTGGCCTGATGTGAGTCATTTCACAGAATAACTTCCAGGTTAACAAAATGTGCTGAAAAAAACCCAAAAGATGCTGCCCTCTACTGGAGAGGAAAATCAGTTAATTCCAGCGTTCAAGTCGGATTCACACAGATTGGAACTCAGAGACATAGCAGCAGGAAGTAGGGGTACTGCAGCACCCCCCCCAAAAGAAAATTAATTAATACAAAATATATTTTAGGGCAAAAATATTGTTTCACAATAGTAGTGCACTGGGCCTTTACAAGTCCTGTATTTTTATTTTCCAGGCAAGTAATTTAAGAACAAATTCTTAATGTAAATAACGGCCGAGTTTGCGCAAGTGGGTTAACTGCCTTGTTCAGGTACAGAAGGACAGATTTTTACCTTGTCAGCTCAGGGATTCAATTTAGCAACCATTTGGTTACTGGCCCAACGCTCTAACCTCTAGGCTACCTGCCACCCCAAACTGTATTAGCAGTTCGATATAGCGCTCTGTAGGCAGACCGTTGCCACCTAGGAAATGTGACAAGACCGTCTCATATAGTACTCAATTACCCCTGCTCTTAACCATTCAGGTGCTTAATCTACGAATCAGTGGTCACAGAAGAATTTCACACCTCTGCTCAAAGATCAATGACATTACACAGCAACATCTGCAAAGCACAAACTGTTTTCACAAGAGGAAAATAAACCATTACACTCGACTTAGTGCACACTGGTGTCTTTGGAAATGGCCTCATAATCAAGGCCGGTTTCCTGGAAACAGAATAAGCCTATTCCTGGACTAAAACACCCTTTCAATAGAGTATCTCCATGGAGCATGCTTTTAGGTCAAGGAGTAAGCTATAAAAACACTCCCAATAAAAGTGCAACATTCTATAGAATGGTCCTCTGTGGTTTTGAAGAATATGTTTTAGATCCTAATTACCATAGAATTCCTCAAGGAATTATATATTTTTTCTATTCTACTACTAGGGTCATACACAGCTTAATAATGTTCTATACACCTGACTGAAAACAGATACATTTCTCCATAAATTCAAATAAAAACATGCATTTTGTTTTGTGGGCCTTTTATTCCCAATCCTTCCAAAATGTACAAAAATGTGGTTAAAAATAAAATTACCATAACCACCCCGCTTTCAGAAAAAAACTAAACAATAGATGACTGGAAATTGGTCTCAAACCAAAGTGCATCAGAGGTACAGACCAGGGGAAATAATCTCAATTTCAAAACTGTCCCTCTTTCCATACATTTTAAAATCAGGCAGGCCCTGGCCGCCGCCGCCACCACCACCACCTTCCAGTGTTCCCAGAGCAGCAGGACCCAAGGGAGGGTTCAGTGCATTCTGTAGTTCACTAAAAATTGGAATATAATTTAGTTCCATCAGTGTTTCCCGCCTCGGACTGTTGGCTCCAGTTGAGCTTCTATAGCTCGGTCTGCTTCTTCTTGGACTTCTCTTCTTGAGCCACCAGAGGGTTGGTGGCCTCCCTCTTCAGGTAGGAGATAAAATCACTGACCTCGCGAGCACCCTGAAAAAAAAAAAAACATCAAACCCAGGTAAGCTGCTGCATCAACGTGAGACAAGTGGGAGTACCCTTTCAGTCTTACATGAGCCAGATACTTTAACCCAAGGCGTATATGTTACGTATACTCGGGACGAACCTCATATTTCTTTGGGCTCATTTTCTGTCCAGCTGGAGCAAAGAAGATGGTGGGGAATCTGAAACAGTGGTATGGGATGGGGAAACATGAAGATCAAGGTGTAACACAGACGGGACTTGTTTGACATGTAGGTCCTGTGTGTGTCAAGCACTTTCCAAATAGTTCTGACTTGGAAGACTTATCACTCACCCCCTGACTTCGTATTGAGATGGGACGTCATTGGCTGTGGCGTCCATCTTTGCGATGACAATGTTGGGATCACTGGACAGCTGTGAGGTATGGGAGGGAAAGGGTTAGTCTCACGTGCCAATGTAGAATGGCCATGACATAGTCAAGATTTAAAAATCAGTAGCCCTTACCTTCTCTCCCAGCTCTTTCCACTTGGGCTCCAGGCTCTTGCAGTGGCCGCACCACGGGGCGTAGAACTCAATCAGCACGTCCTTTTCTTCGTTGTTCACAATGGCGTCAAAGTTCTCAGCCACCACAGTCTGGAGAACAGAGGAGGGAAAAAAAAAAAAAAAATTAGCCTTGGTGAGAATGGTTTACACAGACAAACCTTGAGAAAACCCGTGCTTTTTTAAAAAATGGCGTAAACTAGGGGAATCTCTCAAACAGCACAACATAAACCTAGGCCCCCCCCAACACACTGCTCTCATTGGAAATCATTGAGTTGCTGTGTTTCTCCCCCAGGTTTGGGAGCACCCACCCTTAACCACTTGCAATTTCAGTCTCAAGTGCTGACTCACCTTGACGGGGCCGTCATTGTTCTCAGGGCTGGGCTCAGACTTGAGGTAACGCTTCAGCTTGCCGTCAAAGTAGTCCTGCAGGAAACGCTCCAGGGCCTTGCCGTCACGTCTGTGGAAGACCAAGACATTGGACTGAATCAGTAGGGAATAGCACGTGGGGAAATAAAACCCAGACACAGGACGTTTCTACTTCCCCCGAGGTCATCAAGACCCATTAGTGCTTCTATATTGGGTGGAAAGTGTACATGATATCCTTTGCCACAGAGTTTAAATGTCACAAATTTGGCTCCAAAAGCCCCAAGTGCTTTTTAGCATTCTTCAAGGGTCGCTTGAAATGTTAATGGAATTCAATGGCAGGTTGTACTCACCCTCACGTGAAGGTGATGAGTGCGTGTGAATTCCCTAGGTAAATTACAGGTAGCACTTGTATGATCAATAAACTCATAACCACTAAATCATTAACCAGTCTGTCACCCTAGAGCTGGAACGATACAACGAAAAATTACAGACACCCACATCGTCTTCCTCTTACCAAAGCATTTTGGCTTACATTGGTCATTTTGATCCACAACGTTCCTGTAGATTGTTCTAAAAACTATTATTTGGTCAACAGTAATAGCCTATGCATTATGTTGATTCCTGCTATGAAAGTATCTGTTAAGTTCATGTTTTAAGTACCCCTATATTTCTGTTATTACGGGGCTATCACTCTGTCAAGAGTGAGCCTGCACGGAAAGTTTGGTTGTTGATGGACGTAGCCTTGAGTGGAATGGCTACCTTGTAGTGTGTTCATACGGTATAGTAAACTTTGTTAACTCGAAATGACACAACAAGGTTCCAGTTGAACAGTATCTACCTGTCCCCGTCGGCTGCTGACGCTCACTCCCTCGCCCCACTGTGCCTCAAAGACGAGGGAGCGATGCATTTTGAGAACCCCAAGCATACAGTGCCTACAGAAGATATTCACAACCCTTGACTTTTTCCACATGTTGGTGTGTTACAAAGTGAGATTTAAAATGGATTTAGTCGTTTGTCAACGATCAACACAAAATACTCATGGGGGGGATCAAATTGATGTTAAAAAAAAAAAAAATGTATACAATCGATTACATAAATAATCAACCCCATGAATCAATCATGTTAGAATCACCTTTGGCAGCGATTACAGCATTAAGTCTTTCTGGGTTAGTCTCTAAGAGCTTTCCACACCTGGATTGTGCAACATTTGCCCAGTTTTCTTTTCAAAAATCTTCAAGCTCTGTCAAATTAGTTGTTGATCATTGCTAGACAACCATTTTTCAGGTTTTGCTATAGTTTTGACTTAAATCTGCCTGTAAATCTAACTCAGCCACTCAGGAACATTCATGGTCCTCTTGGTAAGCAACTCCAGTGTAGATTTGGCCATGTGTTTTATGTTATTATCCTACTGAAAGGTGAATTCATCTCCCAGTGTCTGGTGGAAAGCAGACCGAACCAGGTTTTCCTCTAGGATTTTGCCTGTGCTTAGCTCCATTTCGTTTATTTTTTTATCCTGAAAAACTCCCCCTTATCGATTACAGGCACACAAACATGATGCAGCCACCACTATGCCGGGAAATATGGAGAGGTACTCAGTAATGTGCTGTAGCAGATGTTCCCCAAACATAACACTCTGCATTCAGGACAAAATTCAGGCTGCAACAACAAAACGTGGAAAAAGTCAAGGGGGTGTGAATACTTTGAAGGCATTGTATGACCGTTGCTCAAAATGCTATTGCGGGAAAAAGACCGAAAAACTACTGTCGTTCTAGTTACAGAGGGGAGTGTAACAGCTTCCCTGAGAGTACATCATACATTTTGGGGCAGCAGGGTAACCTAGTGGTTAGAGCGTTGGCCCGGAAGGTTGCAAGTTCAAACCCCTGAGCTGACAAGGTACAAATCTGTCATTCTGCCCCTGAACAGGCAGTTAACCCACTGTTCCCAGGCCGCCATTGAAAATAAAAATGTGTTCTTATCTGACTTTCCTAGTTAAATAAAAGGTCAAATAAATAAAAACTAAATACATGCCTCACCTCATAATACTGATTTTATGGCGCCACTTTACAGCCGGAGTAGGCTGTAGTGTGGTATGGTTGATGTGCCGCGGAGCACACCGCTCACAGCGAATAGCCCTGCATCAAGTAGCCTAGCCCTAGCCCTAGACAATGTTTTTGTAGGACATTAGCCTACATTTACTGAGTCAGAAATTAATCAGCAATACTATATTTTAGATTTTGCAATCTAGCTAAGTGTTTTGAGTTCCCACTTCCTCAGGTGGTCAATAATACGTCCCTTAGGCCAATGTGCAAAGACGTCAGCAAGTTCTCTGAGGAGTCGAAAAATACATTGATTATTCTGGATCCTATTTTGACAGGTTGCACATAATATCAATGATGCATTTCCTAGATCAAAGAGTTTACTTTCTTTGAATCATAGGCCACCATCTCAGTTGTCTTGGCACTGGGAAGAAAATGTTTTTTTTTTTTTTTTAAATACAAAAATAAATAAAAACTCGAGCCCTGCCGCTTGTAATGTAAAGCAACTGTCAGTTAAATGTTATGGTATTTGTTGTTATCGAGCAAAAGTTACATTTATCGCGATAGAACTTTGTCCATATCTCCCAGCTCTAGCCCCCCCCCCAAAAAAAAACATTGGAATTTATCGCATTTGTGTCTATAACGCCCAGTTCAACGTCACCCTAACCTAAGAGATACCATGTCCGAAGTGCCATTTTGAGTTGCATGGTGAGTGACACTTACGAGAACTCCTCAGCCATGACGTATTTGTCTCCCTTGGCAGTGCGGATGCCAACCACGGGCAGCTCTCCGGAGCTGGCGTCCAGGCCCATCTCAGAGATGTCGTGGCTGAAGCTGTTCTTGCTGGCCACGGCAAAGTTCAGCGTTTTCCCCTGGTCCAGGAAGCTCTTGGCCACCTTCATTACCCTATAGACAGCAAGAGAGAGGGAGCTGGGTTCATACAACAATGCTTTGGAACATTTGTCATGGATCCCAAAGAGTCCACTTGTATGCAAATCTGTTGCAAATCTCCATTGAACATGCTTTTCCCCATCAGTGTCCAGGAAACCAGAATTCAGAGTACACAAAATGAGGTACAAGTTTAGTCTTGGGAACTGACAGCTAGAGAAAATACACTAAGGCACACAAAGGAGGTTCCCTCCTGGGAGTAAGTGTTATTTATTAGGGACCCTACCGGTTCCTCCAGTAGTTGGAGCCTTTGGGGTTCTTCTCATAGTCCACATCATAGTAGGCCACCAGCAGGTCCTTGTCCTTCATTTGGTCCTTATTGTCATCAGTCATGTGGGGGCACATTCCAAAGCTGATGGAGAAAAAAATTAATTATATCAGTGTAAGAGGTACAACTCATTTCATTAATGTCAGCATCCAAAATGCAGGGCCAAAGATGTACAACTTGTTAAAAATGTCACCATCTCATCCATCTCGACTGTGGGATTGAAAAAAAATAAGGGCTGCTCTTCACAGAGAAATTGGACTTAACTGGCCCATGCATCTCCCAAGAATTCATTAAATACGCCAACAACAAAAATCCATTCAAACTGCCTGTGTTTTTTACTGCTGGCAACATGAGGGAGAACATTTTGAGGTGGTAAAACTCACATGTTGTCCTGGACAAACTTCTTGATCATGGCGTTGGTGAACTTGTCCTCACTGAACTTGATACTGCTCTCTTCAAATTTGTTGCTGAGGCGTGCTGGACGGAACAGAATGATTCCCCTGCAATAAACAGAACACAAGCAGTCAGATCGAGAGACACAAGGACACTAAAACATAATCTATGAACTGATACACAAAAACCCAGATTCAAAATTGTTGATATATATATATATATATATATATGGGATACAAGCATCCCAGCTCTGCATATTCTGCTGTGAAGAGACAGAATCATTAGATCATTTGTTTTGTCCATATGTAGCTTGTTTTTGGTCACAGGTTCAGGAATGGCTGAAGAATTGCAACAATTACCTAGAGCCAACTCTGCAAATAGCACCGCTGAGTGATTTGAAAAGTCATAGTCACACATGCTCCGAGCAAAAATGGTTCCATTTAATTTACAATCTGTAGAAACTATGCACCTAGAAAGGTTCAGAACTTTAGTGAATCACAGCTGATTAATATATAGCAAATCATCTGGATGGTATTCAGAGATAGGAGTAATGTAAATGTAAATTGAGGGTAACTGAAGGATGAGACTAAAAGCAAACAAAATAACTAATGTTGTCATGGTCTGAGAATATGAAATATACTTATTCATGTCACTGAGGGAGAGAGGGTAATGTATAACGTTTACATGATATCAGGTATCCAATTGAAATATGGAGTGCAGGGAAGCGATCACGTGGCAGGAATTGATAAGGGGCGAGAGCCATGGATTAGTGATGGGGGAGTGGGATCAGGTCAGGTCACGTTAAGGGAGAAATAAAAAGTGAATGGCCCGTACCACTTAGTGTCCTGCCTAGCAGTAAAGACAATGTTTTTACAGATGTGTAAGTGGACACTCAGCTTAGGAGGAAGGGTTAAATATCAGTGCTTGTGTGAAAAGGTTTGTGTCTAATGCAGCTGTATCGATCCTCTGGGAAGAATACATTTGGTTGAGCTTTCATAGCGTCCATTGAGTTTTTTTACTCTGAGAATTAGAACCTAACAATGTAAAATATGGTGTTTGTAAAATGTATATAGTATGTATGAGCTGGAAGTAGAAGCCTAAGTGTTGTTGTGCATTAGTTTACGCCAACTAGGGGAGGGGTTAGGGAAACATAATAATAACACACAAATATATGGGGAATTGGAAATGAAACAGACAACTATATTGGTAGAAGCCACAATCTGCAATATTAAAGCTGGTCTACCCTCGGGGTAAGTGGAGAAAACACAATGTTAAGAGGAGCACTCACGCTCCCTCCACGCCATGCTTCTGGAGAAGCTCCCCAGAGTTGGTGTGTGCAAAGCGGAAGGACTCTCGGAGGGCACTGGCCGACTTAAGGAACTCTGCTTGGGCTGGGCTTCCACCGTCAGCAAAGAAACCTGGACAGGACAGACACAGGAAATATGCCATACAGTCAAATATGATTGACAACAAAGGAAAAAGTTGAAAAACTTTACTCTGTCATTTAGTTTTGTTTATTTATGAAGAGGTCAACTTCCAAAGGCTAAACCTACCCACAACACTTGCGTCACGGTCTCCGACATACTTTGTAAAATCTGCCTCGGTCTTGAGCTCTATGGAAGATGGGCCAGCCTGCTTCTTTAGATGGCTCACAATCCCATCTGACAGAGAGAGAGACCATTGAAATTCCTGGTCAAAACATGCAATAGGTGACAGGCATTTATTATGCTTTTGTATCTAAGCGTATCAGACTTAACACGGCATGTTAAGTCCAAATACCTGCAGTTCTGGGCCCATCGTAGGCACCGGCATCCTCTCCGTCTTTGAAGATCTTCAGTGTTGGGTAACCGCTAACTCCGTACTTCTGGCACACATTGTTTTGGACCGTGCAGTCGACCTAAAGCACAATGACAGGTGGCCATTACTTAGTGAATGTGACAAAGAGCACAAACTAGGTGACTAACTCAGTTTATAAACCTTGTAGACATGACTGTCTTTACAGGAGTATGGAGATTTCACACATCCGGTTGTAAGCCAAAGGTAACATTTTAATGTACAAACGGTAGGTGCATTAAGTGACTAAAGTACCTTGGCCAATGCGACAATGCCTTTCAGACGTGTTGCTGCCACCTCAAACTCTGGAGCTAGCCGTTTACAATGGCCACACCTAAGGGACACACATGTGAGGTAAACAGAGATCAGTAAAACAAAAGCTTGACCCTTATGTTGCCGTTAATAATCCATTCAGACCTTAGTTTGAAATCTAGAGGATGGGTGGGCTTTAAAAGCAGGTGGAATTTGATACCACCGTGATGGATTAAATGGATGGGTGTAAATTAACGTTTTAATAAACGCAGCCGCAATGTTGAGGAAAAAGGAAATCCACATTATTGCTGGAAAATACAAATCTGTGAATGAAGTTATCAAATATTAACTATCTTGAAAAGGATAGAGGGTTCTGATCACCCGATGAAGTCTTGTTCAAGTTTGACAGCATTGAACTACCTGCTAACTGTTCTGGGGACCAATCAGGAGTAGCCACCCAAACTTCACTGGCCAATCATAAGGTCACAAAAGTGGTATGCCAAGCCCCCACGTTAGGTGATTTTAAACCCATTTTAGCTCGCTTATAGCCTCCAAGTTAAGCTTGAGAGGTAAACAAGTTACATTTGAGGAAACTCATGCTCAACCTGAAACTCTACGAAATAAAATTCAATTTTCTATTATATGAAACATTGTTACATTAGTTACATATTAACTGTGTCCATTCTGAGACACCCAGCTAGCTAGTATAACATATGATATTTGATAAACGAGCAACGCTATGTAGCCAGCAAAGTGCATGTAAGAAATAAGCAGAAATGGGTCACTATGGCCAATTTGACATTCACTTCCTAGCAAATGTTATGAGTTAACCATTAAGTAGGTAACGTTAACGTTAGAAAAGTGTTTGTTTCCTCAACCAGCTAACGTTAATACATATAGTTAGCTAGCAGCTAGCTAACAGTTAGTTGACAGCCAGAGTCAACTATTCAATTCTATAGAGCGTTAACTATTACTATTACTACTATTTTTTGGTGTGTATGTATTCCTCTTGCGCGAGTTACTGGACAGTAGGCCTAGCTAACACAGTGTAATATTCACTGGAGACAAAATTGTAACAGTTTAGCCTCAACATGTAGTTAACTATGCGTTTCTGTAGACCTTACCATGGCGCAAAGAATTCCACTAGAATCATCCCGTGATCTCCAATTTTACTGTCGAAATCATCATCAGAGAATTCAATCACATCACTCGCCCGGGCAGCCCCGGCGAGAACAATGAAAAAAAACAATTTCAACATTGCAAAACGTGCCAAAAGAGGAGCAAATTCAAATGTAAACGCCGTTTTTTGGGGGGAAACCCTCCTAATGTGATAATGTGCTAGGCCCAATGTTGGAGGCACTTGTGGAAAGAGAAAGAGAAAAGGCTATTAGTGGAGATGGTAAGGATGTGAATGACTGCGCTGCTAAACAAAGTGTGGCATCTCACCATTGGATTTTGAACAGCGTCATACTGTCTGAATCAGCCAATAAGAGTCAGGCACATATGATTTCCTTGTTCACTACCAATCCCCATTCATCCCCTTTATTTAATTTAAATCGCAAAAATGATACTGATAATATTGATCACAGAGTTCAATTCATCTAAATACAGTACAACGAACGTTATTTGTTGTGGGAAAAATATAAAATCACAGATATTAAAATAGTATGCATTATAATGTTCATTGCTTATTCATTACTATTGATACATTGTGTTTTTCTTTCCAAACAAAAATGTTCTGTGTCAGATGATACGATACTTTTTACATGTATTAATCACTACAGTATTTTGAACTAAGAGCCTGGCAGAGTTGATTGATTTATGGAGTACAGACAACGTAATAACAGGTGAGAGATTACGTCGTAGAACGATTATACTGTTGTGACGTCACACATAGTAAAATACCATTTCGATTTATGACACATTTGTGTTCTGTTGAAGAGAACATTTCAGTCATGTCAAACTGCTTTGGTGAAATCATGTCAAACTTCTTTCGTTTTGCTTAGCTGAACGATATTCATATAGACAAATGGGGACACAGGTAAGTAATAATTTAACAATACTGTTTCATGTTGTGAATTTATGGCTATCCAAATAGTCATATGAATGGCATTCTTTAAAAACTTTACTGTAAATTCAGGGTCTAATCACTGACAACAATTGCCGTAATTTGCATGGTCATTTTCCAGGAGCCCCCCTCCATGGATCTGCCCTCCTACAACAGCCATGATGAGGGTGACAAGTCAACCAATGAGAAGTTCCTTCCCAGAGCAGAGGTGGTCAGGTCCAAACTCATCCAGAGCTTCTACCTGCTGGACCAGTTACAGGAGGAGCAGAGAGGAAGCCCCAAATACTGCACCAATGATGTTTTAGGTAGCCCACAGTAATGACATAGCTTCCTATTTGGTCTGAATGAAACCGGCCTGAGTTGTTTTGAGAATAGAGGTGTTTGTCTGTGAAGAGATTTGTAGAAGTATGTTAACTTCAGATGATTACACACTTAGGTCCTGCTTGGCCTACACTTTACAATACAGGAATACTGTGATTCTATCGTGTGTATTTGTTTTTAAGAAGGCATTGCTAAATAACAAGGATGCTTATCTCGTGTCTGTCTGTCTGCCTGTCTGTGTGTGTGTGTTTGACAGACGAGGACAACTACACCAGCCTGATGGGGAAGGACACACACCAGCTAGTGCGTTTCGAGATCTCCCCCCAGAGGGGCAGCACCATCACCATGGACCTCCGTCGCCAGGGACGACTGGAGAACCTCCATGCCAACTATCCGCCCTTGAACATGTTTGCCCACTGGATTCTAGAGAGTATCCTTACACCCAGTCCTGAATGGAAAACCAAAGCCTTGGGTTTTAGTTGTACCTGTAACTGCAATGTAACTGCAATGACGTAAAGTGATTAACCATATAGATGCAAGCCAGTTCAGAGACTCATGTATGTCTTTTTTGTTGTTTGGGCTCAAGAGTTTTTCAATGTTTTTCATGATTATTTATTCATAGGAACATTACAAGTGGACAAGTGTTGTCTCAGGAAATAGCTTTGTGCACATTCCTTTCAGGTGTACTGTTTACTTGACAGAATTGTCCAGGTAAAATATTTATGCATATCGTTGTCATCCTCATCATTCTGAACACCATTGTCTTGGAGATACAAGCAGGTAAAAAATATCAAAGTCTCTCATCATATCAAGTCAATGTCAAATAAATCGTTAACACTTGTAATGCATTTCATCCCCATATTTCCACAGCCGGGGTCTATGAGCATTGACTGGAATTTTCAATATGACATAAGATGTTTCACTACATAGATTGAATGCCTACTATATTTCGAAGTGCACGGTCCGATTCTGTTAGTGCTCCAGTCCCCCCTGTCATAGTTAGCAACAGAGGACATGGAAAGCATGTTATTTCCCATAGAAATGGTTACGTGGTCAATGTGTGTAACCTAATGTATGTTCCTCTAACTCCCCTGAATACCACTGTCATTCCAGTGATAACTCTGTCAGCAGATAGCCGTTAGCTCGACCAGTGCTATTAGTTCCTATGTGAATTCAACAAATGGATACTCCCCTCGGTTTTCAAATAAATTAGAGGGCTGTTGCACATTAACGTCACGTCAAAGATGAACCTTCTTGATTTCTGGGTGCATGACACACACCCTGATATTCTGTTTCTCACAAAGACCTGGCTCAGGGGTTCGATTATGAATAAGGACATTGGAATTGGGGATTACAACATCTTCAGGTGTGATATCCTGAAAAAAAGAGTGAGGGGTGGCTATACATGTGAAATCAATGCATGTTCTCTAAGTGTCACTATCCACAAAAAGTGTGAGTGTTTGCTTATAGATGTGGCTTTATGCCAAAATACTAACTTGTTTGTAGTAGGGATTTAATGCCCTCCTGCTGCATTGGTCGATGCTGTTATTACATTTTATGTCATCTGAATTAGTTATGTTAGAAGATTTGAACCTGGATTGGCTTAACATGGCCTCTGATCATTTGAAGAATATTTGTCTGGGCTATAACCTGACTCAACTAATCTCCCCAAACCTACAGTGATTCATGTAAGAAACCCAGCAAAGTCCTCGCTGATTAATCTAATTTTGACAAATAGCTCCCACAAGTACTCATCAAGTAATGTTTTGCTAATGGCATCAGTGATCATTGCACGTATTAGAGATACGAAACAAAACACTGTGATATTCATATAATTATGAAGATGAATTTAAAAAGATAACTCCCCAAGTATCTCTTCAAGATACTACTGTATGTTTTGCTCCGAGCTTTCCTCGGCCGCATGCCTGACCCTAAACTGGCTCTATAACTTTTTTCATCCATTCTTATACTGTGTCTCTGGCAGACAAACTGACTCGGTAGCTGATTGGCAGTGTTTCAGGCAATTGAGAAATAGATACACTTCCTTAATTGAGAAAGCTAAATCAAGCTACTTTCTAAGTTCTATCTCAGACTCTGCTGGTGAGCCGTAGAATTTTGGGAAAACAGTTAATGCACTGAAATGTGGAAATTCCTCTCCTTCCCCAAATCGTGTCAGACTGGCATTACTGAGAGAAATGAGTAAAGCGATGCTTTTATCTCGGCAGGCTTTTTATTTGGAAGAAATTGTGGTTTAACTGACCCTGGTCAGTTAGTCGACTGCTCTTCCCTCTCCCAACCTTCAGTTGGCTCAATGAAAGATCAGTCAACTTCTACTGAATCTTTGTTTTAATTTCAACAACTTTCTACTGAGATGTGCTTGACACCTTGCTTAAGATTAATGTTTTTCTTTAAATCCACTGGGGCTGATTTGCTTAATCCTTTCTTACTGCATCTTTCTGCTACCCTGATTGCGGAATCATTGAAATATTTCGTTATCTTGGGTGCTATTCCTAGGGTTTGGAAGGTTGCCCATGCGCACCATCACAAAGGTGGTAACCCCTCCGACATTAATAACTATCACCCAATCTCTAAACTATTTTGCCTGGCAATAAAACATTTAAAAATGTAATCAACACTGAGCTTAGATCTTTCTTAGCTTCAAAATGTATTCTAAGGTTTGCAAATTATTCATCTTTGCTTTAGCCAACTCATTGACTGTTGTTGGCTGGACAACAAGCAGACCTGGCAACCTGACTATTCTTTCTGTCCAAGAGGTGTTTGACAACATGGACCCCAAGCTGGAGATTGTGAAACTGGTTCTGGAAATGTTGGACTGGAGCATCCTGGCCATCTTCTTCCTGGAGATCGTATTGAAGTGGTTGGACAACTTCTGGAACTTCTGGAAAAGCACCTGGAACATCTTTGATTTTGCTGTCACCATGCTGGTAAGAGTCAAACCAGCAAAGAATTGAATAATGTCTTGTCTCCATGTGAATGTACTATAGATGTGATGTAGATAGATGCACATAAATAAATGCATACCTATATATAGAGGCCTATGCATTATGTAGATATACACATACAGTGGCTTCAGAAAGAATTCAAACCCCTTGACATTTTCCACATGTTGTTGTGTTACAGCCTGAATTTAAAATAGATTAAATTGAGATTTTGTGCCTAAACACAATACCCCATCATGTCAAAGTGGAATTATGTTTGTAGACATTTTCACAAATGCATAAAAAATGAAAAGGTGAAATGTCTTGGGTCAATAAGTATTCAAATCCCTTTGCCATGCAAGCCTAAATAAGTTCAGGAGTAAAAATGTGCTTAACAAGTCACATAATCAATCAAATGTATTTATTAATCCCTTTTTACATCAGCCAATGTCACAAAGTGCTGTACAGATACACATCCTAAAACCCCAAACAGTAAGCAAGGCAGATGTAGAAGCACAGTGGCTTGGAAAAACTCCCTAGACAGGCAGGAACCTAGGAAGAAACCTAGAGAGGAACCATGCTCTGAGGGGTGGCCAGTCCTCTTCTGGCTGTGCCGGGTGGAGATAACAGTACATGACCAAGATGTTCAAACATTCATAGATGACCAGCAGGGTCACAGTGGTTGTAGAGGGTGCAACAGGTCAGCATCTCAGGAGTAAATGCCATTTGGCTTTTCATAGCTGATCATTCAGAGTTAGAGAGAGCAGGTGCACTAGAGAGAAAGTCGAAAACAGCAGGTCCGGAACAAGGTAGCACGTCCAGTGAACAGGTCAGGGTTCCATAGCCGCAGGCAGAATAGTTGAGACTGAGGCAGCAGCACGACCGAGTGGACTGGGGACAGCAAGGAGTCATCAGGCCAGGTAGTCCTGAGGCATGGTCCTAGGGCTCAGGTCCTCAGAGAGAAGAGAGAGAGAGAATTAGAGAGAGCATACTTAAATTCACACACGACACCGGATAAGACAGGAGAAATACTCCAGATATAACAGACTGACCCTAGCCCCCCGACACAAACTATTGCAGCATAATTACTGGAGGCTGAGACAGGAGGGGTCAGGAGACACTGTGGCCCCGTCCGACGATACCCCCGGACAGGGCCAACCAGGCAGGATATAATCCCACCCACTTTGCCAAACCACAGCCCCCACACCACTAGAGGAATATCAGACAGGAAGATCACGTCAGAGACTCAACCCACTCAAGTGACGCACTCCTCATTGGGACGTAATTGCACCAGTAAGCCAGTGACAGCAAGGGTGGTTCTTCGCTCCAGTGCCTTTCCGTTCACCTTCACACCCCCGGGCCAGCCTACACTCAATCATAGGACCTACTGAAGAGATGAGTTTTCAATAAAGACTTAAAGGTCGAGACTGAGTCTGCCTGGCCTGCACCCTGTCCTGCTGCCTGGCCTGCACCCTGTCCTGCTGCCTGGCCTGCACCCTGTCCCGCTGCCTGGCCTGCACCCTATCCCGCTGCCTGGCCTGCACCTATCCCGCTGCCTGGCCTGCACCCTGTCCCGCTGCCTGGCCTGCACCCTATACCGCTGCCTGGCCTGCACCCTATACCGCTGCCTGGCCTGCACCCTATCCCGCTGCCTGGCCTGCACCCTATCCCGCTGCCTGGCCTGCACCCTATCCCGCTGCCTGGCCTGCACCCTATCCCGCTGCCTGGCCTGCACCCTATCCCGCTGCCTGGCCTGCACCTACTGCACCCTATCCCGCTGCCTGGCCTGCACCCTATCCCGCTGCCTGGCCTGCACCCTATCCCGCTGCCTGGCCTGCACCCTATCCCGCTGCCTGGCCTGCACCCTATCCTGCTGCCTGGCCTGCACCCTATCCTGCTGCCTGGCCTGCACCCTATCCTGCTGCCTGGCCTGCACCCTATCCTGCTGCCTGGCCTGCACCCTATCCTGCTGCCTGGCCTGCACCCTGCCCTGGCCTGCACCCTATCCTGCTGCCTGGCCTGCACCCTATCCTGCTGCCTGGCCTGCACCCTATCCTGCTGCCTGGCCTGCACCCTATCCTGCTGCCTGGCCTGCACCCTATCCTGCTGCCTGGCCTGCACCCTATCCTGCTGCCTGGCCTGCACCCTATCCTGCTGCCTGGCCTGCACCCTATCCTGCTGCCTGGCCTGCACCCTATCCTGCTGCCTGGCCTGCACCCTATCCTGCTGCCTGGCCTGCACCCTATCTCATTGTGGAGCTAGAGGAGTTAGAAACCATACTAAGTTGCATGGACTCACTGTGTGTAATAGTGTTTAACATGATGTTGGAATGAACACCTCATCCCCGTACCCCACACATATAACGATCTGTAAGGTCCCTCAGTCGAGCAGTGAATTCTAAACACAGATTCAACCACAAACATCAGGAAGGTTTTCCAATGACGAATCAAAGATCAGGGAGGTTTTCCATTGACGAATCAAAGATCAGGAAGGTTTTAAATGCTTCGCAAAGAAGGGGACCTAATGGTTAAAATAAAGAAAGCAGACGTTGCATATCGTTTTGAGCATGTTGAAGTTGTGGTTTATCAATATACCCAGTAAGTACAAAGATACAGGCGTCCTTCCTAACTCAGTTGCCAGAGATGAAGGAAACCGCTCTGGGATTTTACCATGAGACCAATGGTGACTTTAAAACAGTAACAGAGTTTAATGACTGTGATAGTAGAAAACTGAGGATGGATCAACAACATTGTAGTTAATCCACAATACTAACCTAATTGACAGAGTGAAAAGAAGGAAGCCTGTACAGAATACAAATATTCAGAAACATCCTGTTTGCAACAAGGCACTAAAGTAATACTGCAAAAATTGTGGCAAAGAAATTAACTTTTTGTCCTGAATACAAAGCGTTATGTTTGGGGCAAATCCAATATAACACATTACTGTGGACCACTCTCCATATTTTCAAGCATAGTGGTGGCTGAATCATGTTATGGGTATGCTTGTAATCGTTAAGGCCTGGGGAGTTTTTCAGAATAAAAAATAAAGCTGAATGGAGCTAAGCACAGGCAAAATCCTAGAGGAACACCTGGTTCAGTCTGCTTTCCACCAGACACGGGGAGATTAATTAATCTTTCAACAAGACAATAACCCAAAAAACAAGGCCAAATCTACACTGGAGTTGCAGTGAAAGTTCCTGCGTGGCCAAGTTACAGTTTTGACTTAAAATTGTCTTGAAAATCTATGGCAAGACTTGAAAATGGTCGTCTAGCAATGATCAACAACCAACGTGACTTAGCTTATATAATTTTATATTGTACAATCCAGGCTTGCAAAGCTCTTAGAGACTTACCCAGAAAGACTAATTGCTGCTAAAGGCGATTCTATGTATTGACTCAGGGGTGTGGATACTTATGTAAATTATATATTTCTGTATTTCATTCTAGATAAATGTGCAACAATTTCTAAAAACGTGTTTTCACTTTGTCATGATGGGGTATTTTGTGTAGATAGGTGAGAGAAGAAAATGAGATATTTAATCCATTTTGAATTCAGGCTTTAACACAACAAGTGGAATCTGTGAATGGATGTGAAGTGAAGGCACTGTACATACAAGTCCAAATCCCAGTTACAGTACTCAGGTTACCTCTCTCCTCCCCCAGTCTGTTATACCAGAGATCGTGAAGGTCTTCAAAGGGGTGGACACTGACGACCTGGAGATTGTGGCACTCCTAAAGAAGTTCCGTATCCTCCGCTCCCTGAAAATTATCTCCAAATTCAGGCAGATCCGCCTTATCGTGTTGGCCATCTCCAAAGCTTTCAAGGTAGGGAACCAACCATAGAAATACAGTATAATTGTTTATTCCATGTCTATGGATCTCATTCAATAGCCTGAGTATGCTCGAAAGTAATTAGTAGCCTACTTAAAATAATTGTGTGATAAGAGAGCGACATCATGGCCTGTAATCTCAGAGTTTATCCCAAGGCTGTATAATTTATTTTGAAATGGTTCAAAATGGCAATCAATCCTCCAGAATGCGCGGCCAGTATTTGGCACTCGCTATAGGTGGCATGCATTTTTGATTTGAAAAAGTGACTGCAAAGGATTTAAACACTCTGCTCATGGCCCAGTTCCAGCATGTCCAAATTGTACAGCAAATGAGAGCGTTTTTGTCAACACAAAAGGTGAATGGATGATGTTTTTCAGGCGGTATGTGTCTGATTTATAAATGAAAACATGCGTATATGTTGTGTGTGACAGTTTGATGAATCCCAATAATTTGTTGTGCACTTAAATCCTAGAATCTCCACGTACGCCAGATTTTAGTGAGACATTTACACTGGTTTGTAAATGAGGCCCCAGGCAGGTAACATGGTCAACTTCTAGCCATACTATTATCACATATGACTGCCAAGCACTTCTGGATATCAGATTGACAGTTACTAACCTCGATTTCAACTTCAAATACGACTTCAACTCAGACTCAGCTGTTCCACTGCTCATACTGGACCATATTTCTTTGTTCCATGGGCTACCAAAACGCTGCGGGCGTAAACGCGGGAGACGAGGTGGAGTCCTGGTGAAATTGAGGCAAAGAGAAAACTGAAAGGCGTTCTATTGGCAAATTTCTAGGCACTCGAGAATAAGATGGATGAGCTTCGTTCCAGAGTCTCCTATTATAGAGACTTGAAGAAGCTGCAATATTATATGTCTTACTGAAATATCACATTTACATAAGAATTCAGACCCTTTATTCAGTACTTTGTTGAAGCCCCTTCTGGCAGCGATTACAATCTTCTTGGGTATGACGCTACAAGTGTGGCACTGTATTTGGGGAGTTTCTCCCATTCTTCTCTGCAGATCCTCTCAAGCTCTGTCAGGTTGGATGGGGAGCGTCACTGCACAGCTATTTTCAGGGATGTTCGATCAGGTTCAAATCAGGGCTCTGGCTGGGACACTCAATGACTTTCAGAGAATTGTCCCTAAAGCCACTCCTGCGTTGTCTTGGCTGTGTGCTTAGTGTCGTTGTCCTGTTGGAAGGTGAACCTTCGCCCCAGTCCAAGATCGTGAGTGCTCTGGAGCAGGTTTTCATCAAGGATATCTCTGTACTTTGCTCCATTCAACTTTCCCTCGATCCTGACTAGTCTCCCAGTCCCTGCCACTAAAAAACATCCCCCACTGTAGGGATGGTGCCAGGTTTCCTCCAGATGTGACACTTGGCATTCAGGCCAAAGAGTTGAATCTTGGTTTCACCAGATCAGAGAATCTTGTTTCTGATGGTCTGAGAGTTCTTCAAGTACCTTTTGGAAAACTCCAAGCGGGCTGTCATGTCCCTTTTACTGAGGAGTGGCTTCTGTCTGGCCACTCTGCCATAAATACCTCATTGGTGGAGTGCTGCAGAGATGGTTGTCCCTCTGAAAGGTTCTCCCATCTCCACAGAGGAACTCTAGAGCTCTGTCAGAGTGACCATCGTGTTCTTGGTCACATCCCTGACCAAGGCCCTTCTCCCCCGATTGCTCAGTTTGACCAGCCGGCCAACTCTAAGAAGAGTCTTGGTGGTTCCAAACTTCTTTAATTGAAGAATGATGGAGGTCACTGTGCCCTTGGGGATCTTCAATGCTACAGAAATGTCTTGGTACCCTTCCCCAGAGATGTGTCTTGACACAATCCCATGTCGTGGAGCTCTACGTACAATTCCTTCGACCTCATGGCTTGGTTTTTGCTCTGACATGCACTGTCAACTGTGGGACCTTGTATAGAAAGGTGTGTGCCTTTCCAAATTAATTGATGACAGGTGGACTCCAATCAAGTTGTAGTAACATCGCAAGGATGATCAATGGAAACAGGATGCACCTGAGCTCAATTGAGTCTCGTAGCAAAGGGTCCGAATACTTATTTAAATAAGGTATGTTTTTTATTTGTAATACATTTGCAAAAGAAATTTAAAAAACTATTTTTGCTTTGTCATTATGGGGTATTGTGTGTAGATTGATGAGCAATACAATGAATTTAATCAATTTTAGAAGAAGGCTGTAACATAACAAAATGTGGAAAAAGTCAAGGGGTTTGAAAACTTTCCGAATGCACTTGCACATACCATATACACACTCTATAACTAGTGCACTGAGAGTTGGGAAGCAAGTTCATGGAGTGAGTGTTTCAATAAATAAACGCAACTAAATACAAAACAAGAAACACAAACAAGGCACCGACATGACACTGGAACAGAAACAATAATGCCCGGGGAAGGAACCAAATGGAGTGACATATGTAGGGAAGGTAATCAGGGAAGTGATGGAGTCCAGGTGAGTCTGATGACGCGCAGGTGCACGTAATGATGGTGACAGGTATGCGCCATAACGAGCAGCCTGGTGACCAAAAGGCTGGAGAGGGAGCACACACTACACTGTCTCTCCCACACATTCACATACACTACACACGGATACAGACACAACACAAACATACACGCATACTCACACACTCTTTATTTTACTCCTATTATTATCTATCCGGATGCCTAGCCTCTTTACCCTGCCTTTCTGTACATACACTATATATACAAAATGTGGACACCCCTTGAAATGAGTGAATTTGGCTATTTCATTCACACTCGTTGCTAACAGGAGTATAAAATCGAGCACACAACCATGCAATTTCATTGGCAGTGGAATGGCCTCACTGAAAAGCTCAGTGACTTTAAACGTGGCACCATCATAGGATGCCACCTTTCCAACAAGTCAGTTCGTCAAATTTCTTCCCTGCCAGAGCTGTCCCGGTTAACTGTAAGTGCTGTTATTGTGAAGTGGAAACGTCTAGGAGCAACAACGGCTCAGCAGCAAAGTGGTAGGCCACACAAGCTCACAGAACAGAACCCCCGAGTGCTGAAATACGTAACGCGTAAAACTTGTCTGTCCTCGGTTGCAGCACTCACTACCAAGATCCAAACTGCTTCTGGAAGCAATGTCAGCACAAGAACTGTTCGTCGGGAGCTTCATGAAATGGGTTTCCATGGCCGAGTAGCTCAATGCCAAGTGTCGGCTGGAGTGGCATAAAGCTTGCCGCCATTGGACTCTGGAGCAGTGGAAATGCGTTCTGTGGAGTGATTAATCACGCTTCAACATCTGGCAGTCCGACAGACGAATCTGTGTTTGGCAGATGCCAGGAGAACGCTACCTGCCCCAATGCATAGTGCCAACTATACAGTTTGGTGGTGGTGTAGTAATAGTCTGGGGCTGCTTTTCATGGTTCGGGCCAGGCCCCTTAGTTCCACTGAAGGGAATCTTAACACTACAGTATACAATAACGTTCTAGACAATTCTGTACTCCCAACTTTGTGGCAACAGTTTGGGGAAGGCCCTTTCCTGTTTCAGCGTGACAATGCCCTGTATACAAAGCAAGGTCCATACAGAAATGGTTTGTCGAGATCGATGGGGAAGAACTTGACTGGCCTGCACAGAGCCCTGACCTCAACCCCATCGAACACCTTTGGGATGAATTAGAACACCGACTGTGAGCCAGGCCTAATTGCCCAACATCAGTGCCTGACCTCACTAATGCTCTTGTGGCTGAATGGAAGCAAGTCCCTGCAGCAATGTTCCAACATCTAGTGGAAAGCCTTCCCAGAATAGTGGAGGCTGTTATAGCAGCAAAGGGGGGACCAACTACATATTAATGCCCATGATTTTGGAATGATATGTTTGACGAGCAGATGTCCACATACTTTTGGTCATGCAGCGTATTTACCTCAAATAATTCATACTTCTGCACATTAATCTGGTACTGGTACTCCCTGTATATAGCGCCATTCTTGTGTATTTTATTTTATTCCTCGTGTTTGTTACTATTTTATTTTGTATTATTATTTTTAAAGGTTCGTAAGCAAGCATTTCACTGTAAAGTCTATACCAGTTGTATTCGGCGAATGTAATACATGTGATTTGATTAGTCCTACCTGTATGTGTGGTCCTTTTGTAACCTCATGGAACATAGAAATGGTCCCACTGTTATGAAGAGCCTCTATTCTTCTCTATTCTATTCTATTCTACTGAAGGATGACAAAATATCTCTGTGTGTTTACAGGCTATGACCTTCATATTCTTACTGCTGCTGGTGTTTGCTTATATCTTCGCTGTGGTTGGAGTCATCCTGTTCGAGAGTTACACTCGCTCTAACATCGAGGGCCTGGTCTACAATATGAACTTTAAGTGTGTGACATTTGCTCTTACTATGAAAGCCTGGTTTCTTTGGAAGTATTTAACAGTAGTATTTCTCTCATTCTCAGTTATGATAAGATAATATTAATGTGAACAGTGGTCATTGAGAAACATTACATTTTCCTAAATCTCACACATTTTAAGAGGGCTTCAAGAGTAGAATGCAAACACTTGATAGTACATTACAGATAAGGTTAGAGTCCAACCAGTCAGAATCCATTTCCGTTCAGGAACTAAACCTACAGCCATGTTACATCTTTGAAGATTTTTGACACGTTTTCATGAACCTTCATCACCTCCCAGAGATATCTACAACTCCTTCATCACCCTCTTCATCCTCTTCACCATGGATCACTGGTACGCTCTGCTCGCCGACACCCGCAAAGTTCCAGAACTGGACAAAGCCATATGTGGCTTATACATCATCCTCTGGCTCCTCATAGGCTCCTTCGTATTCCGCAATATCTTTGTGGGTATTATGGGTAGGTACTTCCCCGTAATGCTTTGATAAAGCGCATCCATTTAGCTATTTCATTTTCTTTTTTCATATTCTCAGACTTGACTGTGGGTCTTTTATCTTTTATCTAGACATTTCACATTAAAATGGAAATTAAAAAAGTTCTCTAACTTTGAAGGCCAGCTGGATATAAAACGGTTTTATATCATACTGTTCCAATGTCCATACTACTTGCATAAATACTACTGGGCATGCAGTCTAAGTGGTATGCTAATGTGATAATGGTCAGATTTTTTTACCTAATTGTCTGTTTCCTTTTTGCCCGTCCAGTGAATAACTTCCAGGCCATCCGGAGTGACCTCTCTAAAGAGGTACAGCAGATTGAGATCCAGGCCAAAGCTGATCTCTTTAAAGCTGAGATCATAAACAGGTGAGTGTGGAGATGTTCTATTGGATTCTTCAGACCGGTGTGATTGGCTAATAAGATGTAGCGTTACAGTAAAGAAATGAAACAGTATTATCTTTTGTCAAGATAGAATGTCTTTGATGTTCACCATTACTTTCTGGGCTAATATGTGAGAAACGAACCAATATATTACCTTTGTTTAGATAAA
The DNA here is from genome assembly GCF_018296145.1 of Oncorhynchus tshawytscha. Classification (NCBI taxonomy): domain Eukaryota; kingdom Metazoa; phylum Chordata; class Actinopteri; order Salmoniformes; family Salmonidae; genus Oncorhynchus; species Oncorhynchus tshawytscha. The sequence goes on along the minus strand of NC_056447.1, from coordinate 5,420,184 downwards.
ATATGTTGTCATTGAAATGTCTTTTGACAAATAATGTGAAAAATGTATGTTTTTCTTTTCTTTTTGTAGGAGGATAAGTCATTCGAAATTTGCCGGGTAAGGCAGTTTCTTATAACCTTTAATGTACGTTCTCGTCCCTGTCAAATCGTAAAATGTATAAAACAATTTGATGTCAACACAATTTAATTCATTTCATTTAAATTCACAATTGAAAAAAAGTTCAGGTTAGGTCTAATATATTCAAATATACATTTAGGCTGAGCAAAGTGGCAGAGGATGGTGAAGAGTCATTTTCCACTGAGGATCTACTACAGTTTACAAGATCTAATATTCCAGAAAAAGGTGGGTGGCTGTTGAAAGATGCGGACCATGGTGCAGCGTACATATTACTTTATTAAAGAATGACGCCAACAAAAACAAAACAATAAACCATACAAAACAAACCATGCCGCTAAAGGCAATAGTGCCCGCAAACAAAGACAACTTGCCACAAACACAGGTGGGAAAAAGGGTACCTAAGTATGGTTCACAATCAGAGACAACGATAGACAGCTGTCCCTGATTGAGAACCATACCTGGCCAAAACATAGAAATAGAAAATCATAGAAACACAAAACATAGAGTGCCCACCCCAACTCACGCCCTGACCAAACCAAAATAGAGACATAAAAAGGATCTCTAAGGTCAGGGCGTGACAGTGGGTTCTTTTCAAACCTAACCACCATTGGGACACCGTAATAAACTCATCATACTTTGAATGAGGACCATTTCTTTGCGATCCTACAATGAGACAAAAGAGCTATTTATTTTGTCACAGAACAAAGAACATTCTAAGAACCCTACGTTTTTTAGAGCTGAGAGGTTAGAGGTCGTCCTATGGTTATTTTTGCATACAACCTCCCCACAGCGTTTTGTGAATGGTGCAGGATAGTTGCTTGGCTTTGGAACATCCTCAGCACATTTAAGGAACTTGACAAAAACAACTTTATTTCATTACTTTAACAAAACGATGCCTAAAAGTTAACACATGGTTACATTTATTTACATTTTGATAATATTTGAAGAACGTTCTCTAAATGGTTTGACATTGGGAATGTTCTCATTGTTCAGACAATTATGGACTTGGTCCCTGTGGCGGGATCAAATCAGCGGAAATTTTAGAGCGCCACCTATAGTTTTCGATAAAACTCAAACTTTCATTAAAACACACATACAAGGTACTGAATTAAAGCTACACTCGTTGTGAATCTAGCCAGCAAGTCAGATTTGTAAAATGCTTTTTGGCGAAAGCATGAGAAGCTATTATCTGATAGCATGCACCCCCAGAATACCAGACCGTCAACAAAACAACAGATTTTGCGGTAGCCGGCGCTACCCAAAACGCAGAAATAAAATATAAAACATTCATTACCTTTGACGAGCTTCTTTCTTGGCACTCCTATATGTCACATAAACATCACAATTGGGTATTTTTCCAGATTAAATCCGTCATTGTATACCCAAAATGTGATTTGCTGAAGACCGGTCTGATCCAGAAAAATGCCCCTTTACAAGACGCAACGTCACTTTTTAAAATTACAAATGTTGCCTATATACTTTTACAAATCACTTCAAACTACTTATCTAAACCAACTTTAGGTATTAATAAACATTTATAATCTATCAAATTGATAAGGGGCGATCTGTATTCGATAGCAGCAAGTCTTGAAATCATACTCCATGTTTTCAGTTTCATAACATCCTGTGGTGTACTCGATGAAAGGAAGTGCTTACACGTCACCAAACCAAGGATAAAGAAGCCCCAAAATGACCGCATTGGCGACATCGTGTGGAAGCTGTAGGCGTTTACAGGGGATCTCCATGTATTTTCCTCAGCCTTAGACAATACATTGACTGGCGGATGAATATTATTTTTGTATTTTTGGTGAACAGTTTTTCGAAGGATTTTGACTCCTAAACACGTTCTGTTATAGCCACAGACACGATTTAACCAGTTTTAGAGACTTCAGAGTGTTTTCTATACACACACACTTATCATATGCATATACTATATTCCTGGCATGAGTAGCAGGACGCTGAAATGTTGCGAGATTTTTAACAAAAAGCTGCAAAAATTCGCAGCCTCCTTAACAGGTTTTAAGAAACAACGGTCTTCTGTGGGAATTTCAGTACTTCAGCGTAACGTTTCTTACAGGTTTCCTCGTGGTTCTATTTAAAGTAATGTTCTTAAATTGTTCAGAGAACTTTAAGAAACAACTATCTTTTGTGGGAATTTCAGTACAGAACATTCTGCACAAGTTCCCATGTGGTTCTATTTAATGCAATATTTTGACTACATTCTGGGAACATTCTCAAAAACGGTGTAACTTAATCCATTTTCTCAGAACTTTCCAAGAATGTATGGTTCTCTTGTATGTCCGTTCATTACCATCAATAAGCTCTAAATTCTGTTCTCAGAACATGAAGAAAAGTTTCTGTGTTTTTTCTGGAAAGTTAAGTAACTTTCAGAGAACGCTCTAAGAATGTTATTTACATATACATTACATTCTCAGCATCAACAAAACTCTCTCATCCTCCAGCTTGTTAGGTGTGTGCAAGATCACACCTACTGTGATTGTTGGCAAACTTTCACTAATAACTTAACAACACTTTCATAACATTTAGAGAATGTTCTCAGAATGTTATTTAATTACCTTCAAATAAACTCATCATCATTTCCATTCTCAGAGAGTTAATAAAACCTCCCAGAAACTCGAGTGAAATGTTCTCAGAATCTCCCTGCAACCAAAAGAATAAATGTTCCCATAACAGTCTGGAATGTTTGGTTTTGTTCTAAGAATGTTTTTTTTTTAAACGTTCAGTTTTACGCGTCAGGAAACTTAGGGCTCTGTTCCTGGAAACCAATCTGAAACCAAAAACACACATTCCCACAACTTCCAAGGAACCAAATGTGTCAAAATGTCGGTGATACCCAATAAATCATAGGGAGTATATTTGGAGTGTGTGATGATATTTGGTACAGTACATCAAATCAAATCAAATGTATTTATATAGCCCTTCGTACATCAGCTGATATCTCAAAGTGCTGTACAGAAACCCAGCCTTAAACCCCAAACAGCAAGCAATGCAGGTGTAGAAGCACATCAATTCTGTTAAGAATTACAGTGAACATATCAACATGCCCTGGACACTGAGATCTCATTACTATGATGCACTCTAAAAAAGTAGTCTGGGCCATCATAAAGGCACCAAACTTAAAACAAACTGAAACAGAGAGGGTATCCCTGGACTCGCTTTCTGCTGCGAACAGTTTTACAGCACTTTTCTGTTTCATGCCCTAATGAACTGGTTTCCTCGTATTACCCCTCTCTGTTAGACTGGGAGTCGTACGTGGAGGAGAATATGAAGGTGATGCAGGAGCAGGAGGAGGATGAGAAGGTCACCTGGCCCCGGGATTCCCTTTTCAGGTACTTTGAGCTGCTGGAGGTTCTCCAGCACAACCTGGACGAGAGGAAGAGGCTGCAGAACTTAGCAGGTAAGGAATCACACGGAGGAGGAGTAGTAGGAGTAGGAGTAGGAGTAGTAGTAGTAGGAGTAGTAGTAGGAGTAGGAGTAGTAGTAGTAGTAGTAGGAGTAGGAGTAGTAGGAGTAGGAGTAGTAGTAGTAGTAGTAGTAGGAGTAGGAGTAGTAGTAGTAGTAGTAGTAGGAGTAGGAGTAGTAGGAGTAGTAGGAGTAGTAGTAGTAGGAGTAGTAGTAGTAGTAGGAGTAGTAGTAGGAGTAGTAGGAGTAGTAGTAGGAGTAGTAGTAGTAGTAGTAGTAGGAGTAGTAGTAGTAGTAGTAGTAGGAGTAGGAGTAGTAGTAGTAGTAGGAGTAGTAGTAGTAGTAGGAGTAGTAGTAGGAGTAGTAGTAGTAGGAGTAGTAGTAGGAGTAGGAGTAGTAGGAGTAGTAGTGGAGTAGGAGTAGTAGTAGGAGTAGGAGTAGTAGTAGTAGTAGTAGTAGTAGTAGTAGGAGTAGTAGTAGTAGTAGTAGGAGGGTAGTAGGAGTAGTAGGAGTAGGAGTAGTAGTAGGAGTAGGAGTAGGAGTAGTAGTAGGAGGAGTAGTAGTAGGAGTAGGAGTAGGAGTAGTAGTAGTAGTAGTAGTAGTAGTAGTAGGAGTAGGTAGTAGTAGTAGTAGGAGTAGTAGTAGGAGTAGTAGTAGGAGTAGTAGTAGGAGTAGTAGTAGTAGTAGGAGTAGTAGGAGTAGTAGTAGGAGTAGTAGTAGTAGTAGTAGTAGTAGGAGGAGTAGTAGGAGTAGTAGTAGTAGTAGGAGTAGTAGTAGTAGTAGGAGGAGGAGGAGTAGTAGGAGTAGTAGTAGTAGTAGTAGGAGTAGGAGTAGTAGTAGTAGGAGTAGTAGTAGTAGTAGGAGTAGGAGTAGGAGTAGGAGTAGTAGTAGTCGTCCCCTCCAGGACTGTATTTAGATGGCGAAGAGACTAAAAGGTTTTGCAAGGGGGTGGGGGCCCCCCAACCAAATCTCTCATAGGGCCCCCAAAAGGCAAGAGGTGGCACTGAGTGCTGATGAAGGAGATTGTGGTGGATTAATTTCTGATTTACCAAATGAGGAGAGAGAGACAAACTTCACACACCAGTCAGAGTTATACTTAAACTACATCTGTAATAATAATGAAGCTTTGCAATAGCATTTGACTTTCAACAATTCACTATTTCTAATGAACCGTTGAGAGTGACTACAGAAAATTACAAAGATCTTTTATAGCCCAGATACACCCCTCTCAACCTACATGACGAACCACAGATCTTAGGAACTCTTCACAAAGTGACTTTATAATTGACAAAGGAGTATCCCTTATCCAGATAACATTCACTATAAATTATCGCTCAGTTTGGTCCATACGACAAGGTTCTAATCTCATTCCTGGTACTTCATAGTACAAAAACACCAACTCATCCAATGGCATATATCAATTGTCAACTCTAGATACTCCCATCTCTAGTAAACCCCCTCTTGACCCCACTCCTGGACAAGCTCACTGAGGGGAGTGAGCCTCTAGGTCATACACTATCCCAGGATAGATCAGAGAGGACATACAATGTTTCCAGACGCTGCCATACATCTCCCCCCAATGGGAAAAGGAGGGAGTGACTGGTGCACAGACATTGTGGAGACAAGTAATTGGTTCCCCATTAATCATGCCATCCCTTCACATGGTTTAAGAATTGGTAAAGACACATGCACATATGAAGACAATGTTCTATTCTGTCCTCTTCCCTTTCTGATATTCTGCATAGCACCAGGGACATGTGAAAGACCTCTCCCCTCTCTGGGCCCCAAGTGACTGAGACCCAGCTGAGGGAAAAGTGCAACTGCCAACACTATTGTCCAAAGGGATACATTCTAATGACCAGTATCTCACATGAGCATATTATGCAAATAAAACATCTTAATTATCTATGTTACCCAACTAATTCTGATTCATCCGCCACAAGATGAGAAAGGGATAGGAAACCTCTTGAGACTATGCACTTGGCAATAGTCTTGGTAGCCGAGACGAGTAGAAATGAGTCTGAACTATTGAAACAACAACAACACTTCTGAATAGGTTTCATGTGTTTTTGCCAGATGCCTTAATCATGTAATAAGAATGCCTCATTTTAGAACCTCATTGTAAAGTACATAATAGACACAGTAGACCTACAGTATATTTGAGTCAAAAATGTTCTCTCTCTCGCTCTGTCCCTCTCCCTACTCTCTCTCTGTCTCTCTCGCTCTGTCCCTCTCCCTACTCTCTCTGTCTCTCTCGCTCTGTCCCTCTCCCTACTCTCTCTGTCTCTCTCGCTCTGTCCCTCTCCCTACTCTCTCTGTCTCTCTCGCTCTGTCCCTCTCCCTACTCTCTCTGTCTCTCTCGCTCTGTCCCTCTCCCTACTCTCTCTGTCCCTCTCCCTACTCTCTCTGTCTCTCTCGCTCTGTCCCTCTCTCTACTCTCTCTGTCTCTCTCGCTCTGTCCCTCTCCCTGCTCTCTCTGTCCCTCTCCCTGCTCTCTCTGTCCCTGTCCCTCTCCCTACTCTCTCTGTCTCTCTCGCTCTGTCCCTCTCTCTACTCTCTCTCTCTCTCGCTCTGTCCCTCTCCCTACTCTCTCTGTCCCTCTCCCTACTCTCTCTGTCTCTCTCCCTACTCTCTCTGTCTCTCTCCCTACTCTCTCTGTCCCTCTCCCTACTCTCTCTGTCCCTCTCCCTACTCTCTCTGTCCCTCTCCCTACTCTCTCTGTCTCTCTCGCTCTGTCCCTCTCCCTACTCTCTCTGTCCCTCTCCCTACTCTCTCTGTCCCTCTCCCTACTCTCTCTGTCCCTCTCCCTGCTCTCTCTGTCCCTCTCCCTGCTCTCTCTGTCCCTCTCCCTGCTCTCTCTGTCCCTCTCCCTGCTCTCTCTGTCCCTCTCCCTGCTCTCTCTGTCCCTCTCCCTGCTCTCTCTGTCCCTGTCCCTCTCCCTACTCTCTCTGTCTCTCTCGCTCTGTCCCTCTCTCTACTCTCTCTCTCTCTCGCTCTGTCCCTCTCCCTACTCTCTCTGTCCCTCTCCCTACTCTCTCTGTCTCTCTCCCTACTCTCTCTGTCTCTCTCCCTACTCTCTCTGTCCCTCTCCCTACTCTCTCTGTCCCTCTCCCTACTCTCTCCGTCTCTCTCGCTCTGTCCCTCTCCCTACTCTCTCTGTCCCTCTCCCTACTCTCTCTGTCCCTCTCCCTGCTCTCTCTGTCCCTCTCCCTGCTCTCTCTGTCCCTCTCCCTGCTCTCTCTGTCCCTCTCCCTGCTCTCTCTGTCCCTCTCCCTGCTCTCTCTGTCCCTCTCCTTACTCTCTCTGTCTCTCTCGCTCTGTCCCTTTCCCTACTCTCTCTGTCTTCTCTGACACAGTCCAGGCGTTGCTAAACCTGCACGACTCATAGGACCCCACATCGACATCTATTCAGAAGAGACACCATATTTTGAAGAAAATAAAATGTTTTTTTTCTTCCCAGTATTGTCAGTGTCCATGTTCAATTAGTCATCTAGTTCACCCTTGAGAACTAAAGCTGATGTGGAGGGCAGAGAGAGCCAACGATAGCCTGGTTAAACCATACTGAATGCTGTGCACACCGTTGTTTTACTTCACCTCAGGTTGGATGCCAGGCTAAGGCAATGAGGTCAAATATATTTATTCCTAGTAGTAGTCAACTTGAATGGTCTCACAGTTCCACCCAATATGTAATAGGGGGCACTCTTACACAGTGTCACTGAGCCCCCTGGGAGGTCATGGACCATGTCCACCACAGTTCTCCTTAAGATTATTCCCTGCCATCGTAGATTGACATGTGACATCCTAGACAGATCAAGGTTACATTGGTACTGTCCTATGCAATAGCTGGTGGACAATAACAATGGGGTTTTATTTAAATAAAAGAAGGCTACATTAAGTTCTCAGCGCAGAGGCTACTCTCAAAGTAGTCAAGAAATGGCTGCCAGACCTTAGAAAACTTTTGAGAGGAGCCACGGGTGGAATATTTTACCTTCTCAAGTTTGAGATGGGCCATAACATCACTAACCCAGTTTAAGATGGACCATAACGTCCCGTTTCCACTTAAAAAGGAATAAGTGGGCGGGCCAGACGGGACGAGAAGGCTATGGCCTCTGCTTGGGTAATGCAGAAAGTAATCCCTTCGGGAGCGCCTCAATAATAGGGACAAAAGGGAGTTGGGGCAATTTTCTTATTGCATATATATGAGAAAGTCTCAAAGATAGAGGACCAGAATGGACCTGGTGTCGGGCATGACCAGTACATGTGATACAGAGTGGCGGTTGGCTGATGGCATCTAGAGTAGGTTGGGTCTATTTCTGTTTACAATCTGGCAGGTCTACTCCTGCAAAAGTGTAGGCAATGAAATACTTGAAAACTTTAGTAAATCATGTCTAATGCAGATAGAGGATGAGTGTATCCTGTCAATTGCAGAATGCCAGGTGATATCGGAGATCTCGATTCCAAACTCTTCCTCCCATGAACGATTTACGTTCCCTACATAGGTGAAAGTATTGGGGGCTACCGTGAAAGGAAATGAATCAAAAGATACACAGAGTATACGAAACAAGAACACCTGCTCTTTCCATGACTTAAGCCTTATTCAGACGGGATTTTTTTTTACTGGGGGAGCTCGGTTAATGTAAATGTGTAAGAGCACAAATCACCACATCCATCATTTTAGTCCCGTCCGATTCAGTAGGTTAAATGATTTACTTGTCAGGAAGGTCATTATACCATCCCTAAAAGCCTACTGTTTTTCGGCAAACGCTTTCGACAAGTTGTAGTAGTGTCAATGCCCCGACAAATTGTGGCTGATCATTCGGTAACCTACGGCGCTTATTCAATATTCTTTACTCACCAAATTATTCCCCCACTCCAGAAGCCCTAAAGCCCGTCTGAAAGGCGGGGTATTTCTTGTCGGATAGCCAGAGCCTTGGTAAGTATATCTTACCGAGGTAAAGGCAGTTTCAGGTTGGATATTCGACGGATATTCGCCTGTAGTTTTCCTCACGTCCACCAACAACAGTTAGGGACCGTCAACATAGTGACAAATCAAAAAAACAAAACATATTTCAATAGCTCTTTAACCATTACTCCTAACACTTTCAAAACTGGTTGTGGCTAACCCGATAGCATAGACACATTGCACACCATTTAGCTTGTCCATATACATCTATACAATCTATACAATTTTTAAACATGTAGAATTTCAATAGCTCCTTGGTCATGTGATCTAGTGACTTCAAACAGGGTTCAGAATGTCCACTCAGTGGCCCTACATATTGCACACAGACATGGACAACAGTTTGTCCATTTTCATCTCACATGGTTTTACATGAATTTTTGACATTTGCAATAGGTCCTTGGTCATGTCAATTACACACCTAAGAAACATGCAGTGGATATACACCTATATTGCATAACCTCTAGTCATGCATCTTCTATATTGTTAAACATTAATATTAGTTTGACAATTAGGGGGTTCAGTCCAGTGTTTACCCTTTTTAAAAATATTTATCTACAATAATTGGTAGTTCTTAGTACTTATTTTCCCTGTTATTTAATTTTCCACAGTATTTAACAGTGGTACACAATAGGAGAGAGACAGATAATATCTCAGTTCGTCGTTAATATCAACCATAAAGGAAAAGGGCAAAGTACGAGACTTAATTGTCCAAAGCAGTGATGGGGAGTGAGCTTGTGAGGTAGGCTGCAGTGGGTTAGCTGGTCAATACATATACTGATCATGTAACCACAGTAATGGTGGCCAGTAAATCAATGAATAAAAATGTAATGTTGACAAATTAAACAAATTGTAGACCTTTAATCTTTTCCAACATGTCAGACACTTAACTTCAATTAAATACAAAACATTTCACTGTTAACTTTCTCTTTATCCCTGGTTCATTTCAGAGCCTCTTCAGTGTGGATGGGGTATAGCAGACATTATCCCTGGTTGATGTACATGTCAGAGCCTCTTCAGTGTGGATGGGGTAGAGCAGACATTATCCCTGGTTGATGTACATGTCAGAGCCTCTTCAGTGTGGATGGGGTAGAGCAGACATTAACCCTGGTTGATGTACATGTCAGAGCCTCTTCAGTGTGGATGGGGTAGAGCAGACATTATCCCTGGTTGATGTACATGTCAGAGCCTCTTCAGTGTGGATGGGGTAGAGCAGACATTAACCCTGGTTGATGTACATGTCAGAGCCTCTTCAGTGTGGATGGGGTAGAGCAGACATTAACTCTGGTTGATGTACATGTCAGAGCCTCTTCAGTGTGGATGGGGTAGAGCAGACATTAACTCTGGTTGATGTACATGTCAGAGCCTCTTCAGTGTGGATGGGGTAGAGCATACATTTTCAACAACAAAGACCGCACTTCCAGTTTGTGTTCTTTACTCTGTTGAACTCTTTAGTCTTCCTACCTAGTTACAGCACATGGAACCACTATTGGCATGTAAAACAGTCAGTCTAAAACAAAACAAAGTGTAACACGTTATACATAAAATCAAATATCAACGCAGAATGACGAATGATGAATTAGCCATCCATTGTGTTATATCATAAATTGTCTTACATGCCATCACTGTTGTCAAAAGATTATAAACATGTTAAATAAAGTTACTAACCCAGTCAGTCTTTGAGGCACATCCAGGTTCTTTATCAGTGGCACACATGAAGCAGTTGTTGGCTTTGTTGAACTCTGAAATCATAGGCATGAACTGAACATATGGCTGTCCCACACAACTACATAAAAATAAAGTATTTACATTTACTTTGAATTAAATGTCATTACATATCAGACATTTTTAACATATCCTCAGCCATTTCTTTTCGCAGTTGCTCCATGTGTTTTTGAAGGTTCCATATCAGTTTGGGAGGGGATGTTGGGGAAGTTCTGTGCAACTTCCTTGGCCATCTACACCAAAAAATAAAATAGCGTTTTTTGACCAAATTGTCACATAACAGCTAACCTGTATGGAAGTCTGTGTGTAGCTGGTGTATAGGAGTCAGGCACAGGACAGCAGATATGAGTAAATAAACATATTTTACTCAACATAAAATAATTTCAATACAAAAACAGAGCCCACAATAACATACCTTCCTAAAATCACAAACAACAAACTCGGGATCCGAGTGTTAAATAATGAACAGGGAATTGGTGGATTGAAACCAGGTGTGTAAGACAAAGACAAAACAAATGGAAAATGAAAAGTGGGTCGGCGATGGCAAGAAGGCCGGCGACGTCGACCGCCGAACGCCGCCCGAACAAGGAGAGGGACCGACTTCGGTGAAGTCGTGACATAACCATTCATTATTGAAAATATAACTATCAAACCTGCATTACAAAGACCCCACAGCTGAAGGTGTCCTGCTGCATGGTGGGAGTTATTTCCCCTCCTTTACACTTTATGTCCACGTAGTCGTCTTTTCCATGGCAGGATCTTCTCATTTTGAAGTATTCTCTTTTTTATGTAAACATAATGGAATTATGATTAGTTATAGTCTGTCGTAGTTGAAGTGTACCTATGATGAAAATTACAGGCCTCTCTCATCTTTTTAAGTGGGAGAACTTGCACAATTGGTGGCTGACTAAATACTTTTTTGCCCCACTGTATGCAGTTGAGAAATATAACACAATACACAATACAAAAGTCTATATACAGTGTGTGCAAATGAAGTAAGATTAGGGAGGAAAGGCAATAAATAGGCCGTAGTGGTGAAATAATTACAATTTCGCAAATAAACACTGGAGTGACATGTGCAGACGATGAATGTGCAAGTAGAGATACTGGGGTGCAAAGGAGAAAAAGAAAAAAAAACAATATGGGGTTGAGGTAGTTGGATGGGCTATTTACAGATGGGCTATTGATAAGGGAATTTATATGTTTAAAGAAATGACTAAAGAATTCCACCCTGAAACATATAAGACTATATTCCAATAATACATGTGTGGGACAAGTTAAGAGGGAGAAATATGTGGAGAAAACAGAGGCTGGTAGACTACACATGATAACTCTGAAAAAGCTGACAACAGGAGGGCCCTTCCAAGGCCTCTCTAATCTAGGAAGGAGAGGAGAGTACGGCGAGAAACTGCAAAGGCTGGTAGAAAAGTGATACAACTGTGTGTGTGTGTGTGTGTGTGTGTGTGTGTGTGTGCATAGAGGAGGTTATAAAGACTGTTCGAATTTTGGTTGACTTTAGAGCTCTCATGAATAAACAACAATGAACCTTTTGCAGAATATGAGTCTTTGCCTAATTCTTATTAACCCTAGCTTTACAACCTAGGGGGAATTGGTCAAAGCTACAGTGATTGTTATCATCATTGGGATTGTAAATTCTCGTGACAGCTATGTACAGGTGCAATGATCTGTAAGCTGCTCTGATAGCTGATGCTTAAAGATAGTGAGGGAGATATGAGTCTCCAGCTTCAGTGTTGTTTGCAATTCGTTCCAGTCATTGGCAGCAGAGAACTGGAAGGAAAGGCGGCCAAAGGAGGAATTGGCTTTGGGGGTGACCAGTGAAATATACCTGCTGGAGCGCATGCTACGGGTGGGTGCTGCTATGGTGACCAGTGAGCTGAGATAAGGCGGGGCTTTACCTAGCAAGGACTTATAGATGACCTGGAGCCAGTGGGTTTGGCAACGAATATGAAGCGAGGGCCAGCCAATGAGAGCATACAGGTCGCTGTGGTGGGTAGTATATGGGGCTTTGGTGACGAAACGGATGGCACTGTGATAGACTGCATCCAATTTGCTGAGTATTTTCCCAGTTAGAAATAGTAGGCCATGCATCAAATAACTACTTTCATCAGAAAAACAAAGCCTCAAATACAATATTGCATTTTGTAAGTTGTCTGCAGGAGGCTTGTTGTGAACGCACTCAAATATCAAGTAATTATCAGGTTATGTAAACTGCGTTCTAATTCTCGACGTAGAAGGATTTGTCTTAATGTACAGTATATGAAAGTGATGCTATGAAAAGGATTGACTGACAAATCACTGCCTATTACTGTGGTTAAAAATAACTTATGAAACATTGTTTTTCATGAGGCCCACCTGTGCACCTTCCTTAAAGCACCTCTGTTCGAACACCTCTCCTGTCCTTGATCCATTCCACATACAGCCAATTGCAGATATTTTCAGTGTCCATGTGAAAGATAGTTATTGCGAGGATGGAACATTTGTTGACTTAAACAGATTTTTTAACACCCATGTAAAATGAAGGCCTGCAAAGCTTACAGATTTAAGTCTAATAGCATGATATGAAAGTAGACAAACATCAGAGTGTGCGATATATGAAGGTATAGTAAGTGGGACATTGTTTGAGGTCAGTAGGTCACATGACCAAGGAGCTATTGAAATTCTACATTTTGAGAAATTCCTGTAAAACCAATGTGAGATGAAAATTGACAAACTAAAGGGTGTGCAATATAGAAGGGTAGTCAGTGGACATTCTGAACCTTGTTTGAAGTTACCAGGTCACATGACCAAGGAGGTATTGAAATTCTAAATATTGAAAATTTCATGTAAATCCATGTGAGATGAAAATGGACAAACTAAAGGGTGTGCAATGTGTAGGCCCACTGAGTGGACATTCTGAACCTTGTTTGAAGTCACCAGGAGCTATTAAACTTTGAATGTACAAAACGTTTGCACTTTGATTACGCTCCCTAACAAATTCAACTTGGAATACAAGATGCTGCTCACATTTCCACATGTTTATTAGCTTTGGAAAGCGAAGTAATGTCCAAATCGTGAAAATAAGACCTCTGCAATGGTGTGCGCAATTTTTCCAACATCAAGACACTTATTTGGAGTCTGTGACTCTAGTGGTTAGAAAGCTATTGAGGTTTGAAAGCGCGAATATCCATCAAATATCCAATGGCGTGGTTGAGTGCCTCTGATCAATGTCGTTTATAAGGTTAGCAAGTTCTGTAAGATGCCCTGACCTCTTATTCATGCCGGCGTCATATGATATGATCTGGCCACGTAGCTTTCAGCGCTTCCCATTATTGTCTCTGAAAGCCGATTGACCTCAAGGAAAAAATCAATTTGGGCAGATATATACGCATCTGTTCAATTCTTCATCTGAGAAGAGACGTGGATTGAGTCGCCAAGTGCATTGTGGGAGAACGTTATCAGGAAAACACAATACCATTACCACTGCACTGTAGTCTGAGATGACAATACCCTCATAATCAGTGGACTTCAGTATTGGGAGCAACTTGTTGTCTCGAAGGAAACTATCAATTCTGGAATACGTCTGAAGGACTGGGGAAAATAGAGCACATTGTTAAGATGTAGGATTGGGTCTGTTACACAATATACCTGGTTAAAATAATTAATAAAACGTGCTGATTTAGAAAAGGCCCTGATACCGTTGTAGAGCGATCTAATGTGGGGTGCAGGAAACAGTTCAAATCCCCTGCTAGTGTAAGTCGGTGAGTGTTCAGATCAGGGGGGAGTGAAAAAAAACTCCCATAAAAACTGGTCATTGGCCCAATTAGAAGCATACATACTGGCTAAGACAACTGGCATGTTGAATAGTTTGCCCTGCTCAATGACAACGCATTTGATCTGGTGGTTGAAACCGCACATGTTCCAACTGATAGATTTAGTTGCTGCCCTGCCTAGCCTATTTGGCAGTGCCAGAGTAAGGCTATTCAAAACCTTTGAAAAACTCTGCAAGGGGGACTGGGAAGTGAGGAGGTGAGTGGAAGAAAACAACAAAATAGGAAGAAAAAAAAGTTATAGAAAAGTAACATTCACATGGAGAACTAACATGCACAATAACACCAAGTGTTAGCCTCATCTTTACTAGTCCTGTATTAGTGGGGCCATTTTTTTCAGCATTGCTAGCATGGTCTAGCTGGTCCTGTTAGCTGACCAGCATGGTCTAGCTGGTCCTGTTAGCTGACCAGCATGGTCTAGCTGGTCCTGTTAGCTGACCAGCATGGTCTAGCTGGTCCTGTTAGAGGACCAGCATGGTCTAGCTGGTTATGCTGGCTGACCAGCATGGTCTAGCTGGTTATGCTGGCTGACCAGCATGGTCTAGCTGGTCCTGTTAGCTGACCAGCATGGTCTAGCTGGTCCTGTTAGCTGGCCAGCATGGTCTAGCTGGTCCTGTTGGCCGATCAGCATGGTCTAGCTGGTCCTGCTAGAGGACCAGAATGGTCTAGCTGGTCCTGTTGGCTGACCAGCATGGTCTAGCTGGTCATGTTGGCTGACCAGCATGGTCTAGCTGGTCCTGTTAGCTGACCAGCATGGTCTAGCTGGTCCTGCTGGCCGACCAGCATGGTTTAGCTGGTCCTGCTGGCCGACCAGCATGGTTTAGCTGGTCCTGCTGGCCGACCAGCATGGTCTAGCTGGTCCTGTTGGCCGATCAGCATGGTCTAGCTGGTCCTGTTGGCCGATCAGCATGGTCTAGCTGGTCCTGCTAGAGGACCAGAATGGTCTAGCTGGTCCTGCTGGCCGACCAGCATGGTCTAGCTGGTCCTGTTGGCCGACCAGCATGGTCTAGCTGGTCCTGCTGGCCGACCTGCATGGTCTAGCTGGTCCTGTTGGCCGACCAGCATGGTCTAGCTGGTTCTGTTGGCCGACCAGCATGGTCTAGCTGGTTCTGTTGGCCGACCAGCATGGTCTAGCTGGTTCTGTTGGCCGACCAGCATGGTCTAGCTGGTTCTGTTGGCCGACCAGCATGGTCTAGCTGGTTCTGTTGGCCAACCAGCATGGTCTAGCTGGTCCTGTTGGCCGACCAGCATGGTCTAGCTGGTCCTGTTGGCCGACCAGCATGGTCTAGCTGGTCCTGTTGGCCGACCAGCATGGTCTAGCTGGTCCTGTTGGCCGACCAGCATGGTCTAGCTGGTTCTGTTGGCCGACCAGCATGGTCTAGCTGGTTCTGCTAGAGGACCAGCATGGTCTAGCTGGTTATGCTGGCCGACCAGCATGGTCTAGCTGGTTCTGTTGGCCGACCAGCATGGTCTAGCTGGATCTGCTAGAGGACCAGCATGGTCTAGCTGGTTCTGTTGGCCAAACAACATGGTCTAGCTGGTTCTGCTAGAGGACCAGCATGGTCTAGTTGGTTATGCTGGCACACCAGCATGGTGTAGCTGGTTCTGCTGGCCGACCAGCATGGTGTAGCTGGTTCTGCTGGCCGACCAGCATGGTCTAGCTGGTCCTGCTGGCTGACCAGCATGGTCTAGCTGGTCCTGTTGGCTGACCAGCATGGTCTAGCTGGTCCTGTTGGCTGACCAGCATGGTCTAGCTGGTCCTGTTGGCTGACCAGCATGGTCTAGCTGGTCCTGTTGGCCGACCAGCATGGTCTAGCTGGTCCTGTTGGCCGACCAGCATGGTCTAGCTGGTCCTGTTGGCCGACCAGCATGGTCTAGCTGGTTCTGTTGGCCGACCAGCATGGTCTAGCTGGTTCTGCTAGAGGACCAGCATGGTCTAGCTGGTTATGCTGGCCGACCAGCATGGTCTAGCTGGTTCTGTTGGCCGACCAGCATGGTCTAGCTGGTTCTGCTAGAGGACCAGCATGGTCTAGCTGGTCCTGTTGGCTGACCAGCATGGTCTAGCTGGTCCTGTTGGCCGACCAGCATGGTGTAGCTGGTCCTGTTGGCCGACCAGCATGGTCTAGCTGGTCCTGTTGGCCGACCAGCATGGTCTAGCTGGTCCTGTTGGCCGACCAGCATGGTCTAGCTGGTTCTGTTGGCCGACCAGCATGGTCTAGCTGGTTCTGCTAGAGGACCAGCATGGTCTAGCTGGTTATGCTGGCCGACCAGCATGGTCTAGCTGGTTCTGTTGGCCGACCAGCATGGTCTAGCTGGTTCTGCTAGAGGACCAGCATGGTCTAGCTGGTCCTGTTGGCTGACCAGCATGGTCTAGCTGGTTCTGTTGGCTGACCAGCATGGTCTAGCTGGTCATGCTGGCTGACCAGCATGGTCTAGCTGGTCCTGTTGGCTGGCCAGCATGGTCTAGCTGGTTCTGCTAGAGGACCAGCATGGCCTAGCTGGTTCTGCTAGAGGACCAGCATGGTCTAGCTGGTTCTGCTAGAGGACCAGCATGGTCTAGTTGGTTATGCTGGCACACCAGCATGGTGTAGCTGGTTCTGCTGGCCGACCAGCATGGTCTAGCTGGTTCTGCTGGCTGACCAGCATGGTCTAGCTGGTCCTGTTGGCTGATCAGCATGGTCTAGCTGGTCCTGTTAGCTGACCAGCATGGTCTAGCTGGTCCTGTTAGCTGACCAGCATGGTCTAGCTGGTTCTGTTAGCTGACCAGCATGGTCTAGCTGGTTCTGTTGGCTGACCAGCATGGTCTAGCTGGTTATGCTGGCTGACCAGCATGGTCTAGCTGGTCCTGTTGACTGACCAGCATGGTCTAGCTGGTCCTGTTAGCTGACCAGCATGGTCTAGCTGGTCCTGTTGGCTGACCAGCATGGTCTAGCTGGTCCTGTTAGCTGACCAGCATGGTCTAGCTGGTCCTGTTAGCTGACCAGCATGGTCTAGCTGGTCCTGTTAGCTGACCAGCATGGTCTAGCTGGTTATGCTGGCCGACCAGCATGGTCTAGCTGGTTCTGTTGGCCGACCAGCATGGTCTAGCTGGTTCTGCTAGAGGACCAGCATGGTCTAGCTGGTTCTGTTGGCCGTACAACATGGTCTAGCTGGTTCTGCTAGAGGACCAGCATGGTCTAGCTGGTTCTGTTGGCCGAACAACATGGTCTAGCTGGTTCTGCTAGAGGACCAGCATGGTCTAGCTGGTTCTGCTAGAGGACCAGCATGGTCTAGCTGGTTCTGTTGGCCGAACAACATGGTCTAGCTGGTTCTGCTAGAGGACCAGCATGGTATAGCTGGTTCTGTTGGCCGAACAACATGGTCTAGCTGGTTCTGCTAGAGGACCAGCATGGTCTAGCTGGTTCTGTTGGCCGAACAACATGGTCTAGCTGGTTCTGCTAGAGGACCAGCATGGTCTAGCTGGTCCTGCTGGCACACCAGCATGGTCTAGCTGGTCCTGTTGGCCGACCAGCATGGTCTAGCTGGTCCTGTTGGCCGACCAGCATGGTCTAGCTGGTCCTGTTGGCCGACCAGCATGGTCTAGCTGGTCCTGTTGGCCGACCAGCATGGTCTAGCTGGTCCTGTTGGCCGACCAGCATGGTCTAGCTGGTCCTGTTGGCCGACCAGCATGGTCTAGCTGGTCCTGTTGGCCGACCAGCATGGTCTAGCTGGTCCTGTTGGCCGACCAGCATGGTCTAGCTGGTTCTGCTAGAGGACCAGCATGGTCTAGCTGGTTCTGTTGGCCGAACAACATGGTCTAGCTGGTTCTGCTAGAGGACCAGCATGGTCTAGCTGGTCCTGCTGGCACACCAGCATGGTCTAGCTGGTCCTGCTGGCACACCAGCATGGTCTAGCTGGTCCTGT
Organism: Oncorhynchus tshawytscha; assembly: GCF_018296145.1. Classification (NCBI taxonomy): domain Eukaryota; kingdom Metazoa; phylum Chordata; class Actinopteri; order Salmoniformes; family Salmonidae; genus Oncorhynchus; species Oncorhynchus tshawytscha. The sequence goes on along the minus strand of NC_056447.1, from coordinate 5,402,229 downwards.
TGGCCGACCAGCATGGTCTAGCTGGTCCTGTTGGCCGACCAGCATGGTCTAGCTGGTCCTGTTGGCCGACCAGCATGGTCTAGCTGGTCCTGTTGGCCGACCAGCATGGTCTAGCTGGTCCTGTTGGCCGACCAGCATGGTCTAGCTGGTTCTGCTAGAGGACCAGCATGGTCTAGCTGGTTCTGTTGGCCGAACAACATGGTCTAGCTGGTTCTGCTAGAGGACCAGCATGGTCTAGCTGGTCCTGCTGGCACACCAGCATGGTCTAGCTGGTCCTGCTGGCACACCAGCATGGTCTAGCTGGTCCTGTTGGCCGACCAGCATGGTCTAGCTGGTCCTGTTGGCCGACCAGCATGGTCTAGCTGGTCCTGTTGGCCGACCAGCATGTTCTAGCTGGTCCTGTTGGCCGACCAGCATGGTCTAGCTGGTCCTGTTGGCCGACCAGCATGGTCTAGCTGGTCCTGTTGGCCGACCAGCATGGTGTAGCTGGTCCTGTTGGCCGACCAGCATGGTCTAGCTGGTCCTGTTGGCCGACCAGCATGGTCTAGCTGGTCCTGTTGGCCGACCAGCATGGTCTAGCTGGTCCTGTTGGCCGACCAGCATGGTCTAGCTGGTTCTGCTAGAGGACCAGCATGGTCTAGCTGGTAATGCTGGCCGACCAGCATGGTCTAGCTGGTTCTGTTGGCCGACCAGCATGGTCTAGCTGGTTCTGCTAGAGGACCAGCATGGTCTAGCTGGTCCTGTTGGCTGACCAGCATGGTCTAGCTGGTCCTGTTGGCTGACCAGCATGGTCTAGCTGGTTCTGTTGGCTGACCAGCATGGTCTAGCTGGTCCTGTTGGCCGACCAGCATGGTCTAGCTGGTCCTGTTGGCCGACCAGCATGGTCTAGCTGGTTCTGTTGGCCGACCAGCATGGTCTAGCTGGTTCTGCTAGAGGACCAGCATGGTCTAGCTGGTTATGCTGGCCGACCAGCATGGTCTAGCTGGTTCTGTTGGCCGACCAGCATGGTCTAGCTGGTTCTGCTAGAGGACCAGCATGGTCTAGCTGGTCCTGTTGGCTGACCAGCATGGTCTAGCTGGTCCTGTTGGCTGACCAGCATGGTCTAGCTGGTTCTGTTGGCTGACCAGCATGGTCTAGCTGGTCATGCTGGCTGACCAGCATGGTCTAGCTGGTCCTGTTGGCTGGCCAGCATGGTCTAGCTGGTTCTGCTAGAGGACCAGCATGGTCTAGCTGGTTCTGCTAGAGGACCAGCATGGTCTAGCTGGTTCTGCTAGAGGACCAGCATGGTCTAGTTGGTTATGCTGGCACACCAGCATGGTGTAGCTGGTTCTGCTGGCCGACCAGCATGGTCTAGCTGGTTCTGCTGGCTGACCAGCATGGTCTAGCTGGTCCTGTTGGCTGACCAGCATGGTCTAGCTGGTTCTGCTAGAGGACCAGCATGGTCTAGTTGGTTATGCTGGCACACCAGCATGGTGTAGCTGGTTCTGCTGGCCGACCAGCATGGTCTAGCTGGTTCTGCTGGCTGACCAGCATGGTCTAGCTGGTCCTGTTGGCTGATCAGCATGGTCTAGCTGGTCCTGTTAGCTGACCAGCATGGTCTAGCTGGTCCTGTTAGCTGACCAGCATGGTCTAGCTGGTCCTGTTAGCTGACCAGCATGGTCTAGCTGGTTCTGTTAGCTGACCAGCATGGTCTAGCTGGTTCTGTTGGCTGACCAGCATGGTCTAGCTGGTTATGTTGGCTGACCAGCATGGTCTAGCTGGTTATGCTGGCTGACCAGCATGGTCTAGCTGGTCCTTTTGGCTGACCAGCATGGTCTAGCTGGTCCTGTTAGCTGACCAGCATGGTCTAGCTGGTCCTGTTGGCTGACCAGCATGGTCTAGCTGGTCCTGTTAGCTGACCAGCATGGTCTAGCTGGTCCTGTTAGCTGACCAGCATGGTCTAGCTGGTCCTGTTAGCTGACCAGCATGGTCTAGCTGGTTATGCTGGCCGACCAGCATGGTCTAGCTGGTTCTGTTGGCCGACCAGCATGGTCTAGCTGGTTCTGCTAGAGGACCAGCATGGTCTAGCTGGTTCTGTTGGCCGAACAACATGGTCTAGCTGGTTCTGCTAGAGGACCAGCATGGTCTAGCTGGTTCTGTTGGCCGACCAGCATGGTCTAGCTGGTTCTGTTGGCCGAACAACATGGTCTAGCTGGTTCTGCTAGAGGACCAGCATGGTCTAGCTGGTTCTGTTGGCCGAACAACATGGTCTAGCTGGTTCTGCTAGAGGACCAGCATGGTCTAGCTGGTTCTGTTGGCCGAACAACATGGTCTAGCTGGTTCTGCTAGAGGACCAGCATGGTCTAGCTGGTTCTGTTGGCCGAACAACATGGTCAAGCTGGTTCTGCTAGAGGACCAGCATGGTCTAGTTGGTTATGCTGGCACACCAGCATGGTGTAGCTGGTTCTGCTGGCCGACCAGCATGGTCTAGCTGGTTCTGCTGGCTGACCAGCATGGTCTAGCTGGTCCTGTTGGCTGACCAGCATGGTCTAGCTGGTCCTGTTAGCTGACCAGCATGGTCTAGCTGGTCCTGTTAGCTGACCAGCATGTTCTAGCTGGTTCTGTTAGCTGACCAGCATGGTCTAGCTGGTTCTGTTGGCTGACCAGCATGGTCTAGCTGGTTATGCTGGCTGACCAGCATGGTCTAGCTGGTCCTGTTGGCTGACCAGCATGGTCTAGCTGGTCCTGTTGGCTGACCAGCATGGTCTAGCTGGTCCTGTTGGCTGACCAGCATGGTCTAGCTGGTCCTGTTAGCTGACCAGCATGGTCTAGCTGGTTCTGTTAGCTGACCAGCATGGTCTAGCTGGTTCTGTTGGCTGACCAGCATGGTCTAGCTGGTTATGCTGGCCGACCAGCATGGTCTAGCTGGTTCTGTTGGCCGACCAGCATGGTCTAGCTGGTTCTGCTAGAGGACCAGCATGGTCTAGCTGGTTCTGTTGGCCGAACAGCATGGTCTAGCTGGTTCTGCTAGAGGACCAGCATGGTCTAGCTGGTTCTGTTGGCCGAACAACATGGTCTAGCTGGTTCTGCTAGAGGACCAGCATGGTCTAGCTGGTTCTGTTGGCCGAACAACATGGTCTAGCTGGTTCTGCTAGAGGACCAGCATGGTATAGCTGGTTCTGTTGGCCGAACAACATGGTCTAGCTGGTTCTGCTAGAGGACCAGCATGGTCTAGCTGGTTCTGTTGGCCGAACAACATGGTCTAGCTGGTTCTGCTAGAGGACCAGCATGGTCTAGCTGGTCCTGCTGGCACACCAGCATGGTCTAGCTGGTCCTGTTGGCCGACCAGCATGGTCTAGCTGGTCCTGTTGGCGACCAGCATGGTCTAGCTGGTCCTGTTGGCCGACCAGCATGGTCTAGCTGGTCCTGTTGGCCGACCAGCATGGTCTAGCTGGTCCTGTTGGCCGACCAGCATGGTCTAGCTGGTCCTGTTGGCCGACCAGCATGGTCTAGCTGGTTCTGCTAGAGGACCAGCATGGTCTAGCTGGTTCTGTTGGCCGAACAACATGGTCTAGCTGGTTCTGCTAGAGGACCAGCATGGTATAGCTGGTTCTGTTGGCCGAACAACATGGTCTAGCTGGTTCTGCTAGAGGACCAGCATGGTCTAGCTGGTTCTGTTGGCCGAACAACATGGTCTAGCTGGTTCTGCTAGAGGACCAGCATGGTCTAGCTGGTCCTGCTGGCACACCAGCATGGTCTAGCTGGTCCTGTTGGCCGACCAGCATGGTCTAGCTGGTCCTGTTGGCCGACCAGCATGGTCTAGCTGGTCCTGTTGGCCGACCAGCATGGTCTAGCTGGTCCTGTTGGCCGACCAGCATGGTCTAGCTGGTCCTGTTGGCCGACCAGCATGGTCTAGCTGGTCCTGTTGGCCAACCAGCATGGTCTAGCTGGTCCTGTTGGCCGACCAGCATGGTCTAGCTGGTTCTGCTAGAGGACCAGCATGGTCTAGCTGGTTCTGTTGGCCGAACAACATGGTCTAGCTGGTTCTGCTAGAGGACCAGCATGGTCTAGCTGGTCCTGCTGGCACACCAGCATGGTCTAGCTGGTCCTGCTGGCACACCAGCATGGTCTAGCTGGTCCTGTTGGCCGACCAGCATGGTCTAGCTGGTCCTGTTGGCCGACCAGCATGGTCTAGCTGGTCCTGTTGGCCGACCAGCATGGTCTAGCTGGTCCTGTTGGCCGACCAGCATGGTCTAGCTGGTCCTGTTGGCCGACCAGCATGGTCTAGCTGGTCCTGTTGGCCGACCAGCATGGTCTAGCTGGTCCTGTTGGCCGACCAGCATGGTCTAGCTGGTCCTGTTGGCCGACCAGCATGGTGTAGCTGGTCCTGTTGGCCGACCAGCATGGTCTAGCTGGTCCTGTTGGCCGACCAGCATGGTCTAGCTGGTCCTGTTGGCCGACCAGCATAGTCTAGCTGGTCCTGTTGGCCGACCAGCATGGTCTAGCTGGTCCTGTTGGCCGACCAGCATGGTCTAGCTGGTCCTGTTGGCCGACCAGCATGGTCTAGCTGGTCCTGTTGGCCGACCAGCATGGTCTAGCTGGTTCTGCTGGCCGACCAGCATGGTCTAGCTGGTTCTGCTAGAGGACCAGCATGGTCTAGCTTGTTATGCTGGCCGACCAGCATGGTCTAGGTGGTTATGCTGGCAGACCAGCATGGTCTAGGTGGTTATGCTGGCCGACCAGCATGGTCTAGGTGGTTATGCTGGCCGACCAGCATGGTCTAGGTGGTTATGGTGGCAGACCAGCATGGTCTAGGTGGTTATGCTGGCAGACCAGCATGGTCTAGGTGGTTATGCTGGCCGACCAGCATGGTCCAGGATGTTATGCTGGCAGACCAGCATGGTCCAGGATGTTATGCTGGCAGACCAGCATGGTCCAGGATGTTATGCTGGCAGACCAGCATGGTCCAGGATGTTATCTGGCAGACCAGCATGGTTTAGGTGGTTATGGTGGCAGACCAGCATGGTCTAGGTGTTATGTTGGCAGACCAGCATGGTTTAGGATGTTATACTGGCAGGCCAGCATGGTTTAGGTGGTTATGGTGGCAGACCAGCATGGTCCAGGATGTTATGCTGGCAGATCAGCATGGTCTAGGTGGCTATGCTGGTAGACCAGTATGGTCTAGGATGTTATGCTGGCAGGCCAGCATGGTCTAGGATGTTATGCTGGCAGGCCAGCATGGTTTAGGTGGTTATGGTGGCAGACCAGCATGGTCCAGGATGTTATCTGGCAGACCAGCATGGTCTAGGTGGTTATGGTGGCAGACCAGCATGGTCTAGGTGGTTATGGTGGCAGACCATCATGGTCTAGGTGGCTATGCTGGCCGACCAGCATGGTCTTGGTGGTTATGGTGGCAAATCAAATCAAATTTATTTATATAGCCCTTCGTACATCAGCTGATATCTCAAAGTGCTGTACAGAAACCCAGCCTAAAACCCCAAACAGCAAGCAATGCAGGTGTAGAAGCACGGTGGCTAGGAAAAACTCCCTAGAAAGGCCAAAACCTAGGAAGAAACCTAGAGAGGAACCAGGCTATGTGGGGTGGCCAGTCCTCTTCTGGCTGTGCCGGGTGGAGATTATAACAGAACATGGCCAAGATGTTCAAATGTTCATAAATGACCAGCATGGTCGAATAATAATAAGGCAGAACAGTTGAAACTGGAGCAGCAGCACAGTCAGGTGGAAGTTGAAACTGGAGCAGCAGCATGGCCAGGTGGACTGGGGACAGCAAGGAGTCATCATGTCAGGTAGTCCTGGGGCATGGTCCTAGGGCTCAGGTCAGTTGAAACTGGAACAGCAGCATGGCCAGGTGGACTGGGGACAGCAAGGAGTCATCATGTCAGGTAGTCCTGGAGCTCAGGTCCTAGGGCTCAGGTCCTCCGAGAGAGAGAAAGAAAGAGAGAAGGAGAGAATTAGAGAACGCACACTTAGATTCACACAGGACACCGAATAGGACAGGAGAAGTACTCCAGATATAACAAACTGACCCCAGCCCCCCGACACATAAACTACTGCAGCATAAATACTGGAGGCTGAGACAGGAGGGGTCAGGAGACACTGTGGCCCCATCTGAGGGGCAGACCAGCATGGTCTAGGATGTTATGGTGGCAGACCAGCATGGTCTAGGATGTTATGCTGGCAGACCAGCATGGTCTAGGAGGTTATGCTGGCAGACCAGCATGGTCTAGGAGGTTATGCTGGCAGACCAGCATGGTCTAGGAGGTTATGCTGGCAGACCAGCATGGTCCAGGATGTTATGCTGGCAGACCAGCATGGTCCAGGATGTTATGCTGGCAGGCCAGCATGGTCTAGGATGTTATGCTGGCAGACCAGCATGGTCCAGGATGTTATGCTGGCAGACCAGCATGGTCTAGGTGGTTATGGTGGCAGACCAGCATAGTCTAGGTGGTTATGGTGGCAGACCATCATGGTCTAGGTGGCTATGCTGGCCGACCAGCATGGTCTTGGTGGTTATGGTGGCAGACCAGCATGGTCTAGGTGGTTATGGTGGCAGACCAGCATGGTCTAGGTGGTTATGCCTGCAGACTAGCCTCTGTTGTGTTTTTGCTGGTGACCAGCCTTCGTTGCATTTTCACAGTTTATTTTCCTGGTGATCAGACTTCGGTTGTGTTTTTTCAAGTGAGCAGTAGTGACGTGCAGTTTTGCGAACGATTCGTTCTTTTTGAACAACTATTTTCTCTGACTCGAGAGTCATGATTTGTTTTTTTTCTGAGTGACTCGTACATTTTCGTGGTTCACTTGACCGACCTTCTGGCCGCAATAAATCCTACAGCAGGATTAATACACAGTCCTCCTCCGGTAACTCGGGAGATGTGCTCCGACCAACAACTGTCTGTCATACATGTGCGCAGGCCAAAAGAGATCATTCTGAAGGCAGAGTAGAGAAGAGGGGGGAAAAAGGGTTTAGAACGGATAATTGATTGCATGGTGAGAGAATGAATGCAATTAATTTTGACTACTGAATGCTATGATGGACTCAGCTTTGTATACCGAACAAAAATAGAAACTCTCAGGATGGAACAAGTGAGTTACAGTTCATGTAAGGGAATCAGTCAACTGAAATAAAGTCATTAGGCCCTAATCTATGGATTTCACGACTGGGAATACAGATCTGTTGGTCGCAGATACCGTGAACAAAAAAAGGGAGGGGCGTGGATCAGAAAACTAGTCAGTATCTGGTGTGACCACCATTTTGCCTCTTGCAACGCGACACATCTCCTTCACATAGAGTTGATCAGGCTGTTGATCGTGGCTGTTGGAATGCTTTCTCACTCCTCTTCAATGGCTGTGCCAAGTTGCTGGATATTGTCATTAACTGGAACACGTGGTCGTACACGTCGACCCAGAGCATACCAAACATGCTCAGTGTGCGACATGTCTGGTATGGAACATTTCTGGGATCTTTTATTTCAGCTCACGAAACATGGGAGCAGCACTTCACATGCTGCGTAATGCTAAGTGCACTACTTGTGTGTGTGTGTGTGTGTGTCGGGGTTACTAGTTCCCACGGCTATGACTGAGTGTACAAAACATTAAGAACGACTTCCTAATATTGAGTTGCTCCCTACCCTTTTGACCTCAGAACAGCCTCAATTCATCTGGGCATGGGACTCTACAAAGTGTCCAAAGCATTCCACAGGGATGCTGGTCCATGTTGACTCCAATGCTTCCCACAGTTGTTTCAAGTTGGCTGGATGTTCTTTGTGTGATGGACGATTCTTGATACACACTGGAAACTGTTAAGGGTGAAAAACCCAGCAACGTTGTAGTTCTTGACACAAACTGGTGTGCCTGGCACCTACAACCATACCCCTTTCAAAGTCACTTACATTTTTCTTGCCCATTCACCCTCTGAATGGCACACATACACAATCCATGTTTCAATGGTCTCAAGGCTTAAAAATCCTCCCTTAACCCGTCTCCTCCCCTTTATCTACACTGATTGAAGAGGATTTAACAAGTGACATCAATAAGGGATCAAAGCTTTCACCTGGACTCACCTGGTCAGTGTGTGTCATGGAAAGAGCAGGTGTTCTTAATGTTTTGTGCACTCAGGCCCTGGTTACATCTTACAACTGGTTACATGTGGGGTTTTTTTGTGATCTAATCAAGATGATCCAGATACAACAAGTCCCTGTCTACCTCAAGTAAGTGGTCAGGAAGATAATCAAAATCAGTCATTTTAATGTTCTACACCGGTCTAAAAATGTGGGCACAATTTTAACACCAAGTATAAAACAGGACTTCTGTGTGCTATGATGAGTCTGTGCTTTCTTGCTTGTCATTGTTCCAGTGCGTCCTGCAGCTCCACTGAAGGCTTGAGGATTAGTTGGCTGTGCACAGACAAAGCCCCCCTTGGAGTTCCTAGTTCCCGTTCCTCCATAAGACAGTTGCCATGGCAATGTACCATTTCTCCCTGTGAGACTTGGGAGGAGGACCAAGATCTGCAGACTGCAATGCAAAGCTGACGGAGGCGCTTCAAGTAGCTCGGCTGTATTGTACAGGGTTCAGTAGGCACCAAACGGAAAAAGAGCGGGAGGAACTGCTTATTTCTGTTCTCCGTTGCAAAATGTTTTGCTATGGTGTCAACAACCCAGATTTCAGAAAAACAACATGCCGCTCCAATGCTTTTCAAACAATCACTGGTTGGATAGAGAGAGAGGGATTCTTAAAACCTTGTAACACAAACACTTCAGGGTTTATTTGCAGCTCTGAATAACACAGATGCTGTTGTAAAATGTCAATGTTCAGCCTTAGGAACAGGACAAATTGTTCCCCTCGTTTTCTAGCACATATTATGTTACAATGTCCAATAGCCTGGCTGGCAGATCTGAAGTCAGTCGTCAGAGACAGTGCTCTTGTTAGAACATCTAGTATCAAAACATGTTATCACTTCTTTACCCGTCTTTAATGAACAAGTCTTACTGATTGTAGTAGTTGTGCAACATTGTGAATGCTACTCAGATTTATGACCTTAAACTGCACGACAGATTGGTGTATTGGCTACACATTATCAGAGTTGGTTCACACTAATCAGTGACTTACAGTAATTCATAGAAAACCAATCAACGCTAACTCCCTTTGGCCATAAGTCTTGGTACAGCGGTTGGTTATAGCACTGCGCAGTGTTAAAAGGATCAGTATTGTCACATGACCCCAAACCCTACCAAGCTGATCACAATCAAGCACTGAGAGCTTGGTTACTATGGCGCCCATCCACTGTAATAAGTCACTCAAAGCATTGCTTTCATGATGGGATGAAATCACGCGGACACACACACACACACACACACACACACACGCACACACTTTGAACAGTTACAGGTTGCAATGTGGTCGAGTTCGACACAATTCTATAAGCCTATGGGTCAACAACACACGGGCACGTGACAGGTTTATAATATTAATGACAAATGAGAGAGGAAATGCATTAAAGACATGGTTCCTTTAATAAGATCTGTCCGCGAATGACATTCAATGGTGGGCTGTAATGATATTGCTGCTTGATACATACAGTACATCATCGAGCACGGAGCACAGTAGTTTAACATGAGTTATTATTAGTACGACTTAGTTTAACCTGTGTCTTATTAGAACCTCAGCATACAAAACCCTAAGAAGTCTTTTCAGTGGAACATGGTTGTTGTGCGGCATTCAAGTCCATTCAAGTCGTCATCTATCACTACATGGTTACACTCTGGGTGTAGACAGCTACAAATGGATGGATTACACTACCGTAGCAGTGTCAGTATAGCATGTAGCCGTGTTCCTCCACATCCCAATACAGAGGGAAGACGAGGAAGTAGTAGTATCGGACACACAGAGTATGGGACATGCTGTAGTCTAGGTGTAACAGGCCTAGGTGTCAGGTTGGAGGCTGTTAAGTAGAAGGAGTACCATTGCATATAGTTGCATTGGGATTAGAGCTATGACTATGCACTAGAGCATTCTAAATGTGCATTCCTACCGGAGTGTAACGCTCTTGGAGCATTTGGTGCCATTTTAAATTTGACATCTCAAACAGAGTTGGGACTAAATCTGGACATTACCTATGGCTCTGAATGGGGATGAGACAGACGGGTCGGTAAGAAGAGGTATATCTGGGTCGGAGGGGGTTGGGCGGTCTACTTCTTGAATGGCGGAGGGATCTTGATGTCCTGACCCTTCTCCAGCTTCTTCTCACAGTCGATCAGGTAGTTGACGCCGTCCACCACCGTCTGCACTAGCTGGACCTGATCACAGAGAGAGAGAGAGTCAGTGGGCGCATTGGAAAGAGAAAGACGACTGCATCGCAGGCCGCGCCAGATCCAGTTAACACATCAACTAAGCACATCGAATGACATAGGCCGAGCAATGTGATGCCCGACGGCGCAGTCGATGACCAATGGTTGCTGCAACATCTGCAATGAGGTCAGCCTGGAGTGTTCGAGGTCGACCGCCTTGCAGCCAGACTGTGCAGAATCCCTGATCGCCGGTTCATCTTGCATCCCGAATAACTGCCCGTTATGTCGTCCAGGTCATCGGATTCTGAGCCCTGCTTAAACCGATAACCTCAATCACGCGGACAGAGACTGTGGACGGTCGAGAGTTGTCGCTCTCTCTCTGTTCCTCACCCTCTTACGCTTTTGTTGTCTCTCTCCCGCATTCTTTCACTCACAGACCTTGCCCTTGCATTCCTCACCAATTGGTTCTGGAGAGCTGCAGTGTGTGCGGCCCCCCCGTACCTGGTTAAAATAATCAACCCCATCGTGATTGGTGTGTGTGTGCGTCTAAATTCAGTGTTCGCGGAGGATCTACAGGTAAGTGCCAAAATTTAAAGGAAACACCGACAGCGTCTTAATAGGGTGTCCAGGCCACCACGAGCCACCAGAACAGCTTCAATGCGCCTTGACATAGATTGTACAAGTGTCTGGTACTCCACACACATTGTGGCTCTCCAGGACCCACGCCAGCAACACACAGTACAGAATAGTCCCATTGTCTTCTTTTATCTATGTCACCATCTCGCATGCAGACACAGGCATGACAGCATGACTGGGTACACAAGGGGTTACACAACACACAAACAGAGGCAAGTCGGTCTCTCTCTCCTCGAGACACTGTTCAAGCCTTCAAGCCGCATCTCAGTAGTCTAAAACGGCTTCCTCGCTTGTGTCCTCTCCTTTACTATACAGAGCTGTAAAGCAAATGCATTTGTTACTCTTCACCGTATTGTTTTGGCCCACCTTCTCAGATTCTGAATAACAGCGTATTGACTTGCCTTGCCTTCTTAAGCCCTTGGCTCCTAAGGAGCTGAGGCTATCGATGAATGTCCGCCATCTCAGTCGGTTCCTGGCAAGTTTTTCCAGGTCGTGCCTTAGCTGTAATATCCTCATTTGGGATAATAACTGTTATTGCATTGCCTTGTATTGAAGGCGCAGGTAAAGGAGAGCAGTGGAGAGTACGCCATTTTAGGCTATTAGAGATGCACCCCTTGGCCGTGTGTGTGTGTGTGTGTGTGTGTGTGTGTGTGGGTGGGGTGAATGTTCCCCTAGAACAGATCTAGGATCAGCTTCCCCTTCCCAATCCAAACGGACTCAAGATCAGTGTCTAAGAGAAACTTCACCCTACACTATGTATTCCTTATTACCTCTGACTGGCCCAGTCTGTCCAGGTTGGAGATGTCAAAGGTGCTGCCCACGGCTGCAGTGTCCACTCCTCCGGTACCTCTCTTCTGCAGACGCAGGTTGTCCAGGATCTTTGCGAAGCGGGGGTCCTGCAGTGGGGTCAAAGACACACACTTTTACAGACGCGCCATTGAGAGCATCCTGTCGGACTGTATCGCCGCCTGGTATGGAAACTACACTGCCCTCAACCGCAGGGCTCTCCAGAGGGTTGTGCGGTCTGCCCAACGCATCACCAGGGGGCACACCGTCTTCCCTCCAGGACAGCTACAGCACCCGATGTCACAGGAAGGCCAAAAAGATCATCAAGGATACCAACCAGCCGAGCCACGGCCTGTTCACCCGGCTATCATCCAGAAGGCAAGGTCAGTACAGGTGGGACCGAGAGACTGAAAAACAGCTTCTATCTCAAGGCCGTCAGACTGTTAAATAGCCATCACTAGCCGGCCTCCACCCAGTACCCTGCACTGAACTAAGTCACTAGCCGGCCTCCACCCAGTACCCTGCACTGAACTTAAGTCACTAGCCGGCCTCCACCCTGCACTGAACTAAGTCACTGAACATAGCCGGCCTCCACCCAGTACCCTGCACTGAACTTAAGTCACTAGCCGGCCTCCACCCTGCTGAACTGAACTAAGTCACTGAACTAAGTCACTAGCCGGCCTCCACCCAGTGAACATAGACACTAGCCGGCCTCCACCCAGTGAACATAGACACTAGCCGGCCTCCACCCAGTACCCTGCACTGAACTAAGTCACTAGCCGGCCTCCACCCAGTACCCTGTACTGAACATAGACACTAGCCGGCCTCCACCCAGTACCCGGGTACTGAACTAAGTCACTAGCCGGCCTCCACCCTCCACCCAGTACCCTGCACTGAACATAGACACTAGCCGGCCTCCACCCAGTACCCTGTACTGAACATAGACACTAGCCGGCCTCCACCCAGTACCCGGTACTGAACTAAGTCACTAGCCGGCCTCCACCCAGTACCCTGTACTGAACATAGACACTAGCCGGCCTCCACCCAGTACCCGGTACTGAACTAAGTCACTAGCCGGCCTCCACCCAGTACCCTGTACTGAACATAGACACTAGCCGGCCTCCACCCAGTACCCTGCACTGAACTTAAGTCACTAGCCGGCCTCCACCCTGCACTGAACTAAGTCACTAGCCGGCCTCCACCCAGTACCCTGCACTGAACTAAGTCACTAGCCGGCCTCCACCCAGTACCCGGTACTGAACATAGACACTAGCACTAGCCGGCCTCCACCCAGTACCCTGGTACTGAACTAAGTCACTAGCCGGCCTCCACCCAGCCCTGTACTGAACCTCCACCACGGTACCCTGCACTGAACATAGACACTAGCCGGCCTCCACCCAGTACCCTGTACTGAACATAGACACTAGCCGGCCTCCACCCAGTACCCGGTACTGAACTAAGTCACTAGCCGGCCTCCACCCAGTACCCTGTACTGAACATAGACACTAGCCGGCCTCCACCCAGTACCCGGTACTGAACTAAGTCACTAGCCGGCCTCCACCCAGTACCCTGTACTGAACATAGACACTAGCCGGCCTCCACCCAGTACCCTGCACTGAACTTAAGTCACTAGCCGGCCTCCACCCTGCACTGAACTAAGTCACTAGCCGGCCTCCACCCAGTACCCTGCACTGAACTAAGTCACTAGCCGGCCTCCACCCTGCACTGAACTAAGTCACTAGCCGGCCTCCACCCAGTACCCGGTACTGAACTAAGTCACTAGCCAGCCTCCACCCTGTACTGAACATAGACACTAGCCGGCCTCCACCCAGTACCCTGTACTGAACTAAGTCACTAGCCGGCCTCCACCCAGTACCCTGTACTGAACATAGACACTAGCCCGCCTCCACCCGGTACCCTGTACTGAACAAAGACACTAGCCGGCCTCCACCCAGTACCCGGTACTGAACTAAGTCACTAGCCGGCCTCCACCCAGTACCCGGTACTGAACTAAGTCTCCACCCGGTTATTCAACACTGCTCCTTAAGAGGCTGCGGCCCTGTGTACATAGACATGGAATCACTGGTCACTTAAATAATGGAACACTAGTCACTTTAATAATGTTTACATCCTGTGTTCTACTGTATTTTGGTCAATGCCACTCTGACATTGCTCATCCTACTATTATTTATCTCTTAATTCCATTTTTTTTTAACTTGACTTAAATTTGGTGTATTGCTGTGAATTGTTAGATACTACTGCATTGTTGGAGCTAGGAACACAATCATTTCACCACACCCGCAATGACATCTGCTAAATATGTGTATGCGACCAAAACAATTTGATTTGATTTGATTTTGACGGGGCACAAAAACGTAGGAAATGAAGAGATACTATCTGAAATTGTCCAACAGGAAACCCTCGTTTCCGATGTAAAAACGTTTTGCTAGGGTGTGCCCTCACAAGCACGGCCCTGGTGAGCGAGGGGAAAGGGATTTCCAGAAGACAAATGGGCCTTGAATGACTGGCAAGCGGGGATCTTGTTGGTCGCTGGTGTGAGGGTATAAAGGTTTGTGTGTTTCTGAGTGTGTGAATCTGTATAGGGGCAAGCCAAAGATGTATTATCTTAGTCAGACGTCTTATTAAGAAAATTAATCTTGTTTCAAGAAAATTGTATCTTACCCCACGTGTCAAGCTTTTTTAAGTCAAAATAAGCAACATTATCTGCCAATGTAGTGAGATAATGTATCTGGGTAAGAAAAAAAGTCATTTAAAATTTATTAGCACTCAAAACAAGATAAATACAAATCTAGGTAAGACCGTTTTTGCCGTGTATATTGGTTGAGGCTCTGAGTAGATATTGCTGTGTGTGTGTGTGTGTGTGTGTGTGTGTGTGTGTGTGTTACCTTGCTGAGCTTGGGCAGGTTGACGTGTACTCCAGCGCGGAGCCCAGTGCCCAGGTTGGAGGGGCAGGTGAGGATGTAGCCCAGTCTCTCATTCCACATGAACTCCCAGCCTTTCTCCTGGATAAGCCTCTCCACCTAACCAAACATGACATGAGAACTTGAGATTAGATGAATATTAGATTGTCATTTGTCTTGCAAACATAGACTGTCGATCAGCAGCCATATAGTGATCGGGTGTGGGTGTGTGTACCTTTGTCTTGTCCAGACATCTATGATCTTCAGAAAACCCAGGTTCTTGTACACTACCATGTTTTATTGTGGGTCCTTCACATGGAATGTCAACTTTGGGACGTTATATATATATATATATGTGGTATGTACTTCAGGAAAGTATTCAGACCCCTTGACTTTTTGACATGTTATTACATTACAGCCTTAATCTAAAATGGATTAAAACAAATTATAATCCACAGCAATCTACACACAATACCCCATAATGACAAAGTGAGGTTTTTAGACATTTTTGCAGATGTATACATTTTTTAAGTATTATATATGTATATATATATATATATATGGATCCTTTGCTATAAGACACGAAATTGACGTCAGGTGCATCCTGTTTCCATTGATCATCCTTGAGATGTTTCTACAACTTGATTGGAGTCCACCTGTGGTAAATTCAATTGATTGGGACATAATTTGGAAAGGCACACACCCGTCTATTTAAGGTCCCACAGTTGACATGTCATGTCAGAGCTAAAACCAAGCCATGAGGTCGAAGAAATTGTCCTTAGCGCTCCGAGACCGGATTGTGTCAAGGCACAGATCTGCGGAAGGGTACCAAAACATTTCTGCAGCATTGAAGGTCCCCAATAATGCAGTGGCCTCCATCATTCTTAAATGGAAGAAGTTTGGAACCACCAAGACTCTTCCTAGAGCTGCTCGGCCAAACTGAGCAATCGGGGGAGAAGGGCCTTGGTTAGGTAGGTGACCAAGAACCCGATGGTCACTCTGACATACCTCCAGAGTTCCTCTGTGGAGATGGGAGAACCTTCCAGAAGGACAACCATCTCTGCAGCACTCCACCAACCAGGCCTTTATGGTAGAGTGGTCAGACGGAAGCCATTCCTCAGTAAAAGGCACATGACAGCCCGCTTGGAGTTTGCCAAAAGGTACCTAAAGACACTGACCATGAGAAACAAGATACTCTGGTCTGATGAAACCAAGATTGGACTCTTTGGCCTGAATGCCAAGTGTCATGTCTGGAGGAAACCTGGCACTATCCCTATGGTGAAGTATGGTGGTGACAGCATCATGCTGTGGGATGTTTTTCAGCGGCAGGGACTGGGAGACTAGTCAGGATCAAGGCAAAAATGAATGGCACAAAGTACAGAGAGATCCTTGATGAAAACCTGCTCCAGAGTGCTCTGGACCGCAGGAGTGGCTTCGGGACAAGTCTCTGAATTTCCTCGAGTGGCCCAGCCAGAGCCCGGACTTGAACCCGATCCAACATCTCTGGAGAGACCTGAAAATAGCTGTTCAGCAACGCTCCCCATCCAACCTGACAGAGCTTGAGAGGATCTGCAGAGAAGAATGGGAGAAATTCCCCAAATACAGGTGTGCCAAGATTGTAGCGTCATACCCAAGAAGACTCCAGGCTGTAATCGCTGCCAAGGGTGCTTCAACAAAGTACTGAGTAAAGGGTCTGAATACTTATGTAAATGTTATTTTTCCGCTTTTATTTTGAATAAATTAGCAAAAAAAATCAAAAAACCTGTTTTTGCTTTGTCATTATGGGATATTATGTGTAGATTGATGAGGGGGAAAAAAACAAATTTGATCAATTTTAGAATAAGGCTGTAACCTAACAAATTTGGAAAAAGTCAAGGGGTCTGAATACTTTCCGAAGGCACTGTAGACAGGTGTGTGCCTTTCCAAACCATGTTCAATCAATTGAATTTACCACAGGTGGACTCCAATCAAGTTGTTGAAACATCTCAAGGATGATCAATGGAAACAGGATGCACCTGAGCTGAATTTAGAGTCTCATAGCAAAGGATCTGAATACTTATGCAAATGAGGTATTTCTGTTTTTTAATTTGTCATAAATTTGCAAACATTTTTGAAAACCTGTTTTTGCTTTGTCATTATTGGGTATTGTGTGCAGATTGATGAGAAACATGTTTTATTTAATTCATTTTAGAATTAGGCTGGGGGGGTCTGAATACTTTCCGAATGCACTGTACTAATACCTGTGTGTAGTGTCGTCATTGCTACTGTTTGGCCATTACTGCTGTTCAATAACAGTCCTTGCTTTAACAATTTGGCGTCTCCTGCGTCTAAATGAGGAACTTGGAACAATTAGATAAATAACTAAAGTGTGTGTGTGTGTGTGTGTGCACCTCTTTCAGGCCTGTGCAGAAGCGGTCAAACACTCTCTTCATGTTGCCTCCCTTCTCCATAGAGATGACCCTGGTGTGGTCCTCCTCATTGATCCAGATGAGGAAGGTCTTCGTGTTGTTGTGCCTGAGTGGGTTTAAAAATCACAAAACACTCTCTTAAATCAATACTTCAATTTATTTTTTGGAAATCAACGGATCCCACCGCTGCCACCAGCGTCCGTAGACTCGTTTTGGGGGAGCTGAGCTCAACCATTGATATCGATGCTTTTCCTTAATGTTGGGTAAAAAAAAGAAACACGGTGCTCTGAGCCCTCGTCATAATGGATTGAGTGAGACAAGATCAATATACGACTAAGAGATCATTTTCCTATTCTCCATTGCACCAGCTCGAGTTGATGTCCCGGGTTCCGTTTAACATACATGTAGCTGCTTCATAACTTCATGCACAAAACACAGAGGTGATGGTCGCCGTCTACAGTATTGCCATATACGCAGTAATCTCACAGTAATGCATCGTTATGCATACAGTAATGCATTACAATTAAAAGATCTCATTGTAATTGCACTGTAATGAATTGCATTCAGTAAAAACGGACTTCCTAAAAACAATCAGAGAAAGTAATGGATCGGTCTGGAGCCAGGAGAGCGGAGGGCAGGATGAAAGGAGGAGGGCCGTGAAACGGAGAGTGAGAGAGGGTGAATTATGAAGGAGAGGAGGAGAGTTTGGTATGATGTAGGCACGGGGGGGGGGCACCAGGCTATTTCTGGACACCGGCTGAAAGTCAATGCGGAGAGGGCATTGTCTGCAGGGCCATAGCCAGGTTCTGAGTTTTAGCGAGGTTTTGGCTGGGGGTGAGAGGGGGGTGAGAGGGGGTTGACTTTCTTATAAACGTAAAGAAAGTCAAAGCTCATTTACTGCGTTTCTATACAATTTGCAGACTCTAAAATGTCATTTGGAGAACAAGCAAAAACAAGCAAAAATGACCCCAGCCATTATCACATTGGTTGCTGTACTTCATTCACCTCAGTCAATCTACAAACACATAGCCAATTGACTTTTCCCACATCTTGTTATGTTGTAGCCTGAATTTAAAATGAATTAAATTGAGATTTTTTTGTCACTGGCCTATAAACAATACCCCATAATGTAAAAGTGGAGTTATGTTATTCGACATTTGTACAAATTCATTCAAAAATAAAGCTGAAATGTCTTGAGTCAATAAGTACTCAACCCCTTTGTTATGGGAAGCCTAAATAAGTTCAGGAGTACAAATGTGCTTAACAAGTCACATAATAAGTTGCATGGACTCTGTGTGCAATAATAGTGTTTAACATGATTTTTGAATGACTACCTCATCTCTTTACGCCACACATACAACTATCTGCAAGGTCCCTCAGTCTGGCAGGTAGCCTAATGGTTAGCGCGTTGGGCCAGTAACTGAAAGTTTGCTGGTTCGAATCCTGAGCTGACCAGGTCAAAAAAAAAATATGTTGTTCTGCACCTGAACAGAGCAGTTAACCTACAGTTCCCCGGGAGGCTGTCATTGTAAATAAGAATTTGTTCTTAACTGACTTGCCTAGTTAAATAAAGGTTAAATAAAAAATACATTTAAAAAAAAAAGCTGTGAATTTCAAACATATTCAACCATAAAGACCAGGGAGGTTTTCCAATGCCTCGCAAATAAGTGCAGACATTGCATATACCTTATAGCATGGTGAAGTTATTAACACTTCGGATGGTATGTCAATACACCCAGTCACTACAAAGATACAGGCGTCCTTTCTAATTAAGTTGCCGGAGAGGCCAATGGTGTCTAAAACAGTTACAGAGTTTATTGGCTGTGATAGGAGAAAACTGAGAATGGGTCAATGACATTGTAGTTACTCCACAATACTAACCTAATTGACAGAGTGAAAAGAAGGAAGCCTGTACAGAATAACAAAATATTACAAAACACGCATCCTGTTTGCAACAAGGCACTAAAGTAATACTGCTAAAGAAAAATGTGGCAAAGAAATTAACATTGTGTTCTGAATACAAAGGGTTATGTTTGGGGCAAATCCAATACAACACATTACTGAGTACTACTCTCCATATTTTTAAGCACAGTGGTGGCTGCATCATGTAATGGGTATGCTTGTAATCGTTAAGGACCGGGGAGTTTCAGGATAAAAAATGATGGACCAGACACTGGGAGATGAATTGATCTTTTAGCAGGACAGTAACATAAAACACAAGGCCAAATCTACATTGGAGTTGTTTACCAAAAAGATTTGACTTAAATCTACTTGAAAATCTAAGGCAAGACCCGAAAAGCCTTACCCAGAAAGACTCACAGCTGTAGTCGCTGACAAAGGTGCTTCTACAAAGTATTGACTCAGGGGTGTGAATACTTATGTAAATGAGATATTTCTGTCTTTCATTTTCAATAAATTTGCCAACATTTCTAAAAACATGTTTTCACTGTCATTATGGGGGATTGTGTGTAGATGGGTGAGATGATTTTTGATTTCATTAATCCATTTTGAATTCAGGCTATAACACAACAAAATGTGGAATAAGTCAAGAGGTGTGAATACTTTCTGAAGGCACTGTGTACAATTAGCCGCTGCGGATTAACTCACACTTACACTGCACTGGGGTTAAAAACTATAAACAAATACATTTGCTTTACAGATTCTATTTTTTTGTTGTTGCAGTCTTACAGCTAATTTCCTGCAATTCTACACATTTTGCCATGCCGTATACCAAGTTAATATGATACCTGAGCAAGAGTGACTAGCTAAAGCAATGGGGGCCCCCTGGAGGTCAGGGCCCCTGGGCATGTGCCCTGCGTGCCCGGTCAGTAATTTGGCCATGATAACTAGAAATGTAGATAGCTGGCTAGACTAACTGGACTCATTTACCAATTGAAAACATTTGAATTGACTGGTGCAATGGGCTAGTTGAGTGACTTTCTATAGCTTTCCATCCAATTGGCAACAGATTTGAATGTGAATATTCTCAAATCCGCATTATAAACAATAAGCGTGTTTTCCCCTCCAAAGATGTTTCCGTCAAATTGGCTTGTTGCAGATAAAACGCTGTGTGTGGTGAGGTAGTGCACATAAAATAACTTTTGTATTTTCAACTCTACTGATGGTTTTGCTCACAATTGATTTTTGCCTTATATGGTAAGTGTGCCCACTCTGGTATTGGAAAGTGCGCACACCCCTACCGGCATACTGTTGACTAGAGTGCACCTGTAGCCTACCGGATGAGATTATTATTATTATCATGGACAAAAGATCAAGATTATTTTTATTTGTCAAACAGCAGTCAAGCATCGATTATCATGTCACCAGAATAAGACCCTCAATATTTATTGGAAAGGAGCATCAAGATCACCACCTTGCACTTTCACCACCCTGTGAAGTTCATCATCATTTATTTAATCTTATTGCCTAATAAACTGCATTCTTTCCCAACAAATCAGTGGGAGGACCACACAACATGTCATCGTGTGACTCCAACTTCGATAGGATGGTAATTATACAAATATTTGCGCATGACATTGACATTTCTGGCATCATTCATTTTACTGATACAAAACAGATCCCACCTTGTCTAGCGTATTTTGTTTTGTAGACATTTGGAAAGTTGACTGCAGGCCTGTCATGAAATTGTACTTTACGCGCATAAAAAGGTTGGATGGAAACCTGGTTAGTGAGTGACATATAACAAGAGAAAAATAGTCCAAATGAAATCAGGAAATCTGTAATCAATTGATGTAATTTTACATCTAACTAAGATGTTAGATGTTTGGTGCAGTGTTTCTAAAGTGAACAAAATGTACATGAAAACTAGTCTTTTCTCAATGAATGACAACAAACACGTAATTAAAGAATCCCTACTGTTAACCAATCACAGCCGAAAGGGTGTAGACTTCATCTACTGAACTGGGACCTCAAGAAAAAAGAGGTGCTCGAACAGCAAAGAATTTAATTTTAAAAATGCACCAAAACCAACACAAATTTCACAATATTTTGTCAGAATATATGCGCGAACAGTATCAACTGGGAAGCATACAGTAAGCTATAGTAGTACGGTGGCCCTAGAGAAACTTAGAGTTACGTGCCTTGCTCAAGGACACGTCGACAGATTGTTCACCTTGTCGGCTCGGTATTCGAACCAGCGACCTTTCGGTTACCCGACCAACACTAACTGCTAGACTACATGCCCCTGATGCACGTTTAAGGCTCAATCTAGAGGCGCTACAAGCTAGTGGGCATTATTTTGCTAGAAGAGTCATGGAGATGTGTAGCATGAACTGTATGCAAATAACTGTGAAACAATCAAAATCACCTCTCACTGTGATGACTGTTAATGACCACTAAGGGTCCGTATCTATAACTAACAGGTGCTTACCAGATACCGCGTGCGTCTGGCCAATCACGAGCCATCCCCGAACAAGTCAGCAGAGGAGACACGGGTTTGTCAAACAGGAAGTGGTCCTGTGTCAACATGGTAGAGACAGGAAATACGGTCTTAATGAAAGTGGAGCAATATCAATGTCCCCCCCCAAAAACAAATCCTTGCTATTATTTCCCTTTTCTCACTCTCCTTTATATCCTTACAACACGTAAAATGGATTGGCCTCTTGACTCACGTCGATGAGCTGCTGCTGCTCCTGGTCTGTCATGTGGGTGAGGCTGTAGTAGGTCCCCGCCAGGTCCCCCTTCAGGCCAGCCAAGGCGTCAACCACCACCCTCTCCACCTCGCGGCGTTCCGCCCGGGTACACGCCGGGGGCAGGCTCAGCCCCCTGATGCTACGGCCCGTCCTGACCCGCGACGACAGCACGTAGCGCTCGTCAAAGTTGCCAGACGTGAGCTGCAAGCGGGGAGAAATAGAAGGGGAAAAAAAGAATGAATGGCGTCTCGTAAACAGTATCACAACACCAGCATTGATGGAGGACATTTGTGAATGATCTATGATCCCCAAAGACCAAAAGGGTTTAAGCCAAGTTAAGACATGATAGATTCTATATTTTGTTCCCTTAACAAATGATTTGTATGCCATATAATTTGTTGTAGCTTATAATATATTCACGTAACATAACATTCCAGTATGCACAATGGGATGTACTGCATAATTATATAATATTAGCTGGTATAACTGATTAGTGTAGTGCATTGACTGTATATGAATGGACAAAGACAACGTCACACCATTCATTGCTATGTGACGACTCAATGGCGTATTTGAAGCTCAGGAAGTCTGTTTTATCTTAGTAAGAGGTCTCATGGCTGGGATTCTCAAGACATAGCATTTGCAGCTTGAGCTACTCCAGGAAGTGCTGTTGCAAGCTGCGACCAGGGGAGTACGACTGCCCCGTCTCATGGAGCACCTCAAGTTGAATGCCGACCGGGGTACTGCAGGCTGCAACTAAGATATCCTTATAACTTATTCTGTGTGCGATTTTAAAATAATTGGTTCAAGGACATACATCCGGTGTAATAGAAGCAATTATTGATACCATGATTGTCTTTGAATTTGTTCTTTATTTGCATGAAGATTGACCACGAAGATTGACATTTTCCCATTCACTACAATAGGGGAACCCTGCTTCATTAAATCAACAGCCTCGGTGGGCCTTGAACTTCATGGCTTCAATGAAAGGGGGCAGTCGTTCTCCCCTGGTGTAGTGTCCAGCGAATGAATCTGTCCACCTTCTAAACGTTAGATAACTTCACTGTCACATCTAGGGTAGCGTCCCAAATGGCATCCGACTCCCTATGTAGTGCACTACTTTTGACCAGGGCCTGCACCCTATTCCCTACGGGGTCTGGTCAAAAGTAGAGCACGATCAAAGGAGTAGGGCGCCATTTGGGACGCAAACCCTATACTGTGGTTTTCAGTGAAGTTGCATCTCTATACCTTGCTGGAGTCCAAGTCGGTGGGAT
The DNA here is from genome assembly GCF_018296145.1 of Oncorhynchus tshawytscha. Lineage (NCBI taxonomy): Eukaryota > Metazoa > Chordata > Actinopteri > Salmoniformes > Salmonidae > Oncorhynchus > Oncorhynchus tshawytscha. The sequence continues at coordinate 5,379,269 of NC_056447.1, read as the reverse complement.
GGGTCATAATCTGAGGGTCGTAGCCATTGTGCCGCTCCTTGATGACTGGGTCAAGGAGGTCTGCAAACACCTGAAACCCCCACATCCACATCAGAGGTCTGACCACATAACATCATCATATAGCCTACAACAGTTGTCACACCTATAAGCTGAAAGGATGGGAGTTCTTTAAATGATCATTGTCACTTTATAAACTACTAGACGGGCTTACAGTATAGTATTGTAATGCAGTTGAGTTAAGCAATAAGGCCAGAGGGGGTGTGGTATATGGGCAATGTCCACTCACTGGGCGGGGCACTAATGCACAGTCATAGCCACATGATGATACAGAATATCATCTGCATACGAGTGAGGAAATAACAATGATATCACTTTCTATTTTGAGAACCTTTCAAGTTCATAGCAAGCAATGAGATCCCAAAATGACACAGTCTCCTTTATCCTAAAACCAGCACCCCCGCTGGGGCTGCGGTAGTGGGCCTCAGTCTAAAACAGGACTTGAGGGTTGGATGTGCCTACTCTCCGTTGTCAGGTTAAGAAGTGTCTGGGATTGTAATAGAATGCGTTCCATGAACCAATGCGCTCGCTACTGATCATTTTAGATGCCAAAAGTGTTATATAGGCCACAGGGTAGTCATTCATTCTCAATGTCTCTGAGATAAATGTAGACCATTGACTAAATTGGCTATTTATGGCAAAAGCAATTGCTTTTCTTTGTCGTTAAATATGCTCCACAACTTGACCTTCAACCATACATTTAGGGGGTGTCTGAAAATGTTACTAGCTGTCAAATCCTTTCTTCCTCCCTGTGCTCATTCCCCCAAATCCTCACCTTCCTCTCAAAGCTCATTGGAGGATGAGGTCCAAAGGGAGGGACTTCGGATCCTCTCCTCCTACTCTTTGAGAGAACAAACACAGCCTACGGCTTCACTACACTGACCTTGAACTACTGCCTCCAAACTAATGCCCCTTGCTCTGACCTCGTATGACTCCTCATCCCCTGCCACCATGCCCACTGTCTTGATGAAGGGGTGCCCGGGGTTGTCCACGCCAGTCTGGATGGCCTGGTCCAGGGAGTACCCGTTGGGCGTGGTCTTGTCCACCAGCTTGGCATAGATGGCTGGGGTCAGGTGGCTGGCCATGCAGTTGTTGTGCTTGCGTAGGTCCGGGTACTCGGCACTGTCAGGACACAGTCAGTCACTCACCCCCCCAAAATTGCTATATCATTGTAACTGAGAAACAACCACAAGGACAGTTTAAAATTCGAAATGAAATTGGAAATGTGCACATGACTAATTAGAGTTCATTATTACGATGCTCCTGAGAATTATAACCTAAGACTCACTGCAAGACAACACCTACACAGATCTCCATCTATGGCTCTGATTGTTAAGAGATAGCTATAATTATAGGTTGGTTACCTGTGCTTTTCTTTGGCATAGCCTACCACTAGGCTTTTGGAATGTACTGCATGCATGCGCTATTTATACACCTGGCACAGAGCGATGTCTTCGCCAACGTCATAACAGTGTATAGTAGCCAAACTTGATACAATCTGGTCACACCAGAAGTTGAGCATTCTTTTTACAATCTGGTCACACCAGAAGTTGAGCATTCTTTGGAAATGGAATATCCAATCATTCTTAATACACATTATGCAATCACATTTTCCAGCTGAGCATTTTGTCTACAGCACCTCCACTCGGTGTTGGGTTTGCGCTAGATTGTGCCTATCATTAGGCCTATAAAGTCACAAAAGCAGAGTTTTCCCTGACTCCATGCAGGTCATATAAGGTCGAATCTAGACAATTCCACCATGGTTCAGGAAAAAAACCTGTCTCATCAACAACTCAATTAGAACATATCAAGGTGGCCAAGTATTTGTTGGCAAAACATTCCCTCGTGGAACCATGTAGCATTCAGAGAATGATTTAGAAAATTATTTATATCTATATTCATTATTCATTATTAGGCATAAAGAACATGTGGTGCAATATAAATTAAATATATCTCGAGAATAAACTGGCTTAGGTCGGGTTATAATTTTTACAAATAGGTTAGTTTATGATCGAAAGACTCGAAATACCACATTCGTCTCCCAGTCGCTGGCATTGCTTTGATAGTAAAATTATTTCATTGAGGTCAGGATATTATTCACGTATTAAGCTACTCTATCTAAATACTTAATGACAATGTGGCAATACGCTCTCGCACTTTCCATGGCTAAACTGAAAATGTCCATCTATAGCAGTAAAGGGCGTCGTGGCTTACCTGGCAGGGTACACTCTCCGTGCTTGCGCTCCGGCGGTGACATGTTCACGATTGAGCAGAAAGCCCGCTGTCAAAGACCCAGCTCCAATTAATGACAGAATCCTCACATTTCGTTTGGAGGACAACATTCTGGCGAAGTTGTTTGCCATTCTTTTATATCCACAGTTCAAGAGGTAGGGATGGATGAAAGGGAGCCTTGTTGATGCTAAGCGTCTAAAAGGAAAGGATGAAATCAGAGAGAGAGTGGATGAGTGAGACTGGAATAGAGGAGACTGCGTGAATGCTAAGGGGTCGAAGAGAGTACAGCAATAGACGAAGCCGTCTACACTACACTAGCGCAGCTGTAGGCTACGCTGTAGTCTGTCTGTATTTCCCCCTCCCATAGGTCTACACACTGGACACATAATTACTTAATTTAGTTGTGGCTAGACGGTGAAAGCAGGGTGCAAAGTGCATCTGTGGATTTTTGGATATACTCACGGACAAACGTCCCACAACTACAAGTAACCATGCAATGCGTCATGGATGGGTGTAGTAGGCTTTGGCAAGCGCTATAGTTGAGTCATTCATGTGAAATTCGAGCAAATCGATAACTCTTGACAATTCCTTAATTGGATTATCAATCAATGTATTGGGGTTTGGGTTTGCGTAATTACCGACCAGTCACCATGTATTGCAGGAACCAAGAGTTTAGAAAGGGGCTGACTTTTACCAGGGATTAAGGACAAGTATAGTGACTAAATACCTTGCTTTTGACACAACTTTTAAAGATGCCTAGAAAAGCACACAGTCCTGTTCAGCTACAGCCTAATTCAACTGAATATATAGGCTATGAAAGGGAATATTAGTACAGTACTCTATTGCCTTAAGAGATCATGTTTTGGTATTTAAACGGGCTTTATTGAGTGGAAATCACTCTTAAAACGATCTGCATGGGTAGCTACTTTATGCCATCACGTGGGGGGAAAACAAGAGCATTACTGTAGAAAACCAAAGGCATTATTCTGAGGGAGACTGTAGGAAAGGCTATTCAGTAGGGGATAATTCAGTGATCAAGACATGAAATGAGGAAATAGCAAGCTTACATGGGTTATCTGATCAAAGTTCACAGGAGGAAATGATGCAAGAGGTGTTTTATATACAGGCCTATGGCAATTCCATTGCAGGATAGATTATTGCATAACATATGCTTTTGCAATATAAGTTAGTTAGCATTAAAAGGTGAAATGCATATGCTACATGACCAAAAGTATGTGGACACCTGCTCGTTGAACATCTCATTCCAAAATCATGGGCATTAATATGTATTTGGTCCCCCCTTGGCTGCTATAACAGCCTCCACTCTTCTGGGAAGGCTTTCCACTAGATGTTGGAACATTGCTGTGGGGACTTGCTTCCATTCAGACACAAGAGCATTAGTGACGTCGGGGCACTGATATTGAGCGATTAGGCCTGGCTCGCAGTCGGCGTTCCAATTCATCCCAAAGGTGCTCGATGGGGTTGAGGTCAGGGTTCTGTGCAGGCTTGTCAAGTTCTTCCACACCGATCTCAACAAACTATTTCTGTATGGACTTTGCTTTGTGCAGGGGGGCATTGTCATGCTAAAACAGAAAAGAGTATTCCCCAAACTGTTGCAAATTTGGAAGCACAAAATCATCTACAATGTCATTGTATGCTGTAGCGTTAAAATTTCCTTTCACTGACACTAAGGGGACTAGCCCGAACCATGAAAAACAGCCCCAGACCATTATTCCACCTCCACCAAACTTTACCGTTGGCACTATGCATTGGGGCAGCAAGCGTTTTCCTGGCATCCGCCAAACCCAGATTCGTCCATCAACTGCCAGATGGTGGAGCGTGATTACTCACTCCAGAGAACGCGTTTCCACTGCTCCAGAGTCCAATGGCTTTACACAACTCCAGCCGATGCTTGGCATTGCACATGGTGATTTTAGACATGTTCAGCCATGGAAACCCATTTCATGATGCTTCCGACGAACAGTAACAGTTCTTGTGCTGACGTGGCTTCCAGAGGCAGTTTGGAACTCGGTAGTGAGCGTTGCAACCGAGGACAGACAATTGTTGCTTCCTACACGCTTCAGCATTCGTCGGTCTTGTTCTGTGAGCTTGTGTGGCTTACCACTTTTGTGGCTGAGCTGTTGTTGCTCCTAGACATTTTCACTTCACAATAACAGCGCTAGCAGGGCATACATTTGACAAACTGACTTGTCTTCCTATCATGTTGCCACGTTGAGTCACTGATCTCTTCAGAAAGGCAATTATAATGTCAATGTTTGTCTATGGAGATTGCATGGCTACGTGCTCAGTTTTTTTACACCTGTTAGCGACAGGTGTGGCTGAAATAGCCAAATCTACTAAATATTTGGTGTAACTGCAATAAATAATAATCGTTAAACACAATACAGTGCAGAAACAATTGCAATTGAGTTAACCTTCATGGCAAACCAATTCTAAAAATGTGTACATTTATACTTTGGAAGTCAATTCTTGTGACACACTACAGATGTAAAATATATGCAGGATAGTCTCACCTTGTTGCAGTACCCAGGTACTGGATGGCACTGCCTGTTGATGCCTTTGGCTGCCTGGCAGACCTGTGAGAGGCGTGGTGTCTCCTTATCTCCCTTAGAGTGGATTGTGCCTACCAGAGAACCTGATAAGACACATCATGACTAAGAATTTACATGCTCCCCTCCCCCCAAGACAATAATATCTAACTATATATATGGCATATTTAACTCCCAATAACCTTATAAGTATCTTATCATGAATGATTATCCTATTATGCAGATTATTTGGGTTTCAGGTAAGGGTAGATATTATGGTATTTTATGTATAGTGTGTATACATATACAGTGCCTTGCGAAAGTATTCGGCCCCCTTGAACTTTGCGACCTTTTGCCACATTTCAGGCTTCAAGCATAAAGATATAAAACTGTATTTTTTTGTGAAGAATCAACAACAAGTGGGACACAATCATGAAGTGGAACAACATTTATTGGATATTTCAAACTTTTTTAACAAATCAAAAACTGAAAAATTGGACGTGCAAAATTATTCAGCCCCCTTAAGTTAATACTTTGTAGCGCCACCTTTTGCTGCGATTACAGCTGTAAGTCGCTTGGGGTATGTCTCTATCAGTTTTGCACATCGAGAGACTGAAATTTTTTCCCATTCCTCCTTGCAAAACAGCTCGAGCTAAGTGTGGTTGGATGGAGAGCATTTGTGAACAGCAGTTTTCAAACAGATTCTCAATTGGATTCAGGTCTGGACTTTGACTTGGCCATTTTTGGATATGTTTATTTTTGAACCATTCCATTGTAGATTTTGCTTTATGTTTTGGATCATTGTCTTGTTGGAAGACAAATCTCCGTCCCAGTCTCAGGTCTTTTGCAGACTCCATCAGGTTTTCTTCCAGAATGGTCCTGTATTTGTCATCCATCTTCCCAAATTTTAACCATCTTCCCTGGCTGAAGAAAAGCAGGCCCAAACCATGATGCTGCCACCACGTTTGACAGTGGGGATGGTGTGTTCAGCTGTGTTGCTTTTTTTTTACGCCAAACATAACGTTTTGCATTGTTGCCAAAAGTTCAATTTTGGTTTCATCTGACCAGAGCACCTTCTTCCACATGTTTGGTGTGTCTCCCAGGTGGCTTGTGGCAAACTTTAAACAACACTTTTTATGGATATCTTTAAGAAATGGCTTTCTTCTTGCCACTCTTCCATAAAGGCCAGATTTGTGCAATAACGACTGATTGTTGTCCTACACAGAGTCTCCCACCTCAGCTGTAGAGCTCTGCAGTTCATCCAGAGTGATCATGGGCCTCTTGGCTGCAATCAGGCTTCTCCTTGTATGAGCTGAAAGTTTAGAGGGACGGCCTTGGTCTTTGCAGTGGTCTGAACAAAAAAAATCCAAATCCAGCTTTAAACTTTGCTTCACAACTGAATAATTTTGTGACACCTGCCTGGTGTGTTCCTTGTTCTTCATGTTTTATGCTCATCTTGAAGCAAATGCAAACGGACCTCTGAGACTATCACAGTGCAGGTGCCATAATGACAAACGCCCAATTTTTCAGTTTTTTGATTTGTTAAAAAATGTGAAATATCCAATAAATGTCGTTCCACTTCATGATTGTGTCCCACTTGTTGTTGATTCTTCACAAAAAATACAGTTTTATATCTTTATGTTTGAAGCCTGAATGGGAAAAGAAAGTTCAAAGAACACTGTATATACACACTGACTGCAAAACATAAAGAACCCCTGGTGACCAAGTTACAGGTGAAAGCTACATCCTTCATTGATGTGACTTGTTAAATCTATTTCAATCAGTGTAGATGAAAGGGAGAAGACCAGTTAAATAAGGATTTTTAAGCCTTGAATGGATTGTAGAATTCTGGTCCAACAGTTTCAAAAGAATGACATCCAGACAACTTGACACTGTGGGAAGCATTGGAGTCAACATGGTCCAGCATCACTATGAAACACGACACCTTGTAGAGTCCATTAAAAATGAATTAACAAAAAAAAATGCACTCGCTCTCTTTCTCGCTCATCTACACGCAATACCCCATAATGACAAAGTGAAAACATGTTTTTAGAAATGGTTGCAAATTATTTAAAAGGAAATACAGAAATATCTAATTGACATAAGTATTGACACCCCTGAGTCAATACTTTGTAGAAGCCCCTTTGGCAGCGATCACAGTTGTAAGTTTTTCTGGGTAAGTTTCTAAGATCTTTCCATACCTGGATTTTGCAATATTTCCCTATTACTATTTTTAAACTTCTTCAAGCTCTATCCAATTGGTTGTTGATCATTGCTAGATAACCATTTTCAGGTCTTGCCATAGATTTTGAGGTAGATCTAAGTCAAAACTGCAACTCGTCTACTCATGAACATTCCCTGTCTTGTAAGCAATTCCAGTCTAGACTTGGAATTCTGCTGAAAGGTGAATTCATCTCATCTCCCGGTGTCTGGTCGAAAGCCGACTGAACCAGGTTTTCCTCTAGGATTTTGCCTGTGCTTAGCTCCATTTAGTTTATTTTTTATCCTGAAAACCCCCCCCAGTCCTTAACGATTACAAGCATATCCATAACATGATGCAGCCACTACTATGCTTGAAAATATGGAGAGTAGTACTCAGTAATGTGTTGTATTGGATTTGCCCCAAACATAACACGTTGCATTCAGGACAAAAAGTTAATTCCTTTGCCACATTTTCTGCAGTATTACATTAGTGCCTTGTTGCAAACAGGATGCATGTTTAGGAATATTCTGTACATGCTTCCAACTACAATGTTGTTTGTCCATCCTCAGTTCTCCTATCACAGCCATTAAACTCTGTAACTGTTTTAAAGTCACCACCGGCCTCATGGTGAAATCCCTGAGTGGTTTCCTTCCTCTCCGGCAACATAGTTTGGAATCAGCACCTGTATCTTTATAGTTACTAGGTGTATTGATATACCATCCTAAGTGTAATTAATAACTTCACCATGCTCAAAAGGGATAATCAATATCTGCTTTTTTATTTGTACTAATCTACCAATAGGTGACCTTTGTGAGGCATTAGAAAACCTCCCTGGTCTTTATGGTTGAATCTGTGTTTGAAATTCACTGCTCGACTGAGGGACCTTACAGATAATTGTATGTGTGGGTTACAGAGTCCATGTGACTTGTTAAGCAAATGTTTACTCCTGAACTTATTTAGGCTTGCCATAACAAAGGGGCTGAATAACTGCAACTCAGCCTGACACACTAGACCCACTTCAATTTGCTTACTGCCCCAATAGATACACAGACGATGCAATCGCCATCGCACTGCACACTGCCCTATCCCATTTGGACAAGAGGAATACCTATGTAAGAATGCTGTTCATTGACTATATCTCAGCATTCAACACCATAGTACCCTCCATGCTCATCATTAAGCTCTAGGCCCTGGGTTTGAACCCCGCCCTGTGCAACTGGGTCCTGGACTTCCTGATGGGCCGCCCCCAGGTGGTGAAGATAGGAAACAACACCTCCACTTCGTTGATCCTCAACACTGGGGACACAAGGGTGCATGCTCAGCATCCTCTTGTACTCCCTGTTCACCCATGACTGTGGCTACGCACACCTCCAACTCAATCATCAACTTTGCAGATGACACAACAGTAGTAGGCCTGATTACCAACAATGATGAGACAGCCTACAGCGAGGAGTTGAGAGCCCTGGGAGTGTGGTGTCAGCAAAATAACCTCTCGCCCAACGTCAACAAAACAAAGGAGCTGATTGTGGACTTCAGGAAACAGCAGAGGGAGTACCCCTCTTTCCACATCGACGGGACCGCGGCAGAGAAGGTGGAAAGCTTCAAGTTCCTCAGCGTACACATCACTGACAAACTGAAATGGCCTACCCACACAGACAGTGTTGTGAAGAAGGCGCAAAAGCGCCTCTTCAACCTCAGCAGGCTGAAGAAATTTGGCTTGGCACCTAAAACCCTCAAACTTTTACAGACACGCCTGGTATGGAAACTGTACCGCCAACGCATCACCGGTGGCAAACTACCTGCCCTCCAGGACACCTACAGCACCCGATGTCACAAGAAGGCCATAAAGATCATCAAGGACCACAACCACCCGAGCCACTGCTTGTTCACCCCGCTATCATGCAGAAGGCGAGGTCAGTACAGGTTCATCAAAAGGTGGGACCGAGAGACTGAAAAATACCTATCTCAAAGCCATTAGACTGTTAAATAATCATCACTAGCACATTAGAGGCTGCTGCCTATATACATAGACTTGAAACCACTGGCCACTTTAATAAAGTGACACCAGTCACTTTAATCATGTTTACATATTTTTCATTACTCATCTCATATGTATATACTGTATTCTATTCTATTCTACTGTATCTTAGTCTATGCTGCTGTGACATTGCTCGTCCATATATTTATATATTCTTAATTCCATTACATTAGATTGTGTGTGTATTGTTAGATACTACTGTCCTGTTTGTCACGCCCTGACCTTAGAGAGCCTTTTATTTCTCTGTTTTTGGTTAGGTCAGGGTGTGATTAGGGTGGGCATTCTAGGTTCTGTTTCTATGTTTTCTATTTCTTTGTTGTTTTTGCCATGTGTGGTTCCCAATCAGAGGCAGCTGTCTATCGTTGTCTCTGATTGGGGATCATATATAAGTTGTGATTTTCCGTTAGGGTTTTGTGGGGAGTTATTTTCTGTTTAGCTGTTTTGTTGCCTGACAGAACTGTGCGCGTTTGTTATGGCGTTGCGGTGTTCAGTTAATATTAAAAATCATGAACGCCTACCATGCTGCACCTTGGTCTCCTTCAACCCACGAGAGCCGTTACACTGTTAGAGCTAGAAACACAAGCATTTTGCTATAATATCTGCTAAACACGTGTTTGTGACACGTACAATGTGATTTGAATAGTTATTGACTCAAGATATTTTAGATTTCATTTCTATAAATAATTTTGAAAAATGTCTAAAAAACATTATTTCACTGATATGTGGTAATGTGTGTAGGCCAGTGACAAACACATCTCAGTTTAATCCATTTTATATTCAGGCTGTCACAACACAATGTGCAGAAAGTAAATGGGTGTGTACCTTCTGTAGGCACTGTACCACTGATTGTCTGTCGTTTAGGATAATGTGCTTTACAGCTCTGACCTTTGAACAGGATAGGGTGATTTCTGATTTAGACTATCAGGTGCCTTTTATCACATATACTTGCTGATAAGCAAAGGACAATGGAGTTGGCCAGGAAAAACCTGGACACTTTTAAAGCAGTTGGGTTTACTGCCCGTTCACTGTGTCCAGTCATGAACCAAAACTGTGATAAAATAATATAATAACTAGCAGCTTGTTTAAAAAATTGTGACAGGTACAGACATTGTAACTAGAAATGAACAAAATAAGAGGTTTATGACATAACAGAACTGGTTTGCATGATCAAGCCTTGCCTAAGAACTAAATTAGAATTTTAGCTCCCAAACCAGGGGTCATGACTCCATGTGGGGTCAACTGATAAGAAGACGGGGTTTGTGGGAGAATTTCCAAAATCCTGAAGAAATGTTTTTATGGTTGTGCTTGATTCAAAGCTTCTCAAAGTCAGGGGGTGTGGTCAACAGTTCACACCTCTTATACAGTACCAGTCAAAAGTTTGGACACACCTACCCATTCCAGGGTTTTCTTTATTTTTACTATTTTCTTCATTGTAGAATAGTAGTGGAGACATCAAAACTATGAAATAACACATATGGAATTATGTAGTAACCAAAAAAGTGTTAAACAAATCAAAATATATTTTATATTTGAGATTCTTGAAAATAGCCACCCTTTACCTCGATGACAGCTTTGCACACTCTTGGCATTCTCTCAACCAGCTTCATGAGGAATGATTTTCCAACCAAAGGCTTTGATTGAGTTCTAATTTGAAAATATGAAGTATCCTTGTCACTAAGGGAGAGAGAAGAACATGTAGAACATTTACATATTTTATTGTTAGACATCAGGGATCCTGTGGGGAGGAGTGAGGAATTTGGGGCAGAGGTCAGGTCAGATGAAGTGAGGAAGAACAGATATCACAAAGGTTCTGTCTAGCAACAGAGATGTATTGGCTGTTCAGATGTGTTGGAGACTCAGCATAGGAGAAAGGATTAAATACCAGTACTTGTGTTAATATGTTCTTTGTCTTATGCAGCTGTATGTGGGTGAATAAACTTGGTTTGAGCTTTACTAAGCATCTGTGCGTTTTTTACTCTGTTTATTTAGAACCTAACAGCTTATATCTATGTAATTGTCTGCATCATTTCCAATCCCTCATATATTATTGTTCAGTAACTATATATACACTGAACAAAAATATAAAACTCAACATGCAACAATTGTAATTTTTTTACTGAGTTACAGTTCATAAAAGGAAATCATTCAATTGAAATAAATTAATTAGGCCCTAATTTATGGATTTCACATGACTGGGCAGTGGCACAGCCATTGGGGGGCATAGGCCTACTCACTGGAACCAGGCCCACCCACTGGTGAGCCAGGCCTAGCCAATCAGAATTAGTTTTTCCCCACAAAAGGGTTTAATTACAGACAGAAATACTCCCTCTTCCTCCTCCCCAGATGATCCCACAGGTTAAGAAGCCATATGTTGAGGCCCTGGGCTGGCCTGGTTACACGTGGTCTGCGGTTGTGAGGCTTGTTGGACGTACTGCCGAATTCTCTAAAACAATGTTGGCGGTAAGGAGGTAAGGGTATGGAAATTAACATTCAATTCTCACCTCTGGTGGACATACCTGCAGCCAGCATGCCAATTGCCTGTTCCCTCAAAACTTAAGGCATCTGTGGCATTATGTTGTGTGACAAAACTGCGCCCAGCACAAAGTGCACCTGTGTAATGATCATTCTGTTTACTTAGCTTCTTGAAGTGCCTAATGTTAGCAATTAGCATTAACTAGCTAATGCTTAATATCCCTGCCATGGTGGACTAGCTAACATGTCATCACCCATGGGTTCTGGGGAAAAGTCTGACTATATGAATGATGAGCTAACGTAACTAACTAGCTAAACGTAAACTAAATATCCGTGCCCTGGTGGGATAACATTAGCTAGTGTGTGACCACGTGGAAAATTGTGACTACACAATTGGTGAGCTAACATTGACTAACTGGCTAGCTAGCTATTTTATTTTACTAGGCAAGTCAGTTAAGAACAAATTCTTATTTTCAATGACGGCCTAGGAACAGTGGGTTAAATGCCTGTTCAGGGGCAGAACGACAGATTTGTACCTTGTCAGCTCGGGGATTTGAACTTGCAACCTTCCGGTTACTAGTCCAACGCTCTAACCACTAGGCTACCCTGCCACCCCATGTTGCATTCCCTACATGTCAGTCCCTTTCAGACGATCCCACTATCACTGTTGGTCCTCCTCAGTGACCTCACGGCTAAGGGTTTTAATTTTCCTCTCGAGAATTATAATCAGAAGTACAGTCATATAGCTCATCGCAATACTTCATCTCTTCGGGCAAATAGTATCCTAGACTGTCCTGATCACCTAGTTGAGCCTTCCAGATAATTCCTCCATCCCAGCAGAGATGTCCCATCCACATAGTAGGATTTTATATGTTGCAGATATACCAGTTTATTTGACCATTACTATAGTCAAGTCTGTGGGTTATGGCATTTCAATATAGATGTTACCATATTAGTAATCAACTTAGCTAGCTAGTAAAAGTAACTTTTATTGTGTTGTCTTTCAGATGGGCGGACAGAAAACCCAGTGACAGCACTCATGTCTGCAGCTGCCATTTTCCAGTGGGAAAATTTACCAGGAAAAGGTAGCTCATCCACCATGGCAGAGAGGAAGATCCAGACTGTTGATTGGGAAACGAGAACAAACAATGAGGCATGAGGATTGGTTGTTGAGGGACCACTTGTCACACATTGTCCAAGGTGGGTTTGTGTTATGAAAAACGGTACATTTTCTGTCCAGATAAAGATGTTGATACGGCACTGACCAAATGTCCCTTTTTGTTTTCGAGTCCAACATGAGTGCATCCCTCAGACCTCATCCCTCAGTTTTTAGTTTTTAGGGGTGCGACTGCATCTAGGGCATTACGCAAGGTTAAATTTAGTTCCTCAGTTTGGTGGTTAACTGATTTTTGTACTCTGACGTCATTGGGTAGGTGGAGGGAGTCTGGAAGGGCATCTAGGAATCTTTGGGTTGTCTGAGAAATTATAGCACGGCTTTTGATAATCCTTGATCCTATAGAGATGGCAACAGTCGTTTTATTCAGTTGAACTTTGACATTACGGAGGTGGCCTTTGTTGGTGTGAGCATGCTTTGGTGTTGAGACATGGAGAGAGTCTTTAACAGGGGTCCCTCCAGAGCAAGTGAGTGTGCGGGGGCCAAGGCTTGGAGATTTCCTGGGGGTTGTGGTGGTGGGAGTGGGTGGGGAAAAGTGGTCAGGAGGTGGTGTGGAACAAGAAGAGGGGGATTTCTGGGGACCATCAGGGAGGTCCTGCTCCTCCTTAACAGGTGTGTTGAACTTTCCCATATGCCATTCGGAAGACCTCTGACATTCACTTTTCTCTGGCGTTGTTTCAGCGCCAACCACAGCAGAATTTTCTGGAATCCTAGACAGAGACACTTGTGAGGAATTTCTGTTCCTTCTCTGGGCTATTTTTGCTGGAGTCATAATAATAGCCTGCTTGCGTCTAGGACTCTTGAGCAGACTGCAGAACTTGTTGGGTGTGTTCATCAACAGCCATGGAAAGCTTCGGGTGAAAAGAAGAGGCGACTCCGGCACCTTGAAGGGTGCGTTCCTTTCTGTAACTCTGGGTTTCTGTGGAGACGATGACCAGGTGACACACTTCCTGGGCGTTCTGGAGCAGGGTGGGCTCTGGAGTTGGCGAGCTCCGGAGGGAGAAAGAGAATCCAGTAAGGTCATGACCGGGGGTCCTCAGGATGCCCTTCAGAGGGCACTCCTTTTGGAGTTCCAACACCAGACTCCTCCTGGCTGGGAATCTGAAGGGGCTGCCTCTCAGGGCCATGCCGTCCTGCCCGTGAGAGGGCCCTGCCACCGGTCTGTCTGTGACCGAGTAGCCCTGGAACCTGTAGGGTCTGGTTGTTCTGGGGTTCTGAGGGCTTCTGGGTGTCTTGTTCCCTTTCGCAAACCTACCGTCTCTACCAGGCGACTTTTGTAGGAGTTTTCTTTGGACTCTGAAAGGAAAACCAATCAAATATTATCAATAAGTATCGCAAACTAATCAGCATAGTTATTCTTTGCTTGGGAGAAAACAATGTGGTCTACGACAGCTGAAGAGGTTCAACGAGACCCGTTATCTCGAAGACATCAGAGTTAGTGGACAGCTGCCTCCGGCTGGACCTGGTAGCAGGAGACTGAGTGGCTCCAAATACGAGACGTACCGGAGACCGTACTGATCGCAGGTTTACCGCATCTACAGTATTTGAATGATCAAATTGTCAATATGTGTCAGTTGAAAGACTCCACAGAATAGTGAACAGTAATTACTGTAGTGATACGCCTGTAATAATGGTGTTTAGTCCACCGGCCTATTTAGCTGTCGCTGAGTAGGAGCTGGGAGGAGAGAGCTCTGTCCAGGTTGCTGGAGTTCAGAAATGTCTGTTTCATATCCACTCTTAGCATCAGTCACTGACCTGGGGGCTTCACTGGCGACTCCTCCACGATGCACTGCTCTGTCGGGACAGACCTGACAAATCAAACAGTCCGAACATTTCAAATGTTTCTTAGGCACCATTATCCCCACGGTGTACTGCTACCAAATCAGTTACAGTAATAACTTCTCCTAAACAAATACATGTTAAACTCATATAACGCAAACCCCATTTTGCCTTGCCATACAAAAGGAATTGAATACTTTCAGCTTTCATGTTGTATTCATTTGAATACATGTGTGTCGACCTAATCTATTTTAAATGAAGGCTGTAGAACACCGCGTGGAAAAAGTTGAGGGGTGTGAATACTTTCCGAAGGCCCTGTATCATGTTTTACCTTGTGGGAATGGGCCTACATGGATAGGGCTTAATTGAAATGATTCTTACAGAAGAAATATGAAAAGAATATGCTGGATACATTCAGTAACATGATATGAATTTCCCTTGGATAATGCAAGGTAGGTGCAACATAATAAAATAAATATATACCACGGTTTGTGTGAGAGGAGTAACATTTGTCTCCAAGTGGCCACTCACCTCTGCAAAGTGTGCACTGATCCTAAGTCATTTCGATGCCCTTTGATGACTCAAAGAAGAGTCTTCAACTATAAGGTGCTTTTCTTAGCTCTCCTAGCTGTGCTGTTGAGGATCTAAAGCGAGCTTGTAGTTGTTTTGGTTGGAACACAGCCCTGCATCCCCGCACTCACACAATTATTGCAGTGTTAAGCTTTCGCAATGCATTTCAGGGAAAGTGATCGTAAATTTGGTGATAATGGAAAGAAGTCACGAGTGTATTCCGGTGCTAGTTTTCTTCACAATAGACAGTCTCATTTGGTTCAGCACAACGCAGGGTGTAACGACTTGTCATCTTGTAACTGCACATCAAACATAGTGATCAGAAATATTGACACTGTTTTATGACGTGAGTTTTATTCTTTGGAAATGTGCACATTTGGACTCTAAGTGTTTGGCTTGCAATGACATCAAAGCGGTATTTATTACAGTCCTCAATGTCTCAGCTTTCAAAATACAGTCTTCTTAATTCATGGCATTTCACTCACTCAGACAACAGAACAATTGCAAAATTTGACCAATTAGCGGTAGTTATGGGAGGCAACTTCTTATCGCGTGACATGCTCAAGGTCAGAACAGCTGTCAGTCAAAACCCATACAGGGCTGTGAAGCGTAGAGCCAGAGCTCTGACGTCATGTAATAGCATGTTACTGTACAGCGACTGTGCTCCAAATTAGGCATTTATCAGTGTCCAAATCTGCCATTTTTAACTGAATACAGGTATGAGTGTAAAGGGCTACATCCTGGTTAAAAAAAAAATCACATGTCCAACTCACCTGCCCATCTTTTGCCTGTGCAGCAGGCGATTGGACACCTGCTTGTGAAGTGGCGTCTCCATCAACTTTTTGGTCCGGAGGGCATGTCGATCTGAAAAGGGCAGATTTCCTCTGGGTCAACAGTGCTAACAAAACCTTTTCCCTTGTTACTGATGCTATATGAGCTCTTGGAATGCCGAAGTATCAGGGAATACATACTGGCGAGTAATTAAGTATCAGAGTGTCTCTTTACCGCCACCTTCTGTCGTCTGGGGGCGTTTGCGCTTTAGTCCCTCCACGGCTGAGACAGACAGGCTCCTGGGCATCTTGGCCTTGTTGGAGGGGCAAATGGTCTCCTGGTTGAAAAAATTCCTCCAGAACTTTGTGACCTCTATGGAACAAATAAAGTTGTATTGAATTGAATTGGACAATCACAGTATGATGATCTAATAGAGGAGTTGGAGGATGGCATTGAAATTACTTACCTTGTGCAGCCTGCTTTTTTTTAACTGCTTTTTTTCTGACCCCCCCTCCCCCCCTGGGGATGATTAGGTGGCCATGATGGTACGAGAGCCAGATTGGGAATTTAGCCAGGACACCGGGGTTAACACCCGTACTCTTACGATGAGGGCCATGGGATCTTCAGTGACCAGAGTCACTGAAAGACAGTCACTTAACCATAATTTATTCAAAGTAAATAAGCCATTTTATGACTGCTGAATACCAACTATCAATCCCTTAGATCATGTTGAGTCAGACAGATACACTTACGTTGGATGTTGGGTCCAGCCGTGGCCCCGTCTCCCTAGCCTGGCTCTTCTGGGCCACGTTCAGACGGGCAACGTTAAGCATCTGTAGCGAGCGGTTCATCGTCTTCATCTTCTGCCTCACCGGAGAGTGCTGAGCGCCACCTGCAGGCGGGTGGGGAGATGTGGACAGACACTCCGCAGGGGAAGATCAACATAGTAACGAGCTTCTCGCCATTGTAGGTTTTGAGCTGTTACACTGATCGCGTATCACAGAAGAATCGATGGCTGATTAGTGCAAAATAGAGGCGTATTTTATACTTTAGAGCCATGAGCCTTTGATATTGATAAATTCCAAACAGAGCTCACTGCGGGCATAGACCTATCATATGGGGGAAATGCAGTGCCAGTTTGTCACGTTCGCATTTGTCACGTTCTGACCATAGTTCTTTTGTGTTTTCCTTGTTTTAGTATTGGTCAGGACGTGAGCTGGGTGGGCATTCTATGTTGTGTGTCTAGTTTGTCTATTTCTATGTTTGGCCTGTTATGGTTCTCAATCAGAGGCAGGTGTTAGTCATTGTCTCTGATTGGGAACCATATTTAGGTAGCCTGTTTTGTGTTGGGTTTTGTGGGTGGTTGTTTCCTGTCTTTGTGTTTGCTGCACCAGATAGGGCTGTTTCGGTTTTGCCACGTTTATTGTTTTGTAGTTAGTTCATGTTAAGTGTCTCTTATTAAAGAACCATGAACTATAACCACACTGCGTTTTGGTCCGCCTCTCCTTCCCAGGAAGAAAGCCGTTACAGCATTCTTGTGTTCTAACTACCCGCTATTCAAAGCGCTCTGAACAAATTAAGGGAATTGTTCACAAACATTGGCACATCCTATTCTCGTATTCTCGCAGGGCAGAAATCTCAGAGACCAATTGGTACACTCTGATTTACCACCCCAAGATGTCCCTGCACAACGTCTATTTGTGCCCCTACTGGATGTAAACTACAGGTGTAATGGCTGTGCTCAATGCAATGGCACTTATAAATGTAGATCCTTCAAACACCCACAAACAGGGAAACAGATCCCAATCAAGTGTTCTTACGTGCTCCACGAAGGCAGTTATTTATCTTATAACTTGTCCTTGTGGTAAAAACTATGTGGGTAAAACAAAACGCGAATTAAAAGTGAGTATCTCAGAGCATTGGGGTCATTGTGCACCATCAGGTGCAAAAACTTGCGGCCCACTTTTTGGAGGCAGGCCACTCGATTTCGTCTCTGCGTTATATTGGCATCGAACATGTCACCCTCCCTAGGAGAGGGGGTGACCTTGATCATTTATTGTTAAAACGAGAGGCTGCCTGGATCTTTAACTTAAAGACCCTTGCTCCCTTGGTCTCAACATAGACTTTGATCTCAAGCCATTCTTGTGATTATTGTGACTTTGCCATTGTAATTGTTTGTAAGCTTGTGTAGTCTAAAATGAATCTATGATCGTATGCTATCCATTTGTTTTTTGTATGCTGTTCTTTGTATGCCATTTTAATATTTGAGAATTAACCAATGATATTAGGCCACTCTTTTCCATGATTACAGACACCAGTGAGTTTTTTGACACTATATAAACGAATCATCCCACAGTGTTTGTGAGTATACCCTGATGAAGACAGCTTGGCTGTCGAAACGTTGGTAATTACATTGTTGCATCTGAGCTCCTAGAGTGTGCGGCTCTCTATTATTTTCCAGTTGTCTACTCCGCTCGCCAGCACCTCGTCTAAATAGGTGTGCGTTTCTTTTTCTTCTAGTAACGCTCGTCTGAGTGGACCAAAGCGCAGCGTGGTCCGTGTTCATGATTTTTTATTAACTCGGAACACTTTGAAAAAAAATAACAAAGAGACAAACGAACAGTTCTGTAAGGTAACCAAACTAAACAGAAAACAACTACCCACAAACACAGGTGGGGAAAAGGCTACCTAAGTATGGTTCTCAATCAGAGACAACGGTAGACAGCTGCCTCTGATTGAGAACCACACCCGGCCAAACACAAAGAAATAGAAAACATAGAAATAAAGACACTAGAATGCCCACCCTAGTCACACCCTGGCCGAACCAAAATAGAGAATAAGAGCCTCTATGGCCAGGGAATGACACTTCTAGACCAGGTTTAATTACTTAACAGCCGGTTGGAAATTTAGAGAGAACATTCTGTCTCTTGCCCTGCAGTATTGGGAAGGTAAAAATCTCTTTGTTACCGAGAGACTCTTTCCGCCCATAATTTCATCAAACAATGGACACTGAGACAATATATCTCAACATCCGGATGTTGGTAATGATGAGAGATGGGATATGGAAAATGTTTGTCTATTTTGTGATGTCATTAAAATTGTTACTTGTCACGCTGTATAATGCTTGGAGACAGGCGCAGGAATACGAAATAGGGGATTTTATTTCTCTAACCATACTAGCGTACGTCATGAACATGATGGGGACGAAGCCCAAAACAAACACGTATGTATAGAACACAGGGTTGTAACTAAAACAAAGAGCAAGGTGTCGTGTTTTTATCAAAGATTCTCTGTAATTAGTTATTACGCGATTAGACTGATTAATCATATAGCCGTAATTACTAGGAAGTCGGGGCACCAAGGAAAAAATATTCAGATTACAAAGTTATCATTCCCTAAAATAAGATATTTTATCTGATCAGAAAATCAGATATTTTATCTGATCAATTAGTCTTCGAATTCATGAATTATTTACTTTACCTCATGTTAGTCTCATTCCAAACGTCGTAAATTGTTGGTTATCTGCACAAACCCAGTCTTCACTATGAGTCATCCATACATCAATTGTCTTAAATTGTCTTAAATTCGGAAGGGCTGAAAAAGGGCTGTCCCAGGAGGCCTGACCCTAACTGGGCTCAGGGGCGGTCCTCTGATTTAGTTCAAATCAAAAGGGAATTGTATTTTTCTTAATTAAAAAGTCCAAAATCACATGACACAATTATACAAACAGTATCATACTCACTCATTCATCTTATACAACAATTAGATGTAAACCTCATATCTGAGGCTATTATGTAAACAGCGTTATGGTAATGTGGCCACACCTTCTCCAATGAGCTTCCCCAAGTTGTGACAAACGGACCAGTTCGTAGCTGGATTCTTCACCGATCTTTTATACTTTCTCCGGAACATGAAATTTGTTCGTGCCTCAAGTTCTGTGAGGTGGAAGGATTTCCTTTGTCCTCTATGAAAATGTACTCTCTCTATACTGTGTGTCCATGAGGAGATCCTCAGGAATTTATGACGTCTCTCTGACCACAGCAACCTAGTTGAAGGAGGAAAGGGGGTGGCAGGGAGAGGGGGGTGGGGCTTGTTATACCCAAAGAGGCCAACGTCACGACAAAGGTGTAAACCTCTAATAAATACACAGTATTTGATTTGACGTGACCCATAATAACAAGTCCACACTAACACAGTAACAAGCAAGCCGATACAACAGAGCATAGGTACTCACAAGACCAATGGACATGGAACAATAATCAACAAGGACAATGGGGAACAGGGGGCACATACACATACTAATCAGGGGGAATGGGAACCAGGTGTGCATAATGAGACAAGACAGTCTGGGGTTGGTGTTAATGATCCAGTTCAGAGACGCCTAGAAGGCCGGTGAAGTAGACCTCCTACACCCTTTATGTCAGCATGACGTAAATGCCCCCTTCTACCCTAGGGTATAAAAGGATTGAGTTAAGAATGAACATATCAGACGAGACAGACCATAATCTGTGACATTATGAAGATGTTATAACGGAAACATTGTAACTTGAAGAGCTTTTACACTGTGTATTTTACACTGTGTATGTCAGGTCTACACCCTTTATGTTGTGTAGAAAATATCAATGATAAGGAGAATGCTTTTGTGACGATAAGATTGTGATTTTAGTTCTCTAACGAGATCATAGTAAATTATGATACATAACTAGTCACGCCCCAGGGAGACGAGAGACTGTGTCAGCATGACGTAAATGCCCCCTTCTATCCGAGGGTATAAAAGAATTGAGTTAAGAATGAACATATCAGACTAGACGAACCATAAGCTGCAACTTGGTCCACCTTAGTCACGACCCCGAAAACTGCAACACGAAGTTGAAGAAGACAAAAGAACCTCTTAACAATCAATGCTACGGTTGAGTAACTATATCTAAGAAGGTGAATTTAAGTGGGACCATCCGGAGAACCGGCCCCCATTCTCACCAAGCGGAGATTCCACCACCTGCGTCACTCCCTGGGGCTGAAGACCTGGGACCTGTTCCCCACGTCTTTGTCGGCGACGAGGCCTTCCCTTTGAGACCCAACCTCATGAGGCCTTACACTGGATGCCAGCTGCCTTTGCCAAAGCCTGTAAGGATCTTTAACAAACAATTTTCCAGGGCAAGGCTACTTGTTGAATGTGCCTTTGGGTGTGCCGGTGGAGAGTGTATCGGAGAGTGCTTGGTCTTAGCCCCTCAAATGTCGATGCTTTCGTGAAGGCCACATGTGTTCTCCACAACTACCTGCGGAGGTCATTCCAAGAGCCGCTCCGGATGGAGATCGGCACGCCAAATGGTCACATACCTGATGTCACCAGGGCAAGTGCCAACCACACCCCCCCAGACAGGTGAGGGAGAAGCTGACCACCTACTTCTCATCGCCAGCAGGTGAAGTCCCATGGCAGTATGCCGGGGAGTGAAACGGCTCTTTTGAGAGCCCCCTAACACAAAAGGTTATTTTAAGAACCATCCACCGTTGTCCATAAAAAAAACATTTTTTCCCAGATTATTTTATGTATCATTGTCTCTCTTCATTAGGAAGTTATATTTAAGTGAAATTTGTGAGTTAAAACCACACCTTAACCCCTTCCCTCTCCCACTAACGTCAGTATTATACACACCTGGCATGGTACACCAGGTGAGCGGGAGCACTAATTAAGGTTATAGGACAGTTAGTATGATAACAAAGGGAAAGGGTAACCTAGGTAACCTAGGGTCCATACAAATAGTACAGTTTACCACCATGTTCACTGGCCTGACAAAATACAGGTGGGAAAAAACGAATCAGGAAGAGAATGTGTTTTTACTTTCATCTGGTCTTAGATCTGCAAAGGTATTGGGAATAAGCAGATTAAGTCTAAATGAGATATTAATAAACAAATGAAATAACTGACTCTGAAAACGTTACAATTTAATAAGTATTCAAGTACAGGAAAGAACATGACAGGTACAGTTCAAGTCGGAAGTTTACATACACTTAGGTTGAAGTCATTAAAACTCATTTTTCAACCACTCCACAAATGTCTTGTTAACAAACTATAGTTTTGGCAAGTCGGTTAGGGGACATCTACTTTGTGCATGACACAAGTCATTTTTCCAACAATTGTTTACAGACAGATTATTTCACAGTATCACAATTCCAGTGGGTCAGAAGTGTACATATTCTAAAGTTGACTGTGCCTTTAAACAGCTTGGAAAATTCCAGAAAATTATGTCATGGCTTTAGAAGCTTCTGAAAGGCTAACTGTCATCATTTGAGTCAATTGGAGATGTACCTGTGGATGTATTTCAAGGCCTACCTTCAAACTCAGTGCCTTTTTGCTTGACATCATGGGAAAATCAAAAGAAATCAGCCAAGACCTCAGGACAAAATTGTAGACCTCCACAAGTCTGGTTCATCCTTGGGAGCAATTTCTAAACGCCTGAAGGTACCACATTCATCTGTACAAACTATAGTACGCAAGTATAAACACCATGGGACCACGCAGCCGTCATACCGCCCCAGGAAGGAAACACGTTCTGTCTCCTAGAGATGAACGTACTTTGGTGCGAAAAGTGCAAATCAATCCCAGAACAATAGCAAAGGACCTTGTGAAGATGCTGGAGGAAACAGGTACAAAAGTATCTATATCCACAGTAAAACGAGTCCTATATCAACGTAACCTGAAAGGCCGCTCAGAAAGGAAGAAGCCACTGCTCCAAAACCGTCATAAAAAAGCCAGACTACGGTTTGCAACTGCACATGGGGACAAAGATCATAATTTGTGGAGAAATGTCCTCTGGTCTGATGAAACAAAAATAGAACTGTTTGGCCATAATGACCATCGTTATGTTTGGAGGAAAAGGGGGAGGCTTGAAAGCCGAAGAACACCATCCTAACCGTGAAGCACGTGGGTGGCAGCATCATATTGTGGGGGTGCTTTGCTGCAGGCGGGACTGGTGCACTTCACAAAATAGATGGCATCATGAGGATAGAAAATGATGTGGATATATTGAAGCAACATCTCAAGACATCAGTCAGGAAGTTAAAGCTTGGTCGCAAATGGGTCTTCCAAATGGACAATGACCCCAAGCATACTTCCAAAGTTGTGGCAAAATGGCTTAAGGACATCAAAGTCAAGGTATTAGAGTGGCCATCACAAAGCCCTGATCTCAATCCAATAGAACATTTGTGGGCAGAACTGAAAAAGCGTGTGCGAGCAAGGAGGCCTACAAACCTGACTCAGTTACACCAGCTCTGTCAGGAGGAATGGGCCAAAATTCACCCAACTTATTGTGGGAAGCTTGTGGAAGGCTAACCCGAAACACTGGAGATCTAAGGGACAGAGAGGAGTGGAGGATAGGTGTGTCTGTGTGTCTCTGTCTCTTTAAAAAAGCCAATCATGTGTAGCCATAACACAGCTAAATAAACAAATGGCCGCTGGACGTCGTGGACGTTGGAACTTCACTAAAAGTTTCAACACCCTGGTTTACAAGTAGTTTTAAATGAAATAAATATATTCACCTTTAGTCATGTAAGAGACCAACAAGAGCATCTGTGAATTCTCCTGTGTATGAGTTTCAATTCTGTCAATTCAGAAATCTATGTAACACTAATAATGAATGCTATTCTAAGACTTTATAAACAAATTACTTTATGAATTGACTGAATGCAAATGAAACTGATGTGTGTGTGTGAGTGTGAAAAGAAAAATACAATGAGGGAGGTCAAAACAACAACCAGACAACTCCTCTTCCTGTCCTTCCTGTGAGCTGGTCGGCTAAATGGACTCCATCTCTGGAAGCGAAGAGAAAAACAACACATGCAAGCTTTACATAATATAACACCATAAAAGGTGAGATTTATGTTAACTAAATGCTGCTTGTATAGTGTATTTAGTGGCATAAGTATTGGAACAGTGTGGTAAAGGTGGTAATTCTCGCTGTTTTACTCATGGAATTTGTATTTCAGATCAAAAGATGAATATGACAGGCGAATATTTAGACAGCAAACTGTTGTTTTAGGATATTTTCTAACCCAGAAACAACAGCTATACATTTGCCTCATATTAATACTTTGATCTGAAATACCAATTAGCCTACATGAGTATACTATAAAAATGACCTACTTTACCTCACTGTCTCAACACTTATGACACTACTTGTGATGTGGAGAGAAAAAACATGTACCATTGAACTCGGTTTCGAAAAGCAGCTAATACATTTTAACCTTGACTGCTGCTTTTCTTTGCTGATGCAGCCTCTTCAGTGTTGGCACCAGGCTCATGGCAAAGAGGGCCTCTTCATCCTCCTTCCTGTGAGCATCAGGTTGGGTTGTATCCCCCTCGACGACTTGGAGGAGCCTCTGCTGAAATCAGTTGAGTGGATCTGGGGGCTGGTACCTACGATGACGCCTGGTGTGACGTTGTTCCTCTTTGTTTCTCTCTCTGTTTCTCTCCTCGTTTGTCTCCATGGCCACATCCTGTTCAACGAGGTCCTCAGTGATCACTTCCGTGAGGTTCATAATAATCTCAGGTGGTCCTAGATCCAGAGGTGCTTCCTCCATCTCATCATCTTCCATGGCTGCACCGGTGGTGGTCATACTTGTGGATGATGTAGACGTTGTAGAGGGTCTCGCTGCAACGGTGGTGGTCATACTTGTGGATGATGTAGACGTTGTAGAGGGTCTCGCTGCACCGGTGGTGGTCATACTTGTGGATGATGTAGACATTTCGCCCATGGTGAAACTGTGCATTCCCGTCCACTTTTTGTCATGCTTGTTTTCATATTCACCACTCTTGACAACCATGTGTCTGAAAGTGGGGAAGGAAAGGTGAGTTCTGAAACCCAGCCCACACCGGATTCAGGGAGTTCCGAGCTGGGATTAGCCCCCTTGTTAGCCTCTGAAGCTAAGTAACTCACCACTCATCGGCGACGTCTTTAAACAGGAGTAAGCGATGCTTCACCACTGGAGAGACAGGAGGTAAATACCTTCCCCCAAACCTGGAGGAACTCTGCTGCAGGGGAGAAAAACTCCATCAAAGGCACATTTACCACCAATGGTTCACTCTCCCCCGCAGAATACAAAACCAGGGCTTCAGGCTGCCCCGGACTGATGTCAGCCAATTCACACTCTGAAAACCCTCCAGAGCCAATCAAGGAGAGTATATCATCCCCGGAATCCAGACTCTAAACACTACAAGAGACACCCGGAATGAGCCTCGGCTGAGATGACACCCCTATCAATTCCGACCACCAATCTTCCTCATGAAGACAGCCCGACTCCCAACGGAAGTTAAACCCAGCCGGAGACAGTGGTCACACGAACTGGTCCGAGCCAAGGCCTCCTGAGCGTGTTTCCACCCATGGCAACATGACAGCACTCATGAATATCTTTCATTTTGTCAAGTTGGTGACCATCGTTGGTCATCCTTCCAAAGTGTGTTGCATTATGGGTATAAAAAGTCAGACTTGCGACTGTATGACGACTACATGAACTCTACAAAAACCATGTGATCAAAGATCATGAAGTTTTGACTGCAGTCTACTGAAAATCTCTGCAGTTTCTATTCACCAACTTCATCCTGCAGCCATCACCTCCATTGTGGGCGGCTCTATTGTCAACCAATCATTAGGGTGTTTTTGTTTGACTCATGCTAACGTGACTTAAAGACGTGACTGAAACAGGCTCTAACTTTGCTGCGATTCATGTATAGCCTACAGTGGTTATGTAAAATTGAATGTGATATTTGAGGATCTCTCGCACCAATTCATAGTACAATGTACACATGCAGTATACACTATATCACCAAAAGTATGTGGACACCCCTTCAAATTAGTGAATTGGGCTATTTCAGCCACACCCATTGCTGATAGGTGTATAAAATCGAGTGCACAGCCATGCAATCTCCATAGATAAACATTGTCAGTAGAATGGTCCGTACTGAAGAGCTCAGTGACTTTCAACGTGGCACAGTCATAGGATGCCACCTTTCCAGCAAGTCAATTTTCTGTCCTGCTAGAGCTGCCCCGGTCAACTGTAAGTGCTGTTATTGTGAAGTGAAAAACTTTGAGGAGCAACAATGGCTCAGCCGTGAAGTGGTAGGCCACACAAGCTCAGAGAACGGGACCGGTGAGTGCTGAAGCATGTAGCGCGTGAAAATCGTCTGTCCTCGGTTGTAACACTCACTACAGAGTTCCAAACTGCCTCTGGCAGCAATGTCACCACAATAACTGTTGGGAGCTTCATGAAATGGGTTTCCATGGCTGAGCAGCTGCACACAAGCCTAAGACCACCATGTGCCATGCCAAGTATTGGCTGGAATGGTGTAAAGCTCGCCACCATTGGACTCTGGAGCAGTGGAAACGCATTCTCTGGAGTGATGAATTACGCTTCACCATCTGGCAGTCCGACGGACGAATCTGGGTTTGGCGGATGCCAGGAGAATGCTACCTGCCCGAATGCATAGGGCCAACTGTAAAGTTTGGTGGAGGTGGAATAATGGTCTGGGGCTGTTTTGAATGGTTCAGAGCCCTTATTTCCAGTGGGAACATCTTAACACTACGGCATACAATGACATTCTAGATGATTCTGTGCTTCCAACTGTGTGGCAACAGTTTTGGGAAGTTTTCAGAATAACAAAATGAGGTCCATGCAGAAATGGTTGTTCGAGATCGGTGTGGAGAACTTGACTGGCCAGCACAGAGCCCTGACCTCAACCCCATCGAACACGTTTGGAATGAATTGGAACGCCGACAACATTAGTGCCAGACAGCAAAGCTCTTTTCCCAGCCTCAGTGCTCTTCCAAACAGTAAAAGAAGGGCCTATAATGGGACTGAAAATGTGGGTTGTGTCCCTCTGTTAGACATGTCACATAGTAGTGTCAGTCAACAAAATGTGACCAGGTAGGCTATAAGGGTTTACAAGACTACTGAAGCTTAAGGCACATCCACAACCAAATAAGTTAATATCACCCTAGACACAAGCTCTTTCAGGGCTGGTTTCCCGGACAAAGAATAAAAGGGCTCTATTCAATCAATATGGCGGAAGTTCAGCGTTACAGCATTGACATTTAAAGGCAAATGTCTTAAATTGCTCCGGACGCTAGTGGAGATTCACGGTAAACGCTGCACATGCCGGCTCAGTTGGGAATTACACTTCAGCGATACATATGGTTTAGAGCCCTTAGCCAAAGTCCGGGACTAAACAGCATTTTCAATGGAGAATCTACATGTTAAGTGATTTTTAGTCCAGGACAGTTTTATCTGGGTCTGGTAAACCAGGCCTCAATATTTAGGATTAATTCCCTCTTCAACAAGGTAAGCAGTGATGTGAGTGTTTGTAAGCAGGATTCAAAGAGTTGGCTTTACACAGTGCAGTGTTGCTTGAAGGTTTCATTCCAAGCAGTTGAAAATGCCAAGACTTCATATTTGTTCGTTCCAAACCCACAAAAAGTAGCTGATTGGTTTTGAATGTGTGTCATCACTGTCATGGTCTCCCATCGCTGTCAGCTGTCTATGAGCAGGTGACTGGCAGAAGGAAAATAGCTGGTCACTAGAGGCTGTTTTGGCATGCTAAGTGAAGTCTCTCTCTCTCTCTCTCTGATCTCCAACTTCATGCAATCCCTCTGGTTGTCCCACCATCCAATCACTGGTCAAATCAGAAACAGACACACTCCATATGGACTTTTGATCATAATTTACATGGGGCTCCCGAGTGGCGCAGGGGTCTAAGGCACTGCATCCCAGTCCCTGGTTCGAATCCAGACTGAAAAACATCCGGCCGTGATTGGGAGTCCCACAGGACAGTGCACAATTGGCCCAGCGTCGTCTGGGGCAGGCCGTCATTGTAAGTACGAATTTTTAACTGACTTTCCTAGTTAAATAAAGGTTATATTTAGAGTCCCTGTACACACATTTGGCACTGTCTATTGTGTCACCAAAATATCAGTTTCATCACAACCAAATGTGTTATACATCAGTTGCACAACCGGAGTGTGTACTGGTCCTAAATGTTCCCACAAAGAGAGATGGTCTCTACACAAACAAGGAGCTTTTGGCATTCAAGGATCAATGATTATTGTTGACCTGAGACAGAACAGTTCAGTAGCTCATGTATGGTAATTGAACAATATATATTTTTTTCAACTCAAATTTGAAATGCAAATGTCTTCTTTTCAAGCCTTTGAATGCAAACTAAGGTTCCAAGGTCAGTTTAGGTTTGTCTATCATATAGGCAGGTTGGCTGTAAACTATATATCGTCTCCAATGTAAATTGAAAACATAAATACATTTGCACTTGTTGTCTTTCAAGCACATTGTTACAGTTGTTGGCTAGCTAGCTAGGAATATTTGCATAGACGTGACATCAGTAAAAACACCTCAAAACAAGACATGGTTAAGGCACTGCATCGCTGTGCCACCAGAGACTCTGTGTTCGAGCCCAGGCTCTGTCGCAGCCGGCCGCGACCAGGAGGTCCATGGGGCGACGCCCAATTGGCCTAGCATCGTCCGGGTTAGGGACGGTTTGGCCGGGAGGGATATCCTTGTCTCATCGCGCACTAGCAACTCCTGTTGCGGGCCGGGCACAGTGCACCCTGACCAGGTCGCTAGGCGTATGGTGTTTCCTCCGACACATTGGTGCGGCTGGCTTGGATGCGAGCTGTTTGTGCTGTTTGTTTGGGTTGTGTTTCGGAGGACGCATGGCTCGCGACCTTCGCCTCTCCCGAGCCCGTACGGGAGTTGTAGTCATGAGACAAGACAGTAACGACGAACAATTGGATATCACAAAATTGGGGAGAAAAAGGGGGTAAAAAAAAAGACATGGTATCAAGAACAAGATAAAATTAGCTGAAACGAGCAACCGTGAGCTTCCTGTCATTGTTGCTAACTATCTGGCTATCCAGAATCACAACCGACGCCAGACAAGAGAAGCAGGTACGGGGAGTCAGACATTTATTCGGGAACAGACATGGAAACAAGACAGGAACAGCGTGAGAACACGGGTAACACGAACATGAGACAATCCCGAAGCAGGGAACACAGCTTGGGGACAGATATAGGGAAGGTAATGACACAAGTAATTGAGTCCCACGTCGAGTCCAATGATTGCTGATGCGCGTGACATGGAGGAGGCAGGTGTGCGTACTGATGGTGGCTTGAGTGCGTAATGCTGGGGATCCTGGCGCTGCGCCGGGGGAGAGCGGGAGCAGGCGTGACACACACAGCTTTTTGCCCCATTGAAGTGCGCACATCGTTTCTGTGACGTTGTCAGCTAACCCGTCTCTATAGTAAACAATTAAGTACCCACTAAACTAGACTGCATTTATTAGCCTACTTTAAATATCAATAGATGGAATTATTAATACGGGGGTTATCAGCAGTGCACATATGGACACCCATGCACACTCTCCCCCGAACAATGACAAGAACCCACTTTACATGATAGTGTACAAGCAGTGGGTGGAATTTCAAAGAGGTGCTTTGAAACTACAGTGAAAGAAAATTGTCCCAAAGCAAATATTGAGGTACAAAAATATCCATTAATGTGATTAGGTAAACACTGGCTCATTTCTCTTGATTTAATATGATGAGGCATGGGGTAAATACGAACTCAAAACATCTCCAGATTGCCTTGCCCATTCTTTGGGTTGTGCCTCAGTGGTGGGTACTGTAGGGGAGAAGGGTTCAATTGAGATTTTTTTTTACATTCATCATCACTCCATTAAGGGAAATATGGTTTTATTTCTAACAAAGATATCTACATATATTTCAGGATGTTGTGTATCCCTGGAAATAATCAGAATTCATGTAAACATTGCAGTAAACATAGCTTGTGCGAAAGAAAAGGGGTCTCTTGGCACAACTTATCCTGGGTATGGAGTTAGTTGAGCCACGGAACAGGGTTAAGACAGCTTCAAATTTCTGTACTGAATAAAATATTACCACTACTTTTTAAAAATCTGTGTCTATCTTTATTTCCCAAACAATTCAACACTGTCACAATAGCTTCTTTTCTTTTTTTGTCTTTTGTCGATAATGCCTTGTATTACGCCTGGGAAGAAAACACTTCAGTTTGCTCAACTTGTCATTGGCTCAACCTGTCGTTGGCTCAACCTGTCATTGGCTCAACCTGTCATTGGCTCAACTTGTCATTGGCTCAACCTGTCTCTCAACCTGTCATTGGCTCAACCTGTCATTGGCTCAACCTGTCATTGGCTCAACCTGTCATTGGCTCAACCTGTCATTGGCTCAACCTGTCATTGGCTCAACCTGTCATTGGCTCAACCTGTCATTGGCTCAACCTGTCATTGGCTCAACCTGTCATTGGCTCAACCTGTCATTGGCTCAACCTGTCATTGGCTCAACCTGTCATTGGCTCAACCTGTCATTGGCTCAACCTGTCATTGGCTCAACTTGTCATTGGCTCAACTTACCCCAAGGCCATGGGCTCAACTTACCCCAAGGCAAACATTTGGACTATATTAGCCCACACAGATACAAGGATGCACTTTCATGCTAGGTTTTATGACCTAATATTGAAGCTTATAGAGACCCCAACTGATGTATAGAACAATCGTTCAATTATCTTCTTTGGTTTAGATACAAACATCATGAAACCTCTAACACAATAAATTAATTTGTTCTTTGGACATAATTTGCTTACCACTTTTTCCATGTGGTTTCTTCCTTCACAGACTCCATGACATGAATACCTCTTCCTAAATATTTAAAAGTATTAATTTTGTGTATGGTTTCCTAGAAACAAAGGTGTCTCAACTTACCTCTTTGGTTCAACTTACCCAACTCTCCCCTACTGTATGTGAGTTTATGGGCAAATTGAAGTTGGATTCCCTTGAGTGGACAGGTCAGTGAAGAAACATGCTGTTAGCCAAGGCTGATGAGATAGAATGGAAGCTTGCAATTATAGGAGTGTTTTATAGTACAACATTTACACATGTATCAGAGAAATGGGTTTGGGGGGAAAGTGGTTAAATTGTAAATAAGAGTCTGTTGTGATGTGTGTGTGTAGCATGAATGTTCGTGTGTGTGTGTGTGTGTGTGTGCATGTGTGTGAGCGCGTGCGCGTATGTGGATGTGTTTGTGGATGTGTGTAAGTCTGTGTTGGTGTGCGTGACTCTGACTCTCTCTACTGCAGTCCCGTTTATGTGGATAGGGGCATGTTCCCTCCTCTGCTTCCTGAAGTCAACAATCAATTCCTTTGTTTTGCTGATGTTGAGGTTGTTGTCCTGGCACCACAATGCCAGTTCACTTACCTCCTCCCTATAGGCTGACTCGTCGTTGTTGGTTATCAGGCCTACAACCGTGGTGTCTTCAGCAAGCTTGACGATGGAGTTGGTGCCGTGCAAAGCCACGCAGTCGTATCTGAACAGGGAGTACAGCAGAGAGCCGAGGACACACTGAGTCAGTGTGCCCATCAGGATTCAGTTGCAGAGGGTGGTGTCCAGACCCAGGGCTCTGAGCTTGGTGACGAGCTTGGAGGGAACAATAGTGTTGAATGCTGAGCTGTAGTCAATGAACAGAATTATCATATACTGTAGCTGTTCCTCTTGTCCAGATGTGTTAGGGCCTTGTGAATAGTGATGGAAATGGCATCGTCTGTGGATCAGTTGGAGAGGTAGGCAAATCGGAGTGGGTCCAGTGTGCCTGGCACGCTGGCCTTGATGTGGGCCGTGGCCAACCTCTTCAAGCAATTCATGATGAGAGGAGTGAGCGCTGTGGTGTAAAGTCTAACCAAGTGAGAGAAACTTTGATATTTTGTCAAATAAATCTCTTTATTATCGATTTAAGGATTACAATAATGGAGCTGGTCAACGACCACCCATCGGTAATCGTTGAGAGCCCGACGAGCAGATTTGTGTTACAGCTATAACGTCTGCTTCCAACTCACACTCTCAAACACGTAGATCCCCTGAACGCAGCTCACTTCCCAGCTCACACTCTCAAACACCGAGATCCCCTGAACGCAGCTCAATCTCCAGATCCCAATCACCTGAATTCTGATCACACACCTGTATGTCATTATCACACACTGTTTAGTTCAATTCTTTGCACCCCATCATTGTGAGGTATTGTTTGTTTTGTGACACTTCTATTCGGAGCTCTGTTTTTCCCCGTAAATCATCCTACCATGTATGATAGTTTTTGCCTGCCTCACTAACGACGCCTTTTGCCTATTCCCTGCCTGTACCTTAGCCTATCAGATTTCCTGTTATCAACCTGTTGCCTGTTCTCCTGAATGACATTACTAGCCTTTTCCTTGTCTGTACTGTTGCCTTTTTGGACCCCTGTGTATGACCTTCTGCCTGCCCCTGGACCCAGCTACGTGCCTCCTCCTATGGTCCTTTACAAATAAACACCTGCTGTGCCCTGCGCTTGAAACCAGCTCTCTGTCTCCCATTGTGTTCATTAGAACAGCTCTTTCTAGCAAGGTACATCCTCCTGAATGTTAATGACAAACAAGTTTCACACTCCTTAACACACAGATACTGCACTAATCATTCAATGGAATGCAGGCTGTATGTTCTATCACCAAGCCATCATAGATCAATTGCTGGTGCCAAGCCCCAGAGGCCCAATTCAGTCCCACAGACACAGATGAGACGGTACTGAGAAACCTTATTCGATGCATAAACAGTATTGAAATATAATCTTGTAATTTTTTCTACCACAGTGCCATGGGGCGATAGTGATTTGGGCATGTCACCTTAGTTTTTCATGGGCACTGGGATGATGATAGTCTACTTGAAGCAAGTGGGAACTGCAGCATGTGAGAGGGACAGGTTGAAGACGTCAGAGAAGACGCCCGCAGGCTGGACAGCACACTCTCTGAGGACACGGCCAGGGATTCCATCTGGGATAGCGACTTGGTGAATATTCACTCTTTTGAGAGTTTTCCTCATGTTAGCCTCGTAGAGCGAAAGCACCTGGTCTTCCGGAGCAGCGAGAGTCTTCCTGGATGGCTCAGTATTGTCTGCCTCAAAGCGAGCATAGTATGTAATAAGCTACGGTGGGTGTCTTTGATATATGTGATAGTCTGTGCTCATTGCCACATGCGTCGCAATCCTGAGTTGTCGAATGTCAATGCAAGTTTGAGTTTGTACTGTCTTTTTGTGTCCCTAATGGATTTGCGGAGCTCATACCTTGTACACATCGCTCGCTTGCCTTGTACACATCGCGCACCACCAAGTCATCAGGGTTCCTTCTGCTGACATTGAATGCTGCAGTACAGGCTCTCAGCATTGTATGGATTTTTGCATTCATCCAGAGTTTTTGGTTGTCCAGACTGTTATTGTGGGTACAACTTCATCGGGTGGCAGGTAGCTTAGTGGTTAGAGCATTGGGCCAGTAACTGAAAAGTTGCTTGATCGAATCCCTTAGCTGACAAGGTAAAGATCTGTTGTTCTGCCCACATTTCCTAATGAAGCCTGTGACTGATGGTGTACACTGAGCATATCAAACATTAGGAACACCTTTATAATATTGAATCGCTTGAATCCACCCCCCTTTTGCCCTCAGAACAGCCTCAATTCATCAGGGCATGGTGTCGAAGGTGTCGAAAGCATTCCACGGGGATGCTGGCCCATGTCTGTACTCTATACTGTGCTGGCCCATACTGTACTCTATATCATCAACTGCATCCTTATGTAATACATGTATCACTAGCCACTTTAACTATGCCACTTGGTTTACATACTTATCTCATATGTATATACTGTACTCGATATCATCTACTGTATCTTGCCTATGCTGCTCTGTACCATCACTCATTCATATATCCTTATGTACATATTCTTTATCCCCTTACACTGTGTATGACAGTAGTTTTTTTTGGAATTGTTAGTTAGATTACTTGCTCGTTATTACTGCATTGTCGGAACTAGAAGCACAAGCATTTCGCTACACTCGCATTAACATCTGCTAACCATGTGTATGTGACAAATAAAATTTGATTTGATTTGATGTCGACTCCAATTCTACCCACCATCAGGACTTAGTTTATTATAGTTCAAGAGGCAGTCAAAGGGTGGTAATCCAAATCAGAGTCAGGCAGGTACAGGACGGTGGGAAAGATCAGGGTCAGGACAGGCAGAAAGGTCAGAACTGGGAAGACTAAGAAAAACTAGCACACAGGAACACGCTGGTAGTACTTGACAGGACAAGACGAACTGGCAAAAGACAAACAGAAACGCAGGTATTAATCCACAGGAGAAAATGGGGACAAATGGGAGACACCTGGTCGGGGTTGGAGACCAGCACAAGACAGGTGAAACAGATCAGGGTGTGACACCCACAGTTGTGTCAAGTTTGCTGGATGTCCTTTTGGTGGAGGACCATTCTTGATGCACACAGGAAACTGTTGAGCTTGAAAAACCCAGCAGTGTTGCAGTTCAACCGGTGTGCCTGGTACCTACTACCATATACATACCGTTTGAAGGCACTTAAATCCTTTGGTCTTGCCCATTCACCCTCTGAATGGAACACATACATAATCCATGTCTCAATTGTCTCTCGGCTTAAATATACTTCTTTAAGCTGTCTCCTGTCCCTTATCTACACTGATTGAAGTGGACCAGAAGCCATGGATTACAGGCAACATCCGCACTGGGCTAAAGGCTAGATCTGCCACTTTCAACCCGGAAGCTTATAGGAAATCCTGCTCTGCCGTCAGACGAACCATCAAACAGGCAAAGCGTCAATACAGGACTAAGATCGAATCGTACTACACCGGCTCCGAAACTCATCGGATGTGGCAGGGCTTGCAAACCATTACAGACTACAAAGAGAAGCACAGCCGAGAGCTGCCCAATGACACAAGCTCACAAGACGAGCTAAACTACTTCTATGCTCACTTCGAGGAAAATAACACTGAAACATGCATGAGAGCACCAGCTGTTCCGGATGACTGTGTGATCACGCTCTCCACAGCTGGTGTGAGTTAGACCTTTAAACAGGTCAACATTTGGATTACCAGAACGTATAATGTGAGCATGCGCTGCCCAACTGGCAAGTGTCTTCATTCACATTTTCAACCTCTCCCTGTCCGAGTATGTAATTCCAACATGTTTTAATTAAGCAGACCACCATAGTCCCTGTGTCCAAGAAACACTAAGGTAATCTGCCTAAAAGACTACTGACCTGCAGCACACACATCTGTAGCCATGAAGTGCTTTGAAAGTCTGGTCATGGCTCACATCAATACCATTATGGCAGAAACTCTAGACCCACTCCAATTTGCATACCGCCCCAACAGATCCACAGATGATGCCATCTCTTTTGCACTCCACACTGCCCTTTCCCACCTGGACAAAAGGAACACCTACATGTATATGAGAATGCTATTCATTGACTACAGCTCAGCGTTCAACACCATAGTGCCATCAAAGCTCATAAATAACCTAAGGACCCTGGGACTAAACACCTCCCTCTGCAACTGGATCCTGGACTTCCTTGACGGGCCGCCCCCAGGTGATAAGGGTAAGTAACAACACATCCACCACGCTGATCCTCAACAAGGGGCCAGTGTGTGCTCAACCCCCTCCTGTACTACCTGTTCACTCATGACTGCACAGCCAGGCACGACTCCAACGCCATCATTAAGTTTGCCATTAAATTTGCCAATGCCAGTGGTAGGCCTGATCACTGACAACAACTTGACAGCCTATAGGGAGTAGGTCGGAGACCTGGCCGGGTGGTGTCAGGAAAACAATCTCTCCCTCAATGTGATCAAGACAAAGGAGATGATTGTTGACTACAGGAAAAGGAGGACCGAGCACGCCCCATTCTCATCAACGGGCCTGTAGTGGAGCAAGTTAAGCTTCAAGTTCCTTGGAGTCCACATCACCAACAAACTAACATGGTCCAAACACACCAAGACAGGCGTGAAGAGGGCATTTCAAAACCTATTCCTCCTCAGGAGACTGAAAAGATTTGGCATGGGTCCTCAGATCCTCAAAAGGTTCTACAACCGCACCATCGAGAGCATCCTGCCTGACTGGTTGCATCACTGCCTGGTATGGAAACTGCTTGGCCTCTGACCGCAAGGCACTGCAGAGGGTAGTGCGTACGGCCCAGTACATCACTGGGGCCAAGCTTCCTGCCATCCAGGACCTCTATACCAGGTGGTGTTAGAGGAAGGCCCTAAAAATGGTCAAAGACTTCAGCCACCCTAGTCATAGACTGATCTCTCTGCTACCGCATGGCAAGCGGTGCTGGAGCGACAAGTCTAGGTCCAAGAGGCTTCTCAACAGCTTCTACCTCCAAGCCATAAGAATAACATTTGATTTGATTTACACTGGTTTCACCTGGTCAATCTCTGTCATGTTCTTAATATTTTGTACACTCAGTGTGTCAACTCACCCTCGTTCTCTCACTTGTTTTCAGCCACAGTTTTTGACAACCATCTACCTCCCCACCACCACCAACTATAATAACCTGTCATTGGAACTCCTTTTGCCCAGCGGTAGGGTTTCGATACCAGCAACCTGTGCAACCAGCCATAGAGCAAACTGCCATTACATCATTTGGCTCCAAGGATCTTCCCTAAGAGACAAGGCCATTCCCCAAACTATTTAATAAAATGTAATATTGCAATCTGTCTTTGTTGTTCATTCGGTTAAGCCTGTACTCGATTGAACTGATATTGGGCTCCCCTGAAAAAGAAGCAGTTTATACCTGGTGCTAATATATGGTTGTCGTCATCCGATCAAGATGATCCAATCACTATTTGATCAAGATGATCTACGTCTACACATGGCATTAAAATGTGTCTCGTCTGTCCACAGTGTCTGCATTGTGACCAGATTTTACTGGTCCATATACTTCTACACTTGTGAGCTATCGATACATAGTGCGTCCCTGACTACCTCC
The DNA here is from genome assembly GCF_018296145.1 of Oncorhynchus tshawytscha. Lineage (NCBI taxonomy): Eukaryota > Metazoa > Chordata > Actinopteri > Salmoniformes > Salmonidae > Oncorhynchus > Oncorhynchus tshawytscha. The sequence goes on along the minus strand of NC_056447.1, from coordinate 5,342,523 downwards.
GGAGGTGGTCAAAAATATCCAATTATAATCAGTTCGCAGTGTGTTTTTTGATCACCTACACCTGTCTAAAATATGTGAGCACAATCAGGCTGTGGGCGCAATCAGGTCAAAGGACAAATGTTAGCAGGTATAAATGGAGCTCGGGATTCTTATCTCAATGGGACTCACCTTGACTATCCTTTGGACAAGGCATGGATGCTCAAAAGGCAAAACAATGCAAAAAATATTAATAAGCACAGCACAAGCAGGAGTTCTGTGCACGTTGCCTTGTTGTTTACTCCCATTATTGGCACGACTCTTGTCCCCACCACTCTCTTTCCCTGTGAGACTCCATCTGATCTGGAACTGAAATCTTTATGTAACAGAACAGACTGTTACATAAGAAACGACAGAACAACTGATGATTCCACAGTACTGCTGGGAACAACAACAAAAAACATTTCATTGGAACACAAACACCTCAAACAAACATTAGGCTTAACAGTTTTTGGAGACATAGGGTGAGATAAAATATTAGTTATACTAGTGTATCTCAATATTCAAGTGGCCAAAATACAGCAGCACAGTGAGGATCACCAACTGTGAAACATCATTAACGATAAGGAAACTGAACATGTTGTAGAGCCGGGATGGTTCCTCATGATCAAAATGTCAGAGGGAATTAGCATCAGGGGGAATGAAGCGGTGTTGAGTATCAGCCAGTATCAGCCTTGTTGCCAAAAGCAAAGGGTGGGGGTTGTTTTTTGTAAATCACATTTTTAATCACTCGTTCCCATCTCCAGGGCAACAGTATAAAAAGTAGGTTGTGGGAGAAGGAGAGCGAGAAAGGAGACATGAACTAGAGTGGCCAATCTGTCACCACGACACGAGCAATGAGAAAAACATGTATCACTTTCTTGCTCTCCATCTTTCGCTCCCCTCCATCCCTCCCTTCCCGCAAGTCCTCTGATCTGTGAAACAAATGTTTGTTGCCTTGCATGGTAAAAAGAGAAGAAAATGTATGAGATATATGACACCTATAGAAGGTCATGGTAAACACAATGATTAGCGTGTTTTGGGGTTTCTTGTGGGGCCTGGTGGGGTCATTGACTATTTATATGCATCCAGCTGTCTGGAGTGCTGGATCTGTTTACGACATTACACGAGCAGGGTCACCAAGCAGGCTCACGACCAATTCACACACCATTGGTGTGGAGTGTAATAGATCATGCATGTGCACAAGCATAGAGGTGGATGCACCCATAAACTTACACACACATGCACATGAGGGTGAGTGAAACAGTTATTCCATCAAACTTCAAATGACGAGAATAGTTAAAGGTGTGCAAAAAGGTCTCCACAAATACCATAACACTTAACATTAATGCTCATTTAGGCTTGATTAAATAAGCCTCAACAACATTTTTTGAGTGTATGTCAATAATGATTACTAAGATAATGAGCTATGATCTAGCTAGCTAGTTAGCTATCTATAGCCAGACAGTGTATTCCCAATCAAGGTGATGAGGCTGCCATTGTTAAGACGGCTGTTTCTAGCTTCTAGCTCCTAAGAAACTTTGCAGTATTTTTTTTTTTTGTGTGTTATTTCTTACATTATTAGCCCAGCATTATTTTGGTGTTATTACATACAGTTGGAAATAACTTTTTTATATCAGAGCAGCGGTAACTCACCAGCATTACGACCAGGAATACGACTTTCCCAAATTGGATCCTTTGTTCGTACCCCCCAGGGCAATTTAACTTATTCCAGAGGCTGCGTCAAAACACTGCCGGCAGAGAAGAGGTATTTGGAATGGACTTCTAGTCCGAATCAGGAGGCGTGCACACCATCCATCGCTTCCCAGTATATTACTCGCTAATGTTCAGTCTAAGGATAATAATGTAGATGAGGCGAGGATCTTCTTCCAGCGAGACATCAGGGATTGTGACATACTCTGTTTCCCGGAAACATGGCTCTCTCGGGATATACTGTCCCCGTCCATACAGACATCTGGGTTCTCAGTACATCGCACAGACAGGAATAAAGACCTCTCCAGGAAGAAGAAAGCCAGGGGAAAGAAGGTGGTGTATGTTTCATTTAAAAAATATATATATTTCACCTTTATTTAACCAGGTAGGCTAGTTGAGAACAAGTTCTCATTTGCAACTGCAACCTGGCCAAGATAAAGCGTAGCAATTCGACACATACAACAACAGAGTTACACATGGAATAAACAAAACATACAGTCAATAATACAGTAGAACAAAACAAAAGAAAACAAAAAGTCTATATACAGTGAGTGCAAATGAGGTAAGTTAAGGAAATAAATAGGCCATGATGGCGAAGTAATTACAATATAGCAATTAAATACTGGAATGGTAGATCGGCAGAAGATGAATGTGCAGGTAGAGATACTGGGGTGCAAAGGAGCCAAATAAATAAATACCAGTATGGGGATGAGGTAGGTAGATAGATGGGCTGTTTACAGATAGGCTATGTACAGGTGCAGTGATCTGTAAGCTGCTCTGACAGCTGGTGCTTAAAGCTAGTGAGGGAGATATGAGTCTCCAGCTTCAGAGATTTTTGCAATTTGTTCCAGTCATGGGCAGCAAAGAACTGAAAGGAAAGACAACCGAAGGAGGAATTGGCTTTGGGGTGACCAGTGATATATACCTGCTGGAGCGCGTGCTACGAGTGGGTGGTGCTATGGTGACCAGTGAGCTGAGATAAGGCGGGGCTTTACCTAGCAGAGACTTGTAGATAACCTGTAGCCAGTGGATTTGGCAACAAGTATGAAGCGAGGGCCAACCAACGAGAGCGTACCGGTCGCAATTTATTTATTTTTATTTTACCTTTATTTTACTAGGCAAGTCAGTTAAGAACAAATTCTTATTTTCAATGACAGCCTAGGAATAGTGGGTTAACTGCCTGTTCAGGGGCAGAACAACAGATTTGTACCTTGTCAGCTCGGGGATTTGAACTTGCAACCTTCCGGTTACTAGTCCAACGCTCTAACCACTAGGCTACCCTGCCGCCCCAATGGTCGGTAGTGTATGGGGCTTTGGTGACAAAACGGATGGCACTGTGATAGACTGCATCCAGTTTGTTGAGTAGAGTGTTGGAGGCTATTTTATAGATGACATCACGAAGTAGAGGATCGGTAGGATGGTCAGTTTTACGAGGGTATGACAGCATGAGTGAAGGATGCTTTGTTGCGATATAGGAAGCCGATTCTAGATTTAGTTTTGGATTGGAGATGCTTAATGTGAGTCTGGAAGGAGAGTTTACAGTCTAACCAGACACCCAGGTATTTGTAGTTGTCCACGTATTCTAAGTCAGAGCCTTCCAGAGTAGTGATGCTTGACGGGCGGGCAGGTGCGGGCAGTGATCGATTGAAAAGCATGCATTTAGTTTTATTTGCTTTTAAGAGCAGTTCGAGGCCACGTAAGGAGAATTGTATGGCATTGAAGCTCGTCTGGAGGTTAGTTAACACAGTGTCCAAGTAGGGGCCAGAAGTATACAGAATGGTGTCGTCTGCGTATAGGTGGATCAGAGAGTCACCAGCAGCAAGAGCGACATCATTGATGCAAACAGAAAAGAGAGTCGGCCCGAGAATTGAACCCTGTGGCACACCCATAGAGACTGTCAGAGGACCGGACAACAGTCCCTCCGATTTGACACACTGAACTCTATCTGAGAAGTAGTTGGTAAACCAGGTGAGGCAATCATTTGAGAAACCAAGGCTGTCGAGTCTGCCAATAAGAATGTTGTGATTGACAGAGTCGAAAGCCTTGGCCAGGTTGCAACAATTTCGGCAGATATTTTTAGAAAGAGAGGGTCCAGATTGTCTAGCCCGGCTGATTTGTAGGGGTCCAGATTTTGCAGCTCTTTCAGAACATCCGCTTTCTGGATTTGGGTAAAGGAGAAATGGTGGGGGCTTTGGCGGGTTGCTGTGGAGGGTGCCGGGCAGTTGCCCGGGGTAGGGGTAGCCAAGTGGAAAGCATGGCCAGCCGTAGAGAAATGCTTCTTGAAATTCTCAATTATAGTGGATTTATCGGTGGTGACAGTGTTTCCTAGCCTCAGAGCAGTGGGCAGCTGGGATGAGGTGCTCTTATTCTCCATGGACTTTACAGTGTCCCAAAACTTTTTTGAGTTAGTACTACAGGATGCAAATTTCTGTTTGAAAAAGCTTGCCTTAGCTTTTCTAACTGCCTGTGTATATTTGTTCCTAACTTCCCTGAAAAGTTACATATCACGGGGGCTATTCGATGCTAATGCAGAACGCCACAGGATGTTTTTGTGCTGGTCAAGGGCAGACAGGTCTGGAGTGAACCAAGGACTATACCTATTCCTAGTTCTACATTTTTTGAGAGGGGCATGCTTATTTAAGATGGTGAAGAAGGCACTTTTAAAGAATAGCCAGGCATCATCTACTGACGGGATGAGGTCAATGTCATTCCAGGATACCCCGGCCAGGTCGATTAGAAAGGCCTGCTCGCAGAAGTGTTTTAGGGAGCGTTTGACAGTGATGAGGGGTGGTCGTTTGACCGCAGACCCATTACGGATGCAGGCAATGAGGCAGTGATCGCTGAGATCTTGATTGAAAACAGCAGAGGTGTATTTGGAGAGCGAGTTAGTTAGGATGACATCTATGAGGGTGCCCGTGTTTACTGATTTGGGGTTGAAGGTTCATTGATAATTTGTGTGAGATTGAGGGCATCAAGCTTAGTTTGTAGGATGGCCGGGGTGTTAAGCATGTCCCAGTTTAGGTCACCTAGTAGCACGAGCTCAGAAGATAGATGGGGGGCAATCAATTCACATATGGTATCGAGGGCACAGCTGGGGGCAGCGGGAGGTCTATAGCAAGCGACAACAGTGAGAGACTTTCTGGAAAGGTGAATTTTTAGAAGTAGAAGCTCAAATTGTTTGGGTACAGACTTATATAGTAATACAGAACTCTGCAGGCTGTCTCTGCAGTAGATTGCAACACCGCCCCCTTTGGCAGTTCTATCTTGGCGGAAAACGTTATAGTTAGGAATGGAAATTTCAAGGTTTTTGGTGGTTTTCCTAAGCCAGGATTCAGACACGGCTAAGACATCTGGGTTGGCAGAGTGTGCTAAAGCAGTGAGTAAAACAAACTTAGGGAGTAGGCTTCTAATGTTAACATGCATGAAACCAAGGCTATTACGTTTACAGAAGTCAACAAATGAGAGCACCTGTTGGGTGGGAGTGGAGCTAGGCACTGCAGGGCCTGGATTAACCTCCACATCACCAGAGGAACAGAGGAGAAGTAGGATAAGGGTACAGCTAAAGACTATACGAACTGGCCGTCTAGCACGTTCAGAACAGAGGAGCAGGTTTCTGGGCACGATAGCATAGATTCAAGGCATAGTGTACAGACAAAGGTAAGGTAGGATGTGAGTACATTGGAGGTAAACCTAGGCATTGAGTAATGAAGAGAGAGATATAGTCTCTAGAGATGTTTAAACCAGGTGATGTCATTGCATATGTAGGAGGTGGAACAACATGGTTGGTTAAGGCATATTGAGCAGGGCTAGAGGCTCTACAGTGAAATAAGACAGTAATCACTAACCAGGACAGTAATGGACAAGGCATATTGATATTAGAGAGAGGCATGCGTAGCCAAGTGAACATATGGGTCCAGTGAGTGGTTGGGCTGGCTGGGGACACAGCGATTCAGACAGTTAGCAGGCCGATGCTAACAAGCTAACAGTTAGTAGGCCGGGGCTAAGCAAGCTAGCAGCTAGTAGACCGGGGCAAGCTAGCAGTTAGCAGTCCGGGTTAGCAAGGGCTGGCAGTTAGCAGACCAGGTTAGCAGCCAAGCAGTTAGCAAGGGCTAGCAGTTAGCAGACCGGGCAGGCAAGCTAGCAGTTAGCCGATCAGGTTAGCAAGCAAGCAGATAGCAGGGGCTAGAAAGTTAGCCTTTGGGGGGCGTCGCGATGGGGGTAAGTCCGTTTTTGCCTCTTCGTGCGGTGAGGTCGATAGACCAGTCGTGGAATTAGTAGGGTTCCAAGTAGCTCTAGGTAGCTAGCAGGTCTAGCTGGTTAGCATAATGGGCCTTCAGCGGGCGTCGCGCCTGGGGCCTGTTTGGAGTCCTTGGGCAGATTATGTCGGTATTCCAGTCGTAGGGGATCTGCGGGGTTCCATCCGCGTACCGGCTGTAGAAGGGGTCCGGATATTGTAGCCCAGGAGTATGCTTTGGTGGTAGCACAGGAGCCCTGGCTGGGCTAGCTTCAAGCTAATTTGTGCTTGCTCTGGGATGGAAACACTAGCCAGGAGTAGTCATCCGGGATTGCGGTTAGCTAGTTGAGAAGATCCAGATGAAAATGTTCAGTTTGCGGTAGGAATCCGGGGATAAAAATAACAAGTCCGTTATGCTCTGGTTAGAGTCACGTTGTTCGAACTGACGAGAGCTTTCCGAGCTGAAGGTTAGCTGATGACCGCTGGCAATGGTTTGCTGACTGATAGCTGGTAGTTAGCTGGCTAGCTTCAGTTGAGGGATTCCAGATCCGAAGTAAATACACTGCTCAAAAAAATAAAGGGAACACTAAAATAACACATCCTAGATCTTAATGAATGAAATATTCTTATTAAATACTTTTTTCTTTACATAGTTGAATGTGCTGACAACAAAATCACACAAAAATTATCAATGGAAATCAATTTTATCAACCCATGGAGGTCTGGATTTGGAATCACACTCAAAATTAAAGTGGAAAACCACACTACAGGCTGATCCAACTTTGATGTAATGTCCTTAAAACAAGTCAAAATTAGGCTCAGTAGTGTGTGTGTCCTCCACGTGCCTGTATGACCTCCCTACAACGCCTTGGCATTCTCCTGATGAGGTGGCGGATGGTCTCCTGAGGGATCTCCTCTCAGACCTGGACTAAAGCATCCGCTAACTCCTGGACAGTCTGTGGTGTAACGTGTCCTTGGTGGATGGAGCGAGACATGATGTCCCAGATGTGCTCAACTGGATTCAGGTCTGGGGAACGGGCGGGCCAGTCCATAGCATCAATGCCTTCCTCTTGCAGGAACTGCTGACACACTCCCGCCACATGAGGTCTAGCATTGTCTTGCATTAGGAGGAACCCAGGGCCACCCGCACCAGCATATGGTCTCACAAGGGGTCTGTGGATCTCATCTCAGTACCTAATGGCAGTCAGGCTACCTCTGGCGAGCACATGGAGGGCTGTGCGACCCCCCCAAAGAAATGCCACCCCACACCATGACTGACCCACCGCCAAACCGGTCATGCTGGAGGATGTTGCAGGCAGCAGAACGTTCTCCACGGTGTCTCCAGACTCTGTCACGTCTGTCACATGTGCTCAGTGTGAACCTGCTTTCATCTGTGAAGAGCACAGGGCGCCAGTGGCGAATTTGCCAATCTTGGTGTTCTCTGGCAAATGCTAAACGTCCTGCACGGTGTTGGGCTGTAAGCACAACCCCCATCTGTGGACGTCGGTAGGGCAACAACCCAGCAGCAGGACCGCTACCTCCGGCTTTGTGCAAGGAGGAGCAGGAGGAGCACTGCCAGAGCCCTGCAAAATGACCTCCAGCAGGCCACAAATGTGCATGTGTCTGCTCAAACGGTCAGAAACAGACTCCATGAGGGTGGTAAAAAATAACAGAGAAACTGAAGTTATTTTGTTTACCCAACCTAAAATACCTCACAGTCAAATGCTGTCCGCATGACTTCCCAAGAGAATTCACTTCAGTTATAGTCACAGCCGTGTATATTCCCCCTCAAGCCGATACCACGACAGCCCTCAAAGAACTACACTGGACTTTATGCAAACTGGAAACCACATATCCTGATGCCGCAATTCAATGGCTCAGACACGAGACATATGTGGCAGGGTCTACAGACAATCACGGACTACAAAGGGAAAACCAGCCACTTTGCGGACACTGACATCTTCCATCCGGACAAGCTAAACACCTTCTTCGCCTGCTTTGAGGATAACCCAGTGACACCAATGTGGCCCACTGCCAAGGACTATGGAGGCCGACATGAGTAAGACATTTGAGCATGTTAACCCTCGCAAGGCTGCCGGCCCAGACGTCATTCCTAGCTGCGTCCTCAGAGCATGCGCAGACCAGCTGGCTGGAGTGTTTACGAACATATTCAATCTCTCGCTATCCCAGTCTGGTGTCCCCACTTGCATCAAAATGCTGCAATTGTTCCTGTACCAAAGAAAGCAAAGGTAATTGAAGTAAATTACTATCGCCATGTAGCACTCACTTCTGTGATCATGAAATTAGTTGAGAGACTAGTAAAGGATCACACCTCTACCTTACCTGATGCCCTAGACCCACTTCAATTTGCTTACCGCCACAATAAATCCACAGACGATGCAATCGCCATCGCACTGCACACCACCCTATCCCATCTGGACAAGAGGAAGACCTATGTAAGACTGCTGTTCATTGACTATTGCTCATTATTCAGCACCATAGTACCATCCAAGCTCATCATTAAGCTCGTGGCCCTGGGTCTGAACCCCGCCCTGTGCAACTGAGTCCTGGACTTCCTGACGGGCCGCCACCAGGTGGTGAAACAACACCTCCACTTTGCTGGTCCTCGACAAAGGGGCCCCACAAGGGTGCGTGCTCAGCCCCCTCCTGTACTCCCTGTTCACCCATGACTGTGTGGCAATGCACGCCTCCAACTAAATCATCAAGTTTGCAGACGACACAACAGTAGTAGGCCTGATTACCAACAATGACGAGACAGCCTACAGAGAGGAGGTGAGAGCCCTGGCGCCAGGAAAATAACCTCTAACTGTCACGTTCTGACCTTTATTTTGTTGTTATTTAGTATGGTCAGGGCGTGAGTTGGGGTGGGCAGTCTATGTTTGTTTTTCTATGATTTTGGGATTTCTATGTTTCGGCCTAGTATGGTTCTCAATCAGAGGCAGGTGTCATAAGTTGTCTCTGATTGAGAATCATACTTAGGTAGCCTGGGTTTCACTGTTTGTTTGTGGGTGATTGTCTATGTTAGTTGCTTGTGTCAGCACAGTTCTCATTATAGCTTCACGGTCGTTATTTGTTTATTGTTTTGTATAGTTTGTGTTCAGTGCTTTCTTTTATTTAAAAAATCATCATGAACACATACCACGCTGCATTTTGGTCCGCTTCGTACAACGATCGTGACACTAACTCAACAGCAGAGGGAGAACGCCCCTGTCCAAATGGACGGGACGGCAGTGGAGAACGTGGAAAGCATAAAGTTCCTTGGCGTACACATCACTGACGATCTGAAATGGTCCACCCACACAGACAGTGTGGTAAAGAAGGAGCAACAGCACCTCTTCCATCTCAGGAGGCTGAAGAAATTTGGCTTGGCCACTAAAACCCTCAAACTTTTACAGATGCACAATTGAGAGCATCCTATCGGCAACTGCACTGCCCGCCACCAGAGGGGTCTCCAGAGGGTGGTGCGATCTGCCAAACGCATCCCCGGGGGCTAACTACCTGCCCTCCAGGACACCTACAGCACCTGATGTCACAGGGAGGCCAAAAAGATAATCAAGGACTTCAACCACACGAGCTGTTCACCCCACTATCATCCAGAAGGCGAGGTCAGTACAGTTGCATAAAAAGCTGGGACCGAGAGACTGAAAAACAACTTTAATGTCAAGGCCATTAGACTGTTAAATAGCCATCACTCGCCGGCTTCCACCCGGTTACATAACTCTGCACCTTAGAGACTGCTGCCCCATATACATAGACTTGGAATCACTTGCCACTTTAATGGAACACTAGTCACTTTAATAATGTTTAAGTAATGTTTACATACTGCTTTACTCATCTCATATGTATATGCTGTATTCTATTCTACTGTATATTTGACAAGGGCACTTGTTGTGAACTGTTAGATACTACTGCACTGTTGGAGCTAGGAACACAAGCATTTTGCTACACCTGCAATAATTGGGCTCCCGAGTGGCGCAGCAGTCTAAGGCACTGCATCTCAGTGCCAGAGGCGCCACGACAGACACCTAGTTCGAATCCAGGCTGTATCACAACCGGCTGTGATTAGGAGTCCCATAGGGCGGCGCACAGTTGGCCGGTGTAGGCTGTCATTGTAAACTAAATCAAATTTCTTAACTGACTTGCCAGGTTAAATATAAACATGTAAAACATATGCTAAATATGTGTATGTGACCAATAAAATGTGATTTGAAACAGCTAAAACTAGCTAGCTAAATGTTTTTGTTGATAAGACTTGTTGGATGACAAAACATAATGAACCTTAGCTTGCTAGCTAAGTTGAGCTGACAGGCATTTTGCACTGGTAGTCATCAATCTAGCAAGAGGCAATATTTTATTAATGTTGTAGTGTGTGTGTCCCCCAACCCCCAGAAAGCTATGACCCTTGGCTTTCACCTGGAATTGTTTATTTATGTCTGAGAAAAAAACACTTTTCAACACATATGATTTAGTACACAATAAAAGTATAATAAAACATATAAATATGACAATATTATATATTTTTTAAGTGTGAATGAATGAAGCCTTTTCATATTTTACAATATGTCCAAATATAGTTATAATCTGTTTTAGGAACATCTACCAAAAATATTTCACCTTTTCAATTACTGTACTAAACACATTAGTGATAGTCAAAATCTGTTACATTTGTGAACTTCTAAATCAACATTTGGGCCATTTAACCTCTTCGAACTACCCATCCTGGATCCGGGAGAATTGTCATCAACTACACTAATTAGCATAGCGCAACGGTCAAGAAATATTACTAGAAAATATTTATATTCATGAAATCACAAGTGAAATATAGTGAAACACAGCTTAGCCTTTCGTTAATCACCCTGTCATCTCAGATTTTGAAATTATGCTTTACAGCCAAAGCAAGACAAGCGTTTGTAAGTTTATCGATAGCCTAGCATAGCATTATGTCCAGCTAGCAGCAGGAAGCTTAGTCACAAATCAGATAAGCAATCAAATTATTTGTTTACCTTTGATGCGCTTCGGATGTTTTCACTCAGGAGACTCCCAGTTAGACAGCAAATGTTCCTTTTGTTCCATAAAGATTATTTTTATACCCCAAATACCTCTGTTTGTTGGTCACGTTATGTTGAGAAATCCACCGGAAATAGCGGTCACGACAACGCCAAAAAAATATCAAAATTATATCCATAATATCGACAGAAACATGGCAAATGTTTTTTTATTAATCAATCCTCAGGGTGTTTTTCAAATATCTATTCGATAATATATCAACCGGGACAATTGGCTTTTCAGTAGGAGCGAGAGGAAAAATGACTACCTCTGTCTTTTACGCAAGAATCACTCAGAGCCCTCAGCTGGTCACTTACGCAATGTAGTTGTTTACGCTCATTCTTCAACATAAAGGCGTGAAACTATGTCAAAATGCTGTAGACATCTTAGGGAATACGTTGAAAAAAGGAATCTGGTTGATATCCCTTTCAATGGCCAATAGGGGTACATAGGAACACAACGGTTTCAAAATAAGAGGCACTTCCTGATTGGATTTTCCTCAGGGTTTCGCCTGCAATATCACTTCTGTTATACTCACAGACAATATTTTGACAGTTTTGGAAACTTTAGAGTGTTTTCTATCCTAAACTGCCAATTATATGCATATTCTAGCATCTGGTACTGAGAAATGGGCGGTTTACTTTGGGAACGTTATTTTTCCAAAACTAAAAATTGTTTCATAAACAGCATGCATCCCTCCTATAGGGGAGAAGGGCTATGTAAAGGGCTCAATTCTGTTGTTCTGAGCATATGCAATGTGTCTGCCTCCACGTAAAACAAATTTGACTTCTTTACTTATTTTAGGTTTAAGGAAGTGTGTAGGTTGCAATCTTTATCATAGGGCTATGAAATGTATTTAGATCCGCCTGCTCGAGACAAATTCGCCGATTGCTTTGCCATGTCTGTGCCGTGAAGCAGTCAAGCTGGATAAATGTTTTTTTTAAGGACTGTACCTTTGACGTGATATAAATGGATGTAATGATGCAGCCGACCACCAGAGGGAGGCAAATGCAAATGAATCAAATACATCATGTAAACATATACATATATTTTTTAAGTAATTCTAGTGCCCAATGTTTTTTTTCACAAAAAGTAAGCTATCTAACTGCCGCCAGAGCTAACTAGTTAACAAAAACGTGGCTAACTACTCAGGTAATTCAGCTATTTCTGATCTAATGTTACCATGTATGGCTAGCTAGACCCTTTCTGATAAATGTACTGTACACAAGGTTAGCTAGCTGGATAGCTAGCTAGCAAACATTAGCTAGCCCATGTGTGGTTTAGCTAGCCTAGCATTTTCTCGATCACAAATACTCTTGCCATTTTAAGATGTCCATAAATAAAGATCAATGTAAACAGTAGTGTCATTACAAGTGATTTATTATGGCTAGCTGGAAGGATAACTGTGTCTTGCCTTCTCATTCTGCAGCACAAATCCGCCTGACCACCTACCTTCACATTGCAGCACAAAGGAAAAATGTAAACTGCTTTGAAATCCCGGCACTGGATTATTTCCTGACTGGAATAGCTGGATCAAATGTAAAACATGAAATAGAGTTCTGATTGTGTTCTCAACAGTACAATACTGAGCATGTGACCTCAGAGATGTGTGAAATTGTACATTAAAATCTGATCACTTTTAACTTTTTCAAATGATGGAATTTTCACAATGCCCTCAAATGACATCATTTCCAAGCATTCCAGAGGAGCACGCTGACAGGTAGCGATGCCTCTTTTAGTCTTATACCAAGGATACAAAATCTACCCTGACCAACATATTACTTCAGATCATTTTATGGAGCATTTAGCTGTTGTATAAAGAAAGGTTTGGAAAAACAGGGAAGCCTTTGCCTGTCACTTTTAAGAGTCAGTGGCCCATAACATATAACACGTTTTTGCAAATTCGTAACATATTGTACGTTTTGCAAATGTGTAACATATAGTGTGAATTGTAATTCTTAGCTTAACATACTAAATGGGTGATAGACATTCACAAATGAATACGCACCATACGAAACGTAATATATCCTACCAACAGGAGTGTCTTGATTTCCTTACAGAATAATACAAAATGCCCTGAGCCAAGGTTGCGCTAATAGGAATATTCCAAGTTCAGACAGAAGGGGGAATCAGAACGCTATGATCTCCAGGAACTTTATTCGTGGTTTATATTTTCACTTGTTGCATAACTAGTACTGCCTGTTGATGTTTAGGAGGCAGCTACAGTAACTGGAAGATATTAACATATTCAGTTTGTATTTTATTTCACCTGGGCGCTTATGTACCCTGCTAGCACCCTGGTACTATATGTAGCTCCCGTCATCAATAGGTCTCCAAGGGACAGCTGAAGGTTTCATGAAAACTGAAGAGGACACTATCCTTCCAGCAGGGTTTTGTTATGGTTTTGCTTGCTAACGCAAGCTGAACATGATTTAAGTGCGTCATGAAGCCAGTGAGCGTGAAGAAGAAGGTCAAGTTCCTCAGTTGAGTGTTTATATATGAACCAGACCAGAGGAGTTTGGAACGTGGCAGAAATATGTGCAGAGAGATGTGATTTAAGGATGTGCACCTGTTGAAAGAGGCTGTATGCAGAACTTTTGATTCTGGGGCTGTTCCTGAGACAAAAGGGTTCCCCTAAATGGACAGAAATATATGCATATCCTATCCTATTCTCTCATGAGGTAATAGATTGATTCCTATTATATCATAATATGAACCATTCAGCTAACATTCAAACCAAAATGTTATGTAACTAATTAACAACTAACTTCTACATTGTATCTTCAAGTGTTCGCATGTGAGCAAAAGAGAAAACAGGTGGATATCGTTGCAAATATTTATTACACTTGAAGCAAACTAACAAATATGGATGTAAAACAATGTAAAAAAAAATGATATTCATCTTAGAAATCAAGTGTGACTTTAGAAGTCAAACGAGTCAACAACAAAATAATATTTGTAGATTTGCTGTTACAAACAAAATAAGAGAATAAATATTTTCACATCTGGAAAGGCATTTTTTTTTGTGAGTGGCATTCGCTAGCTGTGGAGCTTAACATAGAAATAAGAGCAGTGCCAAAACATTGCAAAGTAACTCCTAACTTCAGTTAGCATTGAGTATCTTTCCATACACAGAGTTCAGTCAGTCAAATCTGAATGAGCTGTCTCTTTCAATCATGACTGCACTTGGAGAATCTGTTTGAAGCAGAATACAAAACAAGTACAACATAGAAAAACAACACTGTCCTTTCTTTTATATAAAAGGATGGAAACAAAGACATTCCACATTTAACACATTTCAAGTTCAAAGCCCCTCCTGGCCTGAAGTCCTCGCCAGTAGAAAAGGAATATATCTGAAGAAGAATATCTCTGAAGTGGTGTATTCAACACTGCATCATAGCTTATATTCTACACTTAGCTTCTCTAAGAGGCGTTAGCAATATAACCAGCCAGTGATATATATTACAGGGTAGCGTTCTTTACAAAAATGTGTCAAATGCATACCGTAGCCACATATATTGGTATGCTAATATATGTGAATGTGGAAACATATATTTTCAAGGAGAATGGCCTATATGCACAGGAGCAGCTCGGATATCAGTTCAGTTTAGTTCATTGGGCCCCTGTGTGAAGCAGAATTGGAAGAGAAAAGGGGCTTGTGCCAGTGCCAGGCAGGGTGCGTACACTTCTCCACTTCTCCTCAGGTCCTGCCCGTCAATGGGCAGAGTCAGAGTCACTAGAGTCCAGGCTTTGCTGTGTGGCCGTGGCCGTGGGCGTGCGTCGACCAGTCGTCGGACAGTAGAGCGCCTGCGTGCTCCGGCGAAGGTTCTCCAGGGACTGCAGGAAAGAACGGCGTGCCCTCTCCTCTTCCAGGGGCGAGGCGCCCTCCTCCTCCACCTCGGTGATCTCGGCGAAGGTGACGGGCTGGGTCTTGAAGCGGGCCTCGCGGGCCCGGCGGGGGCGGCTCTTGCCACGGGCGTGCCCCTTGGGGACGGGGAGCTGCTGGGGGAACTCCTCCATGGTCGAGGAGAGAAGATGGGCAGGTAGCATGTGGTGGAAGCCCTGGGTCTCCATGGGCATCTGACGGACAGCAGCCATGTGTGGAACACTGGGTGTGAAAGCAGGTGGAAAAAGCAGTTGTTTTGCTCCTTCGTATGCTATTGTCCCACAGTTCTCTCTCTCTCGCTCTCTCTCTCTCTCTCTCTTTAGTGCCTCCTCTATTGTCAGATGCTCTTTCTCAGGAAAGACAGTGAAGCAAAGTTCTCTTAACCATACCAAAATCTCCCAAAGTCCTGGATGATGAAACTCTGTGTTTGTACCAAAGAGCTGCTGTATCAGATGTCACCTCTTTTGTTCCAATTCTCTAATCTTTGAGTCCTTGTCAGTACTGCAGAGCCTGTGCGAGCGGAGGTTGCTACATATGTCCACTCGTGCTGTAAGCTGTTCCTCCTTCTTGTTGTTTCTCTATGTCGCTGTATCTGCCTCAGTCCAGCGAGTGCTACTGACACAGACAGCTCCGGCACCGGCTTTTATAGCGTCATCTCACTACCCACTCAACTTTACTACTCCACCCCCTTCCCTCTTGGGCTCAGTCGTCACTAGTTAACACAGCCGCAATGCCATAAACCTGCCTATTTCTACAATTTCTCTTCTTAAAATCAGATTTTTAAACCTAACCTTAGCCCTTACCTTAACCGCTCTGCTAACCTTATGCCTAACTTTAACCTTAAATGAAGACCAAAAAGAAAATGTTTGTTTTCAATAATTTTTACGATAGAACACATTTTGACTTTGTGGCTGTATTATCTAGTGGAAACCCTCTATCTCTATGTGCCAAAATCAAATCGCTCCTTCTCAGTCATCGTTCCAGCTTCCATAGCAGTTGCCCAGAGTCAGTCTCCCTAAATAGACAGAGATGAAGTGAGAGAGGAGTAAGAGAAAGAGGGGTGTGCCGTGTGGTAGAGAGCGAGAGAGAGAAAGAGAGAGAGCGGGATGGGTGGGTGGAGAGTGGGAACGAATGAGAGTAAAGGGGAGACTGAAATAAACCAAAAGATTTAGAGGTTAAGGGTCCTAGAGGGGCATGAGCTGTTACTCTTCCAAATTGTTGGGGGAAACATGTAGCTAGTTACCTGTGCTTATATGTATGCTAACAAGCAAAGATAAACAGTGGCATTAAAGGGCAACTGTACTTCCTGATTTGGCCTCATTATAGATTTGGTTCATGAAGAAATGCTAGCGGCCATGACTGAGTTGGTTTTGGGAAGTGTTTTGATGTGTGTGTCTCTTGTGTGTGTTCGCAGGTGGGAAGAGTTACACAAATTATTTAGCCAATTAGGTTCAGCCGGCTGGTGTGCGACCGTGGCAAAATTGGTTTGATTTTGGACAGTCTATCTCTGGATTTACCGCGCTTTGCGATTGGGTCGCGTTCAGCTGCACTCCAAATTGATGATTACATGTGGGCACGTGGGCAGGATTGAAACAAACCCAACCTTCATTTACGTTGTGATGCAGTCAAGACCACAAAACTCAGTTTTGGACGAGACTGATAAACAAATTATAAATGATCCTATTTACACTTGTTTTGGTCCATTTTGACTGTAGAATCAATGTTCCTGACTCATATCAATGCCACTTAGGCTGTTTTCTAAATGGGAAGTTAAGATTTTAGAGGCAGTTGCTCTTTAATAAGTTATGCGGTCCCCACATAAATACATACACGCATGCAGAGAACAGATTAAGTACATGCAGGAGGATGCCAAGGATTTCAGAGCATGTGTCAGACCATTTAACCATAGAGATCCTATCAAAATCATTTTCTATAATTCTCTATGCTTTTACCATTGACTACATAATTTCGACAATGTATAGAAAAACTGTACCATCAAAGATTGTAAAGACACACACACCTAACATAAAGATACACATTTACTGAATGTACATTCTGGACATTCATACCAGGAAATCACAGCTAGCTAGCTGCTATCCGTGTGACTATCGGCTTTCGTCGATTCCGGAGCAAACATCAATTATTCCGGAGCTAGCCAGCTGAAGAGTTCCATCAATCACTCCTGGGCTACAATCACCTATCCGGACCCGTTTCACTGCCTACGCGGAGCCCCACCGGGCCTTCACAACTGGACTGACGACGTTATCTATCCGAAGGAGTTATCCGGCTGGCTCCTCCGTCGCGACGTTACCTGAACGCCCATCTGCGGCCCGCTAACCGTTAGCTGTCTTATCGGCTGCTATCTGAATAGACAATCGGACAATTTATTTATTTATTTTT
Organism: Oncorhynchus tshawytscha; assembly: GCF_018296145.1. Lineage (NCBI taxonomy): Eukaryota > Metazoa > Chordata > Actinopteri > Salmoniformes > Salmonidae > Oncorhynchus > Oncorhynchus tshawytscha. The sequence goes on along the minus strand of NC_056447.1, from coordinate 5,325,208 downwards.
ATTATTATTTTTCTTCTTGGGCCTCTATAACTATATCTATAGTTTTTTTGTTGTTGTTGTGTGATTTGGATTAATCCCCTCTACCACACGGAACCCCACTAATCTACTGACGGAACACAAGAGGTGGCTAACAACAGACCTCCATCCTATGCTAGCTTGCTACCGATGGCCTGGCTAGCTGTCTAAATCGCCGTGACCCCCAACCAACCTCTCTACTCACTCGACTAAGCATGCCTCTCCTTAATGTCAATATGCCTTGTCCATTGCTGTTCTGGTTAGTGTTTATTGGCTTATTTCACTGTAGAGCCTCTAGTCCTGCTCACTATACCTTATCCAACCTATTAGTTCCACCACCCACACATGCAATGACATCTCCTGGTTTCAATGATGCTTCTAGAGACAATATCTCTCTCTTCATCACTCAATACCTAGGTTTACCTCCACTGTATTCACATCCTACCATACCTTTGTCTGTACATTATACCTTGATGCTATTTTATCGCCCCCAGAAACCTCCTTTTACTCTCTGTTCCAGACGTTCTAGACGACCAATTCTTATTGCTTTTTGCCGTACCCTTATTCTATTCCTCCTCTGTTCCTCTGGCAATGTAGAGGTGAATCCAGGCCCTGCAGTGCCTAGCTCCACTCCTATTCCCCAGGCGCTCTCTTTTGACGACTTCTGTAACTGTAATAGCCTTGGTTTCATGCATGTTAACATTAGAAGCCTCCTCCCTAAGTTTGTTCTATTCACTGCTTTAGCACACTCTGCCAACCCAGATGTTCTAGCTGTGTCTGAATCCTGGCTTAGGAAGACCACCAAAAAATTCTGAAATTTTAATCCCAAACTACAACATTTTCAGACAAGATAGAACTGCCAAAGGGGGCGGTGTTGCAATCTACTGCAAAGATAGCCTGCAGAGTTCTGTCCTACTATCCAGGTCTGTACCCAAACAATTTGAACTTCTACTTTTAAAAATCCACCTCTCTAAAAACAAGTCTCTCACCGTTGCCGCCTGCTATAGACCACCCTCTGCCCCCAGCTGTGCTCTGGACACCATATGTGAACTGATTGCCCCCCATCTATCTTCAGAGCTCGTGCTGCTAGGCGACCTAAACTGGAACATGCTTAACACCCCAGCCATCCTACAATCTAAACTTGATGCCCTCAATCTCACACAAATTATCAATGAACCTACCAGGTACCTCCCCAAAGCTTTAAACACGGGCACCCTCATAGATATCATCCTAACCAACTTGCCCTCTAAATACACCTCTGCTGTCTTCAACCAAGATCTCAGCGATCACTGCCTCATTGCCTGCATCCGTAACGTGTCAGCGGTCAAACGACCTCCACTCATCACTGTCAAACGCTCCCTGAAACACTTCAGCGAGCAGACCTTTCTAATCAACCTGGCCGGGGTATCCTGGAAGGATATTGATCTCATCCCGTCAGTAGAGGATGCCTGGATTTTTTTTTTTTAAATGCCTTCCTAACCATCCTAACCATCTTAAATAAACATGCCCCATTCAAGAAATTTAGAACCAGGAACAGATATAGCCCTTGGTTCTCCCCAGACCTGACTACCCTTAACCAACACAAAAACATCCTATGGCGTTCTGCATTAGTATCGAACAGCCCCCGTGATATGCAGCTGTTCAGGGAAGCTAGAAACCATTATACACAGGCAGTTAGAAAAGCCAAGGCTAGCTTTTTCAAGCAGAAATTTGCTTCCTGCAACACTAACTCAAAAAGGGTTCTGGGACACTGTAAAGTCCATGGAGAATAAGAACACCTCCTCCCAGCTGCCCACTGCACTGAAGATAGGAAACACTGTCACCACTGATAAATCCACCATAATTGAGAATTTCAATAAGCATTTTTCTACGGCTGGCCATGCTTTCCACCTGGCTACTCCTACCCCGGTCAACAGCACTGCACCCCCCACAGCAACTCGCCCAAGCCTTCCCCATTTCTCCTTCTCCCAAATCCGTTCAGCTGATGTTCTGAAAGAGCTGCAAAATCTGGACCCCTACAAATCAGACGGGCTAGACAATCTGGACCCTTTCTTTCTAAAATTATCTGCCGAAATTGTTGCCACCCCTATTACTAGCCTGTTCAACCTCTTTCGTGTCGTCTGAGATTCCCAAAGATTGGAAAGCAGCTCCGGTCATCCCCCTCTTCAAAGGGGGGACACTCTTGACCCAAACTGCTACAGACCTATATCTATCCTACCATGCCTTTCTAGGGTCTTCGAAAGCCAAGTCAACAAACAGATTACCGACCATTTCAAATCTCACCATACCTTCTCTGCTATGCAATCTGGTTTCAGAGCTGGTCATGGGTGCACCTCAGCCATGCTCAAGGTCCTAAACGATATCTTAACCGCCATCGATAAGAAACATTACTGTGCAGCCGTATTCATTGATCTGGCCAAGGCTTTCGACTCTGTCAATCACCACATCCTCATCGGCAGACTCAACAGCCTTGGTTTCTCAAATGATTACCTCGCCTGGTTCACCAACTACTTCTCTGATAGAGTTCAGTGTGTCAAATCGGAGGGTCTGCTGTCCGGACCTCTGGCAGTCTCTATGGGGGTGCCACAGGGTCCAATTCTTGGCTCTGACTTAGAATACGTGGACAACTACAAATACTTAGCTGTCTGGTTAGACTGTAAACTCTCCTTTCAGACCCATATCAAACATCTCCAATCCAAAGTTAAATCTAGAATTGGCTTCCTATTTCACAACAAAGCATCCTTCACTCATGCTGCCAAACATACCCTTGTAAAACTGACCATCCTACCAATCCTCGACTTTGGCGATGTCATTTCCAAATAGCCTCCAATACCCTACTCAACAAATTGGATGCAGTCTATCACAGTGCAATATACTAGCCCCATATACTACCCACCATTGCGACCTGTACGCTCTCATTGGCTGGCCCTCGCTTCATACTCGTCGCCAAACCCACTGGCTCCATGTCATCTACAAGACCCTGCTAGGTAAAGTCCCCCCTTATCTCAGCTCGCTGGTCACCATAGCATCTCCCACCTGTAGCACACGCTCCAGCAGGTATATCTCTCTAGTCACCCCCAAAACCAATTCTTTCTTTGGCCGCCTCTCCTTCCAGTTCTCTGCTGCCAATGACTGGAACGAACTACAAAAATGTCTGAAACTGGAAACACTTATCTCCCTCACTAGCTTTAAGCACCAACTGTCAGAGCAGCTCACAGATTACTGCACCTGTACATAGCCCACCTATAATTTAGCCCAAACAACTACCTCTTTCCCTACTGTATTTAATTTATTTATTTATTTTGCTCCTTTGCACCCCATTATTTTTATTTCTACTTTGCACATTCTTCCATTGCAAATCTACCATTCCAGTGTTTTACTTGCTACATTATATTTACTTTGCCACCATGGCCTTTTTTTTGCCTTTACCTCCCTTATCTCACCTCATTTGCTCACATCGTATATAGACTTGTTTATACTGTATTATTGATTGTATGTTTGTTTACTCCATGTGTAACTCTGTGTCGTTGTATGTGTCGAACTGCTTTGCTTTATCTTGGCCAGGTCGCAATTGTAAATGAGAACTTGTTCTCAACTTGCCTACCTAGTTAAATAAAGGTGAAATAAATAAATAAAAACATACAGTATATGGATGTATGGGGTTTGTGCCCATCCACATGTAACTGCCAAAAGAAAGGAAACACCAACATAAAGTATCTTAATGGGGCATTGGGCCTCCACAACCCGGCAGAACAGCTTCAATGCGCCTTGGCATAGATTCTACAAGTGTCTGGAACTCTTGTAGGCAACATTCTTTGACCTCAAATTCCATAATTTGGTGTTTTGTTGAGGGTAGTGGAAAACGACGCTCAAGAATCTCCCATATGTGTTCAATTGGTTTGTTATCTGGTGATTGAGACGAAATGAGGCTGTTCTGATGGCAAAAGGGGTTGCAACACAATATTAGGAAGGTGGTCCTAATGTTTTGTACACTCAGTTTACGATAACCTCCCCCCCCAAAAAAGAGTAGCTGTTTGATGTTTTTCACACCTGTATATGTCTTGTATAGAAGTCTATGCAATAGAATGTTTGGAGGCTGATAACGGAATGTTGAGACAAGTTGGAATGTTCACATGGTCATTGAACATGACTGTTACATTCTATTGAGTGGATCTCATCTTTAAAAAAAAAATTGTATTTAGTACTGACCAAAAATATTTCACCTTTACTGAACCAGGTAGACCAGTTGAGAACAAGTTCTCATTTACAACTGCGACCTGGCCAAGATAAAGCAAAGCAGTGCGACACAAACAACAACACAGAGTTACACATGGAATAAACAAACACATAGTCAATAACGCAATAGAAAAAAGTATATATACAGTGTGTGCAAATGGTGTGAGGGGGTAAGACAATAAATAGGCCATAGTAGCGAAATAATTACAATTTGGAAAATTAACACTGGAGTGATAGATGTGCAGATGATGATGTGCAAGTTGAAATACTGGTGTGCAAAAGAGCAAAAAGGTAAATAAAAAAAAAAGGGGATGAGTTAGATTGTATGGGCTGTTTACAGATGGGCTGTGTACAGCTGCAGCCATCGGTTAGCTGCTCAGATAGCTGATGTTTAAAGTTAGTGAGGGAAATATAAGTCTCCAGCTTCAGCAATTTTTTCCAGCAATTCGTTCCAGTCATTGGCAGGAGAAATCTGGAAGGAAAGGCGGCCAAAGGAGGTGTTGGTTTTAGGGATAACCAGTGAGATATACCTGCTGGAGAGCGTGCTACGGGTGCGTGTTGTTATCGTGACCAGTGAGCTGAGAGAAGCCGGAGCTTTACCTAGCAAAGACTTATTGATGACCTGGAGCCAGGGGGTCTGGCGACGAATATGTAGCGAGGGCCAGCCAACGAGAGCATACCCGCAGTGGTGGGTGGTATATGGGGCTTTGGTGACAAAACGGATGGCATTGTGATAGACTGCATCCAGTTTGCTGAGTGGAGTGTTGGGGGCTATTTTGTAAATGACATCGCCGAAGTCGAGGATCGGTAGGATAGTCAGTTTTACGAGGGTATGTTTGGCAGCGTGAGTGAAGGAGGCTTTGTTGCGAAATAGGAAGCCGATTCTAGATTTAATTTTGGATTGGAGATGTTTATGAGTCTGGAAGGAGAGTTTACAGTCTAGCCAGACACCTAGGTATTTGTAGTTGTCCACATATTCTAAGTCAGAACCGTCCAGAGTATGATGCTAGTTGGGCGGGTGGGTGCGGGCAGCGATCGTTTGAAGAGCATGCATTTAGTTTTACTGGCATTTAAGAGCAGTTGGAGGCCACGGAAGGAGTGTTGTATGGCATTGAAGCTCATTTGAAGGTTGGGTAACACAGTGTCCAAAGAAGGGCCAGATGTATACAGAATGGTGTCGTCTGCGTAGAGTTGGATCAGGGAATCACCCGCTGCAAGAGCGACATCGTTGATGTATGCAGAGAAAAGAGTTGGCCCGAGAATTAAACCCTGTGGCACCCCTATGGGGCAGCTGGGAGGAGGTGCTTTTGTTCTCCATGGACTTTACAGTGTCCCAAAACATTTTGTTGTTAGAGCAACATGATGCAAATTTCTGTTTGAAAAAACTAGCCTTTGCTTTCCTGACTGACTGTGGGTATTGGTTCCGGACTTCCCTGAAAAGTTGCATATCGCAGGGACTATTCGATGCTAGTGCAGTCCGCCACAGGATGTTTTTGTGCTGGTCGAGTGCAGTCAGGTCTGGAGTGAACCAAGGGCTTAGTTCTACATTTTTTGAAAGGGGCATGCTTATTTAAGATGGTGAGGAAATTACTTTTAAAGAACAACCAGGCATCCTCTACTATCCTCCTATCCTCTACTGACGGGTGAGGTCATTATCCTTCCAGGATAGCTGGGCCAGCCTTCTAAGTGATATCGTGGTGAACAGGCAGTGGCTCGAGTGGTTGTCCTTGATGATCTTTTTGGCCTTCCTGTGACATCGGGTGCTGTAGGTGTCCTGAATTGCAGGTAGTTTGCCCCCGGTGATGCATTATGCAGACCGCACCACCCTCTGGACAGCCCTGCAGTCATGGGCAGTGCAGTGGCGGTGATACAGCCCGACACGATGCTCTCAATTGTGCATCTGTAAAAGCTTGTGAGGGTTTTAGGTGACAAGACAAATTTATTCAGCCTCCTGAGGTTGAAGCGGCGCTGTTGCGCCTTCTTTACCACACTGTTTGTGTGGGTGAACCTTTTCAGTTTGCACGTGGTGTGTACGCCAAGGAACTTGAAACTTTCCACCAAAACACAAAAATGTAGGTACTGCAAACACAAATGATCTATAAAAAGGAACATTGGTGATTATAAGTTATTCTGTCCCTGACCATCAATATTCTTTAAATTATTCTCTCTAACCTTCAACCATACACGCTATTGAATTACATTTTTAGGCATTAGTTCAGTGGCTGGTTGACAAATTTAGTTGAAATTATGCAATTAGTGATTAGAAAAAAATGCGGCCTTTTTAGCAATTGGACCTTCGACAACCCTCAGCAGCCACTAACCAATACATATTTCAGTAGGCCCTATACTACAATATGTATTTTTCTACATGTAGACTATCTATAAAGGCTGTAAACCTAAGGCTTTAATACTTCACCAATCACCAGCTATATAAGTTGATACCCTCATCAGGTGGTTTGTTAGAATGTTATGTTGGAATGCAATGTATGACAGATTTCAAGATATACATTTTATATTAAACAATATGGTTTAATATTATCATTCTAATCATTACAAACCAGTAAAATATCCCTTAAGGGATATTATAGATGTAAGTCACAACTGTAACTCAGCCACTCTGGAACATTCTCTTGGTAAACAACTCCAGCGTGGATTTGGCCTTGTGTTTTAGTTTATTGTCCTGCTGAAAGGTGAATTCATCTCCCAGTGTCTGGTGGAAAGCAGACTGAATCAGGTTTTCCTCTAGGATTTTGGATGTGCTTAGCTCCATTCCATTTTTTTTAATCCTTAACGATTACAAGCATACCCATAACATGATGCAGCCACCGCTATGCTTGAAAATATGGAGACTGAAAGCAGACGAAATTTTGTTATTGAAAATAAAATGTAGAAATGAAGGATACAAATGACCCAACATCAACATTTTTGGGAGCAACTAATATTTTACAAAGATGATATATTTTGCAAACCTGGCTAATTCGGTTATGTTATCTGCACAACTATAAAAAAAAAAGTTATCGTTAGGCATATTCCACCTATTATTGAAAGAAATATCCTAGCCTCATACGAACCATCCTGATCTCGCAAGTTCACATTCTGTTTCCCTAAACAGAATGTGTGCTCGCGAGATCAGGATGGTTCGTACGAGACTACTAAATCCAATTAAAAGCTGGTTGCCCTATGGTTAAATCATCAATAACTAGGCATCATTGTTTAGACTTTTCCTAGCTTTATTTCAAGTTTGGTGCACTCATTATGGATGGGTAAGCTGTATCTCTTTGCTGGACATAATGCATTCCAATGAGATATCATAGGGTCAATGTACAGGGCAGGTTTCATGTCACATTTCTTGACGTTAACACAATTTATAGAATCATATTGTGTATAATTTTTAGCAACATGCATCAGTGAATGATTCTAGAATATGTTCAGTGTTTTAATGCAATATATTTGAAATGGCTCCAAGATCAAGCAATTCGCACAGCATTCTGCATATTTTACCAGCATTCTGGTAATATTTAGCTAAATACATATAATTGACATACGTGGGCCATCATTTTGATGTGTCCTCATTGTAACACACATTTTAAGCCATTATTGGTCTTATTACACCAATTATTTATTCAGCTATGGACATGCAAAATCATTGCAGTAACTCCACATTAAAGTGAATGGCGACCATCTTGAAAATATATAGCTAAAAAAACATTCTCAATGGGTCTACTTGTTCTGGGAAATGTAGTACAGTTATCATCTAGGGTACCATAAAGCACATCCCAACACTCAATATACCCCAAAATGCGTACATGTATGACATTTGACCCCCCAAGGTGGGCCCATAGAGAAGTCATTGCCATTTCAATTGTTTCATACCTTAATTTGTGTTGTATTATGAAGTTAATTACATATCAATTACCTTCATTTGAGAAGACTGTTCTCAGAAAATAAAACATGATATTTAACACCCTCAATCTCGTTGGCTCAACGAACCGCATAGGGTCATAACATATAATGCAGTGATAACCACATTCAGCTGCCTCCGATGATGTTATCATACCAAAATATAACCCACAGAACATGGACCTCAATAAAAATAAACACAATGAGACCACCACTCCAAAACGGACAAATATGTGAAATTTGGCCCTCCGACCCATGGATTAATAGGAATGGGCAGGGTCAGGGACGTCCCTAGGCCCTAGCTGGAAATGTCATTGTTGGCATGGCAACGCAGAGCCAAACACAAGGAGTCCACCAGGCAACCGCCAAATACATTTAAACTCTGTTTTTCAACATTCCTGACATTTAATCCAAGTAAATACTCCCTGTTTTAGGTCAGTTAAGATCACTTTATTTTAAGAATGTGAAATGTCAGAATAATAGTAGATAATAATAATAATTTATTTCAGCTTTTATTTCCTTCATCACATTCCTAGTGGGTCAGAAGTTTACATACACTCAATTAGTATTTGGTAGCATTGCCTTTAAATTGTTGAACTTCGGTCAAACGTTTTGGGTAACCTTCCACAGTAAGTTTGGGGAATTTTGGCTCATTCCTCCTGACAGAGCTGGTGTAACTGAGTCAGGTTTGTATTCCTCCTTGCTCCCACACACTTTTTCAGTTCTGCCCACAATTCTTTTATAGGATTGAGATCAGGGCTTTGTGATGGCCACTCCAATACCTAGACTTTGTTGTCCTTAAGCCTTTTTTCCACAACTTTGGTAGTATGCTTGGGGTCATTGTCCATTTTGAAGACCCATTTGCGACCAAGCTTCAACTTCCTATTTATTTTTTCTCTTCCTGGTTTAGGAGCAGTGGCTTCTTCCATGCTGAGCAGCCTTTCAGGTTATGTCGATATCGTACTTGTTTTACTGTGATAAAGATACTTTTGTACCTGTTTACTCCAGTATCTTCACAAGGTCCTTTGCTGTTGTTCTGGGATTGATTTGCACTTTTCGCACCAAAATACGTTCATCTCGATGAGACAGAACGCTTCTCCTTCCTGAGCGGTATGGCGGCTGCGTGGTCCCATGGTGTTTATACTTGCGTACTATTGTTTGTACAGATGAACGTAGTACCTTCAGGCGTTTGGAAATTGCTCCCAAGGATAAACCACACTTGTGGAGGTCTCCAATTCTTTTTTCGGAGGCTGATTTATTTTGATTTTCCCATGATGTCAAGCAAAGAGACACTGATTTTGAAGGTAGGCCTTGAAATACATCCACAGGTACACCTCCAATTGACTCCAATGACGTCAATTAGCTGATCAGAAGCTTCTAAAGCCATGACAATTTTCTGGAATTTTCCAAGCTGTTTAAAGGCACAGTCAACTTAGTGTATGTAAACATCTGACCCACTGGAATTGTGATACAGTGAATTATAAGTGAAATAGTCTGTCTGTAAACAATTGTTGGAAAAATTACTTGTGTCATGCACAAAGTAGATGTCCTAACCAGATTTGCCAAAACTATAGTTTGTTAAGAAGAAATTTGTGGAGTGGTTGAAAAATGAGTTTTAATGACTCCAACCTAAGTGATTGTAAACTTCCGACTTCAACTGTATTTGCATAGCTGTTGTCATCCCCTTCAGTATCTTCATCTTGACTGTAATGCATAGCGATAATAACAAAAGTGATCTAATGTGTCTGTGGATTCGATACTTGCTATCCGGGACGTCCCTAACCCATTGAAGTTTACATTTTAAAATGGTTAAGGTAAGGGTTAGGTAAGGGCTTATGGTTAGGAGTTAGGGTATGGACGTCCCAACGATCTTGGATAGCAATAACCCTGTGGATTGAGGCACATCATCTCTGAGGCAAGTTTGTCAGTGCTGCAACAACATTGACCCTTATGGACAGTACATTTACGGCTTTGATGTCATCCTAGGGTTATGGCAATGACGGCAGGTTCTAAAATGGTTTCATCGTGTACTGTATTAGGATGAGACCTCAGGAGAATTGGAAGGAGACTGGGTTGCCGTATACCAATACCCTTCACTTAAACACACATCAGGGGCATATGTCGATGTAAAGTCGTAAATACACTCTACACCTCTCAGCTCTATTTTTGGTAACTCAGCAGTAAGGTCATTCCTTCAGGCCACCAGTTGCCATTCAAGTGATATCACACTCACATGACATTCTTGTTTGGCGGCAAGACCATGTGTGTGCACTTGCGTTTGTGTGTGCATCTGTGTGCGTTTGTGTGTGCATCTGTGTGTGTGTGTGTGTGTGTGTGTGTGTGTGTGTGTGCGCGCAACTGCTTATGATTTACTACTTTTGTATCCACCCATGCTCCTAGACGAATGAGCAGTTTCCACAGTGTTGGCCCAGAGACAGGCTCGTTGTTGTGAAAGACGTGAATGTGCCCTCTGTGGCACATTGGTTTTCCTATGATGATCTGGCACATGGGGCATGTAGATGAGGTTTTTTAACGGGGCTGTAAAAACAAGTAGAACGAACGAGAGGAGTCTCGGACTGCTCAATTCTATCTTGAACACAGTTCTGGTTGCGTACACTCGTAGACAAAAGGGTTCTTAGAATGTCACCATAGGAGAACCCTTTTTTGATTCCAGGTAGAACCCTCTGTGTAAAGGATTCTACCTGGAACCAAAAAGGATTCTTCCAAGGGTTCTCCTATGGGGAGAGCTGAAGAACCCTTTTAGGTTTCTAGATAGCGCCTTCTTATCTAAGAGCGTAGCTATGAAACCTCATTAAAGACGACAAGGTCGTCGGGGCGGATGGAAAACAAATGTCTGTGTTTTAATTCATGGGTAGGCTTGCCTTTCACTTTCCACTGGGTAGATTAAGTAATGCCAGATGGTTGAAGTACAGCGGTCTATGGGGGAGCAGTGTCACACGGCTCAATAGAGGCAATCCTCAGAGCGGAGGGACTGCAGAGAGGGAGAGGATTGTTTTTCACTCGTTATGTCACGCCAAGGCCGGAGGACAGAGGAGGCTTGTCAATCTGTCTGCGTGTCATAGTAATATGTAAGCTACAGTATACAAAAGAGGTCCTTGCTGTATGATAAAAATGTCATGAGCAAATGGTTGCGGAGACGTTAACCTAACGTTGTCAAACTCATGTCAAAAAAGGGAAAGGGCATGCTCAATTATACACTTCACAACACATCAGTTATCTGCACAAAGATCCAACACTTCTACCCTGAGCCTGTCAAGGTTGTGCTGGCCTTTGAAATGAGCTCCAGACCAAAAGCACACATGTGCATGTGTTCAAACTGCATCAACAAACGTCTCCATGGCTCCTCACGGCTCCTTGGCTCCAACCAACCTCTAAGGGGCTCCACCCTCTCTTCATCCTCCTCCTCTCCTCTACTTTCCAACACTTCCGAGTAGAATGTATGACCCACTCTTCGATTTTTTAAATGTAACCTTTATTTAACTAGGCAAGCCACTCTCTGGACCAGGGCCGGCTGCTAGGTCCCCCCCCCGACCCCCTCTCCCTCTCTTCTTACTCTATTGAGAATAAGAATAGTAGATTACACCAGGTGTCATTTCAGAATTTGACTGTGCATCAGCAGTTTTTCTCTCGTTATGATTGTCACGGACAGTCACTCAATTAGCCATGTCAGCTAGCACATTTTTGGGTTGGTAGTCTAGCCAGCCATCTAAGCTATGGCCGAATACCATTCAGGCACGCATACCATTCAGGGGCCTCCATTTATTTTGCTAGTCATTCTCACTCAGATATAAAATTAGCATGGCATAAGTTATGGAAAAGATGTGTAGACCTGTAGGAAATTAGCTTTAAAACTGTAAAAATGTCTCTCCACTCCATGGCAAATGGGTAGAATTTCAGGGAATTTGCTGTAAAACTGAGAAAAAACATGTGTCTTTGCACCACGGCAAAATTAGTAGAATTGAATTACATGTGTTGAAAATGTGCTACCGTTTCTCTCCACCCCATGGCCAAATTTGTAGAATTGCTGAAAATGACCTTTAAAAAGGCAACATGTTCTCTATGCAACAGTGGCAAATTGTATATAATTGCAGGAAATTCACTTCAAAAGTATAAATGCTCTCTCCGCCATCAAGTGAGGGGGGCCACCAAAAGGCCCTGCTCTGGAACAATCCCAATTGTTAGCCCAGGACCCATGCTAGTAGATACCCATAGACTTCCAGTCATTGCGCCAATGCTAGTTAGCATTGTCACGAGAAACTACCTCTAACTTCCTTCATACTGGACACAGAGACATAAAAATTGTATCCACGAGTTCATCTGACTCTCAGAAAGTAGAGAAAGGGCCTCATTGTCAAAATCCCAAAGTATTCCTTTAATGGCACATAGACCTAAAACAAAAATGGGTGTAAAGTGAATGCAACAGTACGGTGGAAACTCCACCTAGTCTACCACGTGGCAGAGGGTTTTCTACCTATTTCCTTTGTAATCTATGAAAGGACAAGTGTCGATGGTCAAGGTCGATGGACAGGGTCGATTGGACAGGGTCGATTCAGTTCACACACCATTTAGCAATGTCCTCTTTTCAATATGTGAGCGATTCTCTTTCCTGTGTGTGATTTGGCATTCTCACGGTCTCTATCTCTGTGTGGCCAACTTTAAGGAATTGTAACGTAATTATCGTGTGCTGTCACCTGATAAATATTGAATTCAAATTCATGTCAGAGAAACAGGGTGGCAACTTCCCAGAAAAGCCACTTGGATGATTTCCGGATTCAAGAAGGAATAAACCGGAAATCTGCAATCCTGTAAAACCTTGAGGAAAGTTTCTCTCAGAAGTTACATTTATACTTGGTTTCCTCTATGGTAGTCACTCCTCTTTCACTCCAGCTGCCAAACGAACCCTGATTTAGATGACCATCCTACCTCTGCTAGATTACGGAGATATAACTCATAGATCGGCAGGTAAGGGTGCTCTCGAGCGGCTAGATGTTCTTTACCATTCGGCCATGAGATTTGCCACCAATTCTCCTTATTGGACACATCACTGCACTCTATACTCCTCTGTAAACTGGTCACCTCTGTATACCTGTCGCAAGACCCACTGGTTGATGCTAATTTATAAAACCCTCTTAGGCCTCACTCCCCCCTATCTGAGATATCTACTGCAGCCCTCATCCTCCACATACAACACCCCTAATGCCAGTCACATTCTGTTAAAGCTCCCCAAAGCACACACATCCCTGGGTTGCTCCTCTTTTCAGTTCTCTGCAGCCGGGAACGGGCTGAAAAAAAAACTCAATCAAGGACACATTTACTGACTCTTGCTGCTTCGCGTGATGTATTGTTATCTCTACCTACTTGCCCTCTGACATTTTCAACATGTCCCTGATTGAGTCTGTAATACCAACATGTTTCAAGCAGACCACCTTAGCCTCTGTGCCCAAGAACACTAAGGCATCCTGCCTAAATGACTACAGACCTGTAGCACTCACATCCGTAGCCATGAAGTGCTTTGAAAGGCTGGTAATGGCTCACATCAAAACCATTATCCCAGAAACCCTAGACCCACTCCAATTTGCATACCGCCCAAACAGATCCACAGATGATGCAATCTCTATTGCACTCCATACTGCCCTTTCGCACCTGTACAAAAGCAACACCTACGTGAGAATGCTATTCATTGACTACAGCTCAGCGTTCAAAACCATAGTACCCTCAAAGCTCATCACTAAGCTAAATACCCTGGGACTAAACACCTCCCTCTGCAACTGGATCCTGGACTTCCTGACAGGCCACCCCCAGGTGGTGAGGGTAGGTAGCAATACATCTGCCACGCTGATCCTCAACACTGGAGCTCCTCAGGGGTGCGTGCTCAGTACCCTCCTGTAGTCCCTGTTCACCCACGACTGCGTGGCCAGGTACGACTCCAACACCATCATTAATTTTGCAAATGACACAACAGCGGTAGGCCTGATTACCGACAACGATGAGACAGCCTATAGGGAGGAGGTCACAGACCTGGCCAGGTGGTGCCAGAATAACAACTTATCCCTCAACGTAACCAAGACTAAGGAGATGATTGTGGACTAAAATAAAAAGGAGGACCGAGCCACGCCCCCATTCTCATCGACGGGGCTGTATTTGAGCAGGTTGAGAGTTTCAAGTCCCTTGGTGTCCACATCACCAACAAACTATCATGATCCAAACACACCAAGACAGTCGTGAAGAGGGCACGACAAAGCCTATTCCCCCTCAGGAAACTAAAAAGATTTGGCATTGGTTCTCAGATCCTCAAAAGGTTCTACAGCTGCAACATCGAGGGCATGGTTGCATCACCGCCTGGTACGGAAACTGCTCAGCCTCCGACCGCAAGGCACTACAGAGGGTAGTGCGTATGGCACAGAACATCACTTGGGCTAAGCTGCCTGCCATCCAGGACCTCTATACCAGGCGGTGTCAGAGGAAGGCCCTACCGCACGGCAAGCGGTACCGGAGCGCCAAGTCTAGGACCAAAAGGCTTCTCAACAGTTTTTACCCTCAAGCCATAAGACTCCTGAACAGGTAATCAAATGGATACCCGGACTATTTGCATTGTGTGACCCCCCCCAACAGCTTTTACGCTGCTGCTACTCTCGGTTGATCAAATATGCAGTCAGTTTAACTATACATTCATGTAAATACTACCTCAATTAGCCTGACTATTGGCACATTGGCTACCCGGACTATCTGCATTGTGTCCCGCCACCCACCAACCCCTCTTTTACGCTACTGCTACTCTCTGTTTATCATATATGCATAGTCACTTTAACCATATCTACATGTACATACTACCTCAAATCTGCCCGACTAACCGGTGCCTGTATATAGCCTCTCTACCGTATATAGCCTCTCTACCGTATGTAGCCTCTCTACCGTATGTAGCCCCTCTACCGTATGTAGCCTCTCTACCGTATGTAGCCTCTCTACCGTATGTAGCCTCTCTACCGTATGTAGCCTCTCTACCGTATGTAGCCCCTCTACCGTATGTAGCCTCTCTACCGTATGTAGCCTCTCTACCGTATGTAGCCTCTCTACCGTATGTAGCCTCGCTACTGTTATTTTTCACTGTTCAATTGTTCACCTTTTGCTTTTACTTAACAATTGCATTGTTGGTTAGTAAGTAAGCATTTCACTGTATTTGGCGCACGTGACAAATAAACTTTGATTTGTGCTGTTGTCTGTTCCATGTTGTGTTGCTACTGTGTTGCTGCCATGCTTTGTTGTTTTCTAAGGTCTCTCTTTCTGTAGTGTTGAGGTGTCTCTCTCGTCGTGATGCGTGTTTTGTCCTATATTTTTATTTTTAATCCCAGCCCCCGTCCCTGCAGGAGGCCTTTTGGTAGGCTGTCATAAATAAGAATTTGTTCTTTATTTTTCAAATAATAAAAAATGCATTTTGCAACTCCACAGAGAAATCCTATTAGATTGACGTATTCCCATTTTATCAAGAGGCACAGTCTTTTAAGAGGATCAGATGCAAATCCATCACCACAGATGCCGGATCAAGAATAAATTGGCTGTAAGGTCACTTGAGTGCATCGAAGTATGTTATTAGAACGATATCTGAAGGTATTTGCCCCAGCGTGGGAATGTCTCCCCGGCACGGAGCCCTTATCTATAAATAATCTTGTGGATCGCTGGTGTTTTCCAGGGTGAGTCTGATCTCTGAAGGAACTCTCCATAGATGGGCTATATTTTCTTACCCCCTCCCCATCATCCCGCCCCTTTACATGCATTCTACATGGAGCTCACACACGTCGTTTATATACACATACTCATAAGATCGAGGACACACGACCCCACACACAATGTATGCACTGTACACACACGCTCACATCTTGTGTACAAACACACTCCCTCTCTTTCTTTACTGTGGTGTTATACACACACACACACACACACACACACACACACACACACACACACACACACACATTATCCCTCCCTTTCTTGGTGCCCTGACATTTGCAGGGTTACGATGGCGATGGATGCTGTCAATACCGTGGATACACACTTAAAAAGAAATGGTTCTTTAGTTCCACATAAGGGTTATTTGGAATGTAACCATAGCGGAAGCCTTTTTGGTGTTATATAGAACCCCTTTTTGAACGTTCTATAAAGAACCATGCACATACGGGTCTAAAATGGAACCTTTATGGTGCTATAAAGAACCCTTTCCTACAAAAAGGCTTCCGATATGGCTACAACCGTTTTGATGCTGTATAGAACTCTTTTTAATGGTTCTTTATAGAACCTTTATGGAGAACGGTTATTCATAGAACCATTCTCAAATCACAAAAGGTTCCACAAAGAACTGTACAGGGTTATTTTCTCTGTTTAGCCATATGACATTGTTAAAACGGTGGTTGTTATTGACACGTTGAATCAGGTGCGTCAGCTCTGGAACAGCTGAGGGTCTTTGAGGACCACTGATTTACACAATTGTTCTCAATTGACACGAGGCCATCATTTTTAACATGTACTGGCATAACACAACAGATTTGATCAACTGGAATGACTCTCTCACTCTCGTTTGCACAAAAAGATCTGTGAGCAAACACTCAAATATTCTAGTGAGCCGCCACCCCTATATTTTTTAATTATCAACAAAAGAGGAAATAACTATTTCTGAACTCTAAAGAACCATCGAAGTGCTCAAAATGGTTATTTGGGTCAGTATGGTTCCACATAGAACCATCACCCTTCCCAAAGAACCCGATAGGAACCCATTTTTTTTTGTGTGTGTATATCGAGAGCTGCTGGGTCAGGAATGTGGCCTGTTCCTCACCTCGGACCAGACCTGTACTATTCTCACTCACACACACAGAAAATCAAATCAAAATCAACTGTATTTGTCACATACACATGTTTAGCAGATGTTATTGGGGGTGTAGCGAAATGATTGCGTTCCTAGCTCCAACAGTGCAGTAGTATCTAACGATTCACAACAATGCACACATCTAAAAGTGATAGAATGGAATTAAGAAATATATCAATTAGGACGAGCAATGTCGGATTGGCATTGACTGAATACAGTACAATACAGTATAAACAGTGCCTTCCAAAAATATTCAGACCCCTTGACTTTTTCAACATTTTGGTACGTTACAACATTATTCTAAAATTGATTCAATCGTTTTTTCCCCTCATCAATCTAAACACAATACCCCATAACGACAAAGCAAAAACAGAATTTTGGGCTTCAGGGCTCCTAACCGACCGTGCTATTGTGCTCGTTTTTCTTACGACTTATTTTGTACATAATGTTGCTGCTACCGTCACTTACGACCGAAAAGATCTTCTGGAAATAAGAAACACTCACCTTGAACTGGATGAATAATTTCTCTTTAATGAGTCAGATGAAAGGGATTAACTCCAGACACCCGAACAGGCCCTCATCAAAATCAAATCAAATGTATTTGTCACACACATGTTTAGCAGATGTTATTACGGGTGTATCGAAATGCTTGTGCTTCTAGCTCTGACAGTGCAGTAATATCTAACAAGTAATATCTAACAGTTTCACAATATATACCCCAAAATACACGTAAATCTATGTAAGGAATGGATTAAGAATATACACTACCGTTCAAAAGTTTGGGGTCACTTAGAAACTTCATTGTTTTTGAAAGACTGTCAGCTTCATTAAATAATACCCCCAAAACACCAGTCTCAATGTCAACAGTGACGACGAGACTCCGGGATGCTGGCCTTCTAGGCAGAGTTCCTCTGTCCGGTGTCTGTGCTCTTTTGCCCATCTTAATCTTTTGCTTTTTAATGGCCAGTCTGAGATATGGCTTTTTCTTTGCAACTCTACCTAGAAGGCCAGGATCCCGGAGTCGCCTCTTCACTGTTGACGTTGAGACTGGTGTTTTGCGGGTACTATTTAATGAAGCTGCCAGTTGAGGTCTTGTGAGGCATCTGTTTCTCAAACTAGACACTAATGTACTTGTCTTTTTGCTCAGTTGTGTATAGGGGGCCTCCCACTCCTCTTTCTATCCTGGTTAGAGACAGTTTGTGCTGTTCTGTGAAGGGAGTAGTACACAGCGTTGTACCAGATCTTCAGTTTCTTGGCAATTTCTCACATGGAATAGCCTTTTTCTCAGAACAAGAAATAGACTGACAAGTTTCAGAAGAAAGGGCTTTGTTTCTGGCCATTTTGAGCCTGTAATCGAACCCACAACTGCTGATGCTCCAGATACTCAACGAGTCTAAAGGCCAGTTTTATTGCTTCTTTTCAAAAGAACAGTTTTCAGCTGTGCTAACATAATTGCAAAAGGGTTTTCTAATGATCAATTAGCCTTTTTAAAATGATAAACTTGGATTAGCTGACAACGTGCCATTGGAACACAGGAGTGATGGTTGCTGATAATGGGCCTATGTATGTAGATACTCCATAAAAAATCTGACATTACCAGCTACAATAGTCTTTTACAACATTAGCAATGTCTACACTGTATTTCTGATCAATTTGATGTTATTTTAATGGACAAAAAAATAGCTTTTCTTTCAAAAACAAGGCAATTTCTAAGTGACCCCAAACTTTTGAACAGTAGTGTATACATACTGTATATGTCAGAGCGGCACTAAGATAGTGGCATAGTATAGAGTACAGAATATACACATATGTGATGCAATATTTACACACAATTAAAGTGACTAAGACACCGTAGAATAGTATAGAGTACAGTTTATACATATGAGATGAGTGTAGTGTAGTGGAGATAGTGTTTCATTTCCTTAAAGTGGCCAGTGATTCCTAATCTATGTCTATAGGCATCTGCCTCTGATGTGCTGGAGATGGCTGTTTAACAGTCAGTGGTGTAGTATAGAATAGAATACAGTATATAGATATGAAATGGGTGATGCAATATGTAAACACAATTTATAAGTGACTAAGACACCATAGAATAGTGTGGAGTGCAGTTTATACATATGAGATGAGTAATGCTAGATACGGAAACATTATTAAAGTGGCCTGTGATTCCTAATCTATGTCTATAGGCAGCCGCCACGGATGTGCTAGTGATTGCTGTTTAACAGTCTGATGGCCTTGAGATAAGCTGTTTTTCAGTCTCTCGGTCCCCAGCTTTGATGCACCTGTACGGACCTCGCCTTCTGGATGATAGCAGGGTGAACAGGCAGTGGCTCGGGTGGTTGATGTCCTTGATGATCTTTTTGGCCTTCTTATGGCATCGGGTGGTGTAGGTGTCCAGGAGGGCAGGAAGTTTGTCCCCGGTAATACATTGGGCAGACCGCACCACCCTCTGGAGAGCTTTGCGGGTGTGGGCGGTGCAGTTGCCATACCAGGAGGTGATACAGCCCGACAGGATGCTCTCAATTGTGCATCTTTAAAAGTTTGAGGGTTTTAGGTGTTAAGACAAATTTCTTGAGCCTCCTGAAGTTGATGAGGTGCTGTTGCGTCTTATTCACCATGCTGTCTATGTGGGTGGAGCATTTCAGTTTGTCAGTGATGTGTATGCCGAGGAACTTGAAGCTTTCCACCTTCTCCATTGCGGTCCCATCGATGTGAATAGGGGGGTGCTCCCTCTGCTGTTTCCTGAAGTCCACGACCACCTCCTTAGTTTTGTTGATGTTGATTGAGAGGTTATTTTACTGGCATCACACTCCCAGAGCCCTCACCTCCTCCCTGTAGGCTGTCTCATCATTGTTGGTAATCAAGCATACTACTGTTGTGTCGTCTGCAAACTTGATGATTGAGTTGGAAGCGTGCTTGTCCACGCAGTCATGGGTGAACAGGGAGTACAGGCGGGGGCTGACCACGCACCCTTGTGGGGCCCCAGTGTTGATGATCAGCAAAGAGGATGTGTTGTTTCCTACCTTCACCACCTGGGGGCGGCCCGTCAGGAAGTTCAGGACCCAGTTGCACAGGGCGGGGTTCAGACCCAGGGCCTCGAGCTTGATGATGAGCTTGGAGGGTACTATGGTGTTGAAGGCAGAGCTTTTGTCAATGAACAGGATTTTGAAGTAGGTATTCCTCTTGTCCAGATTGGATAGGGCAGTGTGATGGCGATTGCATCATCTGTGGATCTATTGGGGCGGTATGCAAATAGAAGTTGGTCTAGGGTGTCAGGTAAGGTGGAAGTGATATGATTCTTAACTAACCTCTCAAAATGTGCGATGACAGAAGTGAGTGCTACGGGGCGATATTCATTTAGTTCAGTTACCTTTGCTTTCTTGGGTACAGTAACAAAGGTGGACATCTTGAAGCAAACGGGGACAGCAGACTGGGATAGGGAGACATTGAATATGTCCGTGCTCTGAGGATGCAGTTAGGAATGCCGTCTGGGCCGGCAGCCTTTCGAGGTTAACGCGCTTAAATGTCTTACTCACGTTGGCCACGGAGAACGAGAGCGCACAGTCCTTGGGAGCAGGCTCAAAGCGGGGAGAAGGTGTTTAGCTTGTCTGGGAGCAAGACGTCGGTGTCCGCAAAGAGCTGGTTCTCCACTTTGTAATCTGTGATTGTCTGTAGACCCTGCCACAAACATTTCGTACTGAGCCGTTGAATTACGACTCCACTTTATTTCTGTACTGACGTTTTGCCTGTTTGATTGCCTTATGGAGAGAATAACTACATTGATTGTATTTGGCAATATTCCCAGTCACATTGCCATAGTTGAATGTGGTTCGTGCTTTCAGTTTTGTACGAATGCTGCCATTTATCCACAGTTTCTGGTTTGGGTAGGTAAGGGTCACACACACACACACACGGTAGACAAAAGTCTGTCTGAACCTGTGTGTGTGTGTGTTTACGGCCAAGGGTCGTGTTCAGTAGACACAAAACGGGAAAAAAACGCTATGAAGCAAAGTGGGAGGCATAGGCTATCAGTAGGCCCACTTGTCCAAGAAACGCTTGTTTTTGTTTTCCCATTGCAAAACATTTTGCTACAGTGTACCATAATGAACATTACCCTGGAATGCCTCTCCTCAGTGCTCTCAACAGTGTTGCATAGTTGATTGTCAAGGCAACGACAAGTTGGCTAAAGCACAAATATAAATCAGTAAACAATAGCACTTTAGCATAATTCCTGTTTGACGCAAGCTTTCGGAGACCCTATCTTAGAAGCAAACATGAGCCTTATCACGTGAACTGTTTCTGATGAAAAGTAGGCCTTGGTTCTGGGTTCAGAGATTACCTTGTGAGGGACATTTCTGTCCGTGAAGACCAGTGATAGCACAATACACGTCACGGACTACTGTAATAGCATTAACAGTAAAGTCACTGGGCTGCCCACATTTTTAAAAAATACTACAGTTTACTATAGAATTATATAGGAAACTGTAGTATACTACACACTGTGGTATCCCTTGATCATGTGTAGTACTTACTATAGAATGTTGTAGTATCCTGTAGAATTTATCTATAGTAAATATTAGTTTTTAATGTGTATATAACCTGCCCGTTTCCTTCCCCCATATCCCAATTTCTGCCACCCATAAGAGAGGAACCTACATGCTAAGAATAGACCATATTGTGTTCCCCACATGTCACAGAAAAGAGCAGAAGCTCTGAACTGTTCATTAAGACCCCAGTCCTACTTACCTACAGGTTATGTAGAATGTACTTGTATTGTATAAAGTATTTTAGTATTTCTCCAGTAGGTTTCATGAGGGAGAAAACGTCCACTTCTATGTCAAAGATAAAATAAAAATACTTTAGTAAATACTACAGTAATATCCCCAGAAACACAACAGTAAATACTACAGTATACTACAATCCGCAAAAACAATTACTATAGCATAAGTTATGTTATTACAGTATTTATACTGTAGTTAACTGTAAATACTGCAGTATACTACAGTAATTACCAGAGTACTACAGTAACGTCCACAAAAACACCACAGTGACTACTACAGTATTTATAACATAGTTCTCTATAGTATTTTTTCATGTGGGTGAGTCCAGACTATTTGGGAATCCAGTGGCTCCCGTGGCTAACACGCGATACCACAAGGACCCATTTCCGGCTTGTAATAACAGGTGTCGGGATCGGGGGCTAGCACACAGCGGCTAACGTAGTAATTATCCGCACGATGTTTCTGTTCACATGCCAAAAAAACCTTTCCAATACCAAAAGGAAACGTCGACAAGGAATAGATGAGGCTCAAAAAGCCAGGGAGATACTGGAAGGTAGGGTTTAAAAGTGCTCAAGAGATGAGAAATTGGATTTGTCCCGTTAGAACATAAAACATGTCAACTATGTATATAAATGGAATATGTTCCAAAGAATTAATAAAACATAAAAGTGACGCTAAAATAAATATGCTTCAATGTTTGAGCCTATATATATTTTTACATTTACTGTAAGGGGGTGCAATACAATTTGCTGTAAAGCATATTCCAATTTGCTGTAAGCCTATATACCTATTTATTTTAGCGTGTCAGTAGAGTATAATGGAAATGGAAACAGGAATGGAACGTTCTAGAGATATTACATTTCCTGTCTAGGAACTTTAAAGCCCTTATATAGGGGAGAGTGGGGGTAAGTCATGCCAAAGGGTTAGTTTAGCCATCTTGTTTCTAGGAAACCATACACAAAATGAATCATGTGACCAAATATGTAGGAAGAGGTCATGTCGGCTGTGACGCAATAAACCGCAATTGAATATATTTTCAAATATATTTATTGTGCTATCGGTTTCGTGACGCTTGTATCTAAAACAAAGTAGATTGTTTTTAGACTTTCATTCATCAGTTGGGGTCTCTAGCAGCTTCAATATTAGGTCTTAAAAACCTAGCATGAACGTGCATCCTTGTAGCTGTGTGGGCTGATATAGTCAAAATGGTTGCTTTGGGATAAATTGTGCCAAGGTTCCATTTTGCGCAACATACCCCATACAAATTATGATTACATTTTTGTCAGTAATATGCATAGTATTTGAGCAGTTTGTCATGCATAAGAACTCAAGATCATGCATTTTTCAAACGTGACGGTAATGTTTCATTCAGAATATACATTTGTAGACGTGGAAAATCTTACCACCAAGGCGGCTCAACTTTTTGGGGGATACGCTATGTTTTAAATTCGGACGAATTTGGATTATTTCTAGGGATACACAACATCCGGAAATGTATGTAGATATCTTTGTTAGAAATTGTATTCTCAAACAAGAGCGGTATACAAGCACTTTACCCACAAACACTATCCCTATCCATTTGTACACAAGAGTTCCACCTTCAACCTCTCTCTAGGAACAAATAGTCCCACCACCGTGTGGGCTGGCCAGGGTTAGCTCCACACACACACACACATCCCTGCTCAACCAAGGGGCTTTAACCTGTTACACAACATCCCCTGCTAGCCACCCACGCATGTACGTGCTTCACACAGAAGAATTATTCTTCAAGGGATGTTCATTGCAAAGTGAAGGTGCCAAGGTGGCGCCCACTGAACCCACAGTGTGACTCTCCAAATGTACTGGGTGTCTGTCTGACAGGAGAGCAAACAGAGTACTACCTTTCCTCCTCCTCCTCCTCCTCTCCCCTCCAGGTCAGTCCCAGAGGAATAAAGGGGAGGGGACACTGGGTAGTGATTCCACTGCCCATTAAGTGTTTGGGAACACATTATTACCTTCATTAAATGCGTCAACAAATCACTATGGGAGAATAACTCACGGGCGAGGGCCCAGGCCGGGCAGTTTATACTAGTACTGAAACTAGTTTAAACTGAAAATTCTTAGTCTACACTGGCGGCAACAGTAGCCTAAGAAAGTGAAGCTTCGGATAAGTCACTGCCAATGTGGTTCAACAGTGTCACCACCTTGAAGTTTATCACCCTCATATCATGGTGTTTCTTTTTCTCCTCTCTTTCAAAGCATAAGCAACATATTTTTCGAAGCAATAGCCTGCAGGCACTATTGTACTATGTATTCATTAGACATCCAACAGAAGAGAACTGACTGAAACGGGGTTGTTGAGACCTGAACTCATTTTGATGTTCTACTGCAGAACGCGTTAAAACATTGGGCCCTCATGAACATGGCCCCGGTCTAAAAACACTGTCACAAGGAGAGCTTCTGTTTGCAATGATGCCGGCAATAGATATCTTACTAACACCTATTAATAAATACATCTTCTAATGACCTGAGCTGCTGTGGTATGACTGGATTACGTGCTTTGACATGTTGATGTAACCTAGTAGCCAGAGATTGAGGTAGTGTCTATATATAAACATATAGTAGTGCATCTGCATGGAGAGGTCCATTCAAAACCAAAATTCTCATCAGTCAACCGTAAAATTTCACACACTGTACAAGACTCAACGATATCCTAACAGCAGGCCTGTTCACTTCAAACCACATCAGACTGTTTGCTCTTGCTTGCTTTTTGGGGAAGAGGACACTGATATCTTGAAGGGTGGGACTGTATAAAAAATATTAAAAAATGGACCGAATGCCCCTTTCAGTGTGTTGCAAAAAATACATGTATTACTGAGATTTAACAGCTTTTGTTAAATAAATTCAAACTTACGTCCATTTAATAACATACGTTTCTCTCTCCAACATTCAGGTGCGTGGTCGAAATGAGTATTACCTTACGTACATTTGCATGTCAACATAAATGAACCAGATGCATAACCAAACTAAGAAGGAGACATTCTGCTTAGGTTGGGGGTAATGAAATAGGCTACTGTAGTTACGAGGGGAGAGGGGAGCCCTCCATGGTCCATGAAGGGGAAACTTTCCCCATGGTACTGAATATACAGGTAACTGCCAAAACCAATGTGTGGTTCGTGAGCTAATTAAGCAATTAACATCCCATCATGCTTAGGGACATGTATAAAAATGCCCAATTGCCCATTATTTTGGCTACCATGGCTAGAAGAGATCTCAGTGACTTTGAAACAGGGGTCTCAAGAGGAGCATAGGGGGTTTAAAGGGTGTGTGTCTCGGTCACCAGATTTCAACCCAATTGAACACTTATGGGGGATTCTGGAGCAGCACCTGAGACAGGATTTCCACCAAAACACTAATTGCTGGAACTTCTTGGGGAAGAAAGGCGTTGCATCCCTCCAAGAGTTCCAGACACTTGTAGAATCTATGCCAAGGCGCATTGAAGCTGTTCTCGCGGCTCGTGGTAGCCCAACACCCTATCAAGACGCTTTGTATGTGTGTGGTGTTTCCTCTATTTTGGCAGCTACGTGTATCACCTTAGTGTGGAGCCGTGACTCTCTCAGTATCAGGTCCAAGCTGTGACGTGTGTGAGGAGGACTGAGGCTAATTTATCTCTACATAAAACTTCACAGGCACTCAAATGGGACTTCTACATACCGAGGGTGAGGTGATGGGTGTGATGGCTATAACCATGTAACCACCATGAATAAGATATTATCGCGGTACGAGCTTACTCCAGAACACACTGTTGGGTATGTGCCTTGGTAATGCATTATAAAATGGCCTTGAAAATACCCGAAAAATGAAATGGAGGCATTTAAAATGAAGAATGGAATGAAAAGGTTGCAAACAGAAGGCAGAACCGCCACCAACGGGTTTCTCCTCCTTATACACGGTGATAATGACAGTGAGAGATCTCTTCAAACGTCTGCAAGCTAACCATTTCACTACAGCCACAATAACGTCTGATAAATATGTGACCAATAAAAAAAATGTATGATTCTCTCGCTCTGTTTTTAATTTACCAAACATTCAACACAACAACTTCATCCTTTAGTGTTACAAAATAAGACGGGGCTATATTTGGTCAACTTGGCCACTGTAGTTGTTCTTTCACATAGCTGGGATGTTCTCTCGAAAGGCTACAAACCAAGGGGTATTAAATTATGACTTGTAATTGTAAATAGAATACCTAATTAAACAAAAGCAAAACGTGGCGCCAAAGAAATATGAAATAAAAGGCAACCAGGTAGAAAGCCAAAACTCCTCCATCTTTTCCTTTTCCTGATTAGTCTTCTCAAATAAATAAATGTGGACAAATTATTCAAACATATATTTTTAACTTCATAAGGCCTTCAGAGAACTTGACCCCCGTGATTCCAGTCCACAGAAACTATAGGTGTCAAACTAGTCCGTTATGGGATATATATTTAAGGCAAAAATCTACCGTATCATGCAATGAAACAATAACATTGCTCTCCACTTTTAGTGAGCATAACTAAACGTTGACAACTCCTTACAAATCTTGTCAGGTGGTTTTAAGCTTGTATTTTCTCCTGATGTCAACACTCGTCTTCCTCACTATCCCATAAAGTGTATTTAACAATGTCCATCAAGGTCCGAGGTCATGTCCTCCTCCTCCACACAATCTCCCATTTCTACTCTTTATAGCAGTCCCACCCAGAGTGTGAAGTGTGAAGGTGTTTGTGAAGGACAGTGTGTTTAGTGTTGGGGTGGTAGTCTGGCTCTTGGTCTCGGTCCCTCATGCTCTGGGTACATTGTGCGGAAGGTCAGGTTGATGCGAGGCCCTCGGTCGTGGTACTCTTTGGCCACTGAATGCTGTAGAGAACAACAAAAGCATATAACAGTGCTGTGTATTAGAGAGACGTCACTGAACAGCGTTAGTCAAGTGCCTCCACTGTCGGTTTTTCCTGTTTTAAACCACCGTCACTTTATGGAGCCTCCCCATAGCGCAGTTAAGTCCAGAGACAAAACACATGCACACACTGTGTACAACACAGACAGACCGTAACATCAGTCCTTTGTCCTACTGCTCCTTGGCCTTGTATCAGAGACAGGAGACTATTTCATTCTCTCTCCCTCACACACACAAAATGTCTCACTAGTGACTTGGCAGACATAGTCCCACTTCTCACCTCCAACTTCAACCAAAATCAGATACACTGTTCGTTGTTAATCTAAAAAACTGTCGCCAGGGAACGAGTCTTGGCGAAGACAACCGCTCAGTCCAGATTTAGACGGAGGGGAAGAGTTATCGCAGCAGTTACACAACAAGGATCTACGTCCCAGTCTAAATATTTAGTGTCTGTTTCAAACAGATGGCGAATTAACTAAGCGCTGGATGGTTTTGTGTGAAAAGCAGCTTGAGTAAGTGGGAGGCAAGGTGGGGGGGCCAGACTAACTACGGCAATCCAATGTGTACTTTCCTGAATTCTCTGGGACGGGACTCCTGTCAGATGTTGCCATAAAACGCAGCGGCCCTTTTTGTTGTGTGTCTGAACACGTTTTTCTCTCGCTCTCTTTAAATGAAGGAGTGGGTCTTTCAAGTGGCGCTTCTCTAGGGTCTGGTGTTGGGGCCAGGAAACTACGGGAACTGACTGTGGAGCGGGAGAACACGGGGTCCAGCAGGATTGGAAGACTCCACTGTCTTGACAGGATAAATGGCTCCTACCGTCCTAGTGACGGAGACAGACGGTCCGGCGGTGTGATCCGACCCGAAGACACACACAGTCATCCACACATACACCTATGACATCCGCAGATGACCACAGCCAAGTGCGCGCACTCTCTCTCATACACACACACACACACACACACACACACACACACACACACGTTGGACCCCGAGAGCAAATAAATTGCTTTCATTAAATCTCTGACGTCATTTTTCCTTCCCCATCACGCTCCCTATAAAATCCCTCGGTCTGGCTGTCAATCTGTCTGGGAGCTCTCTGACTTGACTTTCCGTCACAAAGCATTCTTTGTGTGTAACAGGGAAACGACATAACCGTAACAGTCCTAAATAAGTGCAGTTTGTTATGGGGGCTTAGGGTTATAAAACTGCAGACACTGTTCTATCGTTTCAGGTCACTGGAAGTGTATGGCGGTAGTCTAGACACCAACACACCCTCTCTCTCTCTCTTAAGAAATCCTTGTCTGATAGAAAAGCTCGGAACGACAGAGCGAGACAGACACAATGTTCTTTACTTTAGAAAAAAGTATTTGCTGTTGTCTGACTCATAACCCACTAGGACTAAAGCCTGTTATGACATACCATGTGATTAGATCGCAACACGCACGGTCGCTAGCACTAGCAGTCGGTTAACTGGGTTGTTGTTGTTCCTGGCAAGGTCGATAAAGAGTGATTTTGAATACCAAAACACTTCTATTGGCTTAGATCAGTGTTTCTCAACCTTTCTGCGCCAGGGACAGGCAAGCTACACTACCAGTCAAAAGTTTGGACACCTACTCATTCAAGGGTTTCTCTTTATTTTGACTATTTTCTACATTGTATGAACTATGAAATAACACATATGGAATCAAATCAAAGTATGTTATATTTGAGATTCTTCAAAGTAGCCACCCTTTGACCTTGGTGACAGCTTTGCAGACTCTTGGCGTTCTCTCAACCAGCTTCATGAGGTAGTCACCTGGAATGCATTTCAATTAACACGTGTGCCTTAAGTTTTTTTTCTCCTTCTTAAGCCAATCAGTTGTGTTGTGACATGGTAGGGGTGACATACAGAAGATAGCCCTATTTGGTAAAAGACCAAGTCCATATCATGGCAAGAACAGCTCAAATAAGCAAAGAGAAATGACAGTCCATCATTACTTTAAGACATGAAGGTCAGTCAATACGGAAAATGTCCAGAACTTTGAAAGTTGCTTCAAGTGCAGTCGCAAAAACCATCAAGCTCTATGATGAAACTGGCTCTCATGAGGACCGCCACAGGAAAGGAAGACCCAGAACAAAATAAAG
Organism: Oncorhynchus tshawytscha; assembly: GCF_018296145.1. NCBI lineage: Eukaryota > Metazoa > Chordata > Actinopteri > Salmoniformes > Salmonidae > Oncorhynchus > Oncorhynchus tshawytscha. The sequence continues at coordinate 5,296,365 of NC_056447.1, read as the reverse complement.
AAAAACCCTTTAATGAGTAGGTGTCCAAAATTCTGACTGGTACTGTACATGTTCGGTCATTTGTTCTTGGGGGACCATGATCTATGAATGAACATGAGCTTTAAAGCTAGCTAACTCAATTGTCAATATGTATTTGTGAAATGTAAATTGTGAATAAGAAATAACCCTAATAAATACAAACTCACTTTTACATTAATGTGTGTAACTTGTCAACAAAATGTAATATATATATATATATATACATACACACACACATATATATATATATATATAAACACAATAAAAAAAAACTTTTGTTTTCTGTTTTTAAAAGTGTTTTTTTTAAAAATGTTTTCTATTGCGTGGCCTAATAAACACGACCTGCTGTTGTTGGGGCATGTCCCTGTGTTTGATTGGCCTGCAAGTCATCCTGTGTGGGACACACAAGTAAAAAATAATGGAAACACTTGAGTAAATGAGGGATACAAAGTATATTGTAAGCAGTTGCTTTCACACAGGTGTGGTCCCCGAGTTATTTAAGCAATTTACATCCCATCATGCTTAGGGTCATGTACAAAAATGATGGGCAGGCCATTATTTCTGGCTACCATGGTTGTCCCCACATAAGATGACAATGCTCCCATCCACCGGGCATGAGTGGACACAATGGTTTGATGAGCATGAAAACAATGCTAACCATATGCCATGGCGGCTCAGTCACCAGAACTCAACCCAATTTAACACTTATGGGAGATCCTGGAGCAGCACCTGAGACAGCGTATTCCACCACCATCAACAAAACACCAAATTACGGGATTCCTCGTGGTAGAATGGTGTCACATCCCTCCAATAGAGTACCAGACACTGTCAGTTCGTGGTGGCCCAACGCCCTATTAAGACACTATGTTAGTTTCCTTTATTTTGGCAGTTACCTGTAGATGGTGTAGTTAGGGTGTGTCCCTGTATTTGATTAGCCGGGCTTACCTGCCAGTCATCCTGAGTGGCTCCTTCCATCATCAGGAGAGTGCCGTGAGTTAGAGGGATCCGCAGCCTCTCCACATAAGTGTAATCCCCGTCCTCCTCCTGATAAACACACACACACACACACAAATACTGAGTCTAGGGTACAAACTATCATCACATATCACCTCTGTATAATTACACAACTAGCACAGTTCATCTACATTACGATGGATGAGTGTTACCACCTAGTTAGAAAGTAGTTGAGTATAAAGCCTGATGTACCCACATGAAAAAAAATACTACGGTATATTACAGTAAATACGAAAAGTATTACCTGCAGTGTCTTTGGGGACTAAAGACTTAAGTCCGCAAAAATACTACAGTTAATACTGTTAGTGTTCTGTAGTATTTACAGTTAACTATATCATAAATACTGTAGTAAAAGAAAACGGTATTATATTCTAAAGTAATTAATGTAGTGTTTTCATGGATTGTAGTATACTGTAGTATTTACTATCGTGTTTTTGTTTTATTATCTTTGACATTGAAGTGGAGGCTTTCTCCTTGAGGAAACCTGGAGAAAGAGAAAGGGTTTCATAACTTGTAGGTAGAACTGGGGTCTGAGCGTCTGTTCTTGACTAGAACCTGTAGGGAACACAATATATTGTCTATACTTGGCATGTAGGTTTCTCAATTATGGGTGGCACAAATTGGGATAAGCGGGAGGGGAATGGGCAGGGTACCTTATATGCAAATTAAACACTGTAGTATTTACTATAGTTTTAAAGTGTCGTGATTTGCGGACATTACTCGAGTACATCATACTTGAGTAAAAATAAAGTGGGGACATGACGGAGGAATAATTTTGCACGCCCAATTTTTCAGTTTTTGATTTGTTAAAAAAGTTTGAAATATCCAATAAATGTCGTTCCACTTCATGATTGTGTCCCACTTGTTGTTGATTCTTCACAAAAAAATACATTTTTATATCTTTATGTTTGAAGCCTGAAATGTGGCAAAAGGTTGCAAAGTTCAAGTGGGCCGAATACTTTCACAAGGCACTGTATATCCCCTGTCTCTCCCATTCCTCATGTCCACCAGGTTGAGGGAGGCGGTGGTGGGCCTTATATCCCCTGTCTCTCCCATTCCTCCGTCATGTCCCCCAAGCTGAGGGAGGCGATGGTGGGCCTTATATCCCCTGTCTCTCCCATCCCTCCATCTCCCTCCACCCTCACGTCCCCCAGGCTGAGTGAGGCGATGGTGGGCCTTATATTCCCTGTCTCTCCCATCCCTCCACCCTCATGTCCCCCAGGCTGAGTGAGGCGATGGTGGGCCTTATATCCCCTGTCTCTCCCATCCCTCCATCTCCCTCCACCCTCATGTCCCCTAGGCTGAGTGAGGCGATGGTGGACCTTATATCCTACCCTGCCTGTCTCTCATCCCTCTGTCTCCCTCTCCCCCATGATCCCAGTCTTACCGGTGCAGGCTGCTTGCGGAGGCTGAACACCCTCATGTCTCCCAGGCTGAGGGAGGCGATGGTGGGCCGGGTGCCCAGCGCGGCCTCGTCGTCACTGTGCCAGCCGATGCTGTCTTTGCAGTTCCTATACAGGTTACACATCAGCGAGTTGAAACGGTGGCCACTCGCCTTCTCTACGGCGCAGCGCAGGGTGACCAGCAGCGGGTGCCACTGAGAGAGAGAGAGGGAGAGAAAGGCGAAGAGGGAGAACGAGGTTATGCACCGCGGCTCATGTTAGATGTTAATAGTGCCCTTTTTTCAACAGTGTTTCACCATGTTCACTGATTATTTATATGCTTAGCATTTCTTAGGGAGGTAGTAGGGGATAGGGAATAAGTATATAGATAAGCTGCTGTTGTGTGAGCAGTACTAGTGTACACATTGGCAGAGGAGAGTAAAAAGGAGGAACAAGAAGAGTGAGGTAGAGCGAACGCAAGAGTCCGAGAGAAATGGTAAAGACCAAAAGTGGTTGAGGTGAAGGGGAAATACATGAGGAAATGGTCAAATCTCTTTTACAAGCAGGCACAACGCTCGTTCAATTCAGCTCCACTTTTCCCGTCATGCAGCAGGAGGTGCGGATATACCATACCTGTGCGTTGGCCTCCAGAGTAGAGTGGGCGTACGTGTAAGGGAGTTCTCCATACCAGCAGGTTAACCTGGGCTCCTCGTAGGCCTCACCTATACAACACAGTGACAATACAGTTACACTGCATGAATAACCTGTGTTCTTGAATAGACCCTAGTGATAGAAGCACATTTTCTGTACATACTGAGGTGCAGGAGCGCACGCACACACACACAAAACCACTTACTGTCGTGCATGTACATTTTACACACACAGAAATGAGTTGACTCAATAGAGCTGGGCGGTCAGGGCCAAGTGAAACATCTCTAAACTGGTACTGTATTTGCATCAAGGCAATTTGACAAACATGAGAAATCAGGACTAGTTGGAACTCTGTCAGGGACAAGAATAAATAGTGTAGTGATATAAAGTTTAATACATATGGACAGTAAACAACAAAACAGTGTATTTTCAGGTCCCAGTAATGTCATTGTAAATGGTGATGTATACATAAATATATACAGCACCAGTCAAAAGTTGACACCTACTCATTCCAGGGTTTATCCTTATTTTTTTAAACTATTTTCTACATTGTAGAATACTAGTAAAGACATCAAAACAATAAAATAACACATATGGAATCATCTAGTAACCAAAAAAAGTGTTTAACAAAGCAAAATATATTTTATATTTGAGATTCTTCAAAGTAGCCACCCTTTGCCTTGATGACAGCTTTGCACACTCTTGGCATTCTCTCAACCAGCTTCATGAGGTAGTCACCTGGAATCCATTTCAATTAATAGGTGTGCCTTAACTTAATTTGTGGAATTTCTTTCCTTCTTAAATGCATTTAAGCCAATCAGTTGTGTTGTGACAAGAAGACAGAAGAAGACCTATTTGGTAAATGACCAGGTCTATTATGGCAAGAACAGCTCAAATAAGCAAAGAGAAACGACAGTCCATCATTATTTTAAGACATTAAGGTCAGTCAATGTGGAAAATTTGAACATTTCTTCAAGCGCAGTCGCAAAAAAACATCAAGCGCTATGATGAAATTCTCTCTCATGAGGACCGCCACAGGAAAGGAAGACCCAGAGTTACCTCTAATGAACTTATCCTCTGCAGCAGAGTTAACTGCATCTTAGATTACAGCCCAAATAAATGCTTTACAGAGTTCAAGTAACAGACACGTCAAAATCAACTGTTCAGAGGAGAGTGCGTGAATCAGGCCTTCATGGTCGAATTGCTGCAAAGAAACCACTACTCAAGGACACCAATAAGAAGAAGAGACTTGCTTGGGCCAAGAAACACGAGCAATAGACATTAGACAGGTGGAAATCTCTCCTTATGTGTGATGAGTCCAACTTTGAGATTTTTGGTTCCAACCGCCATGTCTTTGTGAGATGCTACTTTGAAGAATCTCAAATATAAAATATATTTTGATTTGTTTAACACTTTTTTGGTTACCACATTATTCCATATGTTGTTTCATCATTTTGATGTCTTCACTATTATTCTACAATGTAGAAAATAGTAAAAATAAAGAAAAAATCTTGAATGAGAAGGTGTCCAAACTTGTGACTGATACTGTGTGTGTGTGTTTCTTGAGAAATTACCAAAAAACATCATTTGCATCCATATTTGGCAGTGTGTGAGCTAAGTAATGTGGTCATTGTTCTAAGTGCCTTCCACTTCTTTGTTTTACTCCAAGGGAGACATTTTCATAAACTATTCTGTACCATGAAATAGCCACCCCAAATGTGGTAAACCTGCAGTTCCCAGGTCATCTTTATAAAACCTTGCTCCATCGCTCTTTTCTATGGAAGCAAGCACTAATACATTTCTCAAAGAGCTCCATTTGGGCATTTCATAAAAGAAAACGGTCACAAAGCCAAAACGTTGTCCCACTGGTCCTCGAGTTGAGACTTCACAGTTCATACATTAGGCCCAAAGCAAATATTTAGACATGACTTCATTTATTATCGCTAAAAACAAAACCTTTCACTGTACCCATAAAAAAAGATGATATCAGGACAAGGATAAACAAAACTCTAGTCGGTCATGGGCTGCAACCCAAATGGCTCCCTATTCCGTTCACAGTGCACTACTTTTGACCAGGGCCCATACGGTTCCAGTAGCAGTGCGTGGGTAAAGTCATTCGGGAAGCCAAGCCAGGAAAAAAAGCCATATTACAACCGGTGTGTTGTGATAACTGCGTTGTTTGCTCTATTACCTGTTAGTTTATACACCACCGTGATATTTCCTGAACAAAAATATGAATGCAACTTCAAATCAAAGTTTATTTGTCACATGCGCCGAATACAACAGGTGTAGATCTTACAGTGAAATGCTTACTTACAGGCTCTAAACAATAGTGCGGAGACAAAAAATGTGTGTGTGTAGGTAAGTAAAGAAATAAAACAACAGTAAAAAGACATTTGAAAAAAAAAAAAGTAGCAAGGCTATATACCTGTTAGTCAGGCTTAAAGTGACTATGCATATAAGATTTACAGAGAGTAGCAGCAGCGTAAGAGGGGTTGAGGGGTGGCACACAATGCAAATAGTCCGGGTAACCATTTGGTTACCTGTTCAGGAGTCTTATGGCTTGGGGGTAAAAACTGTTGAGAAGCCTTTTTGTCCTAGACTTGGCACTCCGGTACCGCTTGCCATGCGGTAGTAGAGAGAACAGTCTATGACTGGGTTGGCTGGGGCCTTTGATCATTTTTAGGGCCTTCCCCTGACACCGCCTGGTGTAGAGGTCGTGGATGGCAGGCAGATTTGCCCCAGTGATGTACTGGGCAGTACACACTACCCTCTGAAGTGCCTTGTGGTCGGAGGCCGAGCAATTGCCGTACCAAGCAGTGATTCAACCGGTCAGGACGCTCTCAATGTTGCAGCTGTAGAACCTTTTGAGGATCTCAGGACCCATGCCAAATCTTTTTAGTTTCCTGAGGGGGAATAGGCTTTGTCGTGCCCTCTTCACGACTGTCTTGGTGTGTTTGGACCAATCTAGTTTGTTGTTGATGTGGATACCAAGTTCTCAACCTGCTCCACTACAGCCCCGTCGATGAGAATGGGGACGTGCTCGGTGCTCCTTTTCCTGTAGTCCACAATAATCTCCTTAGTCTTGGTTACATTGAGGGATAGGTTGTTATTCTGGCACCACCCGGCCAGGTCTCTGACCTCCTCCCTATAGGCTGTCTCGTCATTGTCGGTGATCAGGCCTACCACTGTTGTGTCGTCAGCAAACTTAATGATGGTGTTGGAGTTGTACCTGGCCATGCAGTCGTGGGTGAACAGGGAGTACAGGAGTGGAATGAGCACGCACCCCTGGGGAGCTCCAGTGTTGAGGATCAGCGTGGCAGATGTGTTGCTACCTACCCTCACCACCTGGGGGTGGCCTGTCAAGAAGTCCAGGATCCAGTTGCAGAGGTAGGTGTTTAGTCCCAGGATCCTTAGCTTGGTGATGAGCTTTGAGGGTACTATGGTGTTGAACGCTGAGCTGTAGTCAATGAACAGCATTCTCACATCGGTGTTCCTTTTGACCAGGTGGGAAAAGGCAGTGCGGAGTACAATAGAGATTGCATCATCTGTGGATCTGTTTGGGCGGTATGCAAATTGGAGTGGGTCTAGGGTTTCTGGGATAATGGTGTTGATGTGAGCCATTACCAGCCTTTCAAAGCACTTCATGGCTACGGATGTGAGTGCTACAGGTCTGTAGTCATTTAGGCAGGTTGCCTTTGTGTTCTTGGGCATAGGGACTATGGTGGTCTGCTTGAAGCCTGTTGGTATTACAGACTCAATCAGGGACATGTTGAAAATGTCAATGAAGACACCTGCCAGTTGGTCAGCACATGCCTGGAGCACACGTCCTGGTAATCCGTCTGGCCCCGCAGCCTTGTGTATTAGTCTTACTCACGTCAGCCAGGTAGAGCGTGATCACACAGTCATCCAGAACAGCTGATGCTCTCATGCATGCCGCAACAATTTCAATGATTTTACTGAGTTACAATTCATACAAGAAAAAGTCAATACATTTTGATTAATTAATTAATTAAGCCCTAATCTATGGATTCCACATGACTGGGCAGGGGGCATGCCAATTGCATGCTCCCTCAAAACTTGAGACATCTGTGGCATTGTGTTGTGACAAAATTGCACATTTTAGAGTGGCCTTTTATTGTCCCCAGCACAAGGTGCACCTGTGCAATGATCATGCCGTTCAATCAGCTTTTTGATATGCCACACCTGTCAGGTGGTTGGATTATCTTGGCAAAGGAGAAATGCTCACTAACAGGGATAAACAAATTTGTGCACAACATTTTTGAGAAAAAAGCTTTTGGAACTTTTTATTTCAGCTCATGAAACATGGCACCAACACTTTACAAGTTGCGTTTAGATTTTTGTTCAGTATAAGTGTAACCGGTGTAACTAACTAGTTAGCAGTGCGCCCAAGTAGTGTTTCAATTGGTGACGTTACTCGCTCTGAGTCCTTGAAGTAGTCGTTTCCCTTGCTCTGCATGGACCGCGGCTTTTGTGGAGCGATAGGTAACGATGCTTCGCGGGAGGCAGTTGAGGATGTGAGCAAATGGTCCCTGGTTCAAGCCCAGGCTGGGGCGAGGAGCGGGACGGAAGCAACATTGTTACAGAAGGGCGAGACAACTAGAAGACAGTCACAGTAGGCAGAATCAATTCAACCACACGCTTGTTTCATCACAAAACCTGAGAGCAACATCTATCCGGTGAAGTCCACAAAGCAAATATTGAATGTAACAAACAGTTACATGACCTACAGCATGGTCAACAATTGAATGTTTTCAACATTTTCGGACTACTAAACAACTATTGATTTAGAACCATTGCAGAATTACTGCAAGTCGCAAAAAAAAACAGGACTGCTGCCGCAAACGTCTTTCCTCACCATTTCAACATCATCCAATCACCTGTGCTTAGTCTAATACCGTGACAACTTAAAGATAAAAAAACAAATTGTCTAATCAACTTAAGCTAATTATCATGTGGCTGTCCATAATACCGTTTTCAAACTAAATCTGTGCGCACGTGCATGTATGTGTGTGTGTGTGTGTATGTTTGCATTCAAGTAGAAAAAAAACATGTCACCCTACTTGTAGACTGAGGAACGCCAATGCCATTGTCCTCTCTTTCAAGTTAGCAAAACGGTCTATGACTGTATAGAGTAGCCTACTTTCGTTTTTGTTGACCTAGACTACGCTACTTGGCTAAAAGGCTTTGACGATGAGCCAGCTAGTTAATGTGAGCCTACAATGTACATCTAGCTACATATTGAACTTCCATCCTCTCAGGGTAGGGGCAGATTTTAGCTAGCTAGCTAGCCACCGGAGGACGACACAATGACATGCAACACTTCACGTTGTTTCTGTCAATGACGTTTTACTTTTTATGTGATTGGTGTGAAGCCAAACCCAAACTGGCTTCCCTTGATACTTTCTTTTGGTGCACTCAGTTTTGAGCTCACTCGGTTCATCTCAACGCTGATTGGCTTTTCTTTTATATTTTGTTTTTATCAAGGGAGGCCAAATGCTCACTGGCTTCCATTGCTATTGAATTTAAAGCTATGGGCAGCAACAATGTCATACTCTTTTTGACCAGACAGCATCAGATAGATGGACTACACATACTGAGACAGAAGGGCGCTGTTTTGCTCACTGAAGTTTTCTCTGGTGAGATACATTCAGCCACTTGCGAATTGAAGGACAATTATGAAACACAGAGCAACTTAATAAATTATTTTATACATTATTTCTTGGTCAAATTTTGGGGAAAGCCTGGCTTCCCTTGGCATCCTAGCAAAAAGGCTTGCGGATGGCAAGAGTCATTTCCATCTTACCATCCAAAAGCATTGTATGCAGCCAGCAATACACTCGTATCCCCGTGGATCAATTTGTACCTTAAACATTTCCTCCTTAACTAGATTTAATGGCGAGAAGGCAGTTATAACAAACAGGGAAAATCTGCATAACTTACTTTATGAAACACAATTTTCCACCGTCACGGAAAATTACATGGCAATTTCCATCAAATTGCCTTGGAGTGCTAGTACCGGATGTTGCTTATCACATTCAGCCAATCAAGTTGCAGCAGTCTGTTGTTTACCCCTGGCTGTACACAGGGCGCAACATCGGGATGTAGCATTTGCCACTAGCAAGGTGGCGGAAAATTGTGTTTCAAAGAAAGTATGCATATTTTCCAAATTCTTCTCGCCATTAACTCTAGTTAAGGAGTAAATCGACACCTTGGCAAACCTGACTGGAGAATGTTTTAGGATACAAATGTATTGCCAGCTGCATACAATGTGTTTGGATGGTAAGACAAAACCCTCAATACCAGATCAATATCGCTATCTGCCAGCCTTTGGATTATTGGCATCCATGAATACACGCCACTAAGGCTCTGGTCAAAAGTATTGCACTCTTTAGGGAATAGGGTGCTATTTGGAACACAACCTTAGTCATGTAGAGCCTATTTAGAGTCTTGCTTGAGTAGGAAAAAGTGAGTCAATGTGCAGAAAGTCTATAAAGAGGAGTGGGTGTATGTGTGTAGTATGTGTGTCCATATAGTGTGTGTGTGTGTGTGTGTAGTATGTGTGTGCAAATAGTGTGTGTGTGTGCATATAGTGTGTGTGTGTGTGTATGTAACAGTAGCACCCCCTCTATTTCCTCTTGAACCTAGATGTCACAATTGCCTCGTGTTGACACAATGTGAGGGGCAGTGGCTGGGCCATGTTCTTCCTACATATGCTTGTTGGGCTTAATGGTTTTGAGTCATGCGCCTCCTTCGCGTTGTTGTCGTCTGCTACTGTGTCTTGCTCAATGATGGAACGTTGCTGGATTCAATCCAACAGAGAGACCAATAGGGAATCTGATGCAACTTCATTCAGGGCTGGGTTCCAATTCCACTTAAATGGTCCTTCCTTGTCTCTTTTCCTTCTGTGACCTATGGTTGGAGAAGACTTGTCCTGATCCAGTCCTTCCGTCATGTGGTGAAAATGGGAAGGAACGGTGGGTAAAGGCAGCTATGTAGATAACTATAGTTTTGGTAGGGCAATGAATAGCACGTTAGCTTGAGAATAGGACGTGTTGTCGAAATTGAATCCCGGATCAGCAGTACAGGGATGGTCGATCTTACATTGATACCAAACGTTCCATGACAATAACATTCTAATTGGGAGAAACTTCCAATGCCAACATGGCACCCATAAAAATAAAAAATTCAGTTTGCTCACATCTATAGGCTGAGTGTACAGTATTGGTCTGTGGTCTATCCTTGGGGACACTATTGTCGACCTACCTTGTCTGTAGTTAGTCTTTTGAGACCAAGGCAGCTCTGCTAGCAGTTTACTGAAGGCCCAGTCAGCCTCCTCTGGTGGTAGGAACCCTTGGATCAGCCTCAGTCTGGGGGGTAGAGAATTGTTGAATGGGGAAGCATACGGGTTAAGTGGGTGGAAGGCAGTAGCTGACTGAGATTCTGGGTTGTGTTCAGTAGACACAAATGGAAGGAAACAGTTCGAAATGGAGAGGTATTGTCTGAACCAAAAATTTTAAAAGCACATTTAGATTTTCCATTGTGAAGCATTTTGCTACGGTGTTCCCCTGTTGTCATTTATATGGTTGACCCAATGTCTATTTGACCTCCTTATGCATTAGATTAGAACTCACCTTGACACTCCTGATGGACCATGGCTGATCTCATAATCACCCCCCATTCTGTGGAACAGGAGCATGTGTAAAGAATTGTTGTTATATTTCCACTAGGCGTAACCATTTTTCATTTGGGGTTGTTTTAATGACGTAGAGTAGAGAAGATGACTGTTTGATCAAGTTACTCACTCCATCACCTTCTCCGTAGGGACATCTCTGACTGGCTGAGCAAGGGAAAGAAAGAAAGAAGGGAAATGTATTAGTTGATCCTTGTCAGCCCAAGGCCGATTTAATCTCTAGTCAATGGCGACACCTCAAATCAAAAACTTCTTCTATCGGAAAAGATCCATTCATTAATATAATTAACACAATAAAGTCCAATACTCCTTTCTTATTTTTTTCTACCTTAGCGGGCTGTTGATACTCAAACATCCGCTGTCCCACTCCCCAACCAGCAGGTGGTGGATTGGCACTTGGTATCACAACAGTGCTGGAATTGGGAATTGCTCCTGCCAAAGAAAATGTATATCCCTCCATATGACCATTTAAAGACATGTATATTACCATGGATGTAATTCTCAAATGACAGTAGGAGAGTTGGACTTGTTTTCACAAAGTGTCTCAGAGTAGGAGAGCTGTCCCACCACCCATATAATCTTTCTTAATCATTAACATCTGAAAGGTAAAAACTGATCCTAGCCCAGCCTATTCCGAATCGCTTTGTGAATATGGGCCCTGGTCTAATTTAGTCTGCATGGCAGAGAGAAAACCTGTTGGACGTGGTTGTTTGGGCAGTGGTTTGGCCCAAGAGCCCTGGACCCTTGCACGCTGACGTTTATCCGACATCACATCGAGATGAGGACACCGATTGGAGGTCTGAAACTGGTTGAAACAAGCAGTCACATTTAGTTCACATATACTGCCACCCAGAGGCCAACTTTGTGTAACAACATCAAACTGCATGTTCTCTGAAGCCAGCAAGCTAGTTGTGCTTAAATGCATTTCAAAAGCCATGTAGAATTCTGTTACAAAAACACAATTTATAATAAAAAGGCATAGCATAAATGACATGATTTTATCAGCCACCAAGCTAACGTTACAATATAGCAAGCTAAGCGAATAGCACGGTGGCTAGCATTGTGGCAACCCATTTGGAGTCCATAGCTTGGTAACGTTACTTATAGTGCTAATTTACAGCTTGAGTGAAATGTATCACTAGATCAGTACATGGACTATGGTCTCCAACATATTTTGGTATTAAATATCACCTTCTTGCTTGTTGTTACTTACCAACAGGATTAGAACAATTTAAAAGCTAGCTATCCACATATCAAATTTGACAGCTCTATCCTGTGTTACTCGAAAAAAAATCCCCCTGAAACTTCAACAAAATTTAAGAGTTCCTATTTAGTTATGCAATCCTAAACGGTCCAACAATTGTACAGTGTAGTCCCAAAATAAGTAGTATTATCTATTTCAAGCTGCAAATGTTATATCATATATATCACATGTATATATTAGTGCAAATTTAACCCCATGTCTTGTGTCATCAACCTTTTCCCCATCTGAATGTGACGTTGTGAGGCTGTTGCTCAGTAGGTTGGTTCATATGTCCATCAGATAATGAAATGTCCCACTTGAAAGCCTGACTTGAACTAGGTGCCGGTACTCAGCTCCATTGAGCTCCTGGGCAGATGTCTCTCCAATCTGTCTCCACTCATATCTCAGGTTTCACTGAGCCTATTTCACTGAGCCTATTGACTTCAAATCAAATCAAATTGTATTTGTGACATGCTTCATAACAACAGGTGTAGACTAACAGTGAAATGCTTACTTACGGGCCCTTCCCACTAATTCAGATTAACCCAAAAATTGAAATAGTATAAAAATAGAAAAATAATAACACAAGGAATAAATACACAATGAGTAACTATAACCTGGCTATATACACAGGGTACCGGTACTGAGTTGATGTGATTGGCTCTCAGGTACCTGAATACCCAGAGGTTTACTCTGAGTAACCAGAAAGCTATGCGGGTACAAAGACCTAATCAAATTCAATAAGCTCGGAAAGTGGGGAAAAAAATCACATTAAAAAAACACATCAAATCTGTCACGGCAAGGTTATTGAAACGTTCAGAACGTCAACTGACTATTTCATTGTTGATTCCCCCACCCCTTTTCACTTTTCCACAAATCCTATTGGCTTGTTTCTTATTTTACTGGAGGAGCCCTTTAAATGAAATAGTTTTGGGAACCTCTTCCCCATCAGAGTCATAAAGACCACTAGGCAAGCTACCCTGCTGCCTTAAAAGCAGCACAATCAGCCTTCATCTCTGCCATGATTGACAGTAACATACCATCAACCACCATTTCAACCCTGCAATCTCATGCTCTCCTGCAGCCTCATCTTTGCAGTGCAATTGTGTCTCCGATTTTTTAAAGAAAAAGATTGACACCATCAGTCACATGCAGCGTCCCGCAGGGGTCAGCCCTGGAGCCTATCTTGTTTTTAATTTACATGCTATGCTCCCTCATGGGCAAATGCTCAGAGATTATGACATCAACATTTACTGCTACGTTGACGATAGCCAGGTTTAAATTAACAGCAAACCGGACACCATCTCCGGACACCCAAAGGTGTTAGATGGGGTTGAAGTCAGGGCCCTGTGCAGGCCAGTCATGTTCTTCCCCACCGATCTCGACAAACCGTTTCTGTATGGACCTCGCTTTGTGCACGTGGGCATTGTCATGCTGAAACAGGAAAAGGCCTTCCCCAAACTGTTTCCACAAAATTGGAAGCACAGTATTGTCTAGAATGTCATTGTATCCTGAAGTGTTAAGATTCCCTTCACTGGAAATAAGGGGCCTAGCCCAAACCATGAAAAACAGCACCAGACCATTATTCTTCCTCCGCCAAACTTTACAGTTGGCACTATGCATTCGGGCAGGTAGCATTCTTCTGGCACCTGCCAAACCCAGATTTGTCTGTTGGCCTGCCAGATGATGAAGCGTGATTCATTACTCCAGAGAACGCATTTCCACTGCTCCAGAGTCCAATGGCAGTGAGATTTACACCACTCCAGCCGATGCTTGGCATTGCGCGTAGTGAACTTAGGCTTGTGTGCGGCTGCTAGGCCATGGAGACACATTCATCACCGAGGACTTGTCCTAGACCAACACCACCACTCTTGTATAGAGGGCGCAAAAGCGTCTCTACTTCTTAAAGGCGGCTGATAAAAACGTGGCGTTCCGCCCTGGGACCTCTCCCAATACTACTGCTGAACCATGCATCGCGGCCTGGAACGGGAATTGCTCTATCCACAACCACAAGACCCTCCAGCAGCTGAATACGGCCCAGTAAATCACCGGGACCGTACTTCCACCCATCCAGGACAGCTACTCGAAACGGTGCCTGAGGAAGGCACCAACAGGCTCAGAGACTCTCCACATGTTACTGCTGCAGCCAGACTCATTATACTGCTCAATTTACACTTGTCCCCCCACCCCTCCCCAATACATGTAAATATTGTACCTTTCTGTATTATACTACTGCAAAAATATTATATTCCACACCGAGGTAAAGATAGTGTCAAGTTGGATATTCAACGGAAATTTGCGCTTTCAAACCTCAATAGCTTTCAAACCACTTGAGCCGCAGACTCCAAATAAGTGTCATTAGGGTGGAAAAATTGCACAGGTCTTATTTTCACGATTTTAACATTAATTCGCTTTCCAAAGCTAATAACCATGTGGAAATGTGAGCAGCATCTTGTATTCCTAGTTGAATTAGTTAGGGAGCATAAACAAAGTACAAATGTTTGTTTACATTCAAATTTCAATAGCTCCTTGGTCATGTGACCTACTGACCTCAAACAGGGTTCAGAATGTCCACTGACTACCCTTCTATGTTGCACACCCTTTATTTGGTCAATTTTCGTCTCACAAGTTTTGACATGAATTTTTCTAAATGTCAAATTTCAATAGCTCCTTGGTCACTTGACTCAAACAAGGTCCAGAATGTCCACTGACTACCCTTCTATGTTGCACACCCTTTATTTGGTCAATTTTCGTCTCACAAGTTTTGACATGAATTTTTCTAAATGTCAAATTTCAATAGCTCCTTGGTCATGTGACCTACTGATCTCAAACAAGGTCCAGAATGTCCACTGACTACCCTTCTATGTTGCACACCCTTTATTTGGTCAATTTTCGTCTCACAAGTTTTGACATGAATTTTTCTAAATGTCAAATTTCAATAGCTCCTTGGTCATGTGACCTACTGATCTCAAACAAGGTTCAGAATGTCCACTGACTATACCTTCATATATCGCACACTCTGATGTTTGTCTACTTTCATATCATGCTATTAGACTTTAATCTGTAAGCTTTGCAGGCCTTCATTTTACATGGGTGTTAAAAAATCTGTAAGTCAACAAATGTTCCATCCTCGCAATAACTATCTTTCACATGGACACTGAAAAGATCTGCAATTGGCTGTATATGGAATGGATCAAGGACAGGAGAGGTGTTCGAACAGAGGTGCTTTAAGGAAGGTGCACAGGTGGGCCTCATGAAAAACAATGTTTCATAAGTTATTTTTAATCACAGTAATAGGCAGTGATTTGTCAGTCAATCCTTTTCATAGCATCACTTTCATATACTGTACATTAAGACAAATCCTTCTACGTTGAGAATTAGAACGCAGTTTACATAACCTGATAATTACTTGATATTTGAGTGCGTTCACAACAAGCCTCCTGCAGACAACTTGCAAAATGCAATAGTGCATTTGACAGTTCATTTTTCGGATGAAAATAGTTATTTGATGCATGGCCTACTATTTCTAACTGGGAAAATAAATTCCTATGTCTTTTGTGAGTAAAATCCTTTTTCCAAAATGTATTTAGGTGCATTTTTGTGAAGAGGTATGAGGGTTGTGATATGGGTCATTTAATGGTAAAATCCTTTAAGGGATCAATACATTTCTATATTGCTTCCCCAGTATCTGCATGAACCATCAGGCCAAGTGTTTTTGGTGAAGGAGGAATCGGAACACGCTGCACTCAAATTCAGGTCTTAGTTATTCCATTGTACTGGATCTAATACATATTAGCATTTTACATACATTCATAAGTGTAATGATTTTTTATTACATACTGTGAAAAACTCTCTTGGCTGCTGGCTCTGTCACTTTCAGACATGCGCAGAGCAAACTGAAAGGGGAAGGATAGCTCTTGACTTGAACCACAGGGGTTCTCTGTAAAGAGAGAGTAATCCAAAAGGCACAGACACTCCCCTTGACTTTCAGTTGGCACCGTTGACCTGTATGTATTCTCTCCTGATTGGCTCTGTGGTGCACAGTCTGGCAGTCTGACTTAAGTGCCAGAGGTATGAGGAGAGACATCCTCCTTTGTATTTATGGGAACAAATATTTCCTAACACTTTGGATCCTATTCTTGGACAGTTAGAAGACACAATGCATTAATGCAAAACATAAATAAATACTAATTACTGTCCATGAGTAACCTCAACCTTGTGGTTCAATGAGTGTTTGGGCCAATAAAGTGCCAACTCAATTCTACCACTGACTAGTCTCTCATGCCCCTATGAACGGGGACACAGGGAAATAGTTTTTAATCTAAACCAGTTATTTTTTACTGGAGGACACTAACCCCTAATTGGGGCTCTTTTCTTGACACACAGTAGCAGTTTACCAGATAACAAGTGAAGAAGATCAAAAAGTAGATTGTTGTAAGGGTGTATTACATCCTGTGCTGGCCCCATTGTCATATCCATTCTGAATTCTGAGTGGTAAAATCACAGCTGAATAATGCCTCTCTGTATGTGTATACATTTTCCGCCAAGACAGAACTGCCAAAGGGGGTGGAGTTGCAATCTACTGCAGAGACATCTGCAGAGTTCTGTCATGCTATCCAGGTCTGTCCCCAAACAGTTTGAGCTTCTACTTTTAAAAATCCACCTTTCCAGAAATAAATCTCTCACTGTTGCCGCTTGTTTACAGACCCCCCTCAGCCCCCAGCTGTGCCCTGGACACCATATGTGAATAAATTGCCCCCCATTTATCTTCAGAGTTTGTACTGTTAGGTGACCTAAACTGGGATGTGCTTAACAACCCGGCCATCCTACAATCTAAGCTAGATGCCCTCAATCTCGCCCAAATTATCATGGAACCTACCAGGTACAATCCCAAATCCGTAAACTCGGGCACCCTCATAGATATCATCCTGACCAACCTGTCCCCTAAATACACCTCTGCTGTCTTCAACCAGGATCTCAGCGATCACTGCCTCATTGCCTGCATCTGTAATGGGTCCGTGGTCAAACGACCACCCCTCATCACAGTCAAACGCTCCCTAAAACACTTCAGCGAGCAGGCCTTTCTAATCGACCTGGCCCTGGTATCCTAGAAAGATATTGGCCTCATTCCGTCAGTAGAGGATGCCTGGTTATTCTTTAAAAGTGCTTTCCTCACCATCTTAAATAAGCATGCCCCATTCAATTTTTTTTTAACCAGGAACAGATATAGGCCTTGGTTCCCTCCAGACCTGACTGCCCTTGACCAGCACAAAAACACCCTGTGCCGTACTGCATTAGCTTCGAATAGCCCCCGCGATATGCAACTTTTCAGGGAAGTTTGGACCTTATCGGCAGACTCAACAGCCTTGGTTTCTCAAATGACTGCATCGCCTGGTTCACCAACTACTTCTCAGATAGAGTTCAGTTTGTCAAATCGGAGCGCCTGTTGTCCAGACCTCTGGCAGTCTCTTTGGGGGTGCCACAGGGTTCAATTCTCGGGTCGACTCTTTTCTCTGTATACATCAATGATGTCACTCTTGCGGCTGGTGATTCTCTGATCCACCTCTACGCAGACGACACCATTGTGTATACTTCTGGCCCTTCTTTGGACACTGTGTTAACTAACCATACAACTCTCCTTTCGTGGCTTCCAACTGCTCTTAAATGCAAGTAAAACTAAATGCATGCTCTTCAACCGATCGCTGCCCGCACCTCCCTGCCCGCCCAGCATCACTTCTCTGGATGGTTCTGACTTAGAATATGTGGACAACTACAAATACCTAGGTGCCTGGCTAGACTGTAAACTCTCCTTCCAGACTCACATTAAATATCTCCAATCCAAAGTTAAATCTAGAATCGGCTTCCTATTTCACAACAAAGAATCCTTCACTCATGCTGCCGAACATACCCTCATAAAACTGACTATCCTACCTATCCTACCGATCCTTGACTTTGGCGATGTAATTTACAAAATAGCCTCCAACACTCTACTCTACTCTACTCTACTTTGCAAATTGGATGCAGTCTATCACAGTGCCATTCGTTTCGTCACCAAAGCCCAAAATACTACCCACCACTGCGACCTGTATGCTCTTGTTGGCTGGCCCTCGCTTCACATTCATCGTCAAACCCACTGGCTCCAGGTCATCCATAAGTCCTTGCTAGGTAAAGCCCGGCCTTATCTCAGCTCACTGGTCACCATAGCAGCACCCACCCGTAGCACTCGCTCCAGCAGGTATATTTCACTGGTCACCCCCAAAGCCAATTCCTCCTTTGGCCACCTTTCCTTCCAGTTCTCTGCTGCCAAAGACTGGAACGAATTGCAAAAATCACTGAAGCTGGAGACTCATATCTCCCTCACTATCTTTAAGCATCAGCTATCAGAGCAGCTTACAGATCATTGCACCTGTACACAGCCCATCTGTAAATAGCCCACCCAACTACCTCATCCCCATATTGTTATTTATTTTCTTTATATATTTCTCCTTTGCACCACAGTATCTCTACTTGCACATTCATCATCTGCACATCTATCACTCCAGTGTTTATTTGCGAAATTGTAATTATTTCGCCACTACGGCCTATTTATTGCCTCACCTCCCTTATCTTATTTCATTTGCACTGTAAATAGACTTTTGAATTGTGTTATTGACGGTACGCTTATAATAATAATACGCTTGTGTATTCCATGTGTAACTCTGTGTTGTTGTTTGTGTCACACTGCTTTGCTTTATCTTGGCCAGGTCGCAGTTGTAAACTTGTTCTCAACTAGCCTACCTGGTAGAATAAAGGTGAAATGAAAAATGTAAGAAATGTAAAAAATACTGTATGTGGGAATGTCTTATGTCCGTCCTACATGTGGTGTTGGTACATGGAATATTTCTCAACTGCATATATCATACATTTCTATTGCAAAAATAAGTATTATGTTCAACAACTGACATTTTCAGATTATTTTGACAACCACACTTTGGTGCTTACAATTCATTCTCTATTTGCAGAGATTTATTGAGCACTGTCATCTGTGATCTTTGTGATATGACTTTCTTTAAGCACGTACTGATGAACCTGTCACTTAATATTTTTTTCTTAAAGTCTACAAACGCTCTACATTTATTCACTCTGTGAGGGTTGGATCCTATATGCTACTTTTATTATTGTCCTGTAAATGGTTCAGTGCCTATAATTGAAGCTGTGTGTAGAAGGGAGCATGAAGGAAATTACCTCTACTACTAAATTACTACTAGATTATAGTGATAAGGTAAACAGCATACACATTTGGCTTGTGTATTCATTTGCCTATAACTAATCATTACTTCATTTGCACACACTGTATATAGACTTTTGTATTGTGTATTGTGTTATATTTCTCAACTGCATACAGTGGGGCAAAAAAGTATTTAGTCAGCCACCAATTGTGCAAGTTCTCCCACTTAAAAAGATGAGAGAGGCCTGTAATTTTCATCATAGGTACACTTCAACTATGACAGACTATAACTAATCATAATTCCATTATGTTTACATAAAAAAGAGAATACTTCAAAATGAGAAGATCCTGCCATGGAAAAGACGACTGGGTGAACATAAAGTGGAAAGGAGGGGAAATAACTCCCACCGTGCAGCAGGACACCTTCAGCTCTGGGGTCTTTGTAATGCAGGTTTGATAGTTATATTAACCAGGGTTAATGTCTGCTCTACCCCATCCACACTGAAGAGGCTCTGACATGTACATCAACCAGGGTTAATGTATGCTATACCCCATCCACACTGAAGAGGCTCTGACATGTACATCAACCAGGGTTAATGTCTGCTATACCCCATCCACACTGAAGAGGCTCTGACATGTACATCAACCAGGGTTAATGTATGCTATACCCCATCCACACTGAAGAGGCTCTGACATGTACATCAACCAGGGTTAATGTATGCTATACCCCATCCACACTGAAGAGGCTCTGACATGACATCAACCAGGGTTAATGTATGCATCCCCATCCACACAAGGGTTACATGTACATCAACCAGGGTTAATGTCTGCTATACCCCATCCACACTGAAGAGGCTCTGACATGTACATCAACCAGGGTTAATATATGCTATACCCCATCCACACTGAAGAGGCTCTGACATGTACATCAACCAGGGTTAATGTCTGCTTTACCCCATCCACACTGAAGAGGCTCTGACATGTACATCAACCAGGGATAATGACTGCTATACCCCATCCACACTGAAGAGGCTCTGTAATGAACCAGGGATAAAGAGAAAGGTAACGCTGAAATGTTTCGTAGTTATTTGAAGTTAAGTGTCTGTTGACATGTTGAAAAATATTGAAGGTCTACAACTTCTGTTTAATTTGTCAATATTCCATTTTTATTCATTGATTTACTGGTCACCATTATTGTTGATATTAGCAACGAAAGGAGATATCTCTATTGTGTACCACTGTTATACTGTGGACAAACAAACAGGGAAAATAAGTACTTAGAACTACCAATTATTATAAATATTAAATAAAAGGGTAAACACTGGACTGAACCCCCTAATTGTCAAACTAACATTAATGTTAAACAATATAGAAGATGCATGACTAGAGGTTATGCAATATGGATGTATATCCACTGCACACTTCTTGGGTGTGTAATTGACATGAGCAAGGAGCTGTTGAAATTTAAAACTATGAAAAATGTATGTTACACTGCTTGATTTTACAGCACACAAACAAGAGTGTGCAATATAGAAGGGCACATTCTGCACCATGTTTGAAGTCAGTAACTATTGACATTTAACATATTGAAAAACTAATGTAAAGTCATGTGAGATGAAAATGGACAAACTAAAGGGTGTGCAATGTGTAGGCCCACTGAGTGGACATTCTGAACCTTGTTTGAAGTCACTAGGTCACATGACCACAGAGCTATTGAAATTTAAAAATGTAAATAAATAATTTAATAGTGTGAGATGTAAATCGACAAAAAATAAGTGCGCAATGTGTCTATACCATCTGGTTAGCTAGAACCAGTTTTAAAATTTTTAGGAGTAATGGTTAGATATCTATTGAAATTAGATCCTTTTGATTTGTCACCATGCTGACGGTCCCCAACTGCTGTTGGTGGACGTAAGGAAGACTACAGGCGAATATCCGTCAAATATCCAACCTGAAACTGTCTTACCTCGGCCTATTCCACCGCCATTTACGTCAGTTATATAATTTATTTGTTGCTTTGAGAAGGAACCTGCAGGTAAGCATTTCTTTGGACGATTAATCCCATGCGGACAATTAATAAAACTTGGGTGGGGGTCCGAAATGGCACCCTGTTGGGATAAATCTTACCATTGTCTTTGGCTATGCCGGATTAAGTGATATGACATGCTATTCTATAAAATAATTTCTCCGCAATTAATATTACCTGATTGAGATAATCATGTAAATGTAATTAACTAGAGTCGGGGCACCACAAAATAATATTTATAGAGCTGTTATCTTCAGAATAAACTCTTAAAGACCTAGTCATTTTTTACGCCAATAGCAGTCAATATTAATCGTCATCTTAATTCAGTCTCATCTGAAAGTTGTAAATTCTTGGTTATCTGCACGAACCCTGGCTATCAAGTTGAATCAGCAATACAAAATTGGGTTTAATTATTTATTTACTAAATACCTAACTAATTACACAGAATAACATATACACATAATTAATCAACTTGATTACAAATTACGCCATAAAGGAAAACGTCCCTAGCGGGCGGAACAGATATGACAGCTTGTTACACAAAAGGGGCTGGGTTTGAGTGAAAGAGCGGGAAGATTGAGGAACAAAGGGCGAAGCTGTGCTATCGTATGCATTTGAAATTACTGCCCATTTGGAAAAGGAAAATGCAATAAATATTTACTCTGAGCTGCGCTTCAGTAGGTTGGTGGTAGATGGAAGGACGTGTTGCCAAACCTGGTCCTTTGTCCTTTGAAGAATGTCTCTGGTTGTCAATTGGATACGTTGTAGTAACATTGTGTGAATGATATACTCTGTTCCTTCCTAACCCTCGTTTGCAGCGACTTTTGCTAACTCAACGGCTAGTAGGTATCACTTCTGTAGTGAATAGGAGTTCAACATTCATACCATTCGCAACCAAAGCTCACGCTGATGTTGGCTTCGTTCTGTAGTTCTCTGAACCATTCTGACATCGGACCGCCGTCCCCACATCCTCGGAACAGGAGGTTATATTGTCGTCAAGGCTTTATATAGGAAGGGAGAGGGCGTGTTTGAAAAGTTTTATAGCCCATGTCCCTCCACATTAGAATTTGTCATCTTATCATTGATGAGAATGTCTGATGACATCATATTCATTAAGTACCACCGCATATGTTCAATTGGTCGGATTACCAGAATATAGTTCATTTCCCCTCACCTTCTGATGTTCCTAGAATCTCTGTTAACCAAGGGGTTTGCAAATGTAACATCAGTAGGGTAGAGAGGAAAAGGGGTGGGGGTTATTGGACTGTCATAAACCTACCCCCAGCCCAAAGTCATGACACCATTTAAGGAACAGCTGACATTGAAGTCTTTATTTTTTTTTTTAAACAGCATAGTTCTTGTTCGTTAATATTCAGGAAGCAAGTCAGAGGAAATAAAACAGACAACATTCTTTATTGTACAGAATTTCTCAAGTAGAAAGTTCAGATTAACTCATACAGGTGCAAAGCAGCAAGAGTGACAGAGTACATTGCAATTCCAAAATTCCTGATAAACTGGTCTAGTTTCACACCTGAGAAATCTTCATAAGGCACCATGGTTAAAGTCTGGACATTGGTCAGAACAAGTCATACAGAGATCCAAGTCAAACATAGACCAACACACAGACAAACAGTTGTGCATGTTGTTGAAGTCCCGCACCACTCCAAAAAGACTATTGTGCACAATATCTAGTATACAATCTTTGGCAGTAGTCTGAGCCTGTACGGCAATTGTATAGCATTAGCTTGCAATAGAACTACTATCATTTAGCGCATTCAGAGCTCCATATAAAAGTCTTCAATGTGCAAGACTCCCTCTCATTGGACGTGATCAATGCCAGCATGAGCTGGAAGGCATGTGGATAAGAATGACATTGAGAAAAAAAAAAAAAGCCTTAAAGTTTAGACAACTGGAAAAAAAGAGAAATAGATCAGTGCAACAAATCCCAATTTTTTTAAATACACAAAAAACGTAAATAGAGTGATCGCTTGTAAACTTCAGACACAGCCAATGCGTAAACTGCACTTCACAGTGCGAAGTACCTGAAGATGTGCCTGCGGCTTGGTTTTACGTACATGTATAAAAATATATATAAAAAAACAATTTGGCCCGCCACCATTCTGCTTACAACAGCAGAGTCAACAAAAATCACCCTGTTTAAAGGTCCAATGAAGATGTTTCTCAATATCAAATATGTTTTGGATAACAAGTAAATTGTGATTGTTAATTAAAATGGTCAAAAATAACCAAAAATGGTATAGGGCAATTGCTCAAGCAAGGATTTTGCTAGGACTGTCTGGGAGTAGGACTGAAAATTAGCAGTTATTGGCAGAAAGGTTTGGAACACTTTCTTATTGGTCTATTAACTAATTTACTGCATGGTGACGTAGAAGACCAAAACGCCATACCACCAAAAGGAGGCTGAAGTTCAGGCGGTCTTTTCAAACAGCATTTACACAAAGGGCATTTTCATTAACACAATTTCACAGTATTATTCCATCCTCCGTGTGGAAACTAATATAAAACAGAAAGAAAAAGAAAAAAAAACACATTTGACTGCACTTGGCCTTTAAGGGTTCTTCTCTACAATCATTTTTTGTCACATAGAAAAATAACTATTCCCTGTGCTGAGAGCAGAGTATGTTTTTGTCGCAGCCACTCTGTTAGAGCTGCCGTTTTGGTTAGAGACGTTGTCGGTGAACCACTTCATTCAAAAGGACGTGTCATGTGGCGGCAATATGGGCTCCAAGAGAGAAATCCGTTAGCGTCAACATACAAAAAGATCCTCAAAAACACACCCGTGAATCATTCGACATTACTAACTTATGGACAGAGTCAGGGCTTGTCAGAGTGGTTGTATGGTAGTTCTATGGTCAGCTTCCGTTCTTTTATATGGGGGGGGGGGTTCTTATTCGCTCTTCAGCCTGTCACTCTTCCCGTTACTCTGGTTGGCCAGCTCCCTCAGCTTTCTCCTCTTCAGGTAGCCAGTACGCTGGGCTCGGTTCATCCTTGCCCCAAAGTAAATGACCAGGTTAATGGGCACCAGGACAGTGGTCAGCCAGCCCTGAGGAAACATGGACAAAAGGTTAGAGGTTAGTTGGCACTCAATGTGTTTATGTCCACACTGAGGGCATATTCACTATTCAGTGATGCGGAACTTGTCGCTTCTACATGACAAAAATATATAAAATAGGTCAGGTCTACATATCACATTTCTAAAACGGAAAGTTCGGCACCAAACGGAGGAACAACGACTGAAAAGGGAGGGACTACGTGGGGTGTATTCAGTTAGGGGTCTTTCACACCAATATGGTTTGATGTGGTTTTTCCAGAACTCTGGTGCGGTTACCCCCTTGGGTATGCGGTTCGCTGCAGGTGAGAACACAGTCCGGACCAAACATTGGTTATTTTCCCTGAGTTACCTCCCTGTCCCTACCTCCCTTTGTTACTATTGGTTGTTTTGACGGCAAGCATTTGATGAAATGCATGCCGCGTCATAACTCGAGATCTGAAACATTGTGCGTAGCAGAACAATTGAGCGCATCCGACGCAGATTAGGGGAGACGGGGGTCACGTCGCAGTTTTAATGGCTATTGCGCCGGTTTCTCCTGAATGTCGCTGGAAGACCAAAGCGAAAATATGAAGTTTAGGACACATAAGTGATCCTACTGTAAACCGAATTAACTTGATAACATTTGTCCAATAAACAAATGACCTGCATGGACATGTGGTTTTGATTTCTCCCCCCCAGCTTGGATTTGAATTGTGTGAAAACGCCCTTAGGAGATGAAGACCGTCGCAAACAGTTGCAAAATGTTCTGCAACTTATTGGACAAATTCAGGTAGGTCCCTCCAGGTTGTTCCATTTGGCTTACCATTTACTTCCTAGTGAATACACCCCTGGATTTGTCCAACAAGACATTTTTGCTTTCAAAGTTATCAAACAAAAACAGGGAGATGAACGGTGGAGCCGTACCATGACTGCGTGGGGGAAGTAGCCGTTGGTCTGGTCCTGCAGTCCGATGGTTGTCAGCTCAGCAGCCACATAGCGCTCCGGGGTGGGCTTGTCCAAGGTGGGCTTCCTGATACGGGTCATCTTGGTCGCCACAAAGAAAGGCAGCACGCTCTGGAGGACAGAAGTCGGCTTAAAAATTAAACAATGTATAAAAACACAGCAAATGTAGCCACATTAAAAAGAGACGAGTGACACAGAGGTAAACAGCCTTGTAGCGTGAGCCACAAAAACAGAGGCATGACGGTACGGTTCTGTGCTGAAGAGCAGTCAGGAAGAAGCCATACTAGCTGACCTTTGTGGAACTGTCACATGTCACACGAACTGGAAAGCAACTAGTAGCGAACAGGACCGTGTTCAGTACACAAAACATTGCTGAACTTCACAGATAAAATGCCAGAGAAGCAGGTTCGTTTTTCTTCTTCTACAAAATACAAGTATCTGAATGGTGGCCAACATTGTGTCCTGCTGAATGTGGCCCAGGTGAACAGGCTAAGTACTCACCTGGACAATGATTCCCTTTGCCTTATACTCCTCCTGAAGTCCCCGGGAGAAGAAGTCCACAAAAGCCTAAAAAAGGAGCGAACAAGAAATACTGACCATTACCTCCTACGAGAGAGTGCTTTCCCTACTGAACTGTAAGACTGGGATAACCCAAAAAAATGATTTATTTTTTAAACACAGCTTTGCCATAGTTTCTATATGTAACAAATCCTACTGTGGAAAATAGGCCTGCAGTATGAGGATGGGCACCACAGGAGGTTGGTGGCACCTTAATTGGGGAGGACAAGCTTGTGGTAACGGCTGGAACGGAATAGTATCAAAGACATCAAAACACATTGCTCCCGTGATTGATGTCATTCGCTCAGTTCTGGACATCATAAGCCCTCCTCCCCTCAGCAGCCTCCTGTGATGGGCACCAATAACACCTTTTGTATTGTGCTTTTCTATACAAGTAACAAAGTGCTTCACATTAAAGTAAAGGGAGAAGTGCCAATTAAAATCTATGGAAAACAGGGTGTTTCCAGGGCGGATTTGCACTAAATGTGCAAGTCTGACCACCTCTGGGAGACCATTCCAAAGTCTAGGGACCCAAATGGAAAATGCCGGTCACCTTTTTGTTTTCAACCTAGACTTTGGAACGGTCGGTGCTTTACCAGGGGACCTCAGGCTACGTTTTGGCTCCTACGGGAGAGAAGTTCTGCAATGCATGTTGGGGCTACACCAAATCTAGCCTTAAACTTCATTTTTATACAACACACAAAAAAAAAAGAGAAAGTGACTGGTAGCCAGTGTAGAGCAGCTAAAAAAAAAGTGTGATGCCACATTTCCTGGTGCCAGGTAAAAGCAGTACTGCAACATTGTGAAATAACTGGGTGGAGAGATTGACAGATGGGTACACAAAGATTTACAGTAATCTAGGCGTGAGGAAATAACCATGCATAACTTCCTCCAAATCAGTCAGACTTGACCTACATTTCTTAGACATTAAAAAGGCAGGACCGGACCAGTCTAGAGCAACACGAGAGTCACACCCACCTCTCCAGCTGGTCAACAAGGACGTTATGATCAATAGTGTCAAACACAGCACAGAGATCCGAATGAACTAGAAGAGAGCATCTACCGGCAGAGACGGGTCATTATTACGATCTTCCAATAAAGCAGTTTCCGTGCTAGGACGTGAGCGGAAGCCTGACTTCACTCAAATTGCTTGAAAAACTACTAACATCTTGGATAAATAAGGAAGCTAAGAGGAGTCTATAATTATTCAGGGAAGAGGGGGGTCTAGACTGGGCATTTTAATTAGAGGTCGGACCAGCGCAGTTCTAAAATAGTCTGGAAAGGAGCCTATTTACAATAGACAGAATGCTGGGGCCAAAAGTCATAACCTCTAGTGGTCTAGTAGTGATCACACCCAAGGGGCAGGTCTTCAGTATCAAGGAGGGACTCAAAGGATATGCGCAAAGGAGCACAAAGGAAGCAGTAGACAGTCAGGGTAGTTGTCTCAAGTGCCTCCTGACCAGAAACACTATGGGGCCCAGCTACTGTCAATATAGGATCTTATATTTTCTGCAAAGACACAAAAACAGTTTGAAGAGGTCAGGGGATGCAGGCATGTCATTGTGTGTAAGACACAATAGTCTTCCACAGAATTGGATTCTGGAAGTACTCAGATCAGGGCAGCGAAGTACACTGCTCAAAAAAATAAAGGGAACACTAAAATAACACATCCTAGATCTGAATGAAATATTCTTAAATACTTTTTTCTTTACATAGTTGAATGTGCTGACAACAAAATCAAAAATTATCAATGGAAATCAAATTTATCAACCCATGGAGGTCTGGATTTGGAGTCACACTCAAAATTAAAGTGGAAAACCACACTACAGGCTGATCCAACTTTGATGTAATGTCCTTAAAACAAGTCAAAATGAGGCTCAGTAGTGTGTGTGGCCTCCACGTGCCTGTATGACCTCCCTACAACGCCTGGGCATGCTCCTGAGGTGGTGAACAGTCTGTGGTGCAACGTGGCGTTGGTGGATGGAGCGAGACATGATGTCCCAGATGTGCTCAATTGGATTCAGGTCTGGGGAATGGGCGGGCCAGTCCATAGCATCAATGCCTTCCTCTTGCAGGAACTGCTGACACACTCCAGCCACATGAGGTCTAGCATAGTCTTGCATTAGGAGGAACCCAGGGCCAACCGCACCAGCATATGGTCTCACAAGGGGTCTGAGGATCTCATCTCGGTACCTAATGGCAGTCAGGCTACCTCTGGCGAGCACATGGAGGGCTGTGCGGCCCCCCAAAGAAATGCCACCCCACACCATGACTGACCCACCACCAGACCGGTCATGCTGGAGGATGTTGCAGGCAGCAGAACGTTCTCCACGGCGTCTCCAGACTGTCACTTCTGTCACATGTGCTCAGTGTGAACCTGCTTTCATCTGTGAAGAGCACAGGGCACCAGTGGCGAATTTGCCAATCTTGGTGTTCTCTGGCAAATGCCAAACATCCTGCATGGTGTTGGGCTATAAGCACAACCCCCATGGAGTCTGTTTCTGACCGTTTGAGCATACACATTTGTGGCCTGCTGGAGGTCATTTTGCAGGGCTCTGGCAGTGCTCCTCCTTACACAAAGGCGGAGGTAGCGGTCCTTCTGCTGGGTTGTTGCCCTCCTCCACATCTCCTGATGTACTGGCCTGTCTCCTGGTAGCGCCTCCGTGCTCTGGACACTACGCTGACAGACACAGCAAACCTTCTTGCCACAGCTCACATTGATGTGCCATCCTGGATGAGCTGCACTACCTGAGCCACTTGTGTGGGTTGTAAACTCCGTCTCATGCTACCACTAGAGTGAAAGCACCGCCAGCATTCAAAAGTGACCAAAACATCAGCCAGGAAGCATAGGAACTGAGAAGTGGTCTGTGGTCACCACCTGCAGAACCACTCCTTTATTGGGGGTGTCTTGCTAATTGCCTATCATTTCCACCTGTTGTCTATTCCATTTGCACAACAGCATGTGAAATGTATTGTCAATCAGTGTTGCTTCCTAAGTGGACAGTTTGATTTCACAGAAGTGTGATTGACTTGGAGTTACATTGTGTTGTTTAAGTGTTCCCTTTATTTTTTTGAGCAGTGTAGTTCACCTTTGCCTCTTCAACAGCAACAACGTAACTTCAGATCCTTAATTAGCTCAGAATACTTGGAAGTTGGCAGGTCTTCCATTTACATTCAGCGTTTCCGAGTTACTTTTTAAAGCACGACCGTGGCCATTTAACCAGGGTGAGCCACAGGCAGACAATATCTGGTGCCTAGATAGCTAGTATTAAAGTTTGTCAGGCTAGAGTGGAAGGCAGCTGGCCCATGGGAGAGAGAATCTGTAGAGTTCAAAAAGTACAGGCACTCAAAACCATTAAAAAAAAGGAATAACCTAAGGAGGCCCGAGATTCAAAAACAGGAACTGAATCATCCTGGAAAGAGCAAAGTGCTATGTAAAAAAATTGTTTTTTAAATAAATAAATAGCTTTAAAGCATAAGTTTCAGCTTTGCCTTCATCAGCGCTGTACCATATCTGCTGCCACAGAGTGAAGTCAGCAGACATGTTGCTGATGCTGATCCACCAAATCAGTGTGAAGACAAACTGAAATCAGTGGTAGGGGACAGAAAGGCATACTCAGACATTGACTAGCAGTTGTGCAGTTAAATGATGCAATGTATACAAAGTGTGTGCATTTAAGGTGTAAACATGTGGAGATCTAAGACTGGCACTTGCCTTGGAAGAGGAGTACACAGTCAGAAGAGGGACAGGGTACATGCCACTGGCAGAGGAGATGTTGAGGACCACACCTTTGGACCTGAAACCACGAACACCAAAAGGAAATTAGAAGTTGTTTTTTCCTGCCATGGAGTGCCAAAAGAGCCTCCTGTCCATCACAAGAGTACAAGCAGCCTAGTGCCACTGTAGACTGCCATACACACTAATCATAGTCGCTGTGCGGGTTGCCATGGCAGCGGCTTGCTTACGCATTTAGCACTCCGGTTGCTGCAGTGATGTAGTGAAAAAGGGGTTGGTTTGCCCCTCAACACCAAATGTGCCCCGCCTTCCCATTGGCGCAGAGAGCCCATGTGATTTGTCAGAGCCAATCGGAAGAGGGTGCACTTTGTGTGAATTGAAAAGCAGCTGGTCAGATCGGGGAACAAAGGGATAGAAAGAAGCAGGGTAGAAAGGTATCCTCTGTATAACAGTGTTGAACTCATGTCCTGAACATTTGAAGCCCACGTCTTCATTTCATGGTCATTCTAAAAAATGGCGAACATTTAGGCTTTTGATGTAAGTTCCAGCGTTAGGACAGCCTTGGTACCGGCCTGTTCCTTTATGAAAAAGGAACAGCAAGCAGTGGGATGATAGCTGAACAGACTGGTACCCAAAATAAAATTCGGTCTACAAAGGATTTGATTTAGTGTTTGTAGTTTTACAGTGCAGCACAGCTTTGTCATGTGGATGAGCGTGTTTTTAAAAAATTATTTACATCTGAGACAACCTTTTTTGACCAGTCAGACACACTTGAACAGACTATCAATAGCATCAAAATAAAAATAAAAAGTTAGTTCATTTATAATGTGGCAATAGCACTTAAAAAAACAAACTCACCTCTCCACCATTCTGGGTAGAACTAGACGAGTCATCTGAAAAGGGAGCAGGGAAAGAAAGGTTAACTCCTAAGCAAACAGTTTGATTACCTGACAAAACAGCATGGTCAGGAATCACACATGAAATAAGTCAAACAGGACACCATTATATGTAAATATTCAACTTCAAGACAAATTTCCATTTCGATGGATGCTGAAATGGCAAGGGAATGAAGTCATACAGGACCAGCGAGGAAGTTCACATTACCGCTACAGATTCCACCCAGCGGCATTATGGGAAATGTATAGCACACCGGTACATTTCAGCCGCGTAGGAGGCAAGGGCGAGCGAAAGAAGGAACGAGAGAAATCGGGGGAAGAAATGGTGGTGCGTGGGTGGTGAACACAGACAGCGTTGGTGTAGTTCACCGTTGCTCTGGGAACCACAGGTAGCACGGCAGCAACAGTGGCGGCGAGGAAAGAGGAAGAGTGAAAGATGGACGCCCATCGACATGCCACCTGCGCCACTGTACTGTTGACACATTGTAACACTAAACTCCCTGAACTTTGCCGCAGACCGACAAAGTGCACACAACCTGTGCAATAAAAATAAAATAGCTGATAAACTAGATGAATATCTATTGTATAGACATGCATAGCTGCCCCGTGGTATAGATTTATACACAGACAACTGCTACAGAAGCAAGAGAACTCTTACCTGGCAAACGGAGGTCATGTTGACATTGATCATGTTTGTGATGAACTAGAAGAAAAAGAACAAGGATCTTTGACACCTACTCTCCCTTCTTAACTCCAAATGCAAGTGCTTGCTACACAAAGTACAGCTAGGAACTTTGGCAATGTTAAACAGGCAGCCCTGTTCAATATTTATATTTTGCCCAATTACTGGTTAAATAAGTAAAACGATGATCCAATTGTTCAAAAGAACAATTAGTAATTCTATTTATTACTGAATTTGGCTGCCTGTGTAAAACAGCCTAATTGATACTCAATTGGTTTTGAAGAAGTATCAAGTAACATGTCCCTCAACTACACAGAATTAACTCCAGAAAAACTCACATTGTCCAGGTCAGGAATATGCAGGAAGTACTCAGGGTAGGGATAGGATATCCCCACATTATTCACTGTAGAATAAAAAGAGAAGCCAACGAGGCCATTGTTACTGCAAATAAGAAAATTCTAACTGATGGCGTTACACTTCCGAACCACCAGGAGGCAACAGGACCTCAGAGAGCCAGGCATTCCATTTAAAGAATTTTTTTTTTTTAATTTAACGGGGCATATAACCGCACCTTAAAAACTGGAAGAGCAAGCCAAGCAGCACATGAACTTATATGCCCTCACAAAGAATGACCTGAATGTGAGTCACACACCAAGAATGTGGACAGGCATCACTTTCTGTACGAACACATCCTAATAAAAACGCCTGAGTTAATTAAAATAACAGTAGTAGGCGGTCTCCCAGGTAACTCCAGGGTTAGAACTCAAGACTGACTGTGGCATGTGTTGGTGTTAAGCAAAACGCTAACATGCATTCCACAACACGTTGTCAGTGTTCTGGAAATGTACTTTAAAAAAATCATTTTGAAACAATGACAGAATTTTACACACTTCTGCACGATTATGGACAAATAAAAGCTCAATGGCAATAGTGTGTGCAAGCAAGAGTAGTTTCTCAGTGTTGATTATGAGACCGATGACAGTATGGCCATGGCAGGGGAAGGATGTCATTGTAAATAAGAATGTTCTTAACAGACTTGACTAGTTAAATCATTTGTTTGTGGGTGAAATGTACAAAACATTAGGAACACCTGCTCTTTCCATGACAGACTGAACAGGTGAAAGACATTATCCCTAATTGACATCACCTGTTAAAGCCACTTCAGTGTAGATGGAGAGGAGACAGGTTAAAGAAGGATTTCAAAGCCTTGAGACATGGATTGTGTCTGTCTGCCATTCAGAGGGTGAATGTGCATGACAAAATATTGTATTGCCTTTGAACGGGGTATGGTAGTAGGTGCCAGGCACACTGGTTAGAACTCCGCTTAGTTTCTCACGCTCAGTTTCCTGTGTGTCAAGAACGGACCACCACCCAACTGTTGGAAGCATTGGCGTCAACATGGGCCAGCATACCTACGGAAAGCTTGAGACACCTCGTAGAGTCCATACCCGGACAAATTGAGGCTGTTCCGAGGGCAAAAGGGAGTGCAACTCAATACTAGGAAGGTGTTCCTAATGTTTTGTACACTCAGTGTAAAGAGAGGATAGTGTAGTGTGGGGACAAGTGGTACACAGCCACACGGTGACGAAGGCCAGACCAAAGGAACACCTACCCAGGACTCCGATCTCCAGTCCAGCCAGTCCAGCCTCGATCTTGGGGTAGATGTCCGACAGGCCAAAGTCCACGGCGATGGTCTTGGTCTCCACCTTGTACTGCGTCTCTGTGGACAGGAGGCAAATAAAGAAGATAATCACACTCAGCAGTCACCCCATAAAAACAGATGGTACCCTTTTCAACACCAAAAATTCCATTGAAAAATGAGCAGTAAAAAGGCAACTTCTCAAACAGGAGAGGGCGCCGCGTACCCACTAATAAAACCTGAAAACGCCCGCTCTCCTTCCATCGATATGCCTGCTGCAATTAGCATGTATAAAACTTGTTTGTCTGATGGGCAACCCGGTAAGTTCCAAGAGGGGGAAAAAAAAAATCCCAGGATGTGCCACTCAGAGGGATACACAGGCAAGCGTTACCACTGCTGGATACGGTTGAAATTTCCACAAGAGAGTAGAGAAGTCTAGTGGAGAGATACAAGGCTGGGCTGGAATATCCCCATGAACCGACACACCCTATTCATGAAGCTATATTTAGCTCGTGACATTCGTTTTTTTTTTTTTTCTCATATCCTCAACTCATCCAAGACTGAGGGGAGAAAAGTTGGAATTAGTCACAGGGTTTGTTATGGGGATTGGGACTGCTAGATTAAATAGGTTTGGGTTACCAGGTTCATTGTGAGCCAATTGAAGAAAAAAGGTGACTAGAGGTACAGAAAAGGGATCGTTTGTTGGCACAGTGATTGGGGATGCCAGATGGGGGGGTTAAGTTGCCAGGCTGATTGTTTGAGGGGGAGGAGTGCCAGCGGTTTGGAACCTTGAGCCCTGCACGTGACAACCCATCAGCCCACTGAATCGTCAGCACGACAGGGGACATTGCACCCAAGGTGAAGGCTTAGGAGACCAGAATCCAGTCGCTTTTACGGTTGCATTATCGGAAGGCCAGAATGTCTAAGATTAGGGTGCTATTTTCCAAAATAAAAGGAGCATTCATTCAAACGCAGTGAGGAAACGAGACCACTGACTTACGCAACCAAACAATTTTGGTCATTTAAAATGAACTCCCCTTTAGTCAGTGTGCCGGTATCCTTTATACATTTAATATACGGCACCTGAGAAACAAAATTGCACCACACTGAGAATTTGAGGGTCTTCAGATCAACTAAATATACAGCCAACTCCACACCCCAAAAGTGAAGATAAGGGCTCCACCCAGCACAACCAGAAGAGGACTGGCCACCCCTCATAGCCTGGTTCCTCTAGGTTTCTTCCTAGGTTCCGGCCTTTCTTGGGAGTTTCTCCTAGCCACCGTGCTTCTACACCTGCATTGCTTGCTGTTTGGGGTTTTAGGCTGGGTTTCTGTACAGTACTTTGAGATATCAGCTGATGTAAGGGCGGCTTTATAAATACATTTGATTGATGGATGAGTGAAGGGCTAAGGGAACGGGGACAGACATGCGTCAAGGCAGGCCTGTCCATATGGACATCCTCAACTTCCAGGCTTTCCTGGAGGTGCGTGTGTGCATTCCAGTGTCCTGTAATGACATACAGGCTAGCCTTTTAGAGAGGGCTGGGGAAGCTTTTTACAGTGGCCATATTTTGTACATCAGCAGACGTAGAGTTGGCTGACGAGGCACACACTATACTCCACACATTAGCATGTCCGACAGACAGAAAGGGTCACACTTTTTGCTTTTAACACCTTTATTTAACTAGGCAAGTCAGTTAAGAAAAAAATTATAATCTTATTTTCAATGAATGCCTAGGAACAGTGGGTTAACTGCCTTGTTCGGGGGCAGAACCACAGATTTTTACCTTGTCAGCTCGGGGGTTTGAACTTGCAACCTTCCGTTTTCTAGTCCCACGCGCTAACTACTAGGCTACCTGCTGCCCACTTACCAAGCTGCCTGGCGACATCATCCAGCTTGTCCTGGGTGCGACTGATGAGAATCATGGCGAACCCTTTACGGGCGAGCTGAGAAAGGGGAGCAAGAAAGATGGGATGAGTAGACTGGAACTGTACACCACAATCACTGAAGACGATATTGAACCAGGGAACTCTACGGTTCTTTAAAAATGGGGAGACTAACTAGATTCCTATTGAACCATGTCACGGTTGCCTCGGACCAACTACGTTCTTGACCGAGCCTTCACTACTGCTCTAAACACATGCATGGCCCATTGACAAGGGTGCTCCAACTCAACATGGAACGGCGTGAAGAGCTCAGTGGTAGCCTTGTTACCACCGCTCTTGTGTAGAGACAGGAAATCCCCCAACGTCCCCACAAGTATAGTAAAACAAGAAATTATTCCAGGTGGGAACATTTCCCAGAAGGACAAAGGCTATTTTTAGCTTAGGGGTTAGGTTTAGCGTGAGGGTTACAATTAAGGTCAGGTGTAAGGGAAAATAGGATTTGGACTGGAAATTTTAGGTCCCCACAAGGACAGAAAAAACAAGTGTGGGTGCGTGCAAGAATCCCTTTTAAAACAATAGACCTGGAAGAGCCCTCCCTACCATGGCCTGTGCGTCACTAAGCTTTTCCAATGGAGGACATTAAATAAAGAGGTCATGCAGGAAACTCACCTCCTCCGCATAGACTTTACCGATGCCGTCTGTGGCTCCCGTCACAACTGGAGAAGAAAAATAAAATCAGTACTCATGGTTGCATGTTTCGTACAGTCGTTTTGGACCGATGCCTCGACTGAGCATTCAACATACATCGTCAATGAGAGCTGATGAAGATGGTCCAAAGTGCATTACAGTGGCTTGGAAATACAATGCCATTAAAAAAAAAAAAGGAAGAAAACAAAATAGAGTAGGAAAAATATTGTCACCAGATGACGTTAGCTAGCTAAGATTGAGGGGAGGCCACCAGATTTTAGCTAACCAATGTTAGCATTGCTAGCTATTTTTGACAAACTTTGCTAGCTAGTGACAACATTTCCATCTGTCTAAAGTAGAGTTCACATGCTGCTGGCAAAGTCGTTTCCTACTAAATATATGACTATATTGTCAATGTCATCGTATTTCCAGGCACTATAGTGGAATTCAGACAGTCATTCTGGACCGAGGCGATCACCACTTTGGTGCCATCGAGAGTGACAGACGTGCAACCTATGAATAGGCTCCGTTTAAAAACTGCAGCCTGGCTCCAAGTCACTAGATAAGTGTATAACGCTAACATGTAGTGGGGAATATACACAATATATTGGGGGTCCAACATAAAGTAACACACAAGTGTCATGTAATTTCTGTCAAGGCTTTCAAAGAAACCAATTGGAGAGAAAATTCTTGTCTTAACCGAAATCATGACACACCTTCATTTCTGGTCAGACTGCTTCTTTGGGGGATGCAAACAGCAACAGCTTACATAGTACTGTACCCGTCACGGGTGACGGGAGAGCAAACCGTAAAAATCAAAAATAAATGACAAACAAAATCAGCTGAGACGCACCCAACAACCTTGTTCATCCATTATCATGTGGTACCGAATAAAAACATAAGTCTAAATGTAACCATTAAGCTAAAACTACATTTTAAAACAAGGCCTCTCGACAATGCTCTTTTACAGTTGGCTGAAGAGAATTCCATTCAAAGTGGTTGCAAGAGACTAGACAGTGGAGGTAAAGGAGGATGGCTAGGAGGTAGAAGGAGTCCGGACGGATGTGAGTGTCATTCTCGGCTCGCTTTGTCAAGACATCGTACAGCTATTTTTAGCCAGCCTTCTGCCCATCACCCCTATTCCATGCCTGAACAATCGTCAGTCTCACACACACCCCTCTTGCTAACACTAACCAAAGCACCCAAATACAGGATTTTTAGGGTGGGAAGCTAAGTTGGCACCAATATGTACTATTCCCCCAGCACAAACCATTGTGCACTATGAAATAGCACAGAGGAACCAACCCAGGGTTGATGAAAAGATTGACAGGTAGTAGCCATTCTCTGGCACAAAGCTGGAGGGGGAAACAAGGAGAGGGAGGGGAGGAATGACGACGAACAAGGAGCACGAGAGAAAGGAGGGGAGGGAAGACAGGGATCCTAGGGGTGGCTAAAAATAGAAACAGAGGAAAATAACGAGTGAAAGGAGAGAGAGAGCAGTCAAAAGTGGAGAGAAGCAGATTGTTTTTTTCCCCCCCGCCCATCTTAAGAATGAAACGCTCCTTGGCAGAAAAGCCTCAATGGGCAACTGACTGTCGCATCAGGCTGAGACGGTACACTCCCCTGTACAAGGGGCTACATGCAGAGTATGGCCAGGTTAAAGATGACAGTATACCAACACATCCCTCAAGAGAAATGCCATAGTGAGCTTCTGCACATGAGCAACAGAGGAGCTGTATGCTAGATAGTGAACCACGCAGTTGGTCGTGAGATCTATGCCGGATTAAGAATACACCAGGAGAGTGCATGATGCCTACACAAATTGCACATGTAATTTCATCTGGGGTTTGTTAAATGGTCGCACATCGTTGTGTGAACGCAACCGCACAGGTGCATTATGACAAGGGCAGTGTTGTCAGGACTGGAAGTTCCTGCACTCAAGGACTCCTTTCAACACTTCCTCCCCCGCCCTGCTTCACCCGAGACTTGACCCAAAGTTCAGAGCACATACACCCAACTCAGCAACACATTCTCTTTCGGGGAACAACGACCATACAGTCCCATGGATTGGTTGGATGAACCAACAGGTTCTGAATCTGCACCGACCGCATTCCACAGAGATATTAACATGTGGAACAAAGGGTATGCAACTCACTAGAAGTTAAATGCCGATGGAATCCCACAGGAACTGTAGGGCACATGTTTTTCTCTCTCCACCTGTCAGGGGATCAGTGGTGTCTGTACACTGAAGTGCATTACTGCTTACACTTTCAACACTGCGGGTTCTCATGGTCACCGGAATATAGTGTGTTCATGTGGGACTAGAAGACGGGAGACTGAGGGATGGGAGAGTGTTATTCACAAGACACAGGGTGAGTGGGTGGGAGGAGGAAGCGCCATTG
Organism: Oncorhynchus tshawytscha; assembly: GCF_018296145.1. Taxonomy (NCBI): domain Eukaryota; kingdom Metazoa; phylum Chordata; class Actinopteri; order Salmoniformes; family Salmonidae; genus Oncorhynchus; species Oncorhynchus tshawytscha. Next base: position 5,258,609 of record NC_056447.1, on the reverse strand, counting down.
GTCGCATACCACGCCATCTGCCTACAGGAACGGTGAAGAGGAGAGAGGAGACGATGGGGCAATGGGAATATGAACTGGGTTTTGAACCCCGATTCCACCTCCACAAAAACAAAATAATGTAAAAGACCATTGCTGATTCAAGCTAGTCCGATGGTTTTGCAGCTCAGTATGTAATGTAGCCGCTTCACACCTCCCTTCTGTAACTCCTGAATGGCTACACCGCTCCCTCATATCATAGAAGAGAACCATGTGCCCTCACTCATTTTGGCAAGGATGAGAGAAGGACAAATAAAAAAAAATTGGGCAAGTGGATATCGTAATTCATGGTACCCGCACTGTATAGGTGGCACATCAAGATTATTATTCCCCCATGAAGTGCACTACTTTTCGACCAGGGCCCAAAATAGGACTCAAACGTAGTGTACTATATAGGGAATAGGGGGCCAGATCATATGCATCCACAGACTTGACGTCCCGTCATCCCCATTGTGTTGTACACTACATCTACAATGACAACCAATGTTAAGACTTGCATTTACTCATGCCATCCAAAATACTCTGATATGTAACAGAAACTAAATAAAAATAGATTCAACTCAAATCTGTTAAGATCCTGGAATATATACATTTTTAAATATTAAACACATCACCCATTCAGTCAACATTTCCACACATTGGACCCAGAAAGGAACATTGTGTCCAAATTTCCCCATTGTTAAATTCACACAGAGCAGGATTTTAAAATGACCCTCACGTGAGTAGAGCATTACGGTCAGTGACGGCTGCACACAGGAAGGAGCTACGTGAGCAGGCACACATGTGTCACCACAGCGACTGACGTGCCTAACAAAAGGTACGGGGGTTGTTTTATTCCAATTCTGAAAGTTGACCGAGTTATTCTCCTTTTTATATGAACTCAGGCAACTTAAAATTAGGCACTAATCTATGGATTTCACATGACTAATCTATGGATTTCACATGACTGGGGCAGGGCTGCAGACCACTTGGGAGCCAGGCACAGAAAGTCAGAATTTTAATTTCTACCCACAAAAGGGCTTTATTACAGACCGAAATAGTCCTCAGCACCCCGTGGTTACACTTGGTCTGTAGTGGAGGCCGGTTGGACATGCTGTGAAATTCTTTACAAACAAGGTTGAAGGCAACTTATGGTAGAGAATTAACCATTAAATCCTCAGGCAAAAGTTCTGGTGGACATTCCTGCAGTCAGCATACCAATTGCACACTTTGTGACAAAATTACACATTTTAGAGTGGCCTTTTATTTTCCCCAGCACAAGGTAATGATCATGCTCCCCCCCAGCTCATTAAAAACATGGAACCAACACTTTACATGTTGCGTTGATATTTTGTGTTCAGTGTAGAATGTCTCAGAGGCTCAGATGTGTCACTCCCATCTCCTCTATATATTTAAGACAATAACAAAATGTTCAAATTGCACTCGGCGCTACACGTCACGTAGCTGCTGCATATCGACGTTCCCACCTCAGAGGCACAGTGGAGCTGCCCCTGCCTGTCGCCTGCTCAATATTCATATTGAGGGCTAAAAAAAGGAGCAAGAGTTAAAAATAGCAGCGAGGAGCCGAGCGCAGCCTCGTCTGGTTCTCGCCTGCCTGCCGCAGCACCTGAATACCAACAAGGAAGGAATGGACAGGGGAGGGGGGGTGGAACACACCCGTTATGGCTAAAAACGGGGTCTACCCTGCAATGCATCCCAAAAGAAAATACAGAACGGCATTGGCGCAATCATGTTTATTTCAGCATCCTATTGCAGCACCGTTCGTGGCTGTATATAATATAGCGCTGTAGCTCCAGAAAAACTGCGCAAATCAAAATGGGTGCCAAACTAAAAGTGGATCTCCATCCCTCACTAAAGCCCCAATTAACATTTGTGGAGAAGATGCGATCCTCGTGTTGCCCCTCTCCTTTCCTCGGGAGCGGTTAAGTCATTTGTCGTAGCCCTGTCCCTCCTATCAACGAGCCAGCCCTCCCCTGTCAGAGAAAGGTGTGTGGTAGGGAGACGGGCTGCAATAGAAAACCCAACGCGACCCGCCATCCCTGCCTTCACCCACCTCAAAACAAGTTGCTTTAAATAGCAGAAAAAGCAGCAAGTCACGTGGGCAAAATAAAAAGTCGACAGCTACTGCTTTATGAGCCGAGAGCAAAAATAAGTCTACTTCGAGCCGCCCACGACCAAATATAGCGTCTATATTTGAGTACAGTGTGTAAAAACTGCCTCCCAGTCACAGGCGTGTTATTTTTCTTCCTATCCCCCGTGAGAAGTTGCGATAACTTACTAAAAAAAAATAAGAAATTAATTCCTTCCATCTCAATTGGCAATAAACTGTCGCAGATATGAATTTGATGACCAGAACAGGCTTTCCTTTACAACAGTGTAACTATGAATCCCAGTGGCGGTCAGTGCAGTTTAGGATGAGCGATAGGACGATTATTTTTCTCATGAGCATGGCCTTATGTCCATTACAGCATGTTGGATGACTGTCATTCATATTCCAGTCACCCAGTTCAATGTAACAGCGATAGGTTTAGGCTACTACATGATACTCAATGTTCCCTATACCCATCATAAGGTTGCGATAACCTAGCCTATTAATTAAAGTTTGCAACGTAGGTGCACACAGGTCGAGATTAACCTTGTGCGAGACTGACATTAAATACGGCTTTTCACAATATCGCCTGCATCTAGCTTGTAATCATTAGTCCAGTGGCAAACAAGTTTCTATTGGACAAATTCAGTTTTTTTTTTATCCGTTTCATTTTACATTAAAAAAAAAAACAGAATCAGTAGAATGATCATAGCAGCCACGTTGTATTCATTCTAGCCTCCTCACATTTTCCCTTTGTTTGTGGACTTCAATGTACAACACATCAGCTGTATGTGACCAGGCAAAAAAGCCTTTCCAAGCAAAACCATATCATAATTGCTACACAGCCTACATCGTTGTCACCATATTAGCTAAAGTAACGTCCTAGTCAACATAGCTTGTAGAACTAAAGCGTTAGTAAACACGCTACAATCATGCAGTTACTAGGTGGCAACAAATTAATACAACCAAAAGCTTACCTGGACTTGGAAGAGTTCCAATATTGTGTTGGATAGTCAAGTCAGCTAGCTAACATAGCATCCCTCTGTTTGCAACTGGCTAGTTTAGTGGCTCATTTATTTGCTAGCTAAGTGAAACTGAAAAAAATTAAATAAACTTGCATCTAAGAAATCTATTTGTTGAAACTGTTGAACTACTGTCTTTGAGTCAACTACTCATCACATTTTATGCAATGCTAGCTAGCTGTAGCTTACGCTTTCAGTAGTAGATTAATTCACTGATCCTTTGATTGGGTGGAGGACATGTCAGGTCATGCTGCAAGAGCTCTGAACTTCCGGAGGACATCCCCCATCCTTTCATAATTACTGTGTAAGTCTACAGAAGGGGGTGAGGCGCAAGAGCCTCCTACGTTTTGTATTTTAGTCAATGTACCCAGAGGACGGATGCTAGCTGTCCTCCGGCTACACCATGGTGCTACCCTACAGAGTGCTGTTGAGGCTACTGTAGACCTCCATTGCAAAACAGTGTGCTTTAATCAATTTAGTCATATGTTATCATTTAGATAAAACTACTCTAAATATATTCACTTCTTCAATGTTAACATTTTTATGAAATTCACTGAGGATGGTCCTCCCCTGAGGAGCCTCCATTATGAATCCCTGTCATCTGCAACGGTTGTCCATTGAAACGTCACATTACCTCCTGTGGCACCTGCCAATCATACAAAGCAAATTTTATTGGTCACATACACATATTTAGCATATGTTATTGCGGGTGTAGCAAAAGGCTTGCGTTCATAGCTCCAACAGTGCAGTAACAACTGTAGAGCACTACAATTGTAAATAACTACGGCGGCACATTGCATGAAAGTCTAGACTTGAAATTGTAGTTGTCTAGATTCAGATGAACGTATATTAAATGTTACCTAACCTTATCTGCAAGACAAACTACAACTTTAAAGTCTAGATTTAGCAGGTTTTTCTGCAGAGGGGTACCAAAGTGCACTAGAGAGATTTCAGACGCCTCAACAGGAGACAGCAGGAAAACCCAGTAGGACAGCGTTATGCTGCTCAGACAGAGTCCGAGAGATCAGAGCCCATGTAGTGCCATTTGGGACATAACCCTTGCTTCAGTTGAACCCTAACCCAATTCCCATCTTACATACTCTTCCAATAAGGTCTTGGTTATCAAACATAGTGGAGACAATACTCCTCGTCGACAGTGTGTAAAGCTCTGCAGTTAGCACTTTTGCCAAGGAGGTAATCAATAACCCAAACGCAACTGTAAAGCTTCACAACGTCAATGCAGGTCTTTAAATCTTTCCGTCAATGCTGAGCAAATCTACACAAGTTTCTCAGACAACCAAGACATCATAGGAAGTCTTTGCAAGAGGAGAATTGGGTTAGGGTTCAGAGTTACTGCCTAGGGATGCACCCATTACAAAACCCAAGAACTCAACTGAAAGAGCCTAGGCTTTAAGAAAGTTGATTTATGATGCAACACAAATCACAGGTGTTATCACATTGTGTTGTGCATGCAAATGCACTGATGGACTCTGGTTCTGGGCATGTTGCGCTACCAAAATCAACAAGAACCTTATACAGTTCTATGCAGTGAATAGTATTCAATTCACCCCATTACAACTATACTGCTAAGGTGGGCTCTCCTAACTTGGTGAAATGTACTTCATGCACCTGTGGCCCTGAGCACTAACACCACCCATTACTAAAATAAGGTGGAATTTAGTTTAGCCTAATTTAACTAGGCAAGTCAGTTCACAAATTCTTATTTTCAATGACAGCCAAGGAAGTGGGTTAACTGCCTTGTAAAAATCTGTCGTTCTGCCCCTGAACCTTGTCAGCTCGGGGATTCGATTTTGCAACCTTCCAGTTACTAGTCCAACGCTCTAACCACTAGGCTACCTGCCGAAAAAAAAAAAAGGAGGCATTAACCAAAAGTAATTTGAAAACAGCAAGTTTACACCAGTCTCATTCATACGCGTACCGACTGGTCTGAACAAGTGGACTGGAATAGCAGTATTTGTTTGCATTAATTTTTTTGAGACTAAGTGCAAACGGGCTATTTAATAATATATTTTTTAAAGAAACCGATGGAACTTCCTTTTCTAACAAATAAGGTAACACGAGTCGTGACAGTGGAGCGAGACGTGGGGGGGGCTCGCAGAGGGCAAGAAATTGATAGGAAGAGGGATAGAACAAGAGAGGAGATGAGAAAGGCTGGCTAGTGACGGGGGCTTGAAATTAAGAGCTACAGCTTTCTCTACCCAGCAGCCCCGGCTGCAGCACGTGTCACAGCGCGTGTTTGTCACATGAAACGCAACGCTGCTCTCCCTCCGTCTCCAACCCTCCCATTTATAACACTAGGGGGAAGCACATTCACAAGCATAGATGGAGCTGCTGACCCTTCCTCAGTGACCGGCACATTTCATTCACATACAGTACCAGCCAAAAGTTGACACCTACTCAATAAGGGTTTTTATTTTTTTACATTGTAGAATAGTGAGCACATCAAAACATATGGAAAAAGTGTAAGACAAATAAAAATATATTTTTTCTTCAACGACAGCTTTGCACCCTTGAATTTTTCCTTCTTAACGCATCAGCCAATCAGTTGTGTTGTGACAAGGTAGGGGTGGTATACAGAAAATAGCCCTATTTGGTTAAAGACCAAGTCCATATTATGGCAAGAACAGCTCAAATAAGCAAAGAGAAACGACAATCCATCATTACGTCACGACATTAAAGTTAGTCAATCCAGAAAATTAGGAAAATTAAGATTTGAACGTTTCTTCAAGTGCAGGCGCAAAAACAAGCGCTTTGATGAAACTGGCTCTCATGAGGACCGCCACAGGAAAGGAACACGCAGTTACCTCTGCTGCAGGAGGATAAGTTCATTAGTTACCAGCCTCAGAAATTGCAGCCCAAATAAATGCTTCACAGAGTTCAAGTAACAGACAAACTGTTAACAGGCATGAATCAGGCCTTCATTTATTTTTTAAAACCTTTATTTAACTGGGCAAGTCAGTTAAGGACAAATTCTTATTTACAATGACGGCCTAGGAACAGAGGGTTAACTGTCTAGTTCAGGGGCAGCAAGACAGATTTTTACCTTGTCAGCCCGGGGATTTGATCTTGCTACCTTTTGTTTACTAGTCCAACAATAACCACTAGTGTGCCGCGCCTAAATGGTCAAATTTCTGCAAAGAACCCACTACGACAAGACACTAAGGAGACTTGCTTGGGCCAAGAAATGCAAGCAATGGGCATAAGACTGATGGAAATACGTCCTTTGGTCTGAGTAGTCTAAATTTTAGATTTTTGGTTCCAACTGCCATGGCTTTGTGAGACGCAGAGTAGGTGAACAGATGATCTCCGCATGTGTGGTTCCCACCGTGAAGCCTAGTGCTTTGCTGGTGTGATGGTGCTTTGCTGGTGACACGGTCTGTGATTTATTTAGAACTCAAGACACTTAACCAGCATGGCTACCACAGCATTCTGCAGTGATACGCCATCCAATCTGGTTTACGCCTAGTGGGACTATAGGACAATGACCAAACACAACTCCAGGCTGTTTAAGGGCTATTTGACCAAGAAGGACAGTGGTGGAGTGCTTTATCAGATGACCTGGTCTCCACAATCCCGACCTCAACCCAATTGAGATGGTGTGGGATGAGTTGGACTGCAGCGTAAAGGAAAAGCAGCCAACAAAAGGGCTCAGCATGTGGGAACTCCATCAAGACTGTTGGAAAAGCATTCCAGGTTAAGCTGGTTGAGAGTATGCCAAGAGTGTGTAAAGCTGTCAAAGGCAAAGGGTGGCTACATTGAATAATCTCAAATATATTTAGATTTGTTTAACACTTTTTTTTAGTTACTACATGATTCCATGCGTTATTTCATAGTTGATGTCTCCGCTAATTATTCTACAATTTAGAGAAGAAAAACCCTTGAATGAGTAGGTGTCCAAACTTTTGACTGGATGTGCATGTTCCTTACAATGAATGAAACACAGCGCCTATTCATGACAAGTACACCAACTGAAAACCTTTTGACATGTCACTTTCCAACAACTTTTCCTTTATCAAAAGATGAATTTCCGCACATCCTTAGGCTGTTGCCATGACAGTCATAGCCAAAGTAAAAAGGGTCCTTTACATTTCGGAATAACTGACCAGTCTTCCATGTCACGCCGACACCAACTCCTGAATGGCTACACCCAGCCCTTATAATATGTAACCGTTCCAATCGCTGAATAAACTAATTCAGCGATAAGGGATAAAAAAAAGGGATAAAACGAGCTAGAGGTTGTGTGACAAGTTGCATGTCAAATGCCCTGTGGGAAGTCTCTGCCCCTCAACGGATGAAACACACCGCAGAGAACCTAGTGGCCCTAACGTTGAATCCAATGTCAATGACCTTTTCAGGTTCCACATCCTAAAAATAACCTTTCAAAGTCTCCTACACCGCAGCGTCAGCCGTTCGGTTAGATTTACAGAGGCAAACCCCCCTAAAAGCTTACTCCTTGGTTTGATCCATGCCTCTAAAAAAGGAATTAGCTTCTGTACTGCCCCCCCCTCCCTCACACATGCAATGTATATCATCTGCAACACACTGGTATCCTTATGCAAGATGTGCTGCTCTGAACTAACGAAGAGGGGAGAATTTCTACAAGACAGACCGAGTCTAGAAATAACTTTACGTCTCACATTTAAAAAAGTAGGGCTCGCTGAGCTCTATGAAAAGTATATTGATCCTACAGAATATGTTGGTCATTTCTAAAACAGCCTCAACTATTCATTTTTCCCCAAACCACATCACATTTTTGGATATAAATCTGTTACTTATATATGCGTAGATCACTTGAATTTCATAACCATTGGAGGACACTGCATACCACATAAGATGTTATCGTTAAGCAAGAGCTTTAGTCTTTCACAGACGATGGATAAGGCAGGAGAACAAGAGGGGATGCCTCCTTGAGTCAGGCAGGGTGTATGACTCCAAACTCACCACCAGGGGTCCCCTCCACTCAGGGAACACAACAGCCTCGCTGGAGCATCCAAAGGAACGCCAGTGAAATTCTTGCGTAGCTCGTAAATCAAGTATGTGCACAAGCGATGTAACCAATGTACTGGCAGGCTACAGCACGACACATATGAAGGTTGAAAAAGGGGGCATAAAACAGAAGGGAGATTTGAGAACGTCTCCTTTCTTTAATGAATTTCTTCACTGGTGACCTTTTAGTAATACTCTTGGGCCTGTATCCCAGAACCAGATTAAGCCTAGTCCTGGACAACAAGTGTGCAATTGAAAAATCGTGTTTTTGTAAATGTACTTTTAAGCCAGCTGTCTGCATATTGCAAGACATGGCATATCCAAAATGTGACGGTCCCGTTCTGTGAGCTTGTGTGGCCTACCACGTCGCAACTGAGCCGTTGTTGCTGTGGCCTACCATTTCGCAGCTCAGCTGTTGTTGCTCCTAGACGTTTCCACTTCACAATAACAGCCCTTACAGTTTGACCGGGGTAGCAGGGCAGAAATGTGACGAACTACTTGTTGGAAAGGTGGCATCCTAAGACAGTGCTATGTTGAAAGTCACTGAGCTCTTCAGTAAGGCTATTCTACTGCCAATGTTTGTCTATGGAGACTGCATGGCTGTGTGCTCATTTGTATACACCTGTCAGAAGAGGGTGTGGCTGAAATAGCCAAATCCACTCATTTGAAGGGGTGTCCACATAATTAACCTAAATGTGAAGACATAATTTACAAAAGTGTATGCATACACCTTTAGTCCAGGACTTATGTCCGATAAACCTGGTCCAAGATCTGTTCGGGTGATTTAAACAATGACCATATGAGTTGGCAAGAGAGCACAAACAGATGTGGGATCAGGCTATAAGAGAAGAGGCTGTAAAGTGACTTGAGAGTGAGCGAGCATGCATGCGTGGTAAACCTGGCTGCCAGACCTGTGCTTCAGGATCAGGAACCAGTTTCTCCATACCCTGGGGCATTGTCACCTCCAACCGCTGTGCATACTCTAGGGACTGACATTGGAAATTAATGTGAGAAGAGACAAGTCAGACTGGTACTCCTATGACTGTTGGTTTCAGGGTGAGGCATGCATATTTCACAACAACAAAAAATACCACGGTAGCACTTTAAACAAAACAAAAATAGCACCCCCACAAAAAACATGAAATAAATCCAATTATCAGTCAGAAATTATGAATTATAACAGTATATGGTGATGTGGGCTAGCAGCATGCAGAACCTCAGAATGTGCAACAATACATTCGGAGATGGGCTGCAAGGGTTATATAAATGGTTACATTCAAGCGACCATTCAACGTGAGCGCTAAGACATGATTTTGGGAACGTGTCGCAATCTATGACAAGGCAATGACCGATCACATAGCTAGAGCGCCGATGTACACTGGTACCCCAACGCATATAAACCAAGAGAACGTCAAACTATGCCATTACGCATTCAATACGCATTCCACCAATGCGACACATGTTGGAATCCTTCATCTAACGCACATGACATTCATTTTAAACCAAATAAACAAAGCCATCAAACCCCAGAAACCACTTTAGACAAACGTACGTCGTGATGCAGAGATAAAAGCGTAGCTTTAAAAACAAAACACTGTCCTCGTTTTGGTTAAGAGCACGTAGAGGATGGTATGGGGGGCGCTCGGCAAATTGCGCAGCAAGACGAGAACGAGCTTTTGCTCTAGACGCAGCAGTATTCTCTAAAGACAAGACTGGATAACTGGGTCAAGATAGGCCAGGGCTATTTCAACGACACTAGACTCCACATTATGCAAAGGCACGATCCTAAAATGTCTTACCAGCGAATATCTTATTTGACCAGGACGGCGACAGAAGCCCCTAGTTTGAACAAAAAAAAACTTGAAAAACACAGGATACGAATTAAACCAAATACAGCTGGCTGCTTAGAATGTGGGATAGTCAAATCAATTTCAAGCTAATCAGATAAGAATATTGAAAAATTAAGATCAATCCATTTGATAACCCATTTTAGGTAGCCTATTAATTGCGTAAACAAAAAACATATGGCAACAATGCACGCATGACCAAAATATAGCCTGGGGTATATTATAAACTGTTGAATAACCTATGAAAATGTTAACATTACAGAGAGGATTCTATATTTGGGGTAAATCCAAATATAGGTCACGTCTTAATTGGGCATATATATACACACACCAGGTGGATGGGCTAATTTCGTTCACTGTGCCGCTGGATGAATTCTCACCCACATATGACCTCTCTAAATGAGCGCACAACCTGCGGAATTTGGTTTGTGGTTTATCTGTACTGGACATCTTCATCCTTTCGAATGGACGGCGAAAAACAATGCTGGTTCGGGGTCTGGAACTTCGGGTGCTGAAGTGCGGCTGTTGCACACTGCCAATAAACGTGATCTTGTTAACCTGTTAGGGCGTTTACGCGATAGTCCTGATACACAACTTAACTTTCTAAAGTCGGTGATACGTCAAATGTGATGAGAATGCAGTATTTTCGTTGGTGTATAATAAAGTTGGAGTAAATATCCTAATTTTTAAATGTTCTTGTCGAGCTCAAGGCTTCTTGAGCAGCCTTCGTGACTTTTTGTCGTAAGGAATCCATGTGACCAACTCACCTGCCCATTTGCCCAGTTTCGGCGAGAGCAACTGGCCATTTCCCCAGACCCAAATCCGAAAACCTTGGAGGAGTCGGTGGAGCACCCACAAAGACAGTGAGGCCACGGTGAATGCTCCGACCCAGAAGAGTGGCGTCTCGGCCACAGGAAGCATGTCCTCCACGTTCAACGAATACATGACAGCTGTTTTTCAGTGACTCTGTGGAGACCTCAAATTTAAGCAATGTGCTCTAATTTCAAGACACAATGTGCGAATCCCTTTATAAGGAGGTTGTAGCATCACACTCCCACAACACTAGTCTATCCTGATTTAAACACACACCCACCACCTACTCTATAGCCTGCCTGCAAACCCACCTCTGCTCGTGATTGGTTACAACAGCTGTCTAACAATAGAAACGTCCAACCCTTTGGTGAATTTACATGCCAATCCCCAAGACTCCATTCCCATGCATGCATTGGGCGCATTCGTTTTCCATGTCCCGGTGCTCCGGGTAAACGGGGTATGCACATTATAGACCATTCCTCTGGTCTCCATTCCCCTGAGGCACAGGGCCATGCAAAACAAACGCACCCATTGTTCTTTATGAAGCAGGGTGGCTCAAATGTGGTCCTAGGTGAGGAGCGATTGGGCGTACAATACGGAAACTTCTCTTCCGAGCCTTTCATTGGTTCCTGTTGTAACAGGTTTTTCAGGTTTAGTCAGGATTATGAAACCCTCCAAACCCACGTGTTCCAAAAAAAAAACTGCCCACACCACTTTATGAATGGAAGGATGCTCCGATTGGTGGAACAATAATCTATCCACCCGCCTCCCGGATAGTTTTGGGAAAGACGTCATTCGATTACGAAATCAGCTCGCACCCTTCTAAACATGACTCATTCACCCATTTTAAGCACCCTGGTACCATTATATTGACAATTACAACAAGTGATGGGACACACCACACTGATAAACGCTTATATGCGGCCTAAAACAGAACAAACACATGCGCCCGTTTTTTTTTTTTTTGCTTACATTTTATGAGCACAAGAGCACCTGTCCCCCCAAAAAACTACAAACCCCATATGGCCATTTCATTCTATTCTCACGATTCGCGAGAACGTTTACCATAGTCAGAGAAGACGAAAAAAAGCGAGATTGTTTACTCCATCCAAAATCTGTACACGAAAATAAGACCACGAAGTGAGGAACATTTGTATGGAGGTCAATGAGAGAGTGACGAATTTGGTCAACAAACAATATATCTGCTAATTTGCTGCATGAGGCTTATTTGATTGAATATAAGTTTGGTAATTGTCAGGTTGTTATGAATGCACTGATATAAGTGGACATACGTGGCATTTCGGCGACTTTGGGGAAAGCCTTTATATCGGAGTAGTACCTGTTGTTCACAAGCGATATCTGCCCTCTCAATGGATAGAATGGTCCCACGTGATCTCGCCTCCAGCTTGCCTTCCATCTTTCAGGAAATGTATATCTCCATTCTTAGTGCGGTCACTCGATTATCTTGTCAATATAATAGAAATTCTTTGCCATAGTACATTTCCCAAACACGGAAGAAAGAGATGGGAGGATATGTGATTAACGGGCGGAAAAAGTGTTTCCCCTTACATAAACACAGAGACAGTCAGTGGATGTCTTAACACTTTATTCCATCGCACTGTACATTTGTGAACCACACGACTCGAACAGGATTGTTAAGAGAATATGCGTCTCCTTGGCGGGATGTCACGACTCGGGAGAGTTGGGCATTTTTTATGTTAAATGCATTAGCTTGTAATCCAGACAGAAAGTCTCACAACAGTGTAGCCTAGGCTGCTTTTGTCTTCAAGACCCCCCCCACCCACCCCCCCCACACACACACACCATACCATTACTAGCTGTATGCTTACACCGTAATGTAACTAAACATAAAGTATGGACCAACCAGAAATGCCTGAGTATAACTGACAGGTGTTGTGTACTCATCAAAATGTGCTTGTTGGGAAAATCAATTGACTTGTAGAGATCGTCATGTCGTCATTTGCATTCTTTGACAGAAGTGAATATACCCGGAGGCTTGTGGAGCCGATGGGATTGGGCCGATAGGATTGGGTGAACTGGTTTTTCAAGCAGTTTACAACGAAATCCCTTTTATAGCCTATTTGACATATCACCAAACATATATTTTTTTACATGCATATCTCTTAACATGATAGGCTATTAATCCAAAATGGGTAGTTCATTAAAACGGAGCCTATTCTTTTCATCCTGCTTAGATGACCAGGCGTATGAATAGGATGTAATTTAACGTGGCCAACTACAGTGTTATCTTATAAAGGTCCTTCGGAATTCATCTATAAATGAAAGACAGCAAAGAGCCAAATAAACACACCAAGCGTGTATTTTGACAGGATATTTCAGCATTTTGAGATTTTATGAAGAGACGTTCCAAAAGCATCAAATGAATACAGCAATTCCATGTGTACATATTAGGATCTAAATACATGGATATATTCAGCACATTTCATACGTTACGTCCATCTGTACGAGTTGCACCTGTAGTTATTCACATTGCTCTCAGATCCCACCACAAACATCTGAAAAACAGTCATTCAAAGTAATACTTAATGACACCGCAGCCAAAAATAGAGGATTTAAAAATACATTTAAAAAATAGAAGTGAAATCAACAATTCATCACCCCATTCACACACGCATATTTTGAATTATTTAGAACAGCAACAACCTCAATGCTGAAAATATGCGACAGCTTCTCAATCTCCAGCAAAGAAGTATACATATTTATCCAGCTATAACGCAACATAACATAGCTGTCATTATCAGCCATCATTTCAAATATGACAATTTGTAAATCAAATAAAAACAGCAGCAAATTAAATTGTAAAGATTCTTCACGACTGTGGAGCTTCTCTAAACACCCAACAGCTTCTTTTGGTACAATTTTATACTATCATGCCCTGCAAAAAAAACATATTCTCTGTTGGAGAACATGTCATTTTTCAATGGATCATCACGTCTGAAATTAGAGACAAGCATGTATTCACACATGCCTATAGGCAAACACACATCGATTATACATCAACAGAAAGTGTTCCCAGTAACACATACAAAATATGGAAGTTACTGAAATTGCAATAGCTCATTTGAGGGGAAATATAAACAAAAGAGTCTTGTGCAGTTGGAATGGGACAAACTCATTCAGAATTATAGAAAATATATGGACTCTCATCTTGACAATATTCTGAAACTCTTGGGTGTTGCATACATTTCCACTGAAACACACAGCCACTCCCCTAGTATCGATACATTCAAGTGTGCCCATAGCCCATCCACATAATTGCTGACGACGTGCCTGACAATGAAAACGAGGCTGCAACTTTCCCTCATTTATGTCCAGTGCATATAACTTTGCACCCATTTTTATTTTTTTTAATCACATGTGCATGTTTATCTCTGTTCTGCACTAAAAGTCCACATTTGACATTTGTTATATGCCAATAAATAATTTCCTTGATGTGTATGTGTTTAAAATGGCTTCCAACAGTCATACGAAGAGCGCTACATTTCAGCACCACCGTTCATTGGACAGCGACACTCGTCAACAGTCCCCACCTCGGCCACTCACACGTTCCCAGACTTCGAAACGTTTCCTCGATATCAATGCAGTTGTTTATAAAAACATTCTGTAACTTTTTTTGGGTTCCAAAGACCGGTATGCACAAAATATGCACAGGGCCTGCATTTTTTTCGAGCTCTTCACTGCTACCACGTGCTGCACGTGCTTTAAAATTCTATTTGAATTTACAGACCTGCACTTCATGTATCGGATCAATTCTAACCTGGTCACACAATGAAACTGCCATGTTTAGGCTACCGAATTGCTCTAATATTTCACAACTTTTGAAACAGGCTTACAAAATATTAAAGTGGTAGTTGTACACCACCCTTTGTGTAGGAGTAATGAACAAAAGACTAGTGTCCTGACAAACGTCTGCAACATCTGTCACAGTACCACACACGCAGGGTTTTCAAATAGGCTACCACAAAACCGCCTGCTCCTTCACAAACGAGTAAACCGCATTCTAACTGAGAAGAATAGCAATACTCTACAGATCCCAAGCATAGTCTTCTTGCCATGTAGGTTGCTGTGTGTATCAATCATTTCAGTTCTAACTTTATCAAACACTTCTGAAACTAACAATCTACTGGGCACACACTGGTTGAATCAACGTCGTTTTCACGTAATTTCAATTAAATTAAGTGGAATAGATGTCTGTGCCATGTGGGAAGCAATTTACTATTGTCATACTATTACTGCACAGAACAAATGGCATTTTATGTGAAATTAACGTATTTTTATCCTCTTAAAAATTACAGTATGGTGATAATATCTGCGTGGTCAAGTCAGTTAAGAACATCATAAAGATGACAAGATGCAGTAGATGATATAGAGTATATACATATACATATGAGATGAGTAAAATGCATTACATTTCTAAGAGAGAGTACTTCGAAACGTTTCAAATAAGATATTCAATGTACATATGCACATCCTTCCACACAATCTTCTTATACAAACACAATTCTCTCTCTCTCTCTCACACACACACACACACACACACACACACACACACACACACACACACACACACACACACACACACACACACACACACACACACACACACACAGAGAGAGAATCATTTCAGTTCTAACTTTATAAAACAATCCCAAACAAACTAGCCATTTTCTATTGTTTTAGTTTTACTACATAATTTAAGTCAATCTGAAAAATGACAGTACAATTATAATATTTGTGTGGTCAAATCAAATCACTACACAAGGTCGTACATAAAGGCCACATGATTTTGCTAGCAAAAAAGAGTCTAACTGTCTACTGCTAAAATCGATTACATTTCTTCAAATATTTTTCTAGCAAGATATTCATGCACACCCTTTTACACACACACACTCCCTTTCACAGACTCCTCTTACACACTGTGTACTGTCACACACACACTCTCTTCAAACACACACTCTCTTCAAACACACACACTCCCTTTCACAGACTCCTCTTACACACTGTGTACTGTCACACACACACTCTCTTCAAACACACACACACTCTCTTCAAACACACACACTCCCTTTCACAGACTCCTCTTACACACTGTGTACTGTCACACACACACTCTTCAAACACACACACACACTGTCTTCAAACACACACACTCCCTTTCACAGACTCCTCTTACACACTGTGTACTGTCACACACACTCTCTTCAAACACACACACACACTGTCTTCAAACACACACGCTCCCTTTCACAGACTCCTCTTACACACTGTGTACTGTCACACACACTCTCTTCAAACACACACTGTCTTCAAACACACACACTCCCTTTCACAGACTCCTCTTACACACAGTATACTGTCACACACACACTCTTCAAACACACACACACACACACACACTGTCTTCAAACACACACACTCTCTTCAAACACACACACTCCCTTTCACAGACTCCTCTTACACACTGTGTACTGTCACACACACACACTCTCTTCAAACACACACACACTCTCTTCAAACACACACACTCCCTTTCACAGACTCCACTTACACACTGTATACTGTCACACACACACTATTCAAACACACACACACACACACTTTTCTCTCACACTGAATATTATTTGAGAGTTCAAAGGACATTTGTGTATTCTAGTAATCAAATCATAAATTATCTGCATCAAAATCGACTTCCTAATATGTGCTGGACATAGCCTATATATTAATAGCCTAATATACATTACCAGTCAAAAGTATGGACACACCTACTCATTGAAAGGTTTTCTTTATTTTTACTATTTTCCACATTGTAGAATAATAGTGAAGATGTGAAAACTATGAAATAACACATATGGAATCATGCAATAACCAAAAAAGTGTTAAACAAATCTAAATATATTTAATATTTTAGATTCTTCAAAGAAGCCACCATTTGCCTTGATGACAGCTTTGCACACTCTTGGCATTCTCTCAACCAGCTTCACCTGGAATGTTTTTCCAACAGTTCTTGAAATTTTCCGCATTGACTGACCTTCATGTCTTAAAGTAATGATGGACTGTCGTTTCTCTTTGCTTATTTGAGCTGTTCTTGCCATAATATGGACTTGGTCTTTTACCAAATAGGGCTATCTTCTGTTTACCACCCCTACCTTCTCACAACACAACTGATTGGCTCAAACACATTAAGAAGGAAAGAAATTCCACTTTTAACAAGGCACACCTGTTCATTGAAATGCATTCCAGGTGACTACCTCATGAATCTGGTTGAGAGAATGCAAGGAGTGAGCAACGCTGTCATCAAGAGTGGGTACATTGAAGAATCTCAAATATAACATATATTTTGATTCGTTTAACACTTTTTTGGTTACTACATGATTCCATATGTGTTATTTCATAGTTTTGATGTCATCACTATTATTCTACAATGTAGAATAGTCAAAATAAAGAAAAACCCTTGAATGAGTAGGTGTGTCCAACGTTTGACTGGTCCCGTGGTTATAGCCAAGACAAGGGCCGTGTCACAAACAGCCCCCTATTCCCTTTACCAGAGCCCCACGGGATGTACACCGGGGATTTATTACCGGTGTTTTCCTCTGTTGGGAGAGTGACAGGTGTG
Source organism: Oncorhynchus tshawytscha (assembly GCF_018296145.1). Taxonomy (NCBI): domain Eukaryota; kingdom Metazoa; phylum Chordata; class Actinopteri; order Salmoniformes; family Salmonidae; genus Oncorhynchus; species Oncorhynchus tshawytscha. The sequence goes on along the minus strand of NC_056447.1, from coordinate 5,241,140 downwards.
TCTCTGATTTGGTCCAGGTTCATCGGAATGGCCAGTTGAAAAGGACACACACACACACACACACACACACACACACACTTCTCCTGTAACGCAAACAAACATACATTTTGTATTTCAGCCCCTCAAGGGGACCGAGGCTGTTTGACAAAATGGATGTCGCTAGAATAACGTGTTGTGTCCTCCGTTTCTTTCCGCCTCTCACCGGAAGACAAAACAGATCAACAGCCATTTACTCGCGGTAAAGCCATGCATCTTTTCCAGCACACTCACGGCGTCTCTCCCTTTCACACACTTCATAAACCTTGTATACACACTCCTCTTACACACACACACACTATTGTCTTTAAATGTTAGAGTAAAAAAAAAAATGTCCACCTCAACAACAGCAATATAAGCATCCAATAGCTGGTCCTAATAGATATTTCATGTGTGCTAAAAAAAATATTTTTTTTCCATCTCACATCAAATGAACAATGGGATACTTCACAAATGGGGCAGGAAGCTTGACGACTCTGCCTTATGTTTTTCCTGTTCTTAGAATGCTTTCTGTTATAATCTCTTTACCAAACTTGATATGTTTTAGGGGGACATGGAGGACAAGAGCTTTAAATCAATTAACAATTCACTATAGCTACCTACTGCAATACAGTATTTGGACGAATTTGTGCATTTTCTGTTAAGAACATATATGATGTATAGTTGTACATGTGTGGCTTCATATCTGTACTTACAGTAACTTATATCTGTACTTGCAGTAACCTATATCTGGACTTACAGTAACTTATATCTGGACTTACAGTAACTTATATCTGGACTTACAGTAACTTATATCTGGACTTACAGTAACTTATATCTGGACTTACAGTAACTTATATCTGTACTTACAGTAACTTATATCTGTACTTACAGTAACTTATATCTGGACTTACAGTAACTTATATCTGTACTTACAGTAACTTATATCTGTACTTACAGTAACTTATATCTGTACTTACAGTAACTTATATCTGTACTTACAGTAACTTATATCTGTACTTACAGTAACTTATCAAACAAAGCATTTGAAATATAAACCGTTTTTCCCGACGTAAAGTCAGGACCACCACAATACATGCGTGATTTGCTTGTTCACACACAGCATCGTTTTATGAGAACTGGAGCAGCAGGAAATGACGGAATCTGATGGCAAAATGTCTGCACAGTGGTAGAAATGTGCGTCGTACCGTCACAGGATGCTGTGTCCAAATCAAAAGGTGGCTCATACACCTGTCTGCCTGGACCACATTGGAACCGTTATTTTAACCATGTTCATTTTAGTCCGTTTCATCGCAATGCATGTTGGGAAAGACGCTCCTTTTTGCCTTGTTTTATACCAGCCTGGTTGACACCGACACACACCCAGCATATATGAAAGGCAAAAAAGGGAAGATTTTAGCACATCAACTCGGTGATAAAAGAAACATTTACTCTTTATGTAAATATTTAAGGAAAGTTCTTATATCATAAGAATCCCTTCCCTGTTTTTCAGGCGTATGCGTGCGTCACTTTCAGCACTAGGAAACACACTCATACACTCCACAATCATGAACACACTGATCCGTGCACTGACGACACCCCTGAGATGAATGCTCTCTGCCAGACCTGTGTGTGTGTGTGTGTGTGTGTGTGTGTGTGTGTGTGTGTGTGTGTATGAACCTCATTCTAACACCCTTCTACCCGTCTCTCCGTACAAACTGTCCTCTTCAGCATACACACCGAAACCATACTGTGTCACCCCACTCTCCAACCCTACCCCAAATCAGTCACCACCCTTACCACCCATATATATAGAGAGAGAGAGAGAGATTGAGAGAGAGAGAGAGGGTGGCGGTCGTTACCTACTTATACCCCCTCTCTGTAACTTTCGGGACTCTTCTCCCTCTATTCGATCCCCCGGCTATTTTCGTCCTTCTCTTCTTCTTTTCTTCTCTCAGGACAGACACATCCCTCTGTGTCACCACTCCCCCCCATTTACGAAATCATGTCTTTTACAAATCTCCTAGGAAAACACAAGAGAAAAGACAGAGAGCATAAGACTCTGCTCATAACAATGGGAGTAATGCACCTTTTTTTTGTGGACAAATACAGTGCAAAGGACACACACACACACACACACACACACACACACACACACACACACACACACACACACACACACACACACGTGTCAAAACAATCCAGACACAAGCGTGTGCCGTCTGGCCCTCCAAGCATTTTTTAACGTCTCCTATTTGAAGAAACTGATATACACACAAGTTCCAGATTGGTGAACACCATTTCTCCTGAACCATTTGGGCATGACATGCTGTCTTAAAGCACTCTCCTGTGCCTCGACGTTACATTTTCATTCAAAATACCCTGTGAAACGGAGATACTTTAGAGTAAGGAGGATGGTTGCCTGAATTCAAGGAAAAACAGGAAAGTTACCAGGAAAGTAACAGGAAAGTTAGCAGAGTTTTGCAACCCTAGAAAGGCCCCACATGTGGTGCTGTGTCACACTCTGTTTGACATTAGGAACTGTGTCATCGCCCCGAGTGGAGCACATGTTACATGGGGGTACAGTAATTAACGGAGCACCATTCTGTTCGTGTCCAGGCAGGGGGAGTTGTGCTCCTCTTCGGGGCAGGACTCTGACTGTGGGTGTCACAGTCATAACAGCCCCCAGACATCTCTGGACAGGCTGTTTACTGTTTCTGAATGTGTTGGCAAGATCGGCTTTGTTACTTCGGTGGGGAGGACACACACACACACTCAAATGCATAACCACAAGCATACACACACACAAACACACAAAATGGCTGCCATGTTCCATCAAGAAGGGTGCTGTTGAAAGGAGTCCCCATACCACAATATAAGGTACAGTGAGACTGGATAAAACGTTCTATATCAGTGAAATTATTGCTATTTGTTTCACTATACCAACAGCTTTAAAAAGGATGCCCCTCTTTTTAACACACTGTACTTTCCACGTTCCAACAAGTTTGTCATTCTTCAAACCAAAGTAACAAGGTTTTAATTTTGTCAAAAGTATTATTGTTTGTTGACATAGTTGGATGTGATAAAACGCGACATGGTAGCGAATCCTATTACGTAACCTGGCACATTTAGCCCTATGCTAACCTGACCAGGTGGCCGTGATTAGTTCCTCTAACAAGTTTGTAAGTGTAGAATAACCTGGTGACTGCACAGACGCACTCTGGTATTGTTTACGGGCGACCACATCCATCTGGTGAGAGCAGAGACCTTCGGGCCAGTCCACGCACACACACTCATCACACACATCACACACACTCATCATAGACACACACACACACATAACACACACTCACACACTCACACAAATCATACACATCACACACACACTCATCATACACTCATCGCACACTCATCACACACTCATCACACACACCGTTCATTGAAATTGTTTACAGCTCCAATTTATCTTTGGCCTCCTAAAAAATGTACATCCCCTTTTGTGTTTAGTTTACAAGCTACTTTCCAGAACCAGCTTCCAGTCAGAATACCTGTCACTCATGTCTGTGTCTTTGTGTTTAGTTTACAAGCTACTTTCCAGAACCAGCTTCCAGTCAGAATACCTGTCACTCATGTCTGTGTCTTTGTTTTTAGTTTACAAGCTACTTTCCAGAACCAGCTTCCAGTCAGAATACCTGTCACTCATGTCTGTGTCTTTGTGTTTAGTTTACAAGCTACTTTCCAGAACCAGCTTCCAGTCAGAATACCTGTCACTCATGTCTGTGTCTTTGTGTTTAGTTTACAAGCTACTTTCCAGAACCAGCTTCCAGTCAGAATACCTGTCACTCATGTCTGTGTCTTTGTTTTTAGTTTACAAGCTACTTTCCAGAACCAGCTTCCAGTCAGAATACCTGTCACTCATGTCTGTGTCTTTGTTTTTAGTTTACAAGCTACTTTCCAGAACCAGCTTCCAGTCAGAATACCTGTCACTCATGTCTGTGTCTTTGTTTTTAGTTTACAAGCTACTTTCCAGAACCAGCTTCCAGTCAGAATACCTGTCACTCATGTCTGTGTCTTTGTTTTTAGTTTACAAGCTACTTTCCAGAACCAGCTTCCAGTCAGAATACCTGTCACTCATGTCTGTGTCTTTGTGTTTTAAAGTACAACAACAAAAAAACAGGACTTTGACATTCAGCGTTTCTTTCTCTGTTTCTGGAGACTAAAAGGCAAATGTACTATTTGCCAGACTGAGATCAAGCCTATTCCTGGATAATTAAAAGCAAAAAATATTCTTAGAAGAATCTCCATTGATATCTTTTAGTCCAGGACTTGGCTTAATCTGTCCGGGAAACCGGTCCTAAGAGTTTGCATCTATACTGTTATCTTTTATAGAAGGGAAAACAAAACTAACGGCGATCATTTGCTTCATTGGTAGTTTACCTTAGTCAAATATTTATCCTCCCCCACCCCTAACCCCCCCTATAACTCTTCCCCAAGTTGTTGCTGCTGGAGAACGTGTTCGCATTTAAATCCTTCATCAACCCAGCATGAACTGTCAATCATTAGAATAGTACAAATAGTTAAACACCTTATAGCGATCTGGTGCAGACCTACAGAGTAACTATTTGAAAAGGTTAAAATACCTGAAAATCTGTGGGAAAGTTATATACAGTCGACATTGTAATTAAGAGAGTCCACTGTTGTGTTTAGTGTATATATTTATTTTATCTTTATTTAACTAGGCAAGTCAGTTAAGAACAAATTCTTATTTTCAATGATGGACTAGGAACAGTGGGTTAACTGCCTGTTCAGGGGCAGAACGACAGATTTGTACCTTGTCAGCTCGGGGGTTTGAACTTGCAACCTTCCGGTTACTAGTCCAACGCTCTAACCACTAGGCTACCCTGCGTGTATGTCCTTGTCTATGCTCGATTCTGTGTAAGAAGGCCACAATAACTAACATCTAACTGCATACATCTACAGTACGACCAGAATCATATCTGGTCGAGTTGCAGGGACTTTTTTAAAAGGGACGCAAACTCAAAATTACAATCCTGTGTTTTCGTGTATGCACAGAGCCACAACCAAAATGTCCCCGCACGGACAATAAAGTCATCATAACTTTACAACCCGATTAACGAAAGTGGTTCAAATAGTTGAAAACCAGCAGGCACAGCAATTACTGACAATGGATAAAATATAGAAACCCTTTTTCAAAATGTGTAGACATATACAGGATTTGGAATGGCTCAAATTGTTCAAATAGATCCCAAATAGATCCCAAATAGATCCCAAATAGATCCCAAATACTGTTGCTTTTTTTTTTTTACAAACCTTCCTTCGCATCCAATTGTCTTTTCTTCCCTCGCCTCTCGGAATCTAAAGTCTTCCCCAACTAATTTCTTTCTCCTTCCGCTTGCTTTTCCATTGTGTTTTGCCCTCTCTATATTTGCCTCTATTCTCATCTCATTTATTTGCATCTCGTCGCACCTCTGTACATGCTGGTTTTGTAGAAACAGGCGCTTACTTGACGTTTGAACAAACCGACGTTGATCAGTTCGCGGTGGAATGGTAAGAGCATCGATATACTGCTTTGACACCACCTTCACAGACAGACACGGTGGAATGGTAAGAGCATCGATATACTGCTTTGACACCACCTTCACAGACAGACACTGGAATAGTAAGAGCATCTATATTTTGACACCACCTTCACAGACTCATTGGTAAGAGCATTTACTGCACACCACCTTCACAGACAGACACTGGAATAGTAAGAGCATGCTGGTTTTGACACCACCTTCACAGACAGAACGGTGGAATAGTAAGAGCATCGATATACTGCTTTGACACCACCTTCACAGACAGACACGGTGGAATGGTAAGAGCATCGATATACAGACACCACCTTCACAGACAGACACGGTGGAATGGTAAGAGCATCGATATACTGCTTTGACACCACCTTCACAGACAGACACGGTGGAATGGTAAGAGCATCGATATACTGCTTTGACACCACCTTCACAGACAGACACGGTGGAATGGTAAGAGCATCGATATACTGCTTTGACACCACCTTCACAGACAGACACGGTGGAATGGTAAGAGCATCGATATACTGCTTTGACACCACCTTCACAGACAGACACATACACTCACTCTAAATGATGCATATGTTGGGGTGTCATATGCGTTCTGTACAGGCCTAATACACACACAGACTCCAGGAGCAACTAAGACGACTTGTTTGGACAAGTGTACAAACCTGCCCAGTAATAACGATTCTTCCTATGGCTGCAACAGAACGTGTCAAGCTCAGTGAAACAGAAAAAGTAACATGTTTTTTTTGGGTGGGCGAGAGAAAAGGTAAATGCGTTTTTTTGGAAAAGGACAGTTTGCTTTGTTAGCTTCAGCTATGGACTAATTGCAGGTTGAATAATGCTGTAATCTACAGTGTTTTGCACATGACTATTACTGCAACAATTGTTGACCACATTTCTTTGTGTTATCATGCTGTATATACAGACTAGCAATAAAGAAATACACTCCTGATATTGGTTGAGCACAAAGATACAATGGAAACCAATTTCAACAACCACTGCAATGGTTAAAAACCCTTCTAAACTTCTACAACCTATTATTTTCTGTCAGAACAATTGTCTTCGATAGATATTAGATATACTTCTAATTTCAGCTTCAATGGTCAGTCTTGAATTTGATCCTGTTTCCAAAAAAAAAAAAACCCACAAAAAAAAAGATTTAATCTGTGATTTATTTATTGTATCCAATGAAATGATGGACTTAAATAAAAGCTCTCAAACCTTTTAGAAATAATTGGTCGTTTTCAGGACGCTTTTTATGATGAAATATGTCCTTATAAGAGCACGAGAAACAGCTAGTTGCTCATTTTCTTGTGATTTGAACGAGTCCATATCATACACATGTTTGTCGTCTCAACTTACTGTGATGTGATACATAGTACTTCTCAACTGAGGCTACATAGCTGTATTTTAATACCACAAAACCCTTTAGTAATACAAGTAAGGCAACTGGCATGAGTATTTTTCTTTCTGTTTTGGAAAATGAAAATATAACACTGCAAACCCGAAAAGGAATTACACACCTACAGTATAAATCAAGATACTTTCAGAGTATTTGGGCAATATCTTCTGTAGCACTGGTCAAATTCATAACTAACATTGTTTATGTTGAAGTGAAATTTCCCCCAAAAAGGTGACAGAACAATGTCATTCTTTCAATTAAGCACTCTCTTAAATGGTTATTTTCAATACAGTCATCTTCTCAGAAATATTACTCTATAGATTAGATATCATTTAGTGATTTGTTTTGCTAAACATGTATTTCTGAAGCGATGAATACTTAAACTATACTCAAATCAGAATGGATAAATACGTTCTGTTTTGAACCTCATAGTGTGTGTGTGTGTGTGTGTGTGTGTGTGTGTGTGTGTGTCTGATAGAGTGAGTCATCGTGTGCGAACATAAGGGGCGTCGGCATAACTGAGAACTTACAAATGAATGTGCGTATGCCCGGCATATGTAAGTTTCTGAGCCTGCGTGTGTGTGTGTGTGTGAAAGTCAAGACGTTCACTTCTGTGTCCACGTGTGAGTGTGTGTCAGATCCATCTATGTCAGAGGCTCCATAGAGGGTTAGAGTTAACCCCTAACCCCCCCCTCCAGGAGGCTGAGTCATCCCTCAGCCTGCCCCATTTTCCACAACCGCCTTAGAACGACGGGCACCTCTCCTTCCGTCAGAGATGTGAGAGAGAAAGGGAGAGATGGAGGGGAAGGCTGGGTGAATGGCAGCTGCCAGCCTGGTACAGAAAAGTGCCCCGTGTTTTAGTTTGACCTAGAACTCACTTTCCACTAAACCAACTATCAACCACCCTAGCATATGCATGGATAATGTGAAACGACGTGACGTCTTCCTTTTAGCTCCTAACTGTCTGCGACAGAAAACAAAAATGAGCTGTTGCTATTTGGAAGAATCCAAGGGTGTATTCACAAGGAACCAAATGGAACCTAAGCTGAAAATGTTTGTTTTTATTTCAAAAACGTTCCCGTTGAAAAAACCTGTTTTGCTACTGTGTAGGACTAATTAATACACCTCAGGTAGTCCCATCTTTCAGTCTATCGTCTTCCCTTTGGTGCCAAATGAACACAGGTTCAGTAGAGGCTGGGCACACACCGGAAGTGGATCATGATTGAGTGCTTTCACACTCACTCAACCAGGTGACAAGTGTACAGTGTGGAGGAGTAGTGAACTACTAACTGCATTTTGCAGTAGCTTGGTGGTAGTTCATTAACTAAATTCAACTTTTGGTATTGTTTTCAGTTGTTATTAACTTAACTGTTTTTAAAGAAAATAGGACTGAAGTAGGCAAGAATTTCCTTTCTTTTTCAGCATCAGACCTTCCCAATTCTCCCATGAAAATAGTTGTTGTGCTTAATAGGCACATTCTGTTAACGTATGACCTCAAAGTGATCTGCCCTTGCAATTTGTACTCCATGACGTTTATAAGATCCTTTTCCAAGAAGCAGTGTGGCTGCCGCAAACTATTTAAAGTCAAATATATGTTTTCTTAAATGTGGCTTCAGCTTAACTTCTGTCAGTGTGAAGTAAACGGTAGCTTGGTAAACGGTATTTTCACAGTAGCTTCGCCAACACCGCAAGTGTAACAGTAATAGTCCGAGCCACCGTGCTGCATTGTAAGAGTACTAGAAACAGGGATCTTTTTTTGGGTGGCACCTTTTCACTGATAGCAGCGAGCACAGTTGCATTGCAAAACGATTGGAACCTACACTGGGGCATCATCTAAGATACGTTAAGTTCCAAGGTATGGAACAGTACAAATAACGCTCCTTCTGCAAAGTAAAATACATCCCTCCTATTTGTCTGTTTCAGAACAGCAACATTTGAGGGAAAGGGCTTCATTTTTTGGGACTTTTTGTAAGTCTTTGAAATGTGTGTGCGGCTATAGTGATCATACCTTAATCAGAAGCAGCCGGGAAGAGGTGGGGGGGGCAGTAAGGCATCGTAGAGTCATTCACGGCGTCACTCAGGACTCCCTCTGTCACACAGTCAGGAAGGCCCTGGCAATAGGAAAGAAAAAGAGAAAGAGGGGGAAAGTGTGAAAGATGAGGAGAGAATGGGAGACAGAATGAGAAGGAGAAAGAAAGGGGGAGAGAGGAGAAGAAAAGAAGACAGAATAACAGCAGGCTCAGAGACAGTTTCTACCTACAAGCCATCAGACTGCTG